>NC_081216.1:9964160-10596450 GCF_902713425.1 Acipenser ruthenus | reverse complement strand
ACTGGTCAAAGTGTGCATGTGACAACAATATCCCAAGCACTCCACAATTCTGGCCTGTATGGTAGGGTGGCAAGAAGGAAGCCATTACTCAAGAAAGCCCACCTTGAATCCCATTTGCAAAGTATGCAAAAACACACTCAGGAGATTCAGTGGCAAAAAGTTTTGTGGTCTGACTAAACGAAAATTGAACGTTTTGGCCTAAATGCAAAGCGTTATGTTTGGCGTAAACCCAACACAGCGCATCACCCAAAGAACACCATCCCTACTGTGAAGCATGGTGGTGGTAGCATCATGTTATGGAGATGTTTCTCATCGACAGGGACTGGGGCACTTGTCAGGATAGAAGGGAAAATTAATGGAGCAAAGTACAGAGAAGTCCTTGAGGAAAACCTGCTGCCCTCTGCAAGAAAGCTGACACTGGGATGGAATTTCATCTTTCAGTATGACAACGACCCAAAGCACACAGCCAAAGCTACACTGGAGTGGCTAAGGAACAAAAAGGTAAATGTCCTTGAGTGGCCCAGTCAGAGCCCCGACCTAAATCCAATCGAAAATGTGTGGCATGACTTGAGGATTGCCGTCCATCAACGCTCCCCAAGGAACTTGACAGAGCTTGAACAGTTTTGTAAAGAAGAATGGTCAAATATTGCCAAATCTAGGTGTGCAAAGTTGGCTATCCCAACAGACTCACAGCTGTAATTGCTGCCAAAGGTACTTCCACCAAGTATTAACTCAGGGTGGTGGAGACCTATCCAATTATGATCTTTCAGTTTTGTATTTTTAATATATAACTTTTTTCCCCTTAACAGTGTGGAGTATGGTGTGTAGATAAGTGGGAAAAAAATCCTCATTTAAATGCATGAAACTCTGAGGCACTGACACAACAAAATGTGAAAAAAGTTCAAGGGAGTGTAGACTTTCTATAGGCACTGTCTACTATCAGAACAGCTCTATTATTAGAACACCTCTTTTATCAGAGGTCACGTGACCTTGGATGGGGACGCACGCTTAAAAGAAGCTCTCTCCACCTAGAGTGCCAAACTCCAATATTTATTATTTATTTAGCCACAAATCTCTCCCAAAATGAGCAAACTGACACCGAAAAACCTGGAGAAGAGATACTTGCATCCTTCACCAGATAAAGTGGGACAGGGAGAAAAGAAAAAGGCAAACATTGTTTCAACCACTGAATCTATGCAAACAGCGGAAGCAGCTCTCTTGCCAAAAATGAACCACAGAACAGCAGCAAATGTGCGGGAAAAGTACTACTGATGCCACGGCTCATTTTTATTGTATTTCCTTGTTTTCACTCAAACCAGACTTTAAAATTAAAATCTCTGAATTATTTGGAAACCTGTTCTGTTTGTTGTGCTCATCGGAGAGGAAGTTGTCTAGATATGCAGAGTTGGGTCACAGTTGCCTGAGCAAAGTGAAGTCATCTCCTTTTTTTTATTTTATTTTTTTTTGACGTTTTTTCGGCGTTCCCCCCCTTTTTATGACAAGTGATATACGGACTCATATTGTACATGATGATCTCTTGCCATTCGTATCTACTCATTTTAGAGAATAATTAATATGATTTTTCTCTTCTTTCTTTTTGTTCATGTTATTGGGATAGTTTATTAGGGTTTTGGGTGAGGGTTACAGGACTCAGTGGTGTTTTATAGTGACAGAGAACCAAATTGTTGTCAATTTCTTTAATGGTTTATGTAGTAGCTTCAGTTTGTTTATCAATGGACATGAAAGGAATGGGAGAGAGGGATATAGTTCAATCTGTTTTGAACCGCCTTAATGGCTAGTAATTTGAATATAATATCCTGGAACGTGAGGAGCCTTAACTCCCCTAGGAAAAGAGCAGTATGTCCAGATTCTTTACAACGTAAGCATGCCTCCATTGCTTTGATACAAGAAACACATCTCAAAATGACCATAGACCATAGATCAGAATGTGCATAGATTCCAAAATAAGAAGTATAAAGTTACAGCTCACTCATGTGCTAGTAATAAAACTAAGGGTGTTTTAATTTTGGCAGAAAGGAAGCTTAATATATCAGTACTAAAGACTGGAGGTGACCAAGGGGGCAGGCTTGCTTTTGCAGTGATCAAATACAATAGCGTCAGATTATGTTTAGCAACAGTCTATGCCCCCAGTGTTGCAAATCCTGATTTTCTTTAACAAAGTATCTAATTGTGGCAGGAGATTTTAATGCTGTGATTAACTCACATCTTGATACATCATCATCCTTCTGTGTTTCAGGGGTTACTGCAGTGTTGTCTTCTCACCTGTTATTCCTGGAGGAATTACATTTGAAAGACCACTGGTGCATTAAAAACCCCACAGCAAGGGACTGCACTTTCTTTTCTGCAAGACACAAGAGCTTTCAAGAATTGACTACATTTTTGTATCCCATGACTTACTGCAGTTTGTAGATATTATTAAAAATATGCCAATCATCATATCAGACCATGCCCCATTGAGAATGGAAATTAGCCCTAGCGATAAGTTAAGAAGAGCCACTAGGTGGCGCTTTAATAGTAGTGAACTTAATAATTCTGAATTTAAGAAACATCTCTCTCAAGGGATAAAATAATTCCTTGATGTCAATTCAGACACTGCATCAAATCTCCAATCTTTATGGGAGGCCACTATATGTTTTATAAGGGGGAACTGCATATCAATTGCTTCTCATTTAATTCCACTCGCAATAAACAAACAAATGAAATGGAAAAACACTACTAACAGCTAGAGGATGAGCAGAAGAAGGGTTACAGGGAACATATAGTCAAAAAACTGGACATGCTAAAAGGGGATTTTAAACTATTAGTATCCACTAGAGCGGAGTTTCTTATGCACAAAACTAGACAAAATTACTACAAAAACGGTGAACGCTCTAGCAAACCTATTGCAGCGAGACTCATTATTATTATTATTTATTTCTTAGCAGACACCCTTATCCAGGGCTACTTACAATTGTTACAAGATATCACATTATTTTTACATACAATTACCCATTTATACAGTTGTGTTTTTACTGGAGAAATCTATGTAAAGTACAGTGAACAGTTCTACACTAACCTTTACACTTCCAATATAAATTTAGACACTGATAAGTCATTTCTTAGAAGATTGACAACTTCCCAAATTAACTGAGGAATAAATGTAAAATGTAGTTACCCCTACCACTCTTAAAGAACTAGAAAAGGCTGAACAATCAATGAGAAAATATAAATCTCCTGGATTGGATGGAATTCCCCCTGAGCGCCTTCTAGCTATATGGGAACAGGTGGGGCCATTAATACTCAGTTCAATTAATTTTGATTTAGAAAAAGGTTCCTTTCATAGGGATCAGAAAACGGCTCTTATTACTTTACTCCCTAAAAAGGGAAAGCATCCTCATGATTGTGCTACTTACAGACCATTATCTATAATCAATACCAAAATGAAGTTGTGTGCCAAAGCTTTAGGGAGGAGAACAGAACAGTATGTGAGCAACTTCATTCATTTTGATCAAACTGGCTTTATGAAAGGCAGGCTTGCCTCTGACAATTTATTGGATCACAAGTTCTGCACATGCTCCACACACTATACAATGCAGCCATGGCTTCAGTGTTCTGCACATGCTCCGCACACTATAAAATGCACCCATGGCTTCAGTGTTCTGCATATGCTCCGCACACTATACAATGCAGCCATGGCTTCAGTGTTCTGCACATGTTCCGCACACTATACAATGCAGCCATGGCTTCAGTGTTCCGCACATGCTCCGCACACTATACAATGCACCCATGGCTGCAGTGCAGACTGGAGTAGTTAGTTCCCCTCCTTTCGGTTTGAAAGGGGCACGTCAGGGCTGTCCTCTGTCTCCACTTTTGTTTGCTCTCTCCTTGGAACCGCTAGCCCAAGCCAGTGTGGAGTAGTGGTTAGGGCTCTGGACTCTTGACTGGAGGGTTGTGGGTTCAATTCCCGGTGGGGAACACTGCTGCTGTACCCTTGAGCAAGGTACTTTACCTAGAATGCTCCCGTAAAAACCCAACTGTATAAATGGGTAATTGTATGTAAAAAATAATGTAAAAAACTTACAATTGTAAGTTGCTCTGGATAAGGGCATCTGCTAAGAAGCCATCAGATAGAGAACAGAGAAATTTCTCCAACTACTATTAAAGGCACCACCCACCATATCTCATTATATGCTGATGACATCTTGTTATACTTATCGAATGTTCATAAATCACTCTCAAAGATTTTAAAACTTTTTGAACAATTTGGAGAATTCTCTGGCTACAAACTTAATTGGGGGAAAACCTGTATTTATGTCATTAAATAAGAAAGCTGCAAGTCTGAACATGACTCCTGGATTTCCCCAGCAGTGTAAACAGGACGGCTCCACATATTTGGGGATACAAATTTACCCTACCCTCCATAAAATTATTAACACTAGAAGGACCGGAGATATACTCATACCTAGAAGCCCCGCAGCAGTCTTTCTGATGGTTGTATTCAAAACACTGTAAATAGTATAACGAAAGGAGAAACAGTCGGATGTAATTCTTTTTTTTTTATTGAGTACTTCACAAACATCTGAACAATCGAAGCATATCTATCTATCTATCTATCTATCTATCTATCTATCTATATATAAATATATATATATATATTATAAACCGGCCGGCACCACTCAAGGTTCTTGCCCCTTTAAAAATTAGACCCAGACATGGAAATGGATTTTGTCGCGCTGTCACGCTATAATTTTAATTTACAAAAACACAAAATAAACAAAACAAACACCTAGCTCCTTTTAGAGCACTGACTAAACACACAGGAACCTAACTAACCCGCAGGACGGCTAAGCCGTTTACCCGCTACAAACACCAAAACACTCTCTTGAACTTACTTCTTACTCTAATTTAATAATAAGCACCAGGTGCAGGGGATAATTAAGCAATAAAACAATAAAGCAACAACAATCAAACAATAAAATAAACTAACAAAATGGTGCCTGCGCACATGTCCTACGCAGGGAGGATTTTAAACCCCCTCCCTGCTGTCTTAAACACCCCCCCCCCCTTGTCTTTTCAAGACACCGGCCACTCGACGGCCACCTCCCTCCACCCTCAAAAGACCACCCACCCTCAGGTCCAGCAATGTCAGGCTTGAGGGTGGGTCGGTCCCTCCAGCGCTGCCAGGAAGGGACCGCGACCCGGCGACACGGGACCTCACCGGGATGACAGGGCCGACTGCAGCGACGGCCGGGACACCAGAGACTGCAGCAGTGGGCAGAGGTCTTCACCTGGGGACCACCGTAGTGATGTCCGATCACCCAGGGGGAGCGAAGCAGCGAACAGGGGGAGCTTCAGTGACGTCTGGCAGCAGCCCAGCGACGTCTGGGTGATCGGGGAGAGCGGAGTGGGGAACCAGGTGTGGAACTGTGGCTGATGGTGTAGGCTCCTGGGTTCCAGGTCTGGCGCCAGGAGTTCTAGGCAGACCAGCAGGTTGTCCAGGAGCAAAGGGTAAGGGACTGTACCTGGCAGCACCAGACTAGACCGCAGGGGTGGTTGTTGATGTGGTGGTGGTGGGCTTCCCACCTCCTTCCCCTTGTCTGGAGCTGGTGACGGTACCTCTTGCTCCCTCGGCTGCCTTTCCTCTGGCTCTCGGGATGGCAGCTCCACCCCCTCTGGCTCTCGGGACGGCAGCTCCACCCCCTCTGGCTCTCGGGGCGGCAGCTCCACCCCCTCTGGCTCTTGGGATGGCAGCTCCACCCCCTCTGGCTCTCGGGACGGCAACTCCACCTCCCATTTCTGGAGCAGCAGGCCCAGCTCTTGAGGCTCCGACTCCGGCAGCCCTAACTCCACTCTCCACTTCTTGTTCTGCTCTTCCTGAGCAGCGGTATTTCTCTTGATCCTCTCGATCAATTCTTTAAAATCCATTTTTTACTGGGTCGTAGGGGCGCCCACACACTTCTGTTACCAAATGTAAACCGGCCGGCACCACTCACGGTTCTTGCCCCTTTAAAAATTAGACCCAGACACAGAAATGGATTTTGTCACGCTGTCGCGCTATATTTTTAATTTACAAAAACACAAAATAAACAAAACAAACACCTAGCTCTTTTTAGAGCACTGACTAAACACACGGGAACCTAACTAACCCGCAGGACGGCTAAGCCGTTTACCCGCTACAAACACCAAAACACTCTCTTGAACTTCAGCTGAGGGTACACGTTTGGCAGTATCCCTCTGTTCCAAATGCTTCTTGCGAAGTTCCTGTGCTAACTGTAAAATATATTCTCTCCTTTGTAAATTCTGCTCTGTGCATTCTTTGTAAAGAACCTAGGAGTTGATGGCTGCTAGGTCCAATACCTTGTAAAACACCTGAACAGACCACCGTCGGGAGCTAGCTTTCACAGAATACTTCCATGTCATCTGATCCAAAACATCAACTCCATATTTTGTTGCGTTGTAAAACTCCACAGTCTCTGGTATTTATTTTCACTAGTCCTGATGCTAATTGAATGACCAAAGCAGCGCAGCTGGCAAGCAGGCGCCAGCCTTCAAAAGGCTGATTGAAAACAATAGACTGTCAGTCACTCACTCAGGCAGAGAGTAGAGACTAATCTGATTACAGCTAAACACATTGCGGACTGGTAAATAAAAATAAAAAGTAGAATACCGTTCTGTATAATCAAAATACATTTGTTTTCTGTGTGGCCGACAGTGTGACTGCTCCCAGGGCTTTTAGGTATAATGTAATATATCTCCTTTATTTCTGCACTCCCATGTTTCATGCTTTGTCAGAATATTTAATACATACGGACAGAAAGGTACACGAACGCACAGCCACAAATGTGTTACACGACTGGAGAAAATTACATTTTAAAACCAAAAACCGCCAATATAACTGCCGCGGGGCTTCTAGTGTTAAAGATAACTATAGAACATAAGGACATAAGAAAGTTTACAAACGAGAGAAGGCCATTCAGCCCATCTTGCTTGTTTGGTTGTTAGTAGCTTATTGATCCCAGAATCTCATCAAGCAGCTTCTTGAATGATCCCAGGGTGTCAGCTTCAACAACATTACTGGGGAGTTGGTTCCAGACCCTCACAATTCTCTGTGTAAAAAAGTGCCTCCTATTTTCTGTTCTGAATGCCCCTTTATCTAATCTCCATGTGTGACCCCTGGTCCTTGTTTCTTTTTTCAGGTCAAAGAAGTCCCCTCTGTCGACATTGTCTATACCTTTTAGGATTTTGAATGTTTGAATCAGATCGCCGCATAGTCTTCTTTGTTCAAGACTAAATAGATTCAATTCTTTTAGCCTGTCTGCATACGACATGCCTTTTAAAACTGGGATAATTCTGGTTGCTCTTCTTTGCACTCTTTCTAGAGCAGCAATATCCTTTTTGTAACGAGGTGACCAGAACTGAACACAATATTCTAGGTGAGGTCTTACTAATGCATTGTAAAGTTTTAACATTACTTCTCTAGATTTAAATTCAACACTTCTCACAATATATCCAAGCATCTTGTTGGCCTTTTTTATAGCTTCCCCACATTGTCTAGATGAAGACATTTCTGAGTCAACATAAACTCCTAGGTTTATTTCATAGATTCCTTCTTCAATTTCAGTATCTCCCATATGATATTTATAATGCACATTTTTATTGCCTGCGTGCAGTACCTTACACTTTTCTCTATTTAATGTCATTTGCCATGTGTCTTCCCAGTTCTGAATGCTGTCTAGATCATTTTGAATGACCTTTGCTGCTGCAACAGTGTTTGCCACTCCTCCTGTTTTTGTGTCGTCTGCAAATTTAACAAGTTTGCTTACTATACCAGAATCTAAATCATTAATGTAGATTAGGAATAGCAGAGGACCTAATACTGATCCCTGTGGTACACCATTGGTTACCTCGCTCCATTTTGAGGTTTCTTCTCTAATCAGTACTTTCTGTTTTCTAGATGTTAACCACTCCCTAATCCATGTGCATGCATTTCCTTGAATCCCTACTGTGTTCCGTTTGAGTATTAATCTTTTATGTGGGACTTTGTCAAAAGCTTTCTGGAAATCTAAATAAACCATGTCGTATGCTTTGCAATTATCCATTATCGATGTTGCATCCTCAAAAAAAAATCAAGCAGGTTAGTTAGACATGATCTCCCTTTCCTAAAACCATGCTCACTGTCTCCCAGGATATTGTTCCCATATAGGTAATTTTCCATTTTGGATCTTCTTATAGTTTCCATAAGTTTACATATAATAGAAGTCAGGCTTATTGGTCTGTAGTTACCTGGTTCGGTTTTGTCTCCCTTTTTGTGGATTGGTATTACATTTGCAATTTTCCAGTCTGTTGGTACAACCCCTGTGTCAAGAGACTGTTGCATGATCTTGGTTAGCGGTTTGTAAATAACTTCTTTCATTTCTTTGAGTAATATTGGGAGGATCTCATCCGGCCCAGGGGATTTGTTTATTTTAAGAGCTCCTAGTCCCTTTAACACTTCTGCCTCTGTTATGCTAAAGTTATTTAAACCTGGACAGGAACAGGTCGACATGTGGGGCATGTTGTCCATGTCCTCCTTTGTAAAAACCTGTGAAAAGTAATCATTTAATATATTTGCTATTTTTTTTTTCTTCGTCTATGATTTTGCCATTTGTGTCTCTTAGACATTTAACCTCCTCTTTGAATGTTCTCATGCTGTTATAATATTGGAAATACATTTTGGAATTGGTTTCTGTCTCTCTCTTGGCCTTTCTAACTTCCTTTTTGACTTGTGTTTTCAGTTCCAAGTACTCTTTCTTTGTTTTTGGTCCCTTTTAAACGCTTTGTAAAGTGCCTTTTTTCGCTGAATATTTTTTTTAATTGATCTATTAAACCATTTTGGCCATTTTGTTTTAGATTTAGATTTGTCTACTTTTGGGATGTAATTGTTTTGAGCCTCTAGTACTACATTTTTGAAAAACAGCCATCCCTTTTCTGTGGATGTTTTCTCTATTTTACTCCAATCTACTTCTGCAGAGCGGTGCGTGCATTATAGGGTGCATTACAGGGTGCGGCCGGTATGCCATCCTGCAGAGCTGTGCGTGCATTACAGGGTGCGGCCGGTATGCCATCCTGCAGAGCTGTGCATGTATTACAGGGTGCGACTGGTATGCCATCCTGCAGAGCTATGTGTGCATTACAGGGTGTGGCCGGTATGCCATCCTGCAGAGCTATGTGTGCATTACAGGGTGCGGCCGGTATGCCATCCTGCAGAGCTGTGCATGTATTACAGGGTGCGACTGGTATGCAATCCTGCAGAGCTATGTGTGCATTACAGGGTGAGGCCGGTATGCCATCCTGCAGAGCTGTGCATGTATTACAGGGTGCGACTGGTATGCAATCCTGCAGAGCTATGTGTGCATTACAGGGTGAGGCCGGTATGCCATCCTGCAGAGCTGTGCATGTATTACAGGGTGCGACTGGTATGCAATCCTGCAGAGCTATGTGTGCATTACAGGGTGAGGCCGGTATGCCATCCTGCAGAGCTGTGCGTGCATTACAGGGTGCGGCCAGTATGCCATCCTGCAGAGCTGTGCGTGCATTACAGGGTGCGGCCAGTATGCCATCCTGCAGAGCTGTGCGTGCATTACAGGGTGCGGCCGGTATGCCATCCTGCAGAGCTGTGCGTGCATTACAGGGTGAGGCCGGTATGCCATCCTGCAGAGCTGTGCGTGCATTACAGGGTGCGGCCAGTATGCCATCCTGCAGAGCTGTGCGTGCATTACAGGGTGCGGCCAGTATGCCATCCTGCAGAGCTGTGCGTGCATTACAGGGTGCAGCCACTTTATTAGGGTACATCCTAAAAGCGATGTTGGAAAGACATGACTTATGCCTAAGAGTGAAAAGTTAAGCTAAAGTGCAGGTTATTTTAGAAGTAATGAGCTGGAATATGAAATTCTGAAAGGTGTTTTTTTCTTTTTTAATTTAGTTTTATTACAGTATTTCATAGACCTTATACAAGATTACCTCAGTAAAAGCAGTAAAATGTGCATTGTAAAGCAGAGAGACAAGGTAAAGCATGTTAATAAAAATGGCAAACCTAGCTAAACTATGGTAAGTGTGAAAGATTTCACTTTTTTCAAAGGTTCGATAGCCCCTTTGAAGCAGACCCAGAGACAAGAAAGGTCTTTTTTTAAAGCACGTTTGTGCACATTTTATTATTACACAAAAACAAAACTCCCACAAGGAGTACTACACTATACTGTTTCACCTCCAGTTCTAACTGTGCCAGGCAGCTAAGCTGTTTACCAATTGCAAAAACCTTACAACATTGCAAAGGTTTACACAGTACCTTGCTCCGACGGACAGCCTCTTCTCACACACACAGACTGCCCTGAACAAACATTTGGGTCTTTTTTAAATACCTGATGAATATCCTGATGAATATCTTTTGTACATCGGAACGTTGATTTTACCTGATGGCATGGTGTTTTTAATTAAAATTAATAAAAATTGTGGAGCTTCATAAGTGTGCAGGCATTCTATCTATTTACTTGTTGGGACAAAATTTAACCCTATCCCTGCCAACCCCCAACACATTGCTTCCAGGCAGAGATCTGCTCTGCCACATAAGAACCATGGGACAACTGCAAAATTACTATATTAAATGACTGTAACTATGTTGTTTTAGTTTACACATAATCTTGAGAATCTTCATGCTTGTTTACAAAAGAATATACCAGCCCATATATGCCTAGAACAGAGTGTGGCATATGTGCAGCAGTTTTTTTTTTTTTTTTTTGTATATCTTTTACTGGCTATGGCTTTATTTATTCTCACTGTCAGAGCTGTTTAATATTACCTAGTCAGACTCCTCTGCCATTCACAATTTAAATAAAACAAAACAAAACAATAGAGTTTATTCCAGCCCTAGCATTTTCTAAAACATTCAAATCTTGAAATATGCCTGTCTGTAAACAATGGCATTCTGACTCCTAACTCTCAAATCCCCAATTCTCCAGCTCACAACAGAGCACAGTGTAATGAGTCCCACGAGTAATAGGAAATCAGACAGTGCTGCTCAGCTTAGGGGAAGGGATTGGAAGTTTGTGAATATGAAACGAGATGAGTCCTTTCTTCTCCTCTGTTTATCTGTAATTCACAGGCGTGTAGGGTCAATTCTAATTTCCCTAACAGTGAAGAGCTTCTAATGAATAAATAGGACAGAGCATTGGGTGTGTTCTGCCTGCAGTGCTTGGAATGAAGCAACATGTCAGATACCTCCCAAACCCTCCCTCTCTTGCATCAAATGATCAGTTTACAGGCCAACACTGGAATCTGCTTTGACAATTCACGGGGCGGTAGCCAGGCTACCTGTAGAGATGTGGCCTGACTTCTCGGAGAGCCGTCCACCGTTGGGACCCAGCCCTCGGCAGGACGAGGTCCGATTCGTGGTGAGGTCACCGCTGCAGATTATGAGAGGGCTGCACCACCAGAGCGCCTGAAATGAGATTGCGTCGAAGGGACATTACAAAGGGAGAGCTCCTTCAGCAAGGTTAGCTAGAATAAGCTTAGATCCTCGGCTTGCGAGGGGAGCGATAGCACATGAGATGCTAAAGGTTGGGTTTGGCCGGCGGTCCCCTCTCTATCTCACTGAGAGAACCTCCCTCGGTAGGTAAAGGAAGCGTAGCTTGCACAAAGGTCAGGGAAGAGAGACTCACTAGGCTGCAGTGGTGAAGTCAGACCCGTAAGAAACACACAGTACTGCAAAGTGAAATGTGAATTGTGCTGTTGCACGTTTAATAATGAACAAAATAAAAAGGTTTTAAACAAAAACAGCACACGGCACTTGCGACCAAAATAAATAGACAGACAAAACAGACTAACACTTAAACGAACAGTGGACTAACAGACAAACAAACAAACACGGTGAGTCAAAACAAATAATTATTATTTTAGTTTCTTTTAGTTTCTTTTATTCTCCTTCTCTCTCCCGTTCTCTACTCACCGAACACCCAACCCCGAGTGAGTAAAACGTGCATCTATATATACAATTGTGCTGGGATTCAATTACCAATTAATTATACACTTGATTCCCAGTACGTGAACTAATCTGTGAAAACTCCGTGCTCACATATTAAGTACTTTATATGCACGTGAAGTGAAGTGCAATCCCTGTGCCTAAGTACAATTATACATTTTAAATACTCGTGCTCATTACCCACATTATATCCCGTGTACCAACTACAATGCACCAACATTAACACACGCAACATACAACATAAAACACAAAAATACACACAGGGGCAGGGCACATTGCCACACCCCCCAAAAGGATGGATCCCCGGCTCCCCGCTAAAGATTCCTACAAGTGCAGACAAACAAAAGAACCGCCAATGCATATAAAAACCAAAAAAGAAAGAAAACATTTAACACAACAAAGAAGGTTAGTAACTGGCTCCCTACTAACTATGTGAAGACCGTCTGCTTAATGACCACTAGATGTCATGAGTTCTCACATGTATGCACAGGGACCACACATAGTATTGTTTAGTTAGTTCTCCAACTGAAAGCAAGGTTTATTTTGTTTGTTTGTTTTATTGTTTCTCTACTGCAGTGTAAGAAAAATAAAACCAACACCGGTTTTAAACTGTAAATCAAGACTCGAGCCTGATCATTTACACTGCGCTCGGCCACGTCACATTACAATTAGCAAAAGCGCCTCCGCGCATCAGCAGTTTAAATACAGTATATCCTATATCCTATATCCTATTTTACTACAGTATAATTGAGAAACAATCATCTTGTGTGGGTGCTTAGTTTAACTGCCCTGTAACTGTTACGTGTAATGAACTTTGAATTAAAATGACATTACAATACAGTATTTTACTGTCAGGACTACCACTGCATTTAAGCATCTGTGGTTTACTTATTTTCTGTTGCGATGCAAATCTCAGTTTTTCACCAAGCGGAGATGCAAAGCTCTGCAATCCACCCCCCTCCTCCTCCTCACGCGCCGTGCCACAATCCCACTCCCTCTACATGCATATCACACAATAACACTGCTGTACTCGGTATGTATTGAATGTATATTCACGTTATTGAAACACATTTTCACTAACAGAGAACACAAAAACCATACCTGCACAATGCAGTGGCGCAGTCATGTTTGATTACAAAAAATGCAGTGTTTCCTGCATCATTGCACTATCCACGCTGCGTACGTGACTAATCACGTGAGATGTGATCAAATACAAATTCAAAAACAGCTTTATTGGCAGCACTTGATCAAGTACTGTATTATAGTCAGTTTGCCCTGAAATTATTCTTATAAGCAGATTGCTTGAATCTTACAAGTGGATTATTTTACATTGTATAGTATAGGAAAGATTTTGTCCCAGTGGTTGATTCTTATATCAGTGATTCTTATAAACAGAGTACACTGTATATACACATATATATGTGTGTGTGTGTTTGTGTGTGTGTGTATGTGACAGGATGAGTGGTGCGGTGCGGTAGATATATAATGTCCAGACTGTTTCTCCCAAAGAAATGTTCTTTTATTTTTACAAAAAAAAATACCAAAAATAATCCAAATGAAAAACAATAATCCACCCCACTATCAATGATGATATCGGGGTAAAACAGAAATAAACTCTCCAAAAGTAAATAATAAAACACTCCACAACCACAATCCTCTGTGCACGAAAATGTGCTCTTCTTCTCTGGGGATCGTGGTGCGTGCGCTGTGCTGTGTTGTGCTCTGTGGTGAGGGGCATGCTCTGGGGTTAGTGCTGGCTTAGGGGCTACAGCCTCCCGTCCTCCTGCTCCTCTGTGAAAATACAAACAAACACGTAACAAAACAAAGACATATATCAGCTCCGGCCGGTCGCTTTAGTTTCTCAGCGCAAGGGGAGGTACTGACGTAGCTGCTTCCCCTTTGTACCCAGAAAACTCCTCCCTGCAGTCAACGCGTCGCCATGGTTTCTCCAATAGAGGGCAGCCCCGCAGCTGACCGCAATGGAATCGTTCTGAGTACTTGCAGCTACGCGCCCCTCCTAATATGGTTACCTTCCGGTTTCCACTTACCACTGAGGTGGCAGATCTAGGAGGCAACATATCTTCCCCCTTACACAGAACCCTTTCTAGTTGGGAGGGAGATTTACAGCATTGACCCTTTCTCTCTCTATCACAGTGTATAACAACTGTTCTTGTACATAAAAAAGTATTTACACTCATTTAAAAAAAAATCAAAATGACATGCGTCTGTATATAAATAGTAATTATAATAGCATTCTACTTTTATATGCGTTTAAAGTGCACCAATTAGAAATTACAATTAAAAGTCAACCTTACCAGTTAGTGCGAGCCTTGCCTGTGCTTTTCCTTGCTAATATTTCTGATGTCCGGCATGTATTTGGATAGTTTCAGCTGCACACAGGCTTCAGAACAATCGCTTGTTAATCGACTCCAAGAGGGGCAGAGAATAGACTTCATGTGTGGAAATACCTGCTCACACAGGTAAGTGGAGCCAAATGCTGAAAGCATGGCAAATGCAGTTTTCTCAAGCAGTTAAATTACTCAGGAAGTGATGCTAAGCAGGTCAGAATAGAGGCCACAGGATCTATTTAAGATCCAAAATGGAAAATGACCTATATGGTAACAGTATCCTGGGAGACAGTCAGCATGGTTTTAGGAAAGGGAGATCGTGTCTAACTAACCTGCTTGATTTTTTTTAGGAAGCAATATTGAAAATGGATAATTGCAAAGCATATGACATGGTTTATGTAGATTTCCAGAAAGCTTTTGACAAAGTCCTGCATAAAAGATTAATTCTCAAACTGAATGCAGTATGGATTCTAGGAAATGCATGCACATGGATTAGGGAGTGGTTAACATGTAGAAAACAGAAAGTAATGATTAGAGGAGAAACCTCAAAATGGAGCAAGGTAACCAGTGGTGTACCACAGGGATCAGTATTAGGTCCTCTGATATTCCTAATCTACATTAATGACTTAGATTCTGGTACAGTACAGGGCAGCAGTGTGGAGTAGTGGTTAGGGCTCTGGACTCTTGACCGGAGGGTCGTGGGTTCAAATCCCGGTGGGGACACTGCTGCTGTACCCTTGAGCAAGGTACTTTACCTAGATTGCTCCAGTAAAAACCCAACTGTATGAATGGGTAATTGTATGTAAAAATAATGTGATATCTTGTAACAATTGTAAGTCGCCCTGGATAAGGGCGTCTGCTAAGAAATAAATAATAATAATAATAATAATAATAATACAGTAAGCAAACTTATAGGAGGAGTGGCAAACACCGTTGCAGCAGCAAAGGTCATTCAAAATGATCTAGACAGCATCCAGAACTAGGCAGAAATATGGCGAATGACATTTAATAGAGAAAAGTGTAAGGTACTGCATGCAGGCAATACAAATGTGCATTATAAATATCATATGGGAGATACAGAAATTGAAGAAGGAATCTATGAAAAAGACCTGGGAGTTAATGTTGACTCAGAAATGTCTTCATCTGGAAAATGTGGGGAAGCTATAAAAAAGGCCAACAAGATGCTTGGATATATAGTGAAAAGTGTTGAATTTAAATCAAGGGAAGTAATGTTAAAACTTTACAATGCATTAGTAAGACCTCATCTAGAATATTGTGTCCAGTTCTGGTCACCTCGCTACAAAAAGGATATTACAGCTCTGGAAAGAGTGCAAAGAGCGACCAGAATTATTCTGGGTTTAAAAGGCATGTCATATGCAGACAGGCTTAAAGAATTTAATCTATTCAGTCTTTACGTGCCCTAAATTAGACTAGCTGTGTGAGTGCCACACAAAACTTTCTCGTGTGACATAGGTTGCTGACCCCTGCACTAGAAAATAAAATACCTCTGAATCCCTTAAATGAAGCGTCCATAAATAAAGCCAGATCGTGTGGTGCTGAAATGAAGTCATCATAGAACATAGAGAGGCCGTTCCAGTTCTGTATGATAGATGACCACATTTTAATGTCTTTTCTAGCTTCTGATGAAATATTAATGCAGGAGTCCAAGTTTTTTGCTGTTGATGAAAGAGCAAGTAATCGAGATATAAATGTCCGACCTTGGGGGATAATGTGAATTGCAAAATTAAAATGACCCAGAAACGAGAGCAGTGTGCGTTTCCTGATTGTTTTACTGATCTGCAAGTTCTGGATAAGGGAATGGATATTATCGAGTTTAGATACGGGGAAGCTGGCTTCGAAATTTTCTGTGTCCAGATTGGTGATCGCTTCTGCTGGTGGATCCGAGGGAGGAAATATCAAGTGAAAATCATCGAGTAGGTGAAGCAGAAATGGAACATGACATGAATTGAGAAGTATCCAGCATAAAGCCTCTGAGAGATTATCAAATATTTGTGGGCTGCTACAGCAATAAAATGTTTTTTCCCAGCATATCCCGAACAGGTGACAAAGACAAAGATGGATTGGCATTAGTTTAAATGCGTCTGATACATCTGCTTTTGCTAACTTTGCGAACCATGACCTGCTAATTTAATTGAATAAATTGCATCTGAGGTGGTAAAGTATTGTAGATAAAATTGGTGAGGAATGAGCAAGTTGGTGCTACTGGTGCTTGATCCCCGTGGTGCCGACAGGGTTAATCCTGTAGATAGGAAACGGGGGAGCTGGAAACGGGCCGGTCATAAATACTTTTTTGGAAGGTGCCCACTTGAAGACCCCAGAGAAGTACCCTACTCAGCTCAGTCCAGACGGTTGACATGCTGATGCGCTAGGGAGGCCGCACTGTGGTTGATCCCTGGAGCCAGCATTGCAGCCTTTGTGTGTGCTGATGGGCCAGGGAGGCAAAATAGGCTGATCCCTAGAGCCAGCATTAGACTTCAGCCATCAACACCAGGCAGATGGATATCTACATCATCAGATGGAAGGAAACGCAGATGGATCACATTAGTTTATAGTAAAATAAGCAAAGTCTTAGTTGGTGCTTATCTTGGTGAGAGCTGAGATCAATATCAGCATGAAGTTTTAACACCTACTCTCATGTAATGGAGATCATTTTTTAATCTCTTTGGATAAGAGATTGTACTGTCTTGGTTTCTTGAATAGCAGAATGGAAGTTTTTGCTTTGGAAGAAGGAGGGAGGGATTTGACTGAGTCCGGTTGAAAAACTGTTCTCTAGTTCGTCGATTAAATAGTTGACAAAGATCTTGTCTGGTGTGATTCAGGAGTGTATGTTTTAAATTGAGTCTATTTATGGTAGTGGACATTTTAAGTGTTGAAGAAAGTCACTTTGGAGCTACTGGGCAGATGGCTTTGGAATGAGCGTCTCTGCAGAGACTGCACATGTGGATGTTTTTGCACTGCCTGAATGTGCATATACCGGAGTTAAAATTATTACAGGATTTGCCTTCCTCCTGCATATCTGATTTTTCGCCTGAATTTATGTACCCTTGTGGATTGCTCAGGTGGGGATGAAGAATGGATGGAGTTAGGATCAAGATTCTGTTTGAAAAGTGGGGAGGAGTAATGCAGTCTGCTGATCTGGAAGAAGTTGATGCTATAGCAGCTTTCAGGCAGAGAGAGGCTGAGTGGCCGGTAGAGCCGCAGACCCTGCATGCGTTGGCTCTGAGGCCGCTGAAAATCCTGTTGAATAGGTCTAGATCAGGTGATGCCCAGTCACTGCTTTTGCTACCACTAACTGGTAAAACATGGTCCCTTCATATCTGACAGACAGCTCCACTATGTGAAATGTGTAAGAATCCATTTCTTGTCTCGGTTTGGGTATACTGAACATAGCACATGTCTGTATATACAGTGGCTCTCAAAAGTATTCACCCCCCTTGGACTTTTCCACATTTTATTGTGTTACAACATGGAATCAAAATGGATTTAATTAGGAGTTTTTGCCACTGATCAACACAAAAAAGTCCATAATGTCAAAGTGAAAATAAAATATACATTGTTCTAAATTAATTACAAATACAAAACAGAAAATAATTGATTGCATAAGTATTCACCCCATTGAGTCAATATTTGATAGAGGCACCTTTGGCAGCAATTACAGCCATGAGTCTATTTGGATAAGTCTCTACCAGCTTTGCACATCTGGACACTACAATTTTTGCCCATTCTTCTTTGCAAAACTGCTCAAGCTCCGTCAAGTTGGATGGGGACCTTTGGTGAACAGCAATTTTCAACTCTTTCCACATATTCTCAATTGGATTGAGGTCTGGGCTTTGACTGGGCCACTCCAGGACATCGACCTTTTTGTTTTTAAGCAACTCCAGTGTGGCTTTGGCTGTATGTTTGGGGTCATTGTCCTACTGGAAGATGAATCTTCTCCCAAGTCCCAGGTCTCTTGCAGACTTCAGGATTTCTCTGTACTTTACTGCATCCATTTTGCCCTCTATCTTCACAAGCTTTGACGCAGAGAACCATCCCCATAGCATGATGCTGCCACCACCATGCTTCACGGTAGGGATGGTGGCCTCAGGATGATGTGTGGTGTTAGGCTTGCGCCAAACATAGCGCTTAGTGTTGAGGCCAAAAAGCTCTATTTTGGTCTCATCAGACCATAGAATCTTCTTTCACTTGGTCTCAGAGCCTCCTACATGACTTCTGGCAAACTCTAGCCGAGATTTGATGTGAGTTTTTTTCAACAATGGCTTTCTTTTTGCCACTCTCCCATAAAGGCCAGTTTTGTGAAGCACCCGGGCTATTGTTGCCGTATGCACAGTGTCTCCCAGCTCAGCCGGGGAAGACTGTAACTCCTTTAGAGTTGCCATAGGCCTCTTGGTGGCCTCCCTGACTAGTGCCCTTCTCGCCCAGATACTCAGTTTTTGAGAACGGCCTGTTCTAGACAGA
Organism: Acipenser ruthenus; assembly: GCF_902713425.1. Taxonomy (NCBI): domain Eukaryota; kingdom Metazoa; phylum Chordata; class Actinopteri; order Acipenseriformes; family Acipenseridae; genus Acipenser; species Acipenser ruthenus. Next base: position 10,577,610 of record NC_081216.1, on the reverse strand, counting down.
TTCACAGTTGTGCCATATTCTCTCCATTTCTTAATAATGGACTTTACTGTGCTCCAGGGGATATTCAATGCCTTGGAAATGTTCTTATATCCTACCCCTGATTCGTGCTTTTGAAGAACCTTATTCCGGATTTGCTTTGAATGTTCCTTCGTCTTCATGATGTAGTTTTTGTTAGGAAATGTACTAACCAAGTGTGGGACCTCCCAGAGACAGGTGTATTTAACCTGAAATCATGTGAAACACCTTAATTGCACACAGGTGGACTCCATTCAACTAATTGTGTGACTTCTAAAGACAATTGGTTGCACCAGAGCTTATTTAGGTGTATCATAGCAAAGGGGATGAATACTTATGCAATTAATTATTTTCTGTTTTACATTTGTAATTAATTTAGAACAATTTGTAGATTTTATTTTTCACTTTGACATTATATGGACTTTTTTGTGTTTATCAGTGGCAAAAACTCCTAACTAAATCCATTTTGATTCCATGTTGTAACACAATAAAATGTGGAAAAGTCCAAGGGGGGGTGAATACTTTTGAGAGCCACTGTAGCAAAGGCAAGGATGAATTCCCCCAGAGTTAGATTTTTCAGTAATCTGGGGTCTCTGGATTTCAGCGTGATCTCCGCAATCCACGACTCTATGGTCCAGAAATTCAAATGTAGCCAACAATAGAGAAACCAGATTAATGTCTTTACCTTTAATTATGCTTCGCCAAATCTGCAGGGATATTGAGTGATGACGGGCAGTGGTTGTGGAGGCGGAACCATATGCTGTGGCAGTCGCAAGATTGTAGATCGGAGGATCGACTGTAGGGACCAGGGTTGGTATCAACCCAGAAGTGACTGTAGCTACGGTGAAGGCAGCTGAGTTTACTCCAGGAATGGAGGAAAACACTGTAACTGCGGAACCGTGCTTGTCTTGCTTGATATTGGACACCCGTTTATCCAAACTGCTGATTTTGCTACTGACTGAGGATGTCCGCAAATGGTTGCATAAATGCTTTTATTTCGTTAAAAATCAGAGAATATTGCTGGTGAAAAGCTGAGCGCAGCTGAGGAGTTTTCTTCAGTTTTTCGTTAAGTATGGAAAACTACAAGCAGTGTGTAATTCAGTATGTTAACGTAGCATTATTCCACAGGTTTCATTCGACTCTGTGAAGCAAAATAATTTAATTATATAGATGCAAAACCTTTGGCCATAGCTGTACTGCTAATTCACTGTATTCTAATAGATAAATTACTACATGCACTGTACATGATAAACCGTACATGCAACACTGGCAAAATACAATAAACATAGCCTTGATTTACGATGGTCTGTACTGTATAGCGAGATGTCTTTATATATTTGACCCATAATATTAATTTTATAGCTTATTACATATGATGTACTGCTTGGAACTTTTTGTCTAAACAAAATCACCACAATGCACAAACACATCCCCAAATCGCTGTCAGTCTTGATGCTAGAACAGAAATGAAACTAAGGGGTAGATGTACTAAGATGGGCAAGTTGCAGTGCAAACATACAGCAGTTTGCATTTTTGTTATGATAATTCACAAAGTGCACATTTTGTCGTATGTGCTAAGAAAAAATATGTTATCGAAGAGAGCCGCAATATACTAATTTAAATATTATTTAAATTCATATTAGCGAGATCTGAAGCGAGAGTTGTATGGCATTTTTTTCAAATAAAATAGTGGCCTTTGAGTTGTAGTTTGCTGCAGCAGAGGGTGTCCGAACGACGATGTCTATACAAGCAAGGGTGCAAGGGTTAAATGTAAACATCATCTATACAATGCATTCTGTTCCGTATTCATTTTACATATTTTAATACTGTCATACAGTGCCTTACATAAGTATTCACCCCCCTTGGACTTTACCACATTTTGTAGTGTTACAACCTGGAATTAAAATGGATTTAATTAGGATTTTTTTGTCACTGATCTACACAAAATAGTCCGTAATGTCGAAGTGGGGAAAAAAATCTACATATTTTTCAAAATCTTTTACAAATAAAAAACTGAAAAGTCTTGATTGCAGAAGTATTCACCCCCTTTGCTGTGACACCCCTAAATAAGCTCTGGTGCAACCAATTGCCTTCAAACAGAGCTTGAGCAATTTTGCCAAGAAGAATAGGCAAAAATTGCAGGATCCAGATGTGCAAAGCTGGTAGAGACTTACCCAAAAAGACTCACAGCTGTAATTGCTGCCAAAGGTGCTTCTACCAAGTATTGACTCAGGGGGGTGAATACTTATGCAACCAACAAATGTCTTTTTTTTTGTTTAATTAACTTTTGTGTCACAATAAAAAATATTTTGCACCTTCAAAGTGTTAAGTATGTTGTGTAAATCAAAAGGTAAAAATCCCAATTAAATCCATTTTAATTCAAGGTTGTAACACTACAAAATGTGGAAAAGTCCAAGGGGGGTGAATACTTATGCAAGGCACTGTATATATAAAAAATGAAAGGCAGTTTAATCACATCAGATTCTATAGTGGGGCCCCAGCCTTCACCCCCATAAAGCTTTTCATAATCATACAGTAGCCCCTCACTAAACCAGCCATGTTTGTCTGACATAAGGAGGTGTCGGGTTTAAAAACAATACAAAAAAATCGCACACACACATTTACAGTTCTCGATGTATTTTAAATCATTGCGCTGAAATAACACTGATGTGTTTTGGGTAGGCTACACATTAAATTGTGTACAAATATAGATCTGTACAGTAGGCCTATACAGTATACAGTACAGTAGTAAAATCAAATGAACATCACCTAGCACACTTTCTTTTTACTTTAGCCTACTATTTTGTGTACAATGCAAATAAAAGATTATTTTAAATTGAAACTAAATGATTTTAGGGTTTTTTTATGTTATTGTTATTATTATTATTTTTTATCTTGGTCTACTTAGTAGCCAAGACAATTAACACACAATAGATCATGGTCCTATACAGATGCTCAGAAAGAGCTGGAGGTGTTAGTGGCACATGTGTGCAGTCTGTTGCTCCCAACATGCTGGGAAAACCAGAAATGTCATAGAAATTTGTTTTCAAGGCTTGTAAGTACACCCTGACTTTAGTGAAAATTAGGTACTTGGGTGTTCGTCTCAAAACTGCATTGAGCACAACTGGCAACGCACGAGAAAAAGTGGACTGGGAAATTTCAGCAACAATTGCGACTGTTTAAAACGTGCTTTCAAAAGTTCTTAACAAATTGATGCAATTGTAAGTGTCTCAATTGCCTGCAGCTTTAGTACATCTCATTACAATATTTTTGATCCCTCATTTGCATTTGCCGCCACTGCGCCCTTACCTGACCCATGTTCTGACAAGGCTTTCCAGCGCTAACTAAACTTTTCTGGAAAGGCCCTAACTAACAAGCTGGACCCTTTTATGCAGGGGCCTCATTAACTCAATTGGAGCCAGGTGGTCCTCTCTGGCTCCTCCCCCTACTCACAATATATACATACATAGAGAGAGAGAGAGAGAGAGAGAGAGAGAGAGAGAGAGAGAGAGAGAGAGAGAGAGAGAGAGAGAGAGAAATTTTCTGTAAAACAATCTATTTCTCTAGATTTCTGTAAAACAATATAGCTATTCACCTAGATGTCTGTAGAAAAATAACTATTTCTATGGCATATACTATACATTCCTATAGATTTCTACAGTACAGAAACAATTATAGAATTAAGATTATTTGATGGACTTTGAAATAACAGAAGCAATGATTTGTGTGAGATTAATTGAATACCTAAACAAGAAGAGAACGAGTTTGGGGCTTTAACACATACTGGAAAAAATGGCCAGTGTTTGTAAAGGAGAAGTATTAAAAGGGTTAAATGTTACAAAGTTGCTAAAAAATCTGCCTGTGATTAAAAAAAAACAAACAACACACGCTTTACAAACAGGACTTGAAATGGGGACTTGAACTGAAAAAAAGTTATTTGCCTTTCATTGTCGTTGACTTTAAGAACTGCTGTGGCTTTGTGTTTAAATTCTAGCCTGCGACCTTGGACAATAATACTCTCACAGTCGCACAGAAAAGAAGATAAAGATAGACCTCGCCTCATCACACGTACAAACCTAATCTTTGCTCCACTTCTAAAGGGTCCACTTGTCAATATACAGTACTAAAGGACTGATTCAATGAGTATAAAAAGCAGATCACATTACCATAGATCAGGGTTTTCTCTAAGACATCACACTGATTCATTGCTTTGGGTTAGCTCTGGTTTTTGATTGATTGCATTCTGTAACTTTATGAACTGCATAACTGAACAATTGTATTTATTCATAAGTTATTCTGTATTCAATACATGTTACCAGTGTTACATACTGTATTCTAATTGATGCACCTGGAACATACTTTTGAACTGTTAAAGGGGATTTTGGTTTTACTGAGCGTGATAGTAAATCTAGTAGTAATAAATAGTAATCATTTAATACTTCTAATTGTTGGACAAAGGGGTATTGTATTAACTACATCCTCAGGGCTACATTGAGGAATCTCTCCTCTTTATGTTATACAGTACTGTTGTGAAGATAATGTGTGTCCAATAGGGTTGAAGAGCTCTGCACAGACAATTTGCACAATGTCTCGTTTTGTGCCCCAGTTTCCTGACCTGAGAATTCCAGGAATGTGGCGAAAAACTGCCCCAGTCACAACAGCCGGCTGAAGTTTTTCTTTCTATCATCAGCACCTTAGAAGATGACCATTTTAACGGTTTCCCCTTTCACCCTGAAAAACATGCATCAAACCAGGAATCCCTTACAAGAATCAATTGGTCCTATAAGGTTCCCCCTGGTCACAAGGACTGCATGGTCAAGGTTCCCACCAGTGACTCAAACACCCTCCTCTGACCATCTATCCAAGCGTCTGAAGACCTAAAAAAAGGCATACTCATCTTCCACCCTAGCTCTGAGGGTGGACAAATACCAAATACACAGCACAAAATATCAGCACAGCTTATGGTCTGAGCTCTCTGAGCAGCTCCAAGACCCCACTGCAAACAACCTGGAGGCAACACAAAGACTTCCAAACGAGGGGCGCAGCATAGCAAGACTACAACTTCAGTAAGATTGCGATAGTGAAAGAGCAGTAGCTGCCTCAATAACAGCAGCAAGACGGATTAGCACCTAATAAGCCTTAATGCAGAAGTATCCTAGTGCTGTCAACACAACAAATGAACCTGGAAAAAGCCAAACACAACCACTTAATATACCACCATTCTGGTTGGAATACCACAAAGAACGGAACAATATGTACCAAATTACCCAGGATTTCCAACCAATATGTGTTGGAACAGGAATCCAGATTAGACTTCAGTGAAAACAAAAACTGAAGACTCTGAAACCATTATGAACCAAACAAGAAAAAGGAAGGAACATATTTGTTTTCCACGAGCAAACTCAAAAGAAAAAAGAGTTCAAGAAAATAACAATGACCAAGCAAATTGACAAACGGCAAATAACACACAAATACACAACTCTTACCAACAAAAGAGAGCAAACAACAATCCTAGCTACACAACCAAAAAAGAATGAAACACAGTTTCACACATTACACTGCGTGACCTGTCCACTAGGGGGTGCCAATTGTCAGAGTAATTACCTTTAAGAAATGTGAGGTTGTTAGGTATTAATGAAATGGAATAAAACATGGTAATTACTGAGCACAAAACAATGCAGTCCCTTGGTTACCCTTGTTTGCAAAATTATTGACAATCTGATCAAACTAACTAAAACTAATTTATATTTTAATGCAGTTGTTATCTGTCTAACCTTTCTTTTATACTTTTAATAAGAAATCATTTTTATTTCACTTTCCTTAGAAATGTGTCATTTCTGCAGTGAATTGTGGGATTGTAGGCCTGGGCAAGATGCAGTCTCTGATTGAACTCAACTAAGAACTACATATCCCAGTCTCCACAGTGGTAGCTCTTGAGTTAGGTTTAAGGAACGATCACATTTACAGGATGAATCAGTTGCATTTGCTAGTTTTGAAACAGATTTCCATTGTAAGTTTATGGCCACAGTACAGCAGTAAAGATGTCAGCACCCAGGATGAGAGGAAAATCCGCTTCCAATCAGCTTTTAAAACTCAATGCAGAAGTTAATTGCCATTGATTGAATGAATGGATTTATTTTATACCTGCCAACAAATACTTCTACCCGGAAAATACAAGTGTCAGCCCATCCCTACCGTCCATATCACTGCAGCCATTACAACCACCACCACATGATTAAATACAAGTGTCAGCCCATCCCTACTGTCCACATCACTACAGCCATTACAACCACCACCACATGATTAAATACAAGTGTCAGCCCATCCCTACCGTCCATATCACTGCAGCCATTACAACCACCACCACATGATTAAATACAGGTGTCAGCCCATCCCTACTGTCCACATCACTACAGCCATTACAACCACCACATGATTATATACAATTAATAGGTTAGTGAGTCCACCAAATCACAAACTGCATTTACATAACTTACACTAAGAACTGCACAGCCCAAGTGCAAAAACATGTATAATGTAGAACAAAATATTTGTATAGCAGGTTAAATCTGATTTCTAAAAAGAAAATGTTAAGCAGACTCAATACATGTGTCAGTGTAATTCTGCCTCCATAACTGCCCCATTCAAAAAGCATTCTTACACGATTCCTTTTCCTACTTGTGTGTGTGTGCTGCTCTAAACTGATCAGCTCTCAGGGAAGTTTATAATCTGATGCTGTGTATACAAGCAATGGTTTTCTGGGTATTTATAGTGGCAGCTGTCTGGGAACAGAACACTGGTGGCAGGGCCCATTAGTAAGGCAACAGTGACACCTTGTGGTTTAAAGCATACCACCAACATCATGAGATTTGAAAGAATATTCAGTGGAGAACAACCAAGCCTTTTTATTTACTGTAATTCACATCTCCAGTCTCCACAATGTTTATTTAAAACAGGAAACAAATCACAAGGACAAGCAGAAACACGATCACTATAAATAAAACCACATCAAACAATCACATCAGTTAAAATCCATTTCCAGTACACAGTGACATTGAGGGCTCTGATAACCAAAGCATTTTGTTTTAGGCTGCTGTTGAGTAGCCTGGCCTATTGAGGGGTGATCTGTTCTAGATTATGTTCGATAATCAGATGTACCTTGTTTTTTATGTAGATGTCTGAAGAACCCATTGTTCCTTGTATCTTTATGCATAACTTGAGCTCATGGGTGACAAACATGAACACGTAATCTGGGGATTAACTCTTTAGAGTTACTGTAGCTCATAAATGTGACCCGCTGCACATTACCAGCTGCAGGTCTTAGATATACAGTTTCTAGCAGACATGTATTCATTTCAAACATGATATCTAGGACTGCACTTGACCTGTTGCAGGTCTCAGATGTACAGTTTCTAGCAGACATGTATTAATATCAAACATGATCTCTGTTACTGTACTGGTTAAAGGAAGTTATCAGCTTTCTTGGAAATAGGTTTCACTTGCACTTCCTAGGTCATTCACCTCATGTCTTCTGCATGTCAAAGCATGTTACTGGCTGAAAGCAGCTGGCTGTGTTGCAGAGATGATTTTGAACTTGGTGCACTAAAATACAACCTGTTTACTGTGACACACGTTTCTTTAAAATCTGTACACTTAATGAATGGAAGTGCACAGCAGGTCAGGTTTATGGATTATTTTGTGAGCTACAATCACTACAGGAAGGGTTAAAGCTTTTGTAAATGAGACAGGAAGTCAAGATTTACCTCCAGTGATATGAGTGATAATTACATTCATGGAACAGGAGCAAGGGCTGCATGGAGCAACAACCAGGAACTGAAATAGGAACTGATCGGGCCCCAAAGGCTGGATTGATCAAAGAATAGTATAGAAGGCTACACTGTTTTTGTCTCCTGGTCCCTCTCTTCTGTTCCATACACCTCCTCTACTTTGGTAGCCTAATTTTATAATTACAGTACCAGACTTCCTGTTTAATTAAAGTTGGTGGCAGCATCCACGCTATCTGCTACATTCTTAATCCAGTCAGAGGTCTGTAATCAGACCTAACAGATCAGCAGATTGGCTTAGGGTGCATTATACCCTTTTAACAAACATTTGATCTGGGAAACAATCTAAATTTATTCAGGGTCTGATATGGGGTGGATTTTTCTTGCCTAATTCTTGTTCTCTGATGCATTTTATGTAACCAAAGAATGGTAGACATCCTTCCCGCTACTCCTGTGTATAAGAATGGGGTTAATACCTCATTTTTTAAAAGCTGACTTCTGGTCTTAATAACGCTCCATAGACAATGTCTTACCTGGGTGGATTGCACAGATTACAATTGACACAGGAACGCCTCAAGCTTTCAAAATCTCTATTAAGAAATTGTGTTAACAGCAGTATTTCAAGCACACAGACTGGCCTTTGTGGGTTAGATCTTCTTCTGAAGAAGGGTATTAAAACTGATATTGAAATGGTACAAACGCCAACAAAAACAGTTTGTGAATCAGGCCCTAATTTCTTCCCTACTCTGACACACATGTACAAGCAACACATCAGGTGCGGTCACGTGACACAAGTGAGACTCCAGAAGTGTGGTACTTCTCAAAGCTGGTGTATATCCACAAGGTGGTAGTGTACATGCTATATCAGTTTTACTGTTATATTGATTTTGCTACACATATCCATTCTGTTCTATATTACATTCATTTTGCGATTCTATCCATTTAGTTTTATTTTATGAACATTGCAGGAAGCTAAAACCAATTCCAAAAAGTTGTTTCCAATATTATAACAGCAAAAGAACATTCAAGGAGGAAGTAAAATGTCTAAGAGACACAAATGGCAACATCATAGACGAAGAGAAAAAAAAGCAAATATATTAAATGATTACTTTTCACAAGTGTTTACAAAGGAGGATACGGACGACATGCCCAAATGACTTTCAAATAACTTTAGCATAACAGAGGCAGAAGTGTTAAAGGGACTAGGAGCTCTTAAAATAAACAAATCCCCTGGGCCGGATGAGATCCTCCCAATACTACTCAAAGAAATGAAAGAAGTTATTTACAAACCGCTAACCAAGATCATGCAACAGTCTCTTGACACAGGGGTTGTACCGACAGACTGGAAAATTGCAAACGTAATACCGATCCACAAAAAGGGAGACAAAACCGAACCAGGTAACTACAGACCAATGAGCCTGACTTCTATTATATGTAAACTTATGGAACTATAATAAGATCCAAAATGGAAAATTACCTATATGGTAACAGTATCCTGGGAGACAGTCAGCATGGTTTTAGGAAAGGAAGATCGTGTCTAACTAACCTGCTTGATTTTTTTGAGGATGCAACATCGACAATGGATAATTGCAAAGCATACAACATGGTTTATTTAGATTTTTGACAAAGTCCCGCATAAAAGATTAATTCTCAAACTGAACGCAGTAGGGATTCAAGGAAATGCATGCACATGGATTAGGGAGTGGTTAACATGTAGAAAACAGAAAGTACTGACAAAATGGAGCGAGGTAACCAGTGGTGTACCACAGGGATCTGTATTAGGTCCTCTGCTATTCCTAATCTACATTAATGATTTAGATTCTGGTATAGTAAGCAAACTCGTTAAATTTGCAGACGACACAAAAATAGGAGGAGTGGCAAACACTGTTGCAGCAGCAAAGGTCATTCAAAATGATCTAGACAACATTCAGAACTGGGAAGACACATGGCAAATTACATTTAATAGAGAAAACGTTAGGTTACTTACCGTAACCCTGGTTCCCTGAAAGAGAAGACGACCACCAAACATTGTGTATGAGATATTCCTGCCCTTGAGGTTGGTAATGCTGAGCTCTCTATACCAGAGCTGCCAAAGGCCCCTTCCTGGGATGACACACTCGGTCTGGCCCACCGAGGGGATAAAACCATCACTCACAGGAAGATCTCCCTCTTTTTCCATCGAACCCGTGAGGGCGACTGAAGCTACCTCGTGGTTGGTGGTCGTCTTTTCTTTCTGGGAACCAGGGTTACGGTAGGTAACCTAATGTTCCCTTTCAATTCGAAGACGACCACCAACATTATGTATGGGATAATGTATACCAGAGTCGTTGTGAGGGAGAAGGAACGGCAGCCTATAAGGGACGCACAAGCACTGCCTAACCCAGAGGTTAGCGGTGTGAACTTACACCCTCAAGGACCCTTGTGCCTGCAGAAGGCAAGGCAGGATCTACCACATTAATACGGTAGAACCTGGAGAAAGTATGCGGCGTAGCCCAGCTAGCCACAGTACAAATGTCAGACATCGAGGCACCTTTGAAAAGAGCCCAAGATGTAGCCAACCCTCTAGTTGAGTGTGCGGCTACCCCACCAGGTGGGGCAAGCCAGCACCATTATACGCAGTCGAGATTGTGTCCACAATCCAGTGTGACAGACGCTGCTTAGAGAGGGGCTGGCCTAGGGTCCGTGTCCCGTGACAGACAAAGAGCTGGTCAGATTGACACAGCGCTCTTGTCCTAAGCACGTAACATCTCAATGCCTGCACTGGGCAGAGAAAATTCAATCTCTCATCCTCCGTTGAAGCAAACGGAGGTGGATGAAAAGACTCCAGTTCCACAGATTGGTTAATGTGGAAAGCTGTAATCACCTTGGGGAGGAAAGCGGGGTTGGTGCGCAGCGATACTCTGCTTCCATCCTCCCACATGCGCATGCAGGAGCTGGGCACAGACAGCGCCTGCAGCTCACTGATCCTTAATGGGAGGTGATAGCGAAGAGGAAGGCTGTCTTCATAGACAGGTACTTCCACCCTATGGAGTGTAAGGGCTCAAACGTACCTTCGTGAGAGCCTCTAGTACAATATTAAGGCTCCATTCGGGGAGAACAGTCCTCCTAGGAGGGTGTAAATTGCCATGCCTTTTAAGGAATGGGTAGCCAAAAATGCAGACATAGAATCTACGGGGGCATGGCAAGCAGAGATAGCCGCTGAATACACCTTCAAAGTGGAAGGTGATCTTCCAGTATCAAGCAGTTCTCGCATGAACTGCAATATGACTGGCCTAGGGCAAGTGATGGGGTCATGGTTCCTAGCCAGACATCAAGCTTGAAAATACTTCCACTTATAGGTATACAAGACCAAGTGAAGTCCGCCCCCTAGCGCTCTGCATTGTACCCACAACCGTGTCCGATAGCCCTAGGGCTAGCCAGCAGTCTCTTACAGGGGCCAGACCCATAACTGGAACCTGCCTGGTTCCGGGTGCAAAAGAGAGCCTTTCGCCTGACCGAGGAAATCCAAACGAAGTGGAATCTCCCAGGGCTGGCTATGCAACAGCTGGCACAGGGTCGAAAACCACATTCTCCTTGGTCACTTGGGAACCACTAGGAGAACTGACGCTTTCTCTAACCGGACTTTTTCTAGAAAAGCCAGGAGCATCGGTATAGGCGGGAAAGCGTACAAAAACGCTTTGGGCTGCTCTCAGCTCTCACGCATTTATGTGCAGAGATGTCCAGCAATCCAACCAGGGTCCAAGTAATGGTCCGGGGAGGTAGGGGATGCTTTTGAAGGAGGATGCCACCTTCCCATGAGGCCGCGACATAATCATATCATGGTCCTCCTCAGCAAAGCTGAAATCTGGTTCCGTAACAACCACCGGAGCAGGCGGGGTCAGCTCCGGGGCCGGTGTTATCAGCTGAGCTGGGGTCACAGTAAGGGCTTGAGCCTGCTGTCTGGCCAGGGGCTCCCAGCGCCGCATACAGCTCAGCCGTGTATTGAAGCACTCAGGCACCAAGGGTGCAGATGCACCGAGGACACTGAGTGAAGTAGAATACAGTACTGGTGCACCGGAACATAGGGGGCACTGAGCGCAGGTGTTATTCACATGCTGTGGTGCTAAGCACTGAGGCATGGAGCATCTAAACACTGAGGGCGCCGACTGAGAGGCGCCCAGCCTTAACCGCATGAAGTCAACACAACTTGGGGTAGCGCATAGCATACACCGGGGTGGATACACAGACTCGAGTGGCTGCGGTAGGCAATCAGGAGAGTGGTACAGGACAGCAGTACAGGGGAGCGCATAGTGCTGCACCACGGTGCAGAGCGGCGATAACCTGGTTCTGGACCGTGTTCAGTCACACAATGTGGCAGCGCATAACGTATGCCAGGGTGGAGCACAGGCTCAAGGAGCTGCAACCTGTTATTTCTTTTTAACTGCAAAGGCAGTAATAGGGGTCCGATGGAGAATCACGTGTCTCTTTTTCTTTTAAACTGCAATAGCAGAGGAAAACACAGAAAAGTGATCGCTGTAAGGCTGCAGTCGCAAAGTGATGTATGCTGTTACACAGAAAAAGAGTAAACACAGCGTAGTAAATGGACAGGGGTGCCTAGCCTGGACTACGTGCAGTCACACGACCGGGGCAGCATGTAGCCTACCGCGGAGTAGAGCACCGTCTACAGGCAGAGGGCAACGAGGCACCTCGTGCACCAAAGGGCGCTATGCGCCCTGATGTATTAAGCACCTACCTACCGAGCACCGTGCACCCTGTGAGGTAATGGCGTTGCAGGCCGTACAGGGATGGGACCCCGATATGGGCCTGACTTTGTGCATTAGCACTGAGGCACTGTTCGCACTACGTTGAACACTGGTAAGTGTTAACGTAGTGTGTCCACTCACTAGCATTACAGCAATGTATTAACACTGTGCACTGTGCGCCGAGTACCGTGGGCACGTAGTGCACCGCATACTGTGCAGCGTAAGAGCACTAGTGTAGAACCAGTTTACGTATGCACCATGCAATATGTACACCGCGTGCAACGTGTATGCTGAGCCCCGTGCGCACCGAGTATCCTGTTTTCACAGGTACTGTGCAGCACCGTGAGCTATGCGCTAGGTTGAGCAGTGCTTACGCAATAACCCGTGCATCCCAAGCGCACTGTGTACTGCATTCGGGATGCTAGTCCTGAGACAGGATGTCTGGCTTTTGCATAGCACTAAGCACTGCTTTTACTGCATTTGACCCACAGGTACTAATACTACGCAGCGTATGGGCACTAGTGCACAACCAACTACGCCTGCACCGTGTACTATGTACACCACGTGCAGCGCTGGAGCTGAGCTCCGTGCGCACTGGTATTACCGTGCAGCACCACAAGCTATGCGCTAGTAGAGCAGTACTTACGCAACGTGCACCGCACTGCTTGCCTCGAGCGTTCCAAACGCCTTGCGCAGTGGGTACCGTACACTGCGTGAACCACGCACCGTGCGCACTGTGCATAACTGCATGTGACAGGCTGACCGGGGTAAGGAGACTCAGAGTCAGGATGTGCAGGGAAAAGTGCTCCGGCACGTATTTATTAAATAAAACAAACAAAATAAACAGTTTAAACAAAAACAGATCTCGCACACACAGGATCAGAGATCTACACTCTCCAGAATCCTAACACTAACTAAACCTGTGCTCTCAGTGCTCCCTTATATACACACACCTGTGCAGCAATTTACACCCACTTAATCAATTAAACCCTCCACCACATTCTCACATGTTTTTAAAGTGCTAGTGAATTAACCCTTTAATTACTCATCACCACTACAAAACACACATATACACAGGCCAGTACCCTCATTCTGCCACATTCCTCCCCCCTTATGTGCGTAGCACATACAGGCCCTCAACGGGCCTCCCCCCCCCCCCATTCCACCAGATTTGGGGGGGAGGGTAGGAGGAAATGTTGGGGACCAGCCGACCCCTGTCAAACACCAGACGGGCAGGGCCAGTCCTCCCCCCTTGTGCACCCTGCCGTCTGGAGTCCGCTGGCCCCAACACTCTCCAGCACTCCTTCACCTCCATGGGGCTTTTGTAAGGGGGTGCCCGTTTAACCCCTGTGACTACCCCTGGGCTTCTGTAAAGGGGCGCCCGTTTAACCCCCGTGGTGACCCCTGGGCTTATGTAAGGGGGTGCCCGTTTAACCCCCGGCCTACCCCATAAACCCAATGTCTTTATTGTCCCTTCTCGGGTCCCTCCTGGATACCCGTCAGCTGGCCCAGGAAGGTTGGCCGCCCCTAGCGGCATAGGCACTGGATTGTGTCCCTCCGCTGGCGCTGGAATTACTGGCGCTGACGCTGGACCCTCAGGTGGAGCAGCAGACAGCACGGCAACCTCGGGTGTGGCCAACAGTGCAGGAACCTCCGGCCAGGGTGGCAGCGGCCAGAGTTCCTCTTCCCTATTGGCAACAGGAGGTAGAGCCCGCTCCAGCTCCTCTGATGGTGGAAGCGGGAACAGCAGCTCGTCTCCCTCTGGTGGCGGAGATGGGAACAGCAGCTCGTCTCCCTCTGGTGGAGGAGGCGGGAACAGCAGCTCGTCTCCCTCTGGTGGAGGAGACAGATACAGCTCCTGCTGCTCTGCTCCTAGCGGTGGTGGAGACAGAGGCAGCTCCTGCTGCTCTGCTCCAGGCGGTGGTGGAGACAGAGGCAGCTCCTGCTGCTCTGCTCCTGGCGGTGGTGGAGACAGAGGCAGCTCCTGCTGCTCTGCTCCTAGCGGTGGTGGTGTCGGAGACAGAGGCAGCTCCTGCTGCTCTGCTCCTGGCAGTGGAGGTGGCGAAAAGGCTGCCGACTCCTTCGGCAGTGGTGATGGGGCTGATGCTGGCCACTCAGAGGGAGGCTGTGGCGGTGCTGGCTCCCTCTGTGGCTCCCTCTGTCGTGGCGGCTGGGCTGGTGTGCGCCGTGCTCCCTTCAGCAGCATAAATAGAGGCTGCTGGGGGACACCAGCATCCTGCCCTTCTCCCCCCCAGAAAAATTCAGGGGGTTGAGCCTGTAACTCCTCCCCTTCTGGCCCTGGAGACGGCAGTAATGGCTCCTCCCCTTCTGGCTCTTGGGACGACAGCGATGGCTCCTCCCCCTCTAGCTCTCGGGACGGCAGCAGCAGGTGAACCAGCAGGCATGCTCCCTCTGCTGGTGGCGGCGATGGAGGAAGAGACAGCAGGTAATCTTCCCCTGCTGGTGGAGGTGGCACCGACTCCTCCCTCTCGGGCCGTGGACGCACCGACTCCTCCCTCTCGGGTCGTGGACGCACCGACTCCTTCCTCTCGGGCCGTGGACATTCGGGCTCCTCCCACTCGGGCTGTGGACGTTCGGGCTCCTCATAGTACCGGAAGGGACAGGCGGCAAACTGATGTTGCTGGTTACAGAGGGGGCACAACAGTGGTGACCTACAGCTCCTCCGGTAACTGGCCCTGATGTACTCCTCCTCCTCCCTGTCCCTCGCTTCCCGGTCATTCTTCCACCTCATCCTCTCTTCCTTTTTTTCCTTTTTTTTTTTAAACAAAACAAAAAAATCCTGCACTCCTGCTCCAAGTCTCCAGAGGCGCTATCCCTCTTCTGACACCAAATGTGACAGGCTGACCGGGGTAAGGAGACTCAGAGTCAGGATGTGCAGGGAAAAACGCTCCGGCACGTATTTATTAAATAAAACAAACAAAATAAACAGTTTAAACAAAAACAGATCTCGCACACACAGTATCAGAGATCTACACTCTCCAGAATCCTAACACCAACTAAACCTGTGCTCTCAGTGCTCCCTTATATACACACACCTGTGCAGCAATTTACACCTACTTAATCAATTAAACCCTCCACCACATTCTCACATGTTTTTAAAGTGCTAGTGAATTAACCCTTTAATTACCCACCACCACTACAAAACACACATATACACAGGCCAGTACCCTCATTCTGCCACACTGCACTAGAAAGGTAGGGGTACTAGCACCTGCGCACTACGTGCACTGTGAATACCAAGCACTGCGTACACTGCATACCGTGTTACGCTATCGTGCCCTACGCTGGGGCGCTGGGAAATACGCAGCCTGCATTGCGCACTTGCGCACCGAGATAGAATCACGGGCTATGCGTGCGCCGCGGTACCGCAGCACCGGAGAGGCCGCTATGCAAAGTGCGTACCCTAACCGTGTGGTTAACACACACACCTGGTCAGCACGCAGCATGTACCAGGGGGGGACAGAGGCCAAAGCCGCAGTGGGTGATGTTTTATTCAGACAAAAAATATCACAATTTCTAATGAGAAAGATGTGAAGGAGAGAGTACACCGAATGCACAAGAACCGACTCACCGCAGCGGTCAGGTTTGGCCGGCGGCTCCACTCGACAATGGGATACGGCAGTACCTAGCCCCGAGGAGGAGAGCACGGCTGGGTCACTCGACAGCGGGGATATGGCCAGGCCTGGCCCCAGGAGGATACTGAGTTACTCTCAAGAAGAAAAGACAACTCATTCACAGATGACTGCACAGACAGTTGCTCACATACAACAGACAGGTAAAAAAGAGCGGGCTACCACCAGTCGGGGAGGCCGCTGAAAGACAGAAAGATAAAAGAACTCAGTCTTTTGATTCCAGGAAAGCAGCAAGCCAGCTTTCAGCATGAATGCTAGGGAAATACAACTGACCCGAATCGACTCGAGGGCTATTTCTTATCACTCAGCTAAACACAGAGGTCTTACCTTACCGTCTTGAGAAGGAAAAAGAGGGAGATCTTCCTGTGAGTGATGGTTTTATACCCTCGGTGGGCAGGACCGAGTGCGTCATCCCAGGAAGGGGCCTTCGGCAGCTCTGGTATAGAGAGCTCAGCATTACCTACCTCAAGGGCAGAAATATTCCATACATAATGTTTGGTGGTTGTCTTCGAATTGAAAGGGAATTGTAAGGTACTGCACGTAGGCAATAAAAATGCGCATTATAAATATCATATGGGAGATACTGAAATTGAAAAAGGAATCTATGAAAAAGACCTAGGAGTTTATGTTGACTCAGAAATGTCTTCATCTAGACAATGTGGGGAAGCTATAAAAAAGGCCAACAAGATGCTCGGATATATTGTGAAAAGTGTTGAATTTAAATCAAGGGAAGTAATGTTAAAACTTTACAATGCATTAGTAAGACCTCATCTAGAATATTGTGTTCAGTTCAGGTCACCTCGTTACAAAAAGGATATTGCTGCTCTAGAAAGAGTGCAAAGAAGAGCGACCAGAATTAACCCAGGTTTAAAAGGCATGTTGTGTGCAGACAGGCTAAAATAATTGAATCTATTCAGTCTTGAACAAAGAAGACTATGCGGCGATCTGATTCAAGCATTCAGAATTCTAAAAGTCATTGACAATGTCGACCCAAGGAAACAAGAAACAAGGACCAGGGGTCACAAATGGAGATTAGATAAAGGGGCATTCAGAACAGAAAATAGGAGGCACTTTTTTACACAGAGAATTGTGGGAGTCTGGAACCAGCTCCCCATTAATGTTGTTGAAGCTGACACCCTGCCGGTTTATGCTGATTCATAGCGTAGAGTGGTAGAGTATTCATTTAAGTATTTGCTCTGCTGACTAGAAAATCTTTTTTTTAAAAAAGTCTCCTGACAGTGTGTGGTGGCAATGATCACGCCATGATGAAAAATCAATTGAAGAAAGTGTACAGTATGTTTAACACTGACACAATTCCATGACATTTCAATTGAAGAAAGTGTGCAGTATGTAGAACACTGACATAATTCCATCACATTTCAATTGAAGAAAGTGTACAGTATGTATAACACTGACATAATTCCATCACATTTCCACTGTTCAGCTTTGAGAAGCCTTTTCAAAAGCTTTTTTTTTTGGAGTAGTTCATGGTAATTAATATAGACAGAATCACAACAGAGAAGCACATGTGTGGTCTAGTGGTTAAAGAAGGCTTGTAACCAGGAGGTCCCCGGTTCAAATCCCACCTCAGCCACTGACTCATTGTGTGACCCTGAGCAAGTCACTTAACCTCCTTGTGCTCTGTCTTTCGGGTGAGACGTAATTGTAAGTGACTCTGCAGCTGATGCATAGTTCACACACCCTAGTCTCTGTAAGTCACCTTGGATAAAGGCATCTGATAAATAAACAACTAGAACACTTATAAATGTATGAATCATATTTTAGAAATCATATTTCTTACAATATAATATGGTTTACACTTTGACTGTTCGCTCAAAATAAACACATTTCTCTAAAAGGTGAACAATTTATTAAAGGATTTTGGGCCCGCATGAAAAATATACATCAAATATACCTAACGTATATAACAAAGGCAGTATCCTTGATATGTCAGTATTCTGATATATATATATATATCCTGAGCCATTCGAAAAAAAGTGATAATACCACAGTAGTGACGTCAAAAACTGATAATTAAACTTTGACCCATCCTCGAGACCATCACTTGAAATTCAAAAACAAAATGTCTCGTTTTCAATCACTCAACAACACCGACAGTACAGAAATGTTCATTAATGATCAACACAATGAGAAAAAAGCTGGTACATTCGTATCTCAGAGAAACTGGAGAAACGGATAACAACATAGAACGTCTGTACAGCACTGAAAAAAACAAAAATCACAAGGGTATCCATGTATTACAAAAACTTTAATCAAAATACTGAAATATCAAGGGTACTGCCTTTGTTATATGCTTTAGGTAAATTTAGTATATATTATATATGAGTTAATGCTGACATGTACACACAGCCCACAGAAGCATGATAACCCAAAACATGAGCTCTACCATCTCTCACCTGTGGCAACTGTTGCTTTCCCACAACAGAACACCTGTGTGAGAGATTGCCCTTTCTCTCTGCTCCTTTATCTCTCTGTGGTGCAGCTAACTGAACAACTGTGGTGTGTGTTGTGGCGGCTGGGAGATCTAAAGGGTGAGGTGACAACATGTATCTGTGAGAAATGAAGAAAAAGAGCAAGTCTCCACCTGCTTTTAGTTGGGAGATGAGGGTCTGCAGCACTAACCATGAAACAAATGTGCTGAGTGTTGCTTTCAGGCAGCATTCTGTTACTGAAACATGTCCATACATTGGGTTTGGAGCTCTCTGATAAGGTGCAGATGTGAGAGGAGCCAGGAACCAACATTTAGAACATGTTGTATTATAACATTTAATTAAAATGTTGCCTGAAAGCAAAGCTTCTTTGGGCTGTGTGTGTATACATGCCAGGAGTTTTGTTAGCATTAACCAATGTTTTCCTTTCTGTTTCACAAGTTATGTCTTAAATCACAATACTGAAATGTCAATCTTTTGAACAGAATACAAATTATATTGTAAGAAATCATTTTAATAAATGAGATTCCTACATGTATAATACATATATAATTGTTATATTTGCTGTCAGTGTTTTTTGATTCAGACCACTAACATTGCAGTTCAATTTACAGGGTCTCATGGAATTACAATTTCCCAACAAGACCAACAGGCCACTGTTATTTTTTTTCTTTAGGTTTCAACATATACAACATAATTATTGTTTGTTCTCCCAGTTGATTCATTACATAACGATCTAAACTGCTGATTTTACATTTGACAATTTCGCTGTGATTCACTGCATCTCCCCTGCTTATTCATGCTTATTCATGACACTGATTCTGCATCTCCCCTGCTTATTCATGCTTATTCATGACACTGATTCTGCATCTCCCCTGTTTATTCATGCTTATTCATGACACCGATTCTGCATCTCCCCTGCTTATTCATGCTTATTCATGACACTTATTCTGCATCTCCCCTGCTTATTCATGCTTATTCATGACATTGATTCTGCATCTCCCCTGCTTATTCATGCTTATTCATGACACTGATTCTGCATCTCCCCTGCTTATTCGTGCTTATTCATGACACTGATTCTGCATCTCCCCTGCTTATTCATGCTTATTCATGACACTGATTCTGCATCTCCCCTGCTTATTCGTGCTTATTCATGACACTGATTCTGCTTCTCCCCTGCTTATTCATGCTTATTCATGACACTGATTCTGCATCTCCCCTGCTTATTCATGACACTGATTCTGCATCTCCCCTGCTTATTCGTGCTTATTCATGACACGGATTCTGCATATTCATGCTTATTCATGACACTGATTCTGCAT
Source organism: Acipenser ruthenus (assembly GCF_902713425.1). Taxonomy (NCBI): domain Eukaryota; kingdom Metazoa; phylum Chordata; class Actinopteri; order Acipenseriformes; family Acipenseridae; genus Acipenser; species Acipenser ruthenus. Next base: position 10,557,644 of record NC_081216.1, on the reverse strand, counting down.
CTCCCCTGCTTATTCATGCTTATTCATGACACTGATTCTGCATCTCCCCTGCCTTATTCATGCTTATTCATGACACTGATTCTGCATCTCCCCTGCTTATTCATGCTTATTCATGACATTGATTCTGCATCTCCCCTCCTTATTCATGCTTATTCATGACACTGATTCTGCATCTCCCCTGCTTATTCATGCTTATTCATGACACTGATTCTGCATCTCCCCTGCTTATTCGTGCTTATTCATGACACGGATTCTGCATCTCCCCTGCTTATTCATGCTTATTCATGACACTGATTCTGCATCTCCCCTGCTTATTCATGCTTATTCATGACACTGATTCTGCATCTCCCCTGCTTATTCATGCTTATTCATGACACTGATTCTGCATCTCCCCTGCTTATTCATGCTTATTCATGACACTGATTCTGCATCTCCCCTGCTTATTCGTGCTTATTCATGACACTGATTCTGCATCTCCCCTGCTTATTCGTGCTTATTCATGACACTGATTCTGCATCTCCCCTGCTTATTCATGCTTATTCATGACACTGATTCTGCATCTCCCCTGCTTATTCATGCTTATTCATGACACTGATTCTGCATCTCCCCTGCTTATTCATGCTTATTCATGACACTGATTCTGCATCTCCCCTGCTTATTCATGCTTATTCATGACACTGATTCTGCATCTCCCCTGCTTATTCGTGCTTATTCATGACACTGATTCTGCATCTCCCCTGCTTATTCATGCTTATTCATGACACTGATTCTGCATCTCCCCTGCTTATTCGTGCTTATTCATGACACTGATTCTGCTTCTCCCCTGCTTATTCATGCTTATTCATGACACTGATTCTGCATCTCCCCTGCTTATTCGTGCTTATTCATGACACGGATTCTGCATCTACCCTGCTTATCCATGCTTATTCATGACACTGATTCTGCATCTCCCCTGCTTATTCATGCTTATTCATGACACTGATTCTGCATCTCCCCTGCTTATTCATGCTTATTCATGACACTGATTCTGCATCTCCCCTGCCTTATTCATGCTTATTCATGACACTGATTCTGCATCTCCCCTGCTTATTCATGCTTATTCATGACACTGATGCTGCATCTTCCCTGCTTATTCATGCTTATTCATGACACTGATTCTGCATCTCCCCTGCTTATTCGTGCTTATTCATGACACTGATTCTGCTTCTCCCCTGCTTATTCATGCTTATTCATGACACTGATTCTGCATCTCCCCTGCTTATTCATGACACTGATTCTGCATCTCCCCTGCTTATTCATGCTTATTCATGACACTGATTCTGCATCTCCCCTGCTTATTCATGCTTATTCATGACACTGATTCTGCATCTCCCCTGCTTATTCGTGCTTATTCATGACACTGATTCTGCTTCTCCCCTGCTTATTCATGCTTATTCATGACACTGATTCTGCATCTCCCCTGCTTATTCATGACACTGATTCTGCATCTCCCCTGCTTATTCATGCTTATTCATGACACTGATTCTGCATCTCCCCTGCCTTATTCATGCTTATTCATGACACTTATTCTGCATCTCCCCTGCTTATTCATGCTTATTCATGACACTGATTCTGCATCTCCCCTGCTTATTCATGCTTATTCATGACACTGATTCTGCATCGCCCCTGCTTATTCATGCTTATTCATGACACTGATTCTGCATCTCCCCTGCCTTATTCATGCTTATTCATGACACTTATTCTGCATCTCCCCTGCTTATTCATGCTTATTCATGACACTGATTCTGCATCTCCCCTGCTTATTCGTGGTTATTCATGACACTGATTCTGCATCTCCAATGCTTATTCATGCTTATTCATGACACTGATTCTGCATCTCCCCTGCTTATTCATGCTTATTCATGACACTGATTCTGCATCTCCCCTGCTTATTCATGCTTATTCATGACACTGATTCTGCATCTCCCCTGCCTTATTCATGCTTATTCATGACACTTATTCTGCATCTCCCCTGCTTATTCATGCTTATTCATGACACTGATTCTGCATCTCCCCTGCTTATTCATGCTTATTCATGAGACTGATTCTGCATCTCCCCTGCTTATTCATGCTTATTCATGACACTGATTCTGCATCTCCCCTGCCTTATTCATGCTTATTCATGACACTTATTCTGCATCTCCCCTGCTTATTCATGCTTATTCATGACACTGATTCTGCATCTCCCCTGCTTATTCAAGCTTATTCATGACACTGATTCTGCATCTCCCCTGCTTATTCATGCTTATCCATGACACTTATTTTGCATCTGCCCTGCCTTATTCATGACACTTATTTCAGCACATGCATTGCTGTGGTTCAATGGCAAGTTAGAGTCATTGAACTCTATAGCACACACCTTAAGGAGGCTGAGGCTGGGTCCAGTGGTTAAAGGAAGGGGCTTGTAACCAAAAGGTCCCCGGTTCAAATCCCACCTCAGCCACTGACTCATTGTGTGACCCTGAGCAAGTCACTTAACCTCCTTGTGCTCTGTCTTTCGGCTGGGACGTAGTTGTAAGTGACACTGCAGCCGATGCATAGTTCACACACCCTAGTCTCTGTAAGTCGCCTTGGATAAAGGCGTCTGCTAAATAAACACATAATAATGATAATCTGATACCTAATTACTCAACCAGAAATGCATCCCAAAAAACAACCTTGACTTTGACCATTTTTAATTATTTGTAAAAAAAAAAAAAATTCCCTGAGCAAATATTGAAATATTTAAACTAGTGATTGTAGAATAAACAGTTACTTTATAGAAATACAGTAATGTTTTTTTTTTTTTTTTTTCCATTTTCTTGTCTAAGTATGGTTTTCTGATCAGATGTTTGATAATTGAAATAGAGAAGTATATGACTGTATGGTAGAAAGCATTGCAATACACAAAACACAGCCACCTGTTATTCTTTATTATTTTCACACTCTCGCTCTTTATAAAAACTCAAAGCATCTTGTTTATTTCAATGGAGAAACATATTATTGCATACAATGTTGTCACAAGAGTAATTTTTTTATTTGTTTTATTTTATTTAGTGTGCCCAATTATTATTTACAGTGCCTTGCATAAGTATTCACCCCCCTTGGACTTTTCCACATTTTGTAGTGTTACAACCTGGAATTAAAATGGATTTAACTAGGATTTTTTGTTACTGATCTACACAAAATAGTCCATAATGTCGAAGTGGGGAAAAAAATCTACAGAAGTCACATAATTAGTTGAATGGAGTCCACCTGTGTGCAATTGAAGTGTCACATGATCTCAGATTAAATACACCTGTTTCTGGAAGGAAAAAGAGTTTATTAGAGAGCATATCTAAACAAACAGCATCATGAAGATCAAGGAGCTATCAAAACAAGTCCGGGATAAAGTTCTGGAGAAGCACCAATCAGGGTTGGGTTATAAAAAAAATATCCCAAACTTTGAACATCCCCGGAGCACCATTAAATCCATTATTAAAAAATGTAACGAATATGGCACAACCGCGACTCTGCCTAGAGAAGGCCGTCCACCAAAACTCAGTGACCAGGTAAGGAGGGCATTGGTCAGAGAAGCAACCAAGAGGTCAATGGTAACTCTGAAGGAGCTGGAGAGATCCACAGCTGAGATGGGAGAAACTGTCCATGGAACAACTATAACCTGGACGCTCCACAAAGCTGGGCTTTATGGAAGAGTGGCGAGAAGAAAGCCATTGCTGAAAAAAAACCATATCAAATCCCGTTTGGATTTTGCCAAAAGGCATGTGGGAGACACAGCAAACATGGTGAACAAAGGTTCTCTGGTCTGATGAGACCAAAATTGAACTTTTTGGCATTAGCGCAAAACGCTATGTGTGGCGCAAAGCCAACACTGCTCATCACCCTGAGAACACCATCCCCACTGTTAAGCATGGTGGTGGCAGCATCATGTTATGGGGATGCTTTTCATCGGCAGGAACTGGGAAACTGGTCAGGATTGAGGGCAAGATGGATGGAGCCAAATACAGGGAAATTCTAGAAGAAACCTTGTTTCATTCTGCAAGAGACCTGAGGACTGGGGCGGAGGTTCACCTTCCAGCAGGACAATGACCCTAAACACACAGCCAAAGCTACACTGGCGTGGTTTAAAAACAAGAACCTGAATGTCTTAGAATGGCCCAGTCAAAGCCCAGACCTCAATCCGATTGAGAATCTGTGGCAAGACTTGAAAATTGCTGTTCACCAACGGTACCCATCCAACTTGACAGAGCTTGAGCAATTTTGCCAAGAAGAATGAGCAAAAACTGCAGGATCCAGATGTGCAAAGCTGGTAGAGACTTACCCAAAAAGACTCACAGCTGTAATTACTGCCAAAGGTGCTTCTATCAAGTATTGACTCAGGGGGGTGAATACTTATGCAACCAACAAATGTCTTTTTATTTGTTTAATTAACTTTTGTGTCACAATAAAAAATATTTTGCACCTTCAAAGTGTTAAGTATGTTGTGTAAATCAAATGGTAAAAATCCCAATTAAATCCATTTTAATTCCAGGTTGTAACACTACAAAATGTGGAAAAGTCCAAGGGGGGTGAATACTTATGCAAGTCACTGTAACACCCGATTTTCTCCCCAATCCACAATGTTTTCCTCTCACCGCAGCGATTCCCCACACAGCTCAGGAGAACTGAAAGACAGAGGGCGTCCTCCGATCCCACGACGGAGCCAGCTTCCTCTTCTACACCCAGGAACTAGAGAGCAGATGTCAGCGAGCTACCAGCCTCTGGAGGACAAAGGCCAGTCCTGCAGATGTCCGCTTTTGAGCTCACAAGGCGCCTGGCCAGCAGGGTTCACTGTAGTGTAATGAGGAGAAACAGTCCCTGATGGTTTTGCCATCCTAACCCAAAGGAGCGCCAGAGCCAATGCAATCCTCCCTTCAGAATCCCTAGCAATGACCAGTGACTTTGCACAGCCAGGATGAGGTTACAGTGCCATTTCAATTGAAGTACAACATAGTCACTTGCTTTTCCTTCCTTTTCCCCAGCAGCTTTTTGTATAGGCGAGATCCATTTGAAAGATCAGTTTTGTTTGTTTTATTATTAATGGAGATGGACAGCAAGCATTGTGAGTATCAAATATAATGGCCTTTATTTGCTGATTCTGGCCCATACACTTGTGCTATGGATTTGAGTGCAGATTTTGATACAGCTTTTACCAAGAACCCTTGTGCACACTCTGCTAGAGTAAATGGGTTATCGCCCAGCTGGTTTTGCTCTTTCCGAGATAAGAGACTGACAGCATCTTGTGGCATGGCAAAGGCAAGGCACCTTGTATACAGGTTTTGTATGTTAGGCAGGGGCCCCTGGAGAAAAACATGTTGTTACTTCCCCTTCAGGCTAAAATGGATAATTGATTGCTGGTTTAACCTGGCCACATGAATACAAAGTGGAAAGCTCATTTGAAGGGGAGTGTGGGAAGGAGAGAACAACTGTTTGTGCTTTCTACAAACTGTGAAACAACCAAGGGTTTTTGTTGCTAAGACTTTTTTTGTTTAAACCTGTTGAAAACAACATCGTTCAACCATGTGCTTCATAGTAGTTTTTTAAGTGTGTCTCCTGCTTTCTGCCTGACCATTGGCTGAACTGTCACAAGGTCTTATATGAGGGACCGTAGCTCACCGCAGCTCTGGGTCCTGTTCTGCTTGGTCAGATCATTCTTAACCATGGTGTCCATTTCAATTTTCAATCAGATGTGCCTGAGCACACTTTGTGCTGTTTGACCATTTTCTTGACATTGAGCATTGGATGCAGCAGCTACATTTTTTTAACATAGAGATGTTGCTTCTCCTACATTTGTCTTTCATGGGCTTTCAGTGCCTCTGGCTGCTTATGTCTGCTCTCATGTTAGACCAAACACAAATAAACATTTAGGGGCTGATGTAAAGATATGTGCAAAGTGATTTGCAGCTGCAAAACACCCATATTGCTGCCAAAAAACATGTTTAGCTGGTGTAAAGTGTGACTTTAGCAGTCACTAAAAATGCAGCGTATGTAAAGAATGTTTTTCACCTGCCGTTCTGCACCGGCTATCAAATTAGCACTTTGCCATCATTAATCCATTTAAATGATATTGAAATGTATTCAAATGAAGAAAAGAGCATGGAACTGGGCGGGGATCTGGAATACTAAGTGGACGCAAATATTGTAATGAGATGTAAGGATGTTGCCTTGCACTTGCGCAATTGCTGACCCTCCAAAACCTTTACACCTCCTCTGACAAGGTGCAAACCACTGTAGAAGCAGGTAATTAAGAGCTGTATGAAAGCACACACTGTCAGAGACCTGTCACTGGTCTGAGGATGGCTGCTACGGTGCACTTCCTGATGCAGCTCTTGTTGAGGACAGGTAGGAAAACCTTTGGAGGATAAGGGCAACCCAGGGTCACTTTGTTTGGGATGGCTTGTCCTCGCCAGCTGTGTCAGCTGTCATGTGGATGGCGGCCCCCTCCTGTTCCTGCTGCATGCCTGTGCTGTGTAGCGAGTTTTGCTTTTGTTCCCAGCTATTTGTGCCTGTTGAGTAATTTGCATTGTTCTTCAGCTTACATAGGCCGCAGTGCAAAATAATTGCCTGACCGCCAGGTAATTTGGATTTTGCAGCCGCAATTGTTTGCACTGCACTCATCCTTACATCAGCCCCGTAATGCTGTATTTGCTGGTCTTCCTTCAGATTCCCTCCTTAGATTGCAGCTGGTACAGTACAACCGAGTGCTCTAGAAAACTTGTCAGATCAGTGTCTCTTTCTGTAATGTTGCAATTAAAAAAACGACTTGCAAATAAGATCAGGATTCTTGGGGTGTTTTTTCTTTACAATACAACTTGCAAATACAATTATTTAAACACATGTATTTATCTGTCCATGGATAAACAGCCAAAACTATAGGTCTCTGTTTTCAGTGCAGTAAATTTTTACCTTTTTCATCTTTTTTCAGGCACCAAATCCATTGCGGTGCTGTACTTCCTCTGTAAACAGACAAACCCCGGACTTCAGTCACCAGTATTGTGTGACCCTTTACCTTTTGTAGGAACTAAATCAAGTATAATGGACAGACAGAAGGGACGTCTTGCATTGATAGTCTCCACTGTAGTCCATCACTCAACCTTTACAATTCAAACCTAAGACTGACTAATTTACAGTACTGGTAAACAAAACCAGCCTATAAAGAAGAAGGAAGCTTAACTTTCTATAGTCAGTGGAAAAGCAGATAAAAAGCCCATTTCAAGCCTAATCTTAATTGAAACGAATCAGCCAACAATAATCCCCTGTGCCGGGGATGTCATGTAATATAATTCCCACAATGTGTAAGTGGAGAGTGTGATAACATACTAAAACATCTGCAAAGCTATTCAGAAAACAGTACACTACAATACACTGACACTAAATACACATTTTGTATCCTGAAATAAATCCCAATTAGGGTAGGACTCATTAAATATTGACACTTCTTGCCTCTCTGCCTCTCACAGCCAGCCTCTGCAGTAATAAAGGATGATAATTCTAATTAAGCAGCTAATTAGTTTTTCAGTCGAAGCCATTAATTAGCAGCGGGAAAGGTGACTAGCTCCAGCCCCTCCAGGCTGATATTATTGAGAGGTGTGCTGGGAAAAGAACCAATGTGGTGGAATAGGATTTAGAGGGGTCCCTGTAGCATAGTAAAGGCAGAGACTGAATCCACTGCCAGCACTGTCTGCTTAAACAAGAACCTAAAACAAAAGAGGCCCACTGTCACAAGGACATTCTGAAAAGTAAATTAGGGTAGTAATCTCAAGAAATTATCCTGCCAAGTCTCCCAAGAGAGCAGACAAACAACCCCAGACAGGCCCACTGTCGCAAGGACATTCTGAAAAGTAAATTAGGAAGAAATAAGGGAGGCAAGGTTGGTAAATATGACTTTCATACAGTGCCGTGAAAAAGTATTTGCCCCCTGTCAGATTTTCTGCATTTTTGCACATTTTTCACATTGTATTTGGTCAGATGTTTTTGTGGGTTGTAGTAGTATATAGAGGGAGTCTGAGAGAAAAAAGACACCAAAGTTTGGTGCTTCTTTCATTTGTTTGGTGTGCAAGGTAATCAAACATGCAATCTTCAGGTGTGAAAAAGTTATTGCCCCCCCTAGTTAACTCAACCCAGTTAAAGGGATAAATAGGGTCAGCTGTTTGAGTACATTGGTTAACAACCAGGCCTGATTTGGGCCAGCCCTGCCCAATATAAATCTGACTAACTTTGGCCCTTACCAGCAGAGTGAAGTTGTCAGCACACAGGTTCTAGAGGCACATCATGCCACAAACAAAAGAAATTCCTGAAGACCTCCGGAAAAAAAGTTGTTGATGCCTGTCAGTCTGGAAAGGGTTACAAAGCCATTTCTAAGGCTCTGGGGCTCCACCGAAACACAGTCAGAGCCATATTGCCCAAATGGAGAAAGTTTTGGACTTCACGTGCAATCCCGTGCCTAAATACAATCATACATTTTAAATGCAATCCCGTGCCTAAATACAATTATACATTTTAAATAACTCGTGCTGCACACACCCATTTATATCCCATGCAGCCACAGCTATACACCAACATTAACACACCGCACGCAACATACAACACAGAAATGCACACAGGGGCGGGGCACATTGCCACATATCCTGTGCAGCCACATCTATACACCAACATTAACACACCACACGCAACGTACAACACAGAAATGCACACAGGAGAGGGGCACATTGCCACACTCCACCATCAGAAAGACACTGGGCAAAAATGGGATTCATGGCAGAGTAGCAAGGCAGAAACCATTGCTCACTAAGAAGAACATGAATGCTCGTCTCAAGTTTGCCAAAAAGCACCTGGATGATCTTCAAGAGTTCTGGAACAATGTTCTATGGACAGATGAGTCAAAAGTGGAACTTTTTGGCTGACATGGGCCCCGTTATGTCTGGCGAAAACCAAACACTGCATTCCACAGTAAGAACCTCATACCAACGGTCAAGCATGGTGGTGGTAGTGTCATGGTTTGAGGATGTTTTGCTGCATCAGGACCTGGACGCCTTGCCATCATTGAAGAAACCATGAATTCTGCTCTGTATCAGAGAATTCTACAGGAGAATGTCAGGCTATCCGTCTGTGAGCTGAAGCTGAAGCGCAGCTAGGTCATGCAGTAAGACAATGATCCAAAACACACAAGCAAGTCTACATCAGAATGGTTGAAAAACAAGAAATTTAAAGTTTTGGAATGGCCTAGTCAAAGTCCAGACCTAAACCCCATTGAGATGTTGTGGCAGGATCTGAAATGAGCAGTTCAACCCCACAAATGTCACTGAATATGTATCAAATTTTTGTGTTATTTGTTCACTCGGTCCTTTTTATCTAATATTAGGTTTTGGTTGAAGATCTGATAACATTCAGTGTCAAAAATATGCAAAAATGCAGAAAATCAGACAAGGGCAAATACTTTTTGCACTGTATATTTTGTTTAAATATAGCTGATACAGCATAAATAAATAAATAACAAATGTTTTTGAAGTTCATACTGCATAGTTATCAATCTTTATGGTGTCTAGCTCTCTGTCTGGCTTCCTGACTGCTGCATAATACTGTCTTAGTGCTTTCAGATCCTGGGCGTCATATTTGTTTACTTCGTTGAGTTGAATTTGTTTGAATTTCAGAAAGTCAGAAAACAGTGACAGTGACGTTAATCACCATTTTAGTGTTTGGAGCATTTTTCTTTTGTAGTATGTTTTGTAATTGTAATGTTTTGTAATTGTAATGTTCTGTTAAGTCACAGAATCGCTGTTGTAGGTCTTTCACTTTTCAGGCCCACACAGGCACCTTCCCACTTGCAATCCATTATTCTTCTCTTTCACCCCCTTGCATATCCATGACGTCAGCTTATATTTGCTTTTCGTTCCCAGCGTTCACTTGGCTGATGTCACAAGTACCTCTGGGAAATGCAGTTCCATTTTCCTACGGCTTTGGCAGCCATTTTAAAAATACGTCACAACTGGTTACTATTAAAAAAGATTAATTCTCAAACTGAACGCAGTAGAGATTCAAGGAAATTCACGCACATGGATTAGGGAGTGGTTAACATGTAGAAAACAGAAAGTACTGATTAGAGGAGAAACCTCAAAACGGAGTGAGGTAACCAGTGGTGTACCACAGGGATCAGTATTAGGTCCTCTGCTATTCCCAATCTACATTAATGATTTAGATTCTGGTATAGTAAGCAAACTTGTTAAATTTGCAGACGACACAAAAATAGGCAACAGTGGCAAACACTGTTGCAGCAGCAAAGGTAATTCAAAATGATCTATAAGGCATTCAGAACTGGGCAGACACATGGCAAATGACATTTAATAGAGAAACGTACTGCACGCAGGCAATAAAAATGTGTATTATAAATATCATATGGGAGATACTGAAATTGAAGAAGGAATCTATGAAAAAGACCTAAGATTTTATGTTGACTCAGAAATGGCTTCATCTAGACGATGTGGGTAAGCTATAAAAAAGGCCAACAAGATGCTCGGATATATTGTGAGAAGTGTTGAATTTAAATCAAGGGAAGTAATGTTAAAACTTTACAATGCATTAGTAAGACCACACCTAGAATATTGTGTTCAGTTCTGGGTTTAAAAGGCATGTTGTATGCAGACGGGCTAAAAGAATTTAATCTATTTAGTCTTGAACAAAGAAGACTATGCGGTGATCTGATTCAAGCATTCAAAATCCTAAAAGGTATAGACAATGTCGACTTTTTTGACCTGAAAAAAGAAACAAGGACCAGGGGTCACAAATGGAGATTAGAAAAAGGGGCATTCAGAACAGAAAATAGGAGGCACATTTTTACACAGAGAATTGTGAGGGTCTGGAACCAACTCCCCAGTAATGTTGTTGAAGCTGACACCCTGGGATCCTTCAAGAAGCTGCTTGATGAGATTCTGGGATCAATAAGCTACTAACAACCAAACGAGCAAGATGGGCTGAATGGCCTCCTCTCGTTTGTAAACTTTCTTATGTTCTTATGCTCTTATCTGTTTATGGGCCTTAGGGTCAATTTCTTTGCAATCTTCGGGGTGAGCTACTCCAAGAGGGAAAAAAATAAGTGTCAACTGGCAAAGTTTTTATTGGGGTGAGCCAAACCAGTAATAATTAAAAGCAGGAAAACAAAGTGACTAGTGTTCTGACAGGGATGTGATTACTGTGTTTAAGTGGCAGCAGTGTGGAGTAGTGGTTAGGGCTCTGGACTCTTGACTGGAGGGTTGTGGGTTCAATCCCCAGTGGGGGACACTGCTGGTGTACCCTTGAGCAAGGTACTTTACCTAGATTGCTCCAGTAAAAAACCCAACTGTAAGAAACCCAACTAATTGTATGTAAAAATCAATGTGATATCTTGTAACAATTGTAAGTCGCCCTGGATAAGGGCATCTGCTAAGAAATAGTAGCACCCAGACTGAAGCTGGAGTTTGCTGACTACAAACTCACCCATCAGGCTGAAGAGTTCCAGGAGGTGTGGGGAATAGGGGTGGTGTGCTCTGTGGTGGAGGGGGAGATGAGGATGGGATGGTAGATCAATCTTTTGTTTTTATCCTGAAGGGTTTATGTTTTCTATTTGCTACCTTCTACTTTAAGTATTTATTATTTACTGAACCAGGTAGGTGGTTGTTTGGCAGTGTAAAGTTAATTGCAACAACAGTGATTGTTAAGTGTTTTCTAAAATCTAATGTTTTATATGATTGCTGAATATATTTGAGTAATACAAGATATTTTAAGACCTGTCTGTCTGTCTCTCTAAATAGATAGATCTTTCTAAATCTGAAAGGTTTATTGTTTTCATTTTCTAATGTATTTATTTACTGAATGAGCTTGATGGCTGTTTCGTATTATATTTTTCATTATTCTAAAAGTGATTTATGAAAAATAGGACAAAATAATGTGGATTGCAAAGTGCAATGTTTTACATAATTGAATAATAATCTATCTATCTACAGTATATACAGTATATATATATATCTATATATCTATATATATATATCTATCTACAGTATATACAGTATATATATATATATATATATATATATATATATATATATATATACAGACGTGCTCAAATTTATTGGTACCCCTCCACAAAAAACGAAGAATGCACAATTTTTTCTGAAATAACTTGAAACTGACAAAAGTAATTGGCATCCACCATTGTTTATTCCATATTTAATAGAAATCAGACTTTGCTTTTGATTTTTTATTCAACATAATATTGTAAATAAGAAAACAAATGAAAACGGCATGGACAAAAATGATGGGACCGCTAACCTAATATTTTGTTGCACAACCTTTAGAGGCAATCACTGCAATCAAACGTTTTCTGTAGCTCTCAATGAGACTTCTGCACCTGTTAACAGGTAGTTTGGCCCACTCTTCCTGAGCAAACTGCTCCAGCTGTCTCAGGTTTGATGGGTGCCTTCTCCAGACTGCAAGTTTCAGCTCTTTCCATAGATGTTCGATAGGATTCAGATCAGGACTCATAGAAGGCCACTTCAGAATAGTCCAATGTTTTGTTCTTATCCATTCATGGGTGCTTTTAGCTGTGTGTTTTGGGTCATTATCCTGTTGGAGGACCCATGACCTGCGACTGAGACAGAGCTTTCTGACACTGGGCAGTACGTTTCGCTCCAGAATGCCTTGATAGTCTTGAGATTTCATTGTGCCCTGCACAGATTCAAGACACCCTGTGCCAGGGGCAGCAAAGCAGTCCCAAAACATAACTGAGCCTCCTCCATGTTTCACTGTAGGTATGGTGTTCTTTTCTTTGAAAGCTTCATTTTTTCGTCTGTGAACATAGAGCTGGTGTGACTTGCCAAAAAGCTCCAGTTTTGACTCCCAGAAGGATTGTGGCTTGTCAATATGCATTTTAGCAAATTCCAGTCTGGCTTTTTTCTTTCAAAAGTGGAGTCCTCCTGGGTCTTCTTCCATGGAGCCCACTTTTGCTCAAAAAGCGATGGATGGTGCGATTAGAAACTGACGTACCTTCACCTTGGAGTTCAGCTTGTATCTCTTTGGAAGTTATCCTTGGTTCTTTTTCTACCATTCACACTATCCTTCTGTTCAATCTGGGGTCGATTTTCCTCTTGCGGCCGCGCCCAGGGAGGTTGGCTACAGTTCCATGGACCTTAAACTTCTTAATAATATTTGCAACTGTTGTCACAGGAACATCAAGCTGCTTGGAGATGGTCTTGTAGCCTTTACCTTTACCATGCTTGTCTATTATTTTCTTTCTGATCTCCTCAGACAACTCTCTCCTTTGCTTTCTCTGGTCCATGTTCAGTGTGGTGCACACAATGATACCAAACAGCACAGTGATTACTTTTCTCCATTTAAATAGGCTGAATGACTGATTACAAGATTGGAGACATGTGTGATACTAATTAAAGAAACTAATTAGTTTGAAATATCACTATAATCCAATTATTTATTATCTTTTCTAAGGGGTACCAACAAATGTGTCCAGGCCATTTTAGAATATCTTTGTAGAATAAGCAATAATTCATCTCTTTTCACGGCTTCTTTGCTTTATTCTATGACATACCAAAGGCATGCAAGTATACATGATAAAATAGCTTTTAATTTCATCACTTTTCAGGAGGAATGAAGCATTATTTCAATGAGCTGTAAGGGTACCAACAAATTTGAGCATGTCTGTATATATATAGGAGGCTGTGTGGTCCAGTGGTTAAAGAAAAGGGCTTGTAACCAGAAGGTCCCTGGTTAAAATCCTGACTCAGCCACTGACTCATTGTGTGACCCTGAGCAAGTCACTTAACCTCCTTGTGCTCCGTCTTTCGGGTGAGACGTAATTGTAAGTGACTCTGCAGCTGATGCATAGTTCACATAGTTCACCTAGTCTCTGTAAGTCACCTTGGATAAAGGCGTCTGCTAAATAAACAAATAATAATGATAAATAATATACAGTATATATACATGTTGTACTTATCAGTAAAAGATCCATACTATTTAATTAGCTATCCTATGGTAGTCTTTTTTAAATGTATGTAGCAATGAAATAGTTAAGGAAGATAATTTTGGAAACAGTAATAACCAGAAAATAGAAATGAACATGGTTCACATTAGATTCCATTGTGTTCTAATGAAGCAGTGAGGTTCACGCAGATCTCTGATCCTGCCTGAGACAGCTTTGTAAATGATGGCATTATATTTCATTGTATTCCAATGAAGGAGTGAGGTTCATGCAGACCTCTGATCCTGCATGAGACAGCTTTTTAAATTATGTTACTTCAGTGCCAGCATGCAGGTGCTAAGTTGTTGTTGTCTTCTGTGTAACGTTCACAAGGCACATGTGGTCAGATATGTCTTGTATGTTCATTCTCTTTCTTTTTCTCATAAAAAACAATTCTTTGAATGTATGACATCTGCTCCATGTAGACTTTAACCTCCCAGGAGAGATATCAATATTATACAGTAAGAGCAGACAATACCAAAAAAAAAAAAAACAGGAAGCAATGCTGTTATTTGGCAACACACTTCGCTGCACTTCACTGCTGCCCTTCTGGCCAAATGCTTATTGTACAAACAATATTCCAGTAAGGTGATGGCTTATTATAGTTATCTTTTGCCAATGCTTGTCATACACACTACAAAAATAGCTTTTGGTAATTACCGATTTTCATTTATTCAAATATATTTGTAATACATTCAGCCTAAATTAAAACCCTATGCTTACTTGCAATGATGGCGGGTAGATACTTTGTTGTCGTTTTGTTCAACTCAGACATCTCTCTTACAAAAGATATTGGCATCTTTTAATAGATATATACAAATGATTTTAATGAGCAAACTTTCTCACAAGACCAAAATGCACAATGATCGAGTGGGATATATGTTTTTAATCTTTACTTCCATACCCAGACCACAATCAGGCAGTTCTGAAGAATAGATTTAATTCCTTAAAAAAAACAAGTAGCTCAGTCAGCCTGTAAGTCCCTGACCAATGCTTTACCATGTGCCCCCCCTGGTTAGAACTGAAGCTCAATGCACTGCAGGCTCAGACATCTGTTAACTGACTTCTTGTGATGAGGGATCTCCATGTGTAAGCCACTACAATGCATACCAAAAACCACAATGCACTAAAAGAGACAAACCCAACGACAGGTGGGCTTGGTATGTCACATACAGCCTTGCAACATCTCAGCTCACATTAAAGGTCCCAGCTGTGACACAATAACCGTCATCCAGGCTAAAAAAGATCTTTCAGATGCTAAAAGAAAGGATATTAGGTGCAAGTCATCACTGATATGTAGGCAGACTTAGTACTCTGTTTAATGGGCAGCTCCCACAAACCTTAGTACCAAAAGCCTGAGGAATCTGGCTTTCTGAAAAGACACCAAGTGATTAACATACAGCATAACACCCAGTAGCAGGCAATATGCCACTTGTTTAGTTTTATGTAGTCTACATGTAATCATTTCAGACTCAAAGTGCACAGCATTTTAAAGCATTCTGGTTTTGAAGTTCTTATAAAAAATAGGGATCCGTTGGGATGCCAGTGGTGTGTGTGTGTCTGTCTCATTCTACACAGTGAACATGACAAGTCGCTTGATTTTGCATCAGTCTTCACTTTTATCATACACTCCTTGTCTCCATCAACATTTTGGATTACATTTGGATTGTATATAAATATGTGTAACCTTTGTATGTGCAGTGCGGTTATTATGTGATATTGAGAACCCTCTGTATGTGTGTGCACTGTTTTTTGTACTGTGAGTTCAACAACAGAAATACATCTGCATTGGCAAATTCTGCAGAGGATAACTGATCAATACAATGTGTATTTTGAATGTACACACGTTGTGGACTGTGGTTAATGGAACCAACCCTGAGAAAATGAATGCACAGACTCAACCCAAACTGATGAAAGCTGTGTGTGTTTGAAGTGAACCAGCCCATCTGCTGAAGTCACAGCTAGTTGCTCTCATCTGTAAATCTCCTCTAAACTGCACTCTGTCTGTCTGCATGCTGCAGAGAGTGTGGAGTTCGAGCAGAGGCAATCAAACGTTTTCAAGAAGGGACCATTTCTGTGGTGTACTCCAACTTTAAAAACCTTGCTTCAGGTATGTTCTGGATCTTTTAATGAATGAATCACTGTTGAAATTCTGGGCTGTATTTTGTCCCTTTCTTGCTATCAGTATGTATTAGTGTACCAAGATAAACAAAATTATAAACCATTGTGAAGTAAGCCTACTGTATATATTCTGTATACTGTATACAAATGAAAAATCATTGCAACAAAAATATTTATACTTGGACCAACAATTTTTGTGTGAAACTCTATCTTATTGATTTCATTGAAACTTACCATGTCAGTTGATTCCAGTCAACTGACAACATAGTACTTTTTTAATGCATTGAACACAAATTCTACAATATTTATGGTTCTGGAAAGAAAGATGTGTTTCATATTAAAAAGACGTTTGATGACGAGTTATATTTGTCAAGTAAAACACAACCTGTGCTGCAGCAATTCTCAAGATCCGGATCAGAAATGGAAACGGTCAGCTGGTTAGAACTGTGCATCTGAAGCATGTGGTCCCCATACATAACCATTCTAATGCCAACAATTACAGTGTAGTATTTATAAAGAACCTTTACATTGAAATAGAGATGTCTTGATCAGGAAATAACTAAGGAAAGCAGAAGACAATGTTTACTGAAGAGTGAAAAGGTCAACTTGCCTAACATGTTTGTTAAAAGTCTGCTCTAAATATATTATCCTAGCTACTAGGAACCTGATGAGCACTGATGGACTGAATGGCCTCCTCTCGTTCTTCACAAATAAACGTTATTCACATCGTAAAATTGCATTCATCAGGTAAACATGGCTGAGAGCAGACCTGAGTTCAAGCAGAATCACAATTACAACTACAGCAGAATTGTTTGCTGAAACTCAATTCCAATTCTATTACACTAAACAGTAACACAAACAACTCCACACATTAACATGTTTACTCTATTTATTCGAAATAACTAGCCAGTAATCACAGGTACAAATACAAACACATACTATAGAAATTTGATATTTTTCAAATAAATGGTGTTACCAAACGTGGTTGAAAATACAAGAATAATGACAAACAAATGTGTAATTGAACTGTAATGGATGAATTATATGGTATAATTACAATGACGGTGATGCAAGGTGCCGTGGCTCAACTACAATTACCAGTACATTGTAATTGCAGGTAATTACTGACCCCAGGTCTGACAGTGTACCCAGGATTGTTTTTTCACACAGTAAAAACTATTCAGACTTTACCTGAAAACATACCATTTATAAGGGAGTCCAACATTAATCTGTGATATGCATGGTTTTTAAAGTAGAACGTTACAGATCTAAAGAAAATAAAAAAATATTGTTATACTGTTTCTTACTGGTATCTTCCTGTGCTTTCAGCCACTAGTCTGAAACCAGCTAAACAATTGGACAGAAATTCACAGAGCGCATAGGAAGTGCTCAGGTACCAGGAAGCAGCAGCAAGTTAATTCTATAAAGCTGTATGAATACCCATACATTATACATTACATACAGATAAAGAAGCAAAGTATATTCAACATAACCATTTATGATAATGTTGCTAGTGCTAATAAGAGGTAAGGAAATGTATTTTAAAACTGTGATTAAAACTCATTTAAGACTTGGGAGCATGCATGGTGTTTAGTTAGCTTTATTAACATCAAGATGATTCTCCAAGCATATGCAATGTCTATATAATGTTATATATTCAATGACCTCAACTCCTTTCCTTTAACATTGTTTTGTTTTAAACAGCTACTAGAAAGGACAACCGGTGGAGGACATGTCTCTGCATTTGGTGTCAGTCGTTAACAGTACCAGCTTGATCCACCCTGGGTTCTCCCTGATGAACTTTGATGGAGATGTGTTCCTGTTTGGTCAGAAGGGCTGGCCCAAGCGAGCTTGCCCCACAGGTGTATTCAATGTCCGCTACAAGCAAGGTGAGCTGAAGCTGCGCCCAGTCTCCTTTTGCAATGACTCCTGCTACCTGCCTCCCTTGCGATGCCCAGCTGTGACCCAACTGGCACCTGAAAAACCTGAGTCTTGCGAGACAGAGCAATACTTCATCCATGGTGGCAAGACTCCCAATAATGAACTTTCTGACCGTCTCTACATTATGTCTCTGGAAAGCCGAGGTTGTAACAAGAAGGTCACCCTCCAGTGTGTGGAGAAAGAGCTGGTGGGAGATATTCCAGAGGCCCGCTATGGCCACACAATCAACATGGTTTACAGCCATGGGAAAAAGGCCTGTGTGCTCTTCGGAGGTAGGTCCTACATGCCTCTTGGGCAGAGGACCACAGAAAACTGGAACAGCATGACTGACTGCTCTCCCCACGTCTACCTCATCGACCTTGATTTTGGCTGCTGTACTTCCTATACCTTGCAGGAGTTGACAGATGGACAGTCCTTTCATGTCTCCCTCTCCAGAAAGGACTCGGTTTACTTTCTAGGTGGTCACTCCCTGGCCAGCAACTCCCGCCCTCCCCGGCTATTCAGGCTGCGAGTGGAACTCCTGCTCGGCAGCCCGGCACTCAGCTGCGAGATCTTGCCCTTTGGCCTCTCCTTAACCAGTGCCATTGTGACACGACTGGGCCCAGACTATGAGTTTGTCATAGTAGGGGGCTACACGTCAGAAAGCCACAAACGGTTTGAGTGCAACACAGTGGTCCTGGACGACAGCGGGATCCACATAATGACAAGAGAAACTCCAGAGTGGACCGGAGAGATCAGGCAGAGCAAGACTTGGTTTGGGGGCAGCATGGGTGAAGGATCAGTGCTCATGGGAGTTCCTGCAGAAGGGAGGCAAGCCTTATCAGAGTCCAACTACTTCTACATTGTCAAATTACGGCAAGAAGAAGAGCTTGGACAGACTTGCAGCCAAGAGTCTACTGACCAAGAACAAGAGGACTCCGTCCCATTGGAAGACTCAGAAGAGTTCTACTTCAACAGAGAGCCTGACGAATTACAGGATGATGATGTAGATGATGATACCTACAATGAAGAAGATGAGGAAGATGAATCTCAGACAGGTTACTGGGTCAAGTGCTGCCTCAGATGCCAGGTGGACATTAACACCTGGGTGCCCAACTATTCCACTGAGCTCAACAAGCCTGCCATGATCTTCTGCTCCAAGGGTGAGGAAGGCCACTGGGTCCATGCCCTGTGCATGGATCTCTCAGAGGATCTACTGGTCTGCCTCTCCCAGGAGAATACCAAGTACTTCTGCATGGATCACATGGAAGTGGTTCAGGGGCTGCAAACACCTCCGCCAGTCAAACTGCTGCCAGTCAAACACCCACCAATGAAGAACCAGCACCGAAAGGTACCCGTCAAGCTGAAGATGTCCCCAGCCAAGAAATCTTTCATCAGAAGGCTGTTTGAATGACCTGTGTGTGCAGAAGCTGGTTGGCCTTACTACTGTAATTATGACATAAACTCATCATTGATTTAAAAAATAATTCCCTCTACAAAATATGCAATCTGTTTTGTGAACACTTATTGAGACAACTTTTATATTCTCTTTTTATTTAGCTTACGTTAAGTGGTAAGCTGCTTTAATGTTGACGTTTTGGAAAGAAGGACAAAACATCACAAATTACACTGAATACAAATAAAACTAACTTTAACACAATGTATTTAAAACCTGTTTTTTAAAGCCTATTTTGATTAATTAAATACGATTTTATGTTCATGAATTGTTGTACTGTTTTACTGTTTCTATAGAGGTTTTGGAGTTTATTAAAAGACATGTTTTTAATACTGTTTGGTACGTGTAATTTATATGGCTATCATATTTAAATCAGGTAAGACTTTTAATAGCCTATAATTGTTCCTGTGTTTTAGAAATACTCTTACCATACATTATTGTGATTTTATCTCAAAGGAGTACACATTACATCTAGTTGTTTTTTGTTTTATTTTGAATAATGCCCTGCATTGATGCAAACACAATACAGCTACTGATTTTGCCTGTCACAAAATGGTGGAAATTGCACCCTAGGGGTTGACAGCTTTGATAAATAGAGACCATTATGACTAAGTATGTGCTCCTTAATGCATGGGTTGCTCTTCCAGTCATGAAAATAAAATACAACATGACATCAATGCTTAGACTAGAGCTGTCCAGCCTTTATCTTAATAAAGGAGACATACCGATTACCAGGGAGTTTGTACAGAGTCATAAAGTATATATATATATATATATATATATATATATATATATATATATATATATATATATATATATATATATATATATATATATATATATATATATATATACACACATACACTGCTGTGCAAAAGTCTTAGACATGTTGCATTTTTCTACTCTGATGTATTATGAGCTTCAACAATTCACTCAAAGCCTCCACAGTGTTTTCTACTATTATAACAACATTGACTTGCAACATTGAGTGAAATAACTCGCATCACTTGATTTTCAAGGTGTGGTATCCGAAGTATAATCAACAAGTACAGAGAAATATCATCTGTAATTGACAAACCCAGGACTGGAAGACCCAAAAAGCTGTCTAACAAGGATGAGCAATACTTGAAGATAATATCCTTAAGGAATAGAAAGAAGACAAGCATTGAATTGACAACAGAACTGGCAGAAGGCACAGGTGTCTTTGTCCATCCATCAACAGTCCAAAGCACCTTTGACCTTTGTTCCATAGTCCAATTTCTGTGTTCTTGTGCATTTTAGCCTTTTAGTCTTGTTCCCCTTTCTTAACAGTATTCTTACTGCAACACAACCTTTAAGTCCTGATTTCAAGAGTGACCTTCGTACTGTTGATTTGATGGACAACGACACCTGTATCTTCTGTATATAAATATGATTTATTCTTAGGGTTGCCACCTTTTTCACAGATTAAATCCAGACATATTTCTCAGTCAGCCTAGGTCTATCAAAACTGCAGTATACTGTAATACAGTTTAACACAATACCACCATCTCGGTACAAGTTAATAATCATGCAGTTTACACAGTACTGTGCTGTTGATATTTCTAGCAATCGAACTTGCAAGCCAGAAAAATACCAGCTATATCATGGTACATCAGAGGATAATTTTACCTGAGACAAGTAGCTGTGGTGATGAGTAATGCCATGGCAAAAAAAAATGCAATTTCTGAAGCAACAATGCTGTCAACCTTTTTTTTCCACAAACAATTTTTGCAGTCACTGGATTTCTGAGCCTGCAAAACCATTTGAGACAGTCAGAATTATTTTACAGCTGTTACGTCTGTAACTTATAATAAATATTAACAAACATTATTAATACACGTTAAAACTACAAAACAACAGCACTAAGGTTGTGTGTCAATATTAAGAGACAGAATTTGTCAAAATTGACTCAAATTTGGTTCATTAACATAACACAGCGGAATGATCACAGTATCATTTCGTAATTGAAGGACAGTATTGCCACATGTGAAAACTTTAACAGTAAAGCTGAAATAAAAATGCTTTAAATTTAAAACTGGTTAGACTAAAGCCCGCCTCACACAGCCCCTCAAGCCGTCCCGACTCATCTCATCTGAGTATGCACAGATTCTACGATCAGTTGTGCTCAGTGTTCAGGTGGATCTAGGGGCTTGTGATCTGTGATTGATGCACCGGTTACTTCTGTTTTAGCGCAGTAAGAAAATATAGGCTGCCAGCAGATTGATAATAAAAAGGTAAATTGATAATTTATCTTTGATTAATTAACGCCTAAAAAACTATTCAAATGTGCACATATCTGGTATTTTTTTTAATTTGGGACACTCAGAGCAATTCAACACTAATGCATTTTTACCTGTGGAACTAAAGCTGTCAATATTACGCCATCTTGTATGACAAATTACATGACAAGCTACGTCACTTAAATCTGCTTCACCATTGGTTGATACTCTTACCCTTATAACTAATCGGTCTCAGTCAGTCTTGGTCGGCAACCACCGCATACAGACAGACTGATCACATCTGAATGAAACTGCGTCTGAAAAAGATTCAACATCTTCAATCTTCAAATCTGAAGACATCCCAGCTGAAATCTGCATAATCTTGGTTTTAAGGGCACGCACACTGCTAAGATTCATCAGACTCTACGGCCAGTTGAGATGAGATGAGTCGGGACGGTTTGAGTCAGGCTGTGTGCGGCGGGTTTAACCAGCACTAGCAAAATCAGCTTAGTTTTATACGGCGCAGAACTAATTTATTTTAACATGTTGTTTATGGACTTGCGATACCTACGGTGTGTGTCTTAATGGTAGTATCTACAATGTATTAACTATAACAATCCAAAGCAAATTTGCACCATTTTGTTACAGACTTTCCAACAAGTCTGGAATAAACAATTTTGTATGTTACTTAATTAACCGCTTTTAAAAAAACAATACCAAATTGCTTAACATAAAAAGGTACCACAGTAGCAAGCGCAGTTTACACTGTATCGGAGTTTCTGATCACATTATAAATTCAACATTTTCTGAATCCAGTGATGGAAATGTCCAGTCTACTTAAAATGTTTTCAAACAAATTGGCTTCATTGCTCACTGCCATTCTCATATTCACTTTGACATCCGACACATTCTTTCCCTTGTCCAGCACTTCTTTAACCTGTGCTGCATCCAAGTCTGTCAGAGGGCGAGATCTCTCACTGTATGCCACACTCTGATTGGTGGAAGTATTATTGGTGATCCAATCAAAACCGCCAATAAAGCCAAAATCTCCCGTTATACGATATGTATTAAGGGAGGATTGGTGTTTCTTATGGGTTTCACTTAAAACCAGACATTTGGGCGTGTTTGTTAATTCCTGCCACCCGTACACAGAAGGCAACACTATTTTCTCTTCATTATGCAAAATTCTTGAAAGTCAGGATATACACAGTACATTATGTTTTCATGCCAAAAATGAAATGCATTTATGTATGTGTTTGCTTGCTGCAGTGGTGGCCACATGTTCTGCATGTAGTTACAGTAGGGTTACTGCTTTGTCACCATTTATTGTTCGTTTTTTCTCTAGACATTTTTTTTTTTTTGCTATCCGTGGTTATATTGAATTCTATAACATTTTTATATAAATGATTTCTCTTCATAATGCAGTTATTGAATAATTGAATAAAAACAACTGCCTTTTCCTCTGGGATCTATTCATACACTTCAAGGTTAAAAGTTTTACTTATGATTTTTATTTTATGTACTGTAGAATATTCTGTGGGCATTCCAACTAGATGTGTATCAATGGGCCACCGTACTTGTGGTAGTTCCAGTTAGCAAGTCCTGCCTGGTTTTTGATTTAGTACTGTAAGTGATCACCAGTCAAGTCCATGTCAGTTTTTATTAAAATATAATTGAACCAAACCTTGTCATTCAACACGTACTTTGTGATATTTTTCTTAGTCTGAACTAAAATAGGGTCATTTTCAGGCATTTTGGCATAAAGACCATGGCTCGGACAAAATCTTTTAGCTCCTCAACAGTAGAAGATATTTGAAATCTGATTTTTGTTTATTTGAAATCCTCATAAAATGTCTAACTTAGAAAGGGGTCAAAATTGACAGGATTTAAAAAATATGATTTATTGTTAATTTTTTATGATGTTATGGGAGGCACAGTGTATCAGGAAATGAATTACATTCCACAACAAAATATATTATATCATTCGAAGAGGCTACTAAATCCTTTCTGTGGATATGTTGTGTTTTAATTTCTGATTTATTGTTGCCAAACTACAAGTGCTAAAACACAAAGTGGTCATATTCATGCCTGTATATGGTCATTTTATTTAGGGAGGAAAGGGTTAGGTAGCATCTAGCGAGAAAAAAGTCATGTTTGTACCAAAATATGTATTAATATAAGGAACTTGCCCGTTTTGTTTGGAGTTTTCTGTTTGTAAGAATTCTGCCTTTGCCTAAGGGTTGGAATGAGGTAACATGGCCCTCCCTCCTTACAGATCAAAGGGAGAAAATAAATACTTTATAAATAAAAGGAAATACACCAATGGTCTTGGTAATGGTACATTTAGGATGATATTTCTGGCCGATTTAATAGAGATTACTTTTGGATGGTTGATATTTTTTTGGTTATGTATTGTTTAAAATGCATTATTAATACAAAAGTATGTATTTTTTGTTGCAAAATATATCATCATAAAACAAATTGAAATGTTTTATTTAAAACAAAAAAAAATACTTTTGACCTGCTTAATGTCTCTTGATCATTTTCCTACAAAACTATTAAAAGATGTTCTTGGTGTTATTAATACCCACATTTTAAAAATTATAAATGGTTCACTTTCCTACGGTATAGTTCCCTCAGCACTTAAGGTAGCTGTGGTAAAGCCTATGCTTAAGAAACACAATTTGGACCCTAAAGACCTCAGTAATTATAGGCCAATCTCCAAACTACCATTCTTAGATAAGGTTCTAGAGAGAGTTGCAATTCAATTATATAAATTTCTAACTCTTAATGGTATATTTGAGAAGTTTCAGTTTGGTTTTCGTGCTGCACGTAGCACCGAGATGGCCCTTGTCAGAGTTGTGAATGATCTGCTGATAAGCTCTGACTTGGGCTTTCCATCAGTTTTAATTCTTCTAGATCTAAGTGCTGTAGACCATTCCATCCTACTGAATCGTCTTAAGACCACGGTGGAATTATCTAGCCTGGTCCTATCCTGGTTCAAATCTTATCTTTCTGATAGGTTTCAGTTCGTCCCTTGATGTTTTCCTTATATATGCTACCGATAGGTGGCATTATCCGCAGACACGGAGTGAACTTCCATTGCTATGCTGATGATACCCAGCTATATTTGTCCCTAAAGCCAGGAATTTATTCTGTCTGGGTGTTATTAGCTACATGCCTTACATACATCAAGCATTGGATGGCAGCGAATTTTCTAATGTTGAATTCAGATAAAACAGAGGTTATGTTAGTGGGCTCACAGAACCAACTAAAAGGAAATGTGGGATTACATGAGCTCGACCCTTGAAGTCTCTCATCAAAACTTAAACTAAACAATTAAGAGTTTGGGGGTCATCTTTGATCCTAATCTATCTTTTGAGATTCATATTAGGGAAGTTACTAAAGTATCTTTTTACCATTTGAGAAATATAGACAAACTTAGACCAATTATTTCTGTATCTGATGCCGGAGAGACTAATGCATGCCTTTGTTTTATCTATAATTGATTATTGTAATGCACTTCTTTTCTGGTGTCCCAAAACGTGTGGTATCCCGCTTGCAGCTTGTTCAGAATACCGCCGCTAGAATTCTGACTAAACCCAGGAAAAGTGAACATATTACCCCTGTTTTGGTCTATTTACACTGGCTCCCTGTGCAGTATAGAATTGATTTTAAGATTTTGGTGTTAACTTACAAGGCCCTGAATGGATTAGCACCTAGTTATTTGCAGGAGTTACTGACCCTGTATCTTCCAAACCGTACTCTGAGATCACAGGATGCAGGACTGCTGGTTATTCCTAGGGTCAACGAAAGCAACACGGTAGGTAGGGTTTTTTCTTGTAGAGCTCCTAAATTATAGAATGCCTTCGTTTGTCAGAGAAGCTGGGACCATTACAGTTTTCAAGTCAAGACTAAAAACACACTATTATAAAATGGTTTTCTTATCTTAGTGGGTTTTAATGTAACTTTAAAATTGCTGTTTTTGTTATTATGTGTATGCTGTTATTTAAATATATTATTTAAATGGTCTGATTGTGGCAGTTGTATGTGTGACATGCTATACAAATGTATTGTGGTTTGTTATTTTTTCTGCTATGTACTGTATAGTGCTTTGCGATACCTTTGTATAAAAAGCGCTATATAAATAAATAAATCAATAAATCAATACAATAATGGGCAGATAGTGACTACCAAACCATTGACACGAGCACAGCGCTGCTTTGTTGATGTGTGGCAGGATTTAGCAGTTCCCTTTTGTAGGGAAACTGAGAATTAGCATTTTGTATTGTGACTCCTCTTAAAGAAGAAACATATCACCTGCTTGCTGAAAGGTGAGACATGATTACCTCCATACAAAAAAACACTATTTGCCTATATCCTTACATCTACATTTTCTGAATATTGCATTTGTTTTACCTGTGTAATGGCCCATTATCTGTGCTTTGTATAATTCAGCTTAAATCATTATTTACCAATCAACTAACACTTTATATATATTTCTAAAAGCTTTGAGAAGCATTTCTTCTACCACTCAGTGTCCTGATTGTGTTCAACCAATTTTTTTTATCCTCTATGAAGCCTGCATCTAGTGTAAAGCAGATTGAAGCTTCCATCTTAATATAAAACAGATTGAAGCTTGCATCTTAGTGTAAAGCAGATTGAAGCTTCCATCTTAGTGTAAAGCACATTGAAGCTTCCATCTTATTGTAAAGCACATTGAAGCTTGTATCTTAGTGTAAAGCACATTGAAGCTTGTATCTTAGTGTAAAGCAGATTGAAGTTTCCATCTTAGTGTAAAACAGATTGAAGCTTGCATCTAGTGTAAAGCAGATTGAAGCTTCCATCTTAGTGTAAAGCAGATTGAAGCTTGCATCTTATTGTAAAGCACATTGAAGCTTGCATCTTAGTGTAAAGCAGATTGAAGCTTGGATCTTAGTGTAAAGCAGATTGAAGCTTGAATCGTAGTGTAAAGCAGATTGAAGCTTCCATCTTAGTGTAAAGCAGATTGAAGCTTCCATCTTAGTGTAAAACAGATTGAAGCTTGCATCTTAGTGTAAAGCAGATTGAAGCTTGGATCTTAGTGTAAAGCACATTGAAGCTTGCATCTAGCTTGCATCTTAATGTAAAGCAGATTGAAGCTTGCATCTTAGTTTAAGGCTTTTAGTTTGAAAAGACTGAAAGGACACTATGTAGCCTTAGGTAGAAACAATAAAGATAATAAAACTACAGAACCGAGGGGCAAGCACTGCAAGTGCAGCCTGCCTCATTTGGCCACCAAACCGTAGCTTCAGCAATTCTGATCCTTATACTCTACGAATGGAGCTGAAATACCAGCACTTTAGGTTCATGATATAAAAATGATCTAGTCAAAATGTTTAGTACAGTACATTTTTTAAATACTGGAAGTAAATCTACCCTACTCACCCACATTTCCCACTACATAATATTCTTATAATAATAATAATAATAATAATAATAATAATAATAATAATAATAATAATAATAATGTACTACTAGCTGTATATAACAGGTTTCATTGTCTTTTATTATTTGTAGCACATTTAAAGATCTGTTAAACAAATAACCACAAAAAACATACTTCAATATTTTAGGACAGACGTGTAGCAGACAAAAGGTTATATTAAAATACTGTATATACAGTATATGTTTTACGATTGCTGATTACTGGGATAATCTAGCATCCATTTCAAAGCTGATGAATTGACAATACGCACATACTGTCCTCATAGGGGATGAACCTGATCACGCTCTGTTCGACCGTCCTACTACAACTACTAATAATAATAATAATACATACCTGAACCCGAGTTCTGCAGGGACAGTGCAAGGCTCTCGCCAGTGCAATGTGGTTATATATATCCAGTAGATGCTACCCACCCAGGACTTTCTGGAACTGTGTTATGTCTTTGAGACAGAAATATAATGAGTTCTGGTGGTAAATCCCCCTCTCGACCTGTGAGGGCACTAAGTAGCGAAAGGGAAAGGCTTTGGATGGGTTGGCCTGTCAGTTCATTTCCTGGGTCGGGAAGTCGGTCAGCCTGGAAAAAGGCGAGACTCTGTTGCAGGAACGTATTGACCCAGAAGGTAAACGAGTTAGCAGCTGCAGGCAATAGAGTCAGCTGTAATCGTTTATTAAGGGGTCATGCATGATCGCATAAAGGGGCCGGAGAATTGTAAATCTTTTCCTTCGCTTGGGTTCAGAGAAGCACAGAACTGGAAGGACCGGGAGAGTTCCCAAAATAATTAAAAGAAAGTATTTGTGAGTGTTTTGTTTGTTTGTAGCATGGTTAGCAATTGTCTTTTGTTTGTAAATTCACTAGACGGCTAACACGTCTCCGGAGCTGTCGCCTTGGGCCAGCAACCTGGAACAACAACACCGCAGTCACTGTTATTTGTTATCACCCACCTTGAGCACTACTGCACGCACCCGGACTGGTGATTTGTGTTAGTAGTATTGTGGGAGCGGATAACGTGTTATTATTTGTTTGTATTAAGAAATCGTTATTATTTTCCAGGGGTGTATTGCTGGGGGATTATTGTTTGGTCGCCAGACCAGGATTTGTGTAAAAATAAAAATAACATTTCCAAATTGGATTACAGTTTTCACTTGTGATTATTTCTGCACTGCATCACCTCTACACCTGTTCATCTCAGCAGCCATTTTGCCACAGTCTTGTAGAAAGCTGATGTTAAGCATGTATTTGTCTTTTTGAACAAATTTGTGGAACCAACTTTTTTTTTTTTTTTCATGATTTCATACTTTTAAAACAAATCTTGCTCAGTGAATTTGCTCAAGCCTGGTGTTGTTAGTAGATGGCAGCAAAAATACAGCATCGCTAATTTAACTCACATACATATCCTTCATACACAAAAAAGAAAATATTCAAGGTAAGTATATTGCTGTTTTATATATAAGTTTTACACACACTTAAGTGTGTGTAAAACAGAAAGCAACAATGTGTTGCTCAGGGTTAGACACATGAGTACATTTATCTCTATGTAGACATAGGTGTTTAGTTATAACACAGATGCTAAATACTTTCCCCATGTTTGTCCAATTACCAGGTTGGATAGAAGGTGGGGATTAAGCAAAAAACGACGCCATGTGTGCATTGTTGTGAGTTTTATTATTATTATTTTGTTTTGCTTAGTTTAAACAGGCACAGACAGCAATCTGTTTTACTTTAGTTTGTAAGTTATATGCCTTCACTATTGCAATGCAGGTTTTCATATGCATCGCCTTGTATTCATTTACTATGGTGCATTCATTTGGTATGTTGGGAGTTTTAGGATAAATTATACACAGTATGTTTTATTTTGTTTTACTACCTGATTACCAATTATTAATTTGACAATGATGTAGTTATTGTGCAGTTAACACAGCGTGGAGCACATTTCTGTTTAGTAGTTTTCCGCACTAAAAGAGGCTACACAAGTCAACATATCTGAAGAGAGGGGAGGCATGTGCACTACATAAAGTATTTAATTATGTACTGTATAATGCATACAAAAAATCAATATACTTTCCTGTTATAGCTTCCACGTAACCAATATTACCCCCTCCACAACAGTTTATCTGTTCCCTATACTGCCATTCATGTTATTTATAAACCACAGCAGTCCACATGACGTGTTCTAGTGATAAGCATGTTAATCTATTGGATGCATAGCATTCTGTCGACTCCTTCCTTTTCTTCTTTTTGAATACCAGTTGGTTTGCATGCAGGCCAAAAACTGCTGTGCTGGTATGTAAATGACTGTATGTGGTATGCTAGCGGTTCTCAGGGGTTTCTTTGGGATAAAATATGGTAATATAATAGTATCTCAATGCTATTTTGTCTGGTTATCAATATTGGTATCAATTTCGGATCACTGTGCAGATTGTCATGGGAGCTAGCCTTTTAAAACTATATAGGCCTATTATTCTTTATTGCTGTAACCTGGAGTCCCCAGAGGTCTTACATGCATTCAGTGGAAGACATACAAAATTGAAAAAAGCACACATTTATTTTGCACCCAATACTTGTCACATTGAGCCCTATTTCCCACTGTGCTGTAAAGGCACTAACTGACACATATATAGTAAAAACACCACAATGCCAGTAGAGTTTAGTGACAGTATTGTGAAGTGCAGTTCAGTGGATGTCCAGTCTCTGTATTTCAGAGAAGCAGTGCAGATGAGTATAGAGAATCAGATTGTTTAAGAAAGTGAAGACGAGGACTTGCAAGTGTAATGGGCAGTGTTGTGTGATACACTTCTGTCATGGATTCGGAAGGGTTTGAAGTGTTTTGTGTTCACGGCTTAGGTATACAACAGAACCTCAGTTATCCACACTATGAGGGGGAGTTTATTCCCACTGGAGTCTATACTGGTGAAAAATAATGAGTGGAGGAGAGTTTGTATTTATAATCACCCACCCATACAGATATGTTGAGAGGGATTTATAGTAACAGAAGATACCAGTTAGTTTGTTTGACTTATTTTATTATTACAGGAATGGGATTAAATAGCAAATAAGCATTACAGTACAGGGTAATTGAACAAATGTGCAGTGATTAGTCAAACTCAAGAAAATCAAATTATTTACTCATTTATGGTAAATGAAAGTGCAATAATAATAATAATAATAATAATAATAATAATAATAATAATAATAATAATAATAATGCAATATGATAATAAACAATAACATTAGGTTTTAATAAAATATATGTAACCCAGTCAATTAAAGTCAGTGGCCCATATTGACAAAGCTTTAAATCATAATTGATAAATATCAATCAAATTGATATTTATGAAGCCATTCTAGACTGCTATTGGCTTCTTTAGCAGAATATCTATTTATTTATATATATATATATATATATATATATATATATATATATATATATATATATATATATATATATATATATATATAGCAACATTTTTATTTCATCAAAGCATTAAAACTATTCTTAACGGCTGGTTTCACAGACCCTGTTTATCACTAATCGTGGACAGCCTTATGTAAGGGATGCAGGTCTGTGAAACCGGCCATGAAGGTATAATAAGGTAGTCAAAGAGAAGAAGCATTCAGGATAGCAACTCCCGTGTTAAAACTGTAATAGGGCCCTGTATTGCAATACCTAGTAACTTACACTAAAATAGGTTTTGAAAATAAAACTGCAAAACCTCAGTGCACAACATTTTGTTTTTTGGCTGACATTAAATTAAAATATAAAAGTGAATAAATATATAAAGATCTTACTACTGTACATAGAGCATTGCAAAAGCAGTAATTGTACAGTAAAGTGTGTAAATATGAGGCTTCTGCTGTAAAGTCCACTTAATGCTGGCATTGTTGTTCATAGCACATTTATTTTTCAAGATTTTTTTATTTTCTTTCCTTAATTTGAGGTATTGTTCAAGTAATTGATTTGAAGTGATTGTTCAAGTCGTGTTCTTTAAGGAGAGCATAAATCTATTACCACAGCTTTTACTACTACGACTATGACTACTACGACTACTACTACAACTAATAATAATAATAATAATAATAATAATAATAATAATAATAATAATAATAATAATAATAATAATCATTTCCAGCAGAGAAAGATTGGTAGGTCGAACCACCTAACTTAGAAATAAGAAACAATACAATGTTTGTTTAATGTACAACTAATTGTTTTTCAATTAACTAATTGCAAATCAATCCAAGCACTTTTAACCATTGACTTAGAAACGTGTGGGTTTCTTTCGTTGTGTTGCACTAAGAAAACTCTCTTAGGTCCCTTTCCAATGATACATATTGCAGCACTACGAGGTAGTTTGTTCTGTAAAGAAATACAAAAACTAATGACGTGAAAACATTTCAGTTTGCATTTTCTTGTGCAGTTCATTTTGCCCATTCAAACAGAGTACAATGAAACACAGTATACATACATAGTAATATCAATCTAACAGGAATACACTTAATCATTTACAAAACATGAACAATTATATTTTAATGAGAGATATGAATATTTAAAAACAAAAAGGTATAATTCAACATTGAATTAGTATTATATGATAAACAAAGAAAAACCTGGGAATGCATGAAAAAAAACGTACTGTTACCTTTGTGATCTCGAACGCTAGTGTATTTTCTATACATATTCTGTTGATCATATTAAAAATGTATCATCAAAATAACGTTATATTACATGATAATGAAAAATAAAAAAGTTAGCCTGTTACGTTTCTTACGGAAAATAGTAAAACCTGGCAGAAAAACCTGTATCTAGCAGAAAAACAGCCACCTGTCTGATGCTGACACAAGTGGTCAGAAGTATTGAAATAAAAAAGCCACACCATCTGTATTCTTCCAAGAAACAACCTTTAAATTAAACCGTTTGTGAATAGAGCAGCTGATTTTCAGTCTGCATTTCTAGATGAGCCATTAATTATTATTTAGTTACACAATAACAGCAACCCTGTGATTTCTTAAAATGGAGGCATCAAAATTCAATCTGTACTTGCGATTGAGTGGGTTATAGTTATAGTTGCTTTGTTGTTTCAGTAAAAGATTGTTTCTTAAAATACAGTAATGCTACCTATTTATTTAAAAAAAAAAACAGCTACGAACAATAGTACATTGAACTGATAACAATAACAAGGCCTGCACTTTTTCCCACAATTCTTTATGAATATCAATGATTAATTGCAAGTCCCTAGAAGATTCTCCTTTTACCAAGAAAGAAAATAATTGTATAGCAAAATCTAACTAGTCTGCATTGTCTTAAGTGGACATGCCTATCTAGCCACTAGACCAGTGGTTTTCAAACTGGGGTACGCGACCTCTCGTCAGGGGGTACGCGAGAAAAACCTGTAATGGCGGACAGCGTTTTTTTTCTTTTTTAACCACGTTGTAGTACTTTGCAACTTAGCAATCAAATCAACAATGTTGAATCTCCTTTCAAATAAAACCGCAGCTGTACTGGTGTACGTTTCCTTTCTGTTGGGTGAGGTTAACTCTATAAACACCCAGCCATCTGCTGACAGTGAGTGAGCGCTGAGTGCACACATGGCTAATTTACATATTTAAATAGCAGGGCAGTGGTGCTGCAGTCTGTGGGCTAAAAACAAAAACAACTCAGTTTGTCATTGTACAATGTTGCTTCTTTTAAAAATGTGCAGTATTTACTAGGTAAGTTTACTATCTGGAGTTTAAATGTTCATTGTTAGTAGTTTAATCAGCTTAGTGTTTTATCTACATTTACGTTTTTAAATAACAGTACTATTGAGTTGAGCAGGCAGCTTGGCCGCCCTGCTTAGACAGTGAAATCACTCACTTGTTCTGAGCTGGAGCGACATGAATGTTATCTTTACTTGCAGTGCTTGTAAGTGTTTATATCATTATTCATTAATTTGTTGAAGAACTGCTTTGTCGTGTGAGTACATTACCCTACGTCTCTACATCGGTAATTGTTAATAAAAGTAAAAGCATAATATTATTATTATTACAAAAATGGAATCCCAGGAATAAAAATAAATAAATCAATCCCGAAATCCTGGGATTGGGAAAAGTGTCTGGAATTGGATTCCCTACTCCAGACCTACTGAGTGTGTTCATATCATACCGCGAGAGCCCATCAACAAGCTTTAATTGTCTTACAGCTGATTAACATGAACATACTTCTGCACTAAACACTTTAACATGGAAGCATTTAGATAAGTCTTTTTTTTTTTTTTTTCTCCCCAATTTGAAATACCCAATTATTTTTTAGGCTCAGCTCACCGCTACTACCCCTGCGCTGACTCGGGAGGGGCGAAGATGAACACACGCTGTCCTCCGAAGCGTGTGCCATCAGCCACCCGCTTCTTTACACACTGCGAACTCACCGTGCAGCCGCCTCAGAGCTACAGCGTCGGAGGACAACGCAGCTCTGGGCAGCTTACAGGCAAGCCCGCAGGCGCCTGGCCAGACTACAGGGGTCGCTGGTGCGTGGTGAGCCGAGGACACCCTGGCCGACCTAACCCTCCCTCCCCCCGGGCGACGCTCGGCTAATTGAGCACCACCCCCTGGAAGCTCCCGTCCACGGTCGGCTGTGGAATAGCCTGGACTCGAACTCGCAACGTCCAGGCTATAGAGCGCATCCTGCACTCTAGCGAGTACTTTTACTGGATGCGCCACTCGGGAGCCCCAGATAAGTCATTTTTGACTGTCTGATTAAATATCCACTTTCTGCTTCAACAAATTAGTTTTTGTAAATATTCACTTCACAACAATGTGCTTATTCTGGCTGTGTGGTCCAGTGGTTAAAGAAAAGGGTTTGTAACCAGGAGTTCCCCGGTTCAAATCCTACATCAGCCACTGACTCATTGTGTGACCCTGAGCAAGTCACTTAACCTCCTTGTGCTCCGTCTTTCGGGTGAGACGTAATTGTAAGTGACTCTGCAGCTGATGCATAGCTCACACACCCTAGTCTCTATAAGTCGCCTTGGATAAAGGTGTCTGCTAAATAAACAAATAATAATAATAATAATAATAATAATAATAATAATAATAATAGATTCGGTATCGCACAAGACACACACAGCATTGTATGTTGCCCCTGCTCAAGTGTTCAACGAAAAAATTTGAGTTCAATTAAAAAAACAAAAAAATGCCTATACTTGTAACTTTTTAAAATGTTATTATCTGTTTTCTCTCTACTCTTCATTTATTGGAAGAAATGCATGAATTTTGTTCAGAACTGCTTCTGATTTTGTTTTAAATTTGAACCTTCGTTTTGTTTTTAGACTCTTAATTTTGACTCGTTTCGGCATACTTATTGGAGTATGAAATAATTGTATTTTATTTTGTTAGTTTTTAACAGCAGTTTTCCATTTACAGTACTTTACAGTTTAGTACTTGGCTAAACTCTAGCCCATCCTCCTTTCCTGTGTGCCTTCTGAACCAGCAAATCGAGATGCATTTTTTTTAATGGCCCGCTTAAAGTTTTTTGTAACTTAAAGTCCTATTGGTTAATTTTTAAATACAGAATTTCATACCCTCTGTGCATGGCTGTATTGTTCACTAATCAGGGCTTAGTTTTACTGAAATCTGTCCTGCAACACATGACAAATCTGAAACCGAAATATTGGCTTGCGATCTAATTGGCCTCATTCTAACAAATCGTTATTGGCTTCTGGTGTCTAAAGTTAAGAGGTTTAGCAAGTACTTAATCTAGTAATTAGAAAAACACATTTTTTTCCTGTTTTCATAGGTATATTATGACCCTATGTCAGATGGGGTACGCGGTAGACTAGATTATTTGGAAAGGAGTATGGGGCCTAACAAATTTGAAAACCACTGCACTAGATTAAATTCTTCAAGTTAATAATGTATTTCAACAATAACAAAATAGATATTCAAACCCTTTCCACATTTATTTAAAAAAACTAACCAAGACACATGTATTTTAACCATTAAACTAGTTTTAAACATTAAACATTCTCTTGTGACAATTTTCTTTAAATAATCTACCACCATATAAAATTGACCTAGCATTTTTCTAAAATGTTACCAACCATGAATACAAATACATTAATTACCATCCAATTAAAAAAGACCTGCAAAAATGTTAACATCTTTCAAGATAAATTGTTCATTAACTCAAGTAACAAACACAATCAACTTAATATTATACTTTGCTCAATTGCTTTCAAACAGTTGAAAAACAAAACTATAGGAGTTACCAGAGTAACCCAAAATGGGCGAGGGCCTGTGAATAGGGCTTATTACAGTAAAACTGATGCAGCTATTTTTTCTTTCTATGACCTTACCTTAACTCTCCTAAACCTTTTCCAAAACAACAGGTCAACAAAAGGATAACCATCACAGTTTTCAAATAAAAACAGAAATTGTGATTGGGAAGAACATGAAATTCAATAATTAAAATCCTGAGTTTCAAAAAGTCTTGATAGTAATGGTAGCTTCAGTCTGTAACAAATGCAATTTAGCCTTGTTTTCCAAACAAAATCCACATCCAGTTGGGTTCTTTGAACCTAAATAACCTTTGTGCAAACCTATCCTTATTTTTTTTTAATTTCACATACACTCTCTAATTGTGGTCAGAGAAAATATGGGCCAAAATATTATATCATAATAGATAATATATCAGACATTTCCACCTTGTTTTCTTACAAACAACTTAAACCAACCAGGTTGACTCAATCAGGACTAAACCCTTCCACTAACGAAACTGAATTAGTTCAGAATGTCTTCCCCTAACCTGACTGGTATAGCCTGTTTGAAGAACTCTGCCTTCAAACTCCCAAGCCCACAGGATACCTGTAGGAGATGACTGATGTGAAACACTTCTAGGTAGAACAGCCCTTTTCTAGCATAGTTTTGGCTTGATCAAAACTCCAAGGAGTCTATCAGATTGATAGCATCGTCCTGGGTCTCTACAGGATTTATTGTGGCCTCTAAGGCTTTGGCTGAGTTCTTATGTGCCTCCATAAACTTTTGGAGGTACTTGGAAGTATAAAGCCAGTGATGCTTGAGAATGTCCTCCAGCTCATAGCACTTGGACTGCCTGGCGTTCATCTTGCGGAACCGACGGAAGAGCTTGTTCCCGGATTCATTGCCCTCACTGGCCCAGGCCCCTATGGAACCCTCCCTTTCAATGATCTCAGGCACATGGGCCAAGGTCTTGTGGAGGTAGTTGGTGATCTTTCCATCATATCTGTACTTGAAGGTAGTGGAGAGGAGCTCTGCAAAGCGCTGCGAGTTGAAGCTGTAACGGCAGAGCAAGTCTGGGCACTCTTTGGCTGGGCAGTTGGCACGCCAGACAGGCTTCATTTGGATGTAAAGGTGCACAAGCTCCCTGAGGGCCTCTCTTCGTTCTTCAGATGGGACAAGCTCACAGACAGCTTCTACTGTCTCCTTAGTCATCAACTTGCGGGCAAAATTGCCATTAATCCTCATGACAGGTCTAAGGTTCATCTTCTTCCTCAGCTGCTTGTCTAGGGCAGATTGCCACCTTTTCCTCTCCTCATGGGTAGGGTTGTGATTCTGGTAGACTTCCCCTATTTCATCCTGGAATATTTTGTAGAACTCTGTAGCATTGCCAATGTCACAGTGCAGGGCGTCAATGGAAGGCTGTGTTTCCATAAAGGGCTTGGCTGACACTCCCTTCACTCTGTCACGGAGTTCATCCACTGACTCCGAGTAGGGATTGGACCGCCATATCTCGTAGCGATCTAGGTTCTCCTCATGGTTCCTGGTGACAGAGTGAAGAACCATATTCTGGGCAGCTTCGCCTCTGGTGGCATCACAGAGGGTACAGATATAGGTTGACCCTGAGGCCTCCAATCCTTCAACATCCCTCACCAGCTTCTCATCATACCCTGTGCCCCTAAAGATAAATCGAAAGGACCTAGACAGGCCACCAATCTCCAAGATCAGGCGACTCTCTTTCATGGCTTCCCGTTCGGCCAGCACTGGACCCAGAATAGCTGTCAATGTCTCATGGTCAGATTCATCTGCAAACATCAAACACAGGGGTTTGCAGCAGAGCTCTGAGTTTGGCTTGTGTTCCTGGAAGACATTTATGTTTTCTCCATCTTCGTTCTTGGTGGCAATAGACATGATGGTGAAGGAGAAGCGGATAGCTTTCTCTGGGAGCAATGGTCCACCTCCGTGTTTCTCACTCACATCACCCATTCCATCGCATGACTCCTTGATCACCACTGTGAAGACCTCTGTGGAGGAGTCGTCCAGTCCTTGCTCATTAATACCTTCCAGAATGTCCTCCTCCAGGTCTTTCAAGGCTGAAACCAAGGCAGCATCATAGCGGAACCTGCGAGCAATAGTGTCCATTTGAGAGTCCTCCACAGAAACTGTCCAGCCAGACAACCCATCAATAATCCCCACCTCTGTGCTGCTGGAGACGTTCTTTAGGGCTGGCTGCCACTCAAACGGGTGGTATCCTGGCAGCAAAACCTTTTCTGCATTACGGAGGGCATGCAAGGGCTGAAAGATCTGCCTTCCGCTGGTTGCTTTTACTGTCCTGTACATTTTATGGTACTGACTGCAGCTCAGAAAGGTGTTCACCCGAATGGCTAGACATACAGCTGGGTGCAATCCGGATCCTCTACCTATAAAAGAATGTAAATGCATTAGCGCAGATGTTACAACTTAGTAAACATACACACATTATTATTATTTTGCATTAATATAACTACCATATTCCTTCGAATTTAAGACGCCCTTGAATTTAAGATGCAGCCCAAATTTCCCACCCTCAATTTGAGGAAAAAATAAAACATACAATTAATATGTATTTACAAAGATACAACATCAATTAATGTGAACATATTACCCTTTACTGACTCCCTATGCAGTATAAAAATGATTTTAAGATTTTGCTGTTAACCTACAAGGCCCTGAGTGGATTAGCACCTAGTTATTTGCAGGAGTTGCTGACCCCATATCTTCCAAACCGTACTCTGAGATCACAGGATACAGGGCTGCTGGTTATTCCTAGGGTCAACAAAAGCAACACGGGAGGTAGGGATTTTTCTTGTAGAGCTCCTAAATTATGGAATGCTCTGCCTTCATTTGTCAGGGAAGCTGGGACCATTACAGTTTTCAAGTCAAGACTAAAAACGCACTTTTATAAAATGGCTTTCTTATCTTAGTGGCTTTTAATGTAACTTTAAAATTGCTACTTTTGTATCATTATGTGTATACTGTTTTTTAAATGGTCTGACTGTGGCAGTTGTATGTGTGACATGCTATACAAATGTATTGTGGTTTGTTTTTTTCTGCTATGTACTATACAGTGCTCTGTGATACTTTTGTATAAAAAGCGCTATGTAAATGCAATAAATAAATAAATAAATAAATAAATAAATAATTATGCATATGGAGGCAGTTTGCGGCCGTCAGCTATCACACAGAGCATTCCAGTTATGTGCTGCTTCTCATTTCCAGTCGTGATTACTCACACCTCTTTTTCTCCCAATTTGTGAACTGTGGTATTGCTTGGCATGTTATGCAATATGTCTGTATATAAACACATTTCTGTTCAAATGTCCGTTTATTTACATTGTTTCAGTTGTGTAGATGCTTTACATGACGTTCCTGAATAAAACTACAGCTTATATTCAATTGTTTGTCCTTTCATTATAATATTTATGTTATTTTTAATACGATGGTCAAATTGACTGGTCATGGTTGTTCTAGGTATGTGTATAAACGCGGTTGTTCTAGTGTTAACACGATCATACTGAAGTGGGTGTCTAGGACCGCGATCGTGTAAACACGATAAAAAACACTTTGTTTTGATGACTTACAGGGCCACTGTACTTTGCAGTACAGGCTTGAAACACATATATTTGGATAGGGGAGGGACTGACATTCACTTCCTGGTAGTTTTTTTTTTCATGCGATGTCACTGAGCAGGCATTTAGTGTCTAAAGGGCGTGGAACGTCTCAGCACCAACTGTGAATGGCTTTTTTTAAAAATTACATTCCTGCTTACACCTAAACTGACAACATGACAAACTACCGAAACACTGAGTCTATTTATGTGCATTTTGATTTATTTGGGCATGTATCAATACCGGAGTGGGTAAATTTACAAACCTCACCTACAACACCCGATCCAGCTACTGCTGTTGAAAACCTGCTACAAAACCCTAGTACTACAAGTAATAATACAGAAAGCCATATAAACGTATCGGAGGATGAGCTTGAAAATCTAGAACTGCAAAGAAATGAAATAAAATGAAATAAAGAAAATGAAAATGTTGCCACACAACCTACTTGGTATACCTACAAACCACTGGAAAAAAAGAAGCTTGGCAATTTAACGGTTCGTATCAGTGAAAAAGCCAATCTCACCAAAAGGTACATAAATCACTGTGTGAGAGCAACAGTTGTTCAACTTCTATCTGACGCTGGGCTGGAGACAAAATGTACTCAGCGGAAAGGTACCCGATGAATCGGTACAAGTTCAAGTTCGTTAGCGCCATCGCCTTCGGCTCGGGATGCATAACTCCGATCATGGTCACCTATCATTGACGGGCACTGTAGCTTAAGTAATGTCCATCTCTAAGCAGAATTCATAATAAAAAATACTTAACAAAAAAAATAAATATTATGTTGAAAAAAAGCGAGAAGTACACCATTTCCAAGATGCCACTGTAGGACGAGAGACAGCTATTGGTTTCTAATGATTTAAAAACTCAGGGCAGCTGGCTTTGCTCCCTGGAGGGAGAGAGATAGTGTGTGTTTTGATATTACTATTATTAAATATAATAATATGCACATGAGAGCTTTTTGCAAGTTTACAAATAACAGCAGTAGAAAAACTTTAAATTTGCTATTTCACCTTGCATGATTGCCTCTAGTTCATCAGCCTGTCTGTGCTCGTTGCCAGCTCTCAGGGCCAGTAGGAAGAGTGTTAGGCAGACAGACTTGATGTCCCCTCCTTCCTCTTTATCTGCAAAGATCTTCACCTGGTGTTTTAGCTCCTTCAGTCTGTGTTTCTGGGCCCTTCGGGTTAGAGAGAGCAGGTGCTGCCTCGGGCGCCCCCCCTTATTGATGGGTGAATAGACTTCATTGCCTTTGACCTCTTGATGACTGAGGGTGTGGGTTCCATAGTGTTCCAGCCTCACCTGCTCCTTACAGCCTTCCAAAGGACACCGGACCACCAGTGAGTAAATAACATTCATGAAAGCTTTGGCTGGGGTCACCAAATCTGCCGGGATGCAGGGTTCCCTACAAGCAGGGCAGTGCGTTCCCAGAGCCCGAATGTACTTCACGATACAGGTCCTGCAAAAGAGATGCTTGCAAGATGATTGGACGGGGTCGGCCAGCAGATGATTACAGACCT
Source organism: Acipenser ruthenus (assembly GCF_902713425.1). Lineage (NCBI taxonomy): Eukaryota > Metazoa > Chordata > Actinopteri > Acipenseriformes > Acipenseridae > Acipenser > Acipenser ruthenus. The sequence goes on along the minus strand of NC_081216.1, from coordinate 10,516,969 downwards.
GGCAGGAGACAGACTGCACAAAGTCAACAGGATAGTCGACTGCCAAGAGCCTGGAGTCGAGGTGAACCTTCTTGCAGCGGGTGATCTTCTTTACCCAGAAGCTCCTTTGACTTTGAGATTTGGGCCAGAATTTTGCTTGACCGTGAGCATTGGATCGACGGCCTCTGTTTTCCTTGAGGTCCACTTTAGCTCTCTTGGCTAGCTGAGTGGCCTGGAGCTTGATCTTTCTTTTAAGAGAACCCACAACCCGGGAGCACAACCTGCACTGTGCAGAGTGAGGCATCCACTGGGGAACTCGGGTTTGAGAAAAGCAGCAGAAGCCACCTCCTCTGATAGCGACCTTACAGCAACTATGACAGAAAAATATGGGGTGGACAGTCTCCAGGTCTCCAGTCACATCTACCTTAAAAACCTTCAATATGACCTCTGGCCAGGCCCTGGCCTTGCAACCCATCTTCTTCAGTGCCTCTCGGCTCATCTCGTCCAAAGCACCTTGGACCTCATGCTCCAGGTTGGTCCTGTCTCTTTTCAATGCACCACCACACAGTCTACACAGACGTCTTAAGTGCGCCATGTGCATTTCAATCTCCACGATCTTCAGGTCCACTCGGTTGTTATCAAATGACTTCCCACCTAAACATACTTTCATGACACTAGCAGAGGGAGGTTCCTCATCTGCCATCTCAGCTTCTTCTGGAGACTGTGACACTGTCTGTTCTACTGGCTGGTTTTCTTTGTCTTGGGCCAAAGGAGCTCTCTCAAAGGATTTAATCCGAAAGAGTTTGAACTTCCAGTCAGAAAACTTAGAGTAGGGGTGCTGGATCTCTGCAGGAATGGAGCGCAGAAGAGTGTCTGTCATTGTAACCACTGGACAATTCCTGAAAATCAAATAAGATAAAAAAGACTGTTGAATATACTTTGCTACAAGAAGGTTGTGTATTTGTATGTGGCTTAAACCACTGATGTGCAAAAATGACTTTCTGACGCTTGTGTGTGTAAACAATGGCTCATTGAATTATTCAGGTTTAAGAGTCCTGGACATTTTTAGTCTTGGTGCTTCCTCCAAACACAGCCTATTGTCTTTCATTATCACTTTTTTTTACTACTGCTCCTAGCTCAGGACTGGTACTGCCACTCTTTTTGTACATTATAATATACATTTGTTTTATTGGAGGGGCAGCTGTTTTTATTGGGCACTGGGAGGTAGTAAATTGCTAGCAGACTTGTATGTAGTTTTTTTTTAAAAAAAGGGAAAACTTCTTGTAAGGGACAAAGTGCAAAAACACAAACCACACGATTTCCTGTCTACACCAAACTAGAACATGATAACAATTCGGGGTGTTTTTATTCCAAACTGTCACAAAACTGGAGGCAGGTCAACGACTAACAGTGACAGAGGCAGGAAGCATGATCTAAATACATAAAACAGTCATTCAGTGCATTTACATGAACACAATAATCTCAATAGTTTAAAACTAATTAAAAACAAAAAGTGGCCTATTTCAGCAGATATCTTAGGTTTCTATTATGCCCAGCCTCTGAAGAATTTAAGAAAGAATCAAAGTGTATTGAAATGTAGATAAAATAAATGGTTATGTTTAACAAACTAACCATTCTGTTTACTAGAGTTTCCCATGCTTTTCCTATGGTTATACTATGTATTTACCATAGTTTACCCTGGCTTGCCATATTTATTAATATGCTTTCCCATACCTTTCTGGTCTTTATAATACTTACCTGTGCTTTCATGCTTTAATACACTTTGCCATACTTTTACTATGGTAAACTAGATTTATAACATGGGCTTAAAATGACACAAAACCTTTAGTAAGCCTTTAATAAAACACTACTTACCAACATCTGCTGAAGACATGTATGGTCGAAATGCGTTGGGTTTCATGTTTTTAATTTTAAAAAATCGTTTTTTAGATGTAAAACATTGCTGCTTGCTTTTTACTCTCTTGAACATCAAGTCTAAAATGAATTAAGGATACAACTGAGCCATCCTGAGTGTGCAACCCACCCAGTCTCTGCAAACAACAAACAAGTGGAATTTGGTTTGTCTATTACTCAAGATGGTTGATGTCTAAACAGAGTCTACTTTCTTCATGTATATAGGTATGTTTTAAGAAAGTGAATTTGTTTTGTTGTAATGTTACAAAACTAATGAAAAAACATTTAGCAGTTTTACTTTCATAAAGATTGTGAAATTGAGTAACATTGATACATCATGTTTGTTTGAACTGCAGCATCAGCAGCAGTTCAAACATCCTAATCTGTTTTCCATTACTCTGGAATGTATGAAAAATGTATCTTCCAATTGAAATCTGTAATGCTGACTCAATAAATGCATTTAAATTAAAGCTTAAAACACATCTTTACACAGAGGCCTTTTTGTAGATTGGGGTGGCCTATTTTTGTTTTTGGATGTTTTTTTTTATATATATATATATATATATATTTGATTGTATATTATATTATATTATATTATATTATATTATATTATATTATATTATATTATTGTATAGTATATTTATTTGTAATGTGAAGTGCTTTGGGATAACTTGAAAGGCACTATACAAAATACATTTGATTGATTGATTGAAAGACGCAAAGCACTGAGTTATATTTTGATTAAATACATTCTCAAGTGAATATATTAGACAAACAGTGCAGCACATGGGCTAGGAATAGCAAACACTACCTTTCTGTGTTATTTACACACCCATGCCATGCTAAATACTGTTGTCTACTTTAACATATTATGATTATATGTATTTGCTTCAATTTACCATGTAGTTTTATAAACTTGATTTGTTTAACGTGGACTAAAACCAAACAGAAAGAATATTAAAGTGTGCTTTTATGTATGTATTTATTTGTATTCCTGAGTAAAGTTAATCCATGAAAAATAAAGTGATTTGATTGTTTTAAAAAGAATATGTAGATACAAAATGTAAGTTTATAAAACAAATTGCTATTCTAGAAGCAAGTCTGAATAAATAAGACTAAACTAAGTAGTGTTATAAAACTTTTCTAGCACATATCCTTTATTTCTTTGTCTAATACATTCAGATTCAATTTTTATTTAATCAAATTATCTCACTGCTTACCAGCTTAAGCAATGTTTTTCATAGAAATGTGTTTATGTTTATTATCCTTTTCACACAGGCAGGTCAGGTCATGTGGAATCACCTGTCCATTTGGCCAATCAAGATTTACAAAAAGAAAATGATAAGCCTACATTTTAAATACAAAACAAGAGTTCTCTGTCACATCTGGGCCCATTTTAGAATGAACAGTATGTATGCTAAGGTGGTACTAAGCTGGTCATGCTTGGAGTCTGCATTGAAATAATAATAATAATAATAATAATAATAATAATAATAATAATATTTCTCTTAAAAATGCTCCCTATGTGGTTTATGCATCGTGTAAGCGTACTGGTCTGTTAACCAATTCTGTTAACCAATCTGACACTTATTTTCTTTATACAGACACCCTGCTATTCTGAGCACTTAACAGGCTAACCAGAATAGTTTTTCGTGCAGTTTTCTGTAAATACATAACAGTCCTTTGTATGAAAAACTTTAAAACGGGAGTGACATACTGTGTAACGAGAAGTGTTCTATGTCATTATTGCGAGGGGCTATCTATATGATAAATGACTGTTTTTTATGTATTTAACACAAACACCAACACAGTCAATTGTTGTTTTAATTAATTTATAAATTGTTTACCATTCCCCTCTTTGAAACTGTTCTCATTCTACCTAAATGAATTACAACAAACTCTTGAACAGCGTCTCAAAATAAAACACACCAGTCACTTATCGCCTATAGCCTATCACCACAGGCTACTGTAATCCCCTGCCCCTTGCCCATGAGGGAGGACTGTCGCCTGTACAATTGTCTCTCAGTTTGCCATGCTCAAACAAGAATAGACACAGCCTAAGTTTGTAGCATTTTACTTTAAAACTGTTTTTCATTTCAGGAAAATAGTTGTAACAAAGTTGGAAATTGTCTAAAATATGACTGCTGATAGTCAATGTTTGTAGCATATTATTATTATTATTATTATTATTATTATTATTTATGTATTTCTTAGCAGACGCGCTTATCCGGGGCGATTTACAATTGTTACAAAATATCACAGTACAAAATATTACATTATAAGATACCACATTACAAGTTATCACATTACAGAATATCATAATCTGAAACAAAAACACATTGGAAATGTGGATAAAACACCAAGTTATCAAAAGTGAACAGCCATTTAAAGTGGTGATATCAAAAACACAAGCCAAGTTTCAAGAAACCATTGGGGCAACCTTGCCCAGCACAAAGCAAATAGGCACAACTGTAAAACTGATGGGGGGCAAGGCTGCCCCAATTGTTTCTACTAACTTGGCTTGTGTTTTTCAGGCACAATAAAAGCAGATCGAACTTGCATCAATAAGGGTGTGTGCTAAGAAATAAATACTACTACGACTACTACGACTACTACTACTACTACTACTACTACTACTAATAATAATAATAATAATAATAATAATAATAATAATAATAATTATTATTATTATTATTATTATTTCAATGCAGACTCCAAGCATGACCAGCTTAGTACCACCTGAGCATACATACTGTTCATTCTAAAACGGGCCCAGATGTGACAGAGATAAGCCTACATTTTAAATACTCTTTTGTATTTAAAATGTAGGCTTATCATTTTCTTTTTAGTACAATTGTAAATCTTGATTGGCCAAATGGACAGGTGATTCCACATGACCTGACCTGCCTGTGTGAAAAGGATAATAAACACAAATACATTTCTATGAAAAATATTGCTTAAAGCTGGTAAGCACTGAGATCATTTGATTAAATAGGTTTGAATCTGAATGTATTAGACAAATAAATAAAGGACATGTGCTAGAAAAGTTATGTGTGCAAAAGTACTCATATCAACTACATTTTTTATGTGTTATCCCGATTGTATTGAAAGCTTGAAAGCTTGACAATGCCATTGTATTAACCCAATAGCAATAGTTCAGTCTGTTCTGTACAGGTATTGCCCTCATGACATGGCTTTTAGGAGAAAAATCCACATGCTAAATAGAACACCTGAAAAACCATGATATCATAAAGTAATATAGTTAAACATACTGTACGTTTTACACAGTCAGCCTTCCACTGTTTAATATTGATTTAAACCATTTAAATACATAATAATAAACAGGCAGCTCTTACCATGTTCTTGGTTTCTATTCAGTCCCTGCATAATGGGATGCTTTACAAGCTCTTCCAGTTATTTTGTTCAGTTCTTTTTTTGTCACAAACACTGCATACTTCCACACAGTCACTTACTATTACAACAACAGTCTTCTGTTTTCTTACCTTGTTTTTCTGTCCATTAAGAACTCCTCACATCTGCTGTCAAAGCAGGCTCTGCATGAGCGCACAAGGCTTGGGGAGCTTGTGGTAACTTCCACTCTGTTCACAATGGTATTAATGTACTGCAGTAAAGAGAGTGTACCTGCAGTAACTCCCTGTATTTATATATACATCAGTATCAAATACCAACGCATGCTACTGCACCTGAGCCTCTGCTGGCTTCCCCACAACCCAAGATAAGACTGATAACACCCTCACCTGCTTCTTTACTGTTGTTGTGGCTTTAAGGAGTTTGCCCCAAACAGGTGTTTCAAAGAAAGAATGTGGGTTAGTTTTGGGGCCACTCTAGCAGACCCCGTCAGGCCCTGCAGAGTCCACAGGACAGTTTCATGGGTTAGAGCAGAATTATCCCGGGTTTAAAAGGCATGTCGTATGCAGACAGGCTACAAGAATTGAATCTATTCAGTCTTGAACAAAGAAGACTACGCGGTGATCTGATTCAAGCATTCAAAATCCTAAAAGGTATAGACAATGTCGACCCAGGGGACTTTTTTGAAAGTGAAAATAGAAACACGGACCAGGGGTCACAAATGGAAATTAGATAAAGGGGCATTCAGAACAGAAAATAGGAGGCACTTTTTTACACAGAGAATTGTGAGGGTCTGGAACCAACTCCCCAGTAATGTTGTTGAAGCTGACACCCTGGGATCCTTCAAGAAGCTGCTTGATGAGATTCTGGGATCAATAAGCTACTAACAACCAAACGAGCAAGATGGGCTGAATGGCCTCCTCTCGTTTGTAAACTTTCTTATGTTCTTATGCAACCCCTGCACGCGCACACCACCATGCAACCCCTTGCATGTACACACACCCCCTCTACACTATCCTGATCCTGCCCCTCCCCCCCCCAGGATTGCTACATTGCCCCCTTCTAGCAGTGAGACATCCAGCTCACTGCTCTAACCCATGAAACTGTCCTGTAGACTCTGTGGGGCCTGACGGGGTCTCCCACTCCGACGAGGGAGGCCCTGTGGGTGGGTTGGTGCTAGTACAGAGTTCTGGTGGGCCACCTCAGTAGTGCCCCTGCCCCCGCCGATGGTGCCTGTGTAGCACAGTGGTGTAGGGGTGGTCCCCCCTTGGTCAGTCCCTGGCTGATAGGGGGCAAGCCGGTACCGGTGGAGGACCACCTCCTGCCCCAAGTTCGCAGCTGGATCTGGTACACCATCTCCGAAAGCCAGAGAAGAACCTCGCAGGGCCCCTCCCACTGGCTGGTTGGCTGATGAGCAGGCAGGAAGCTGGTGAGCCAGATTGGCTGATGAGCAGGCGGCAAGCTGGTGAGCCGGTGCAGCTTTTGAGCAGGCAGGCGAGCTGGTGAGTCGGGGCGGTTGAACAGGCAGGCGAGCTGGTGAGCCGGTTAGCTGATGAGCGATCTAGTGTGGCCCCCCTGGCCATTAGGACATCAGCCCCCAAAATGCACTACTCCCCAGTGTCTGCGAGTCAAACAGATCTCTTTGATCTGGCACTGGGCCTCTTCACTCTGACGGTGCAACTCACCCATCCGGTGGCTCCTCAACCTCGGCGACCCCCGTCGCTCCTTTCTGGACTTGGTGCTGCAACACTGGCTCCCCCCCTCGCTGTCTGGCTGTGGCGGCAGCATTCATCTCAACTCCAGGTCGGCGTCCTGTCGGCGTGACTCTGCGAGGCAGTTTATCTCAGCCCGTACCTCGCTCTTGTCATCCGCGACCAGGTCTTTTCCCCAAACCGGGGCTAGGTTTTTGAACAGTCTCATCTTTATCCCACTTTTTCTGACGCCAATATAGTGTTTTCGGGTTCTTGGGACAAAGATGAGACTGAGTCTGTGATGGAGTTGAAAGATCAAGCTGTTTATTTTTACAAAAGTAATCAATAAAATTAAATCTCAAAGTAATGGAAGGGAACTGGGAGTCGAAAATGAAACACACACCCTAAACACACCCTCTCTCACTCTTGTCTCCCCAATCTGCCGGTCTTTTCCACACACAGCCTTATATGCCCTTTCTCCCTCCGCCCCCTTACTGAGACCCCCACCCCCACATCTTTTGCGCCAAACCTGTACCCCAATTCCCCTAACACACATCTTCACACAACAGCAACCCCTGCACGCATAACACATACAATGCAACCCCTGCACGCACACACCACCACGCAACCCCTTACACACACACACACACCCTTTACACTATCCTGATTCGGCCCCGCCCCCCCCACCAGGATTGCTACATTATTATAAATTGGATAGAGCACCGTAGTGCTGACGAAAAACCCTCCGGAAGCAACCTTTATTTCACATACCTTACGATAAATACCTACCTTTATTCATAAACTCGCCCGGAACACTAGGTTCCGAAGTTCCATTTGGGATGAAAATGACGCATGCAATAAAACTAAGTCAGTATAACATACTACTGAAAAATCCTACCTGCACATTTTTATTGCCTGCATGCAATACTTTATACTTTTCTCTATTAAATTTAATTTGCCATGTGTCTGCCCAGTTCTGAATGCTGTCTAGATCATTTTGAATGACCTTTGCTGCTTCAACAGTGTTTGCCACTCCTCCTATTTTTGTCGTCTGCAAATTTAACAAGTTTGCTTACTATACCAGAATCTAAATCATTAATGTAGATTAGGAATAGCAGAGGACCTAAAACTGATCCCTGTGGTACACCACTGTTTACCTCGTTCCATTTTGAGGTTTCTCTGCTAATCAGTACTTTCTGTTTTCTACATGTTAACCACTCCCTAATCCATGTGCATGCATTTCCTTGAATCCCTACTGAGTTCAGTTTGAGAATTAATCTTTTGTGCGGGACTTTGTCAAAAGCTTTCTGGAAATCTAAATAAATCATGTCGTATGCTTTGCAATTATCCATTTTCAATGTTGCATCCTCAAAAAAGTCAAGCAGGTTAGTTAGACACAATCTCCCTTTCCTGAAACCATGCTGACTGTCTCCCAGGATATTGTTACCATATAGGTAATTTTCCATTTTAGATCTTATTATAGTTTCCATAAGTTTACATATAATAGAAGTCAGGCTTATTGGTCTGTAGTTACCTGGTTCGGTTTAGTCTCCCTTTTTGTGGATCGGTATTACATATACAATTTTCCAGTTTGTTGGTACAACCCCTGTGTCAGGAGACTGTTGCATGATCTTGGTTAACGGTTTGTAAATAACGTCTTTCATTTCTTTGAGTACTATTGGGAGGATCTCATCTGGCCCAGGGGATTTGTTTATTTTAAGAGCTCCTAGTCCCTTTAACACTTCTGCCTCTGTTATGCTAAAGTTATTTAAAATTGGATAGGAACAGGTCGACATGTGGGGCATGTTGTCCGTGTCCTCCTTTGTAAAAACCTGTGAAAAGTAATCATTTAATATATTTGCTATTTTTTTTTTCTTCATCTATGATTTTGCCATTTGTGTCTCTTAAACATTTAACCTCCTCTTTGAATGTTCTCTTGCTGTTATAATATTGGAAAAACATTTTGGAATTGGTTTTAGCCCCCTTAGCAATATTGATTTCTATCTCTCTCTTGGTCTTTCTAACTTCCTTTTTTGACTTGTGTTTGCAGTTCCAAGTACTCTTTCTATGTACTTTGTTTTTGGTCCCTTTTAAACGCTCTGTAAAGTGCCTTTTTTCACTGAATATTTTTTTTAATTGATCTATTAAACCATTTTGGCCATTTTGTTTTAGATTTAGATTTGTCTACTTTTGGGATGTAATTGTTTTGCGCATCTAGTACTACATTTTTAAAAAACAGCCATCCTTTTTCTGTGGATGTTTTCTCTATTTTACTCCAATCTACTTCTATTAGTCTCTGTTTCATACCTTCATAGTTTGCTTTTCTAAAATTGTAAACCTTAGCTTTAGTCATTACTTTTGGGATTTAAAAACTACTTCAAATGAGACCAAGTTGTGGTCTGAGTTTGCCAATGGCTCTCAGACCTCTGTTTTAGTTATTCTGTCATCATTATTTGAAAAGACTAAATCAAGGCATGCCTCCCCTCTAGTCGGTGCCTTGACAAATTGTGTTAGGAAGCAGTCATTTGTCATTTCCACCATTTCAATTTCGTTTGTCATGCTCCCCACTGGGTTCTCACATTTTTGGGGAAGTTGAAATCCCCCATTATTATGGCTTCTCCTTTTCTACACGCATTTCGAATGTCATTGTATAACAGATTATTTTGCTCAGCGTCTGAATTTGGCGGTCTATAGCATGCTCCTATTATTATGCCCTTTGAATTTTTGTCCATTATTCTGACCCATATTGATTCTGCATTGTTTTCTTTGTCCTGATTTACTGGGCTTCAAGACTATTTCTTATGTATAGCCCTACCCCTCCGCCTCTTCTGCCCTGCCTGTCTTTCCTATACAGTGTGTACCCACTAATATTATATTCGTCTCCATCACTCTCAGACAACCAAGTTTCTGTAACACCTATCACATCAGTTACGTGTTTGTGCAGTAGCTTCAAGTTCTAACATTTTGTTTCTGAGACTTCTAGCATTAAGAGCAGCAGTGTGGAGTAGTGGTTAGGGCTCTGGACTCTTGACCGGAGGGTTGTGGGTTCAATCCCCAGTGGGGGACACTGCTGTTGTACCCTTGAGCAAGGTACTTTACCTAGATTGCTCCAGTAAAAACCCAACTGTATAAATGGGTAATTGTATGTAAAAATAATGTGATATCTGTATAATGTGAAATAATATATAATGTGATATCTTGTAACAATTGTAAGTCGCCCTGGATAAGGGCGTCTGCTAAGAAATAAATAATAATAATAATAAAAGATAAAAACATTTAATAGTTGTCTTACCTGAGTTGTTGCCCTTGTTTTGATGTGGTCTCCCTTCTGTTTTTTTGTTTCCTCCCCCGTTCCGTTCTAGTTTAAATGCTTCTGGACCTCCTCAAGGATCCTTTCTCCGAGTAGATTGGTTCCCTTTCTGTTTAAGTGCAGTCCGTCCCACCTATATAGATAGTCCTTGTTGTAGAAAGTGCTCCAATGTTCAAGAAAGGTGAAGCCTTCCTGTGTGCACCACGATTTCAGCCATACATTTAGATTTTGTATTTCTAGCTGTCCATATGGTCATTTGCAAGGTGCCGGCAGTATCCCAGAAAATACAGTTTTGGTCTTGTCTTTTAATTTCCTTCCTAGCTCTCTGAATTTGTTTTGCAGGGATCTTGGTCTGTCTCTTCCAAAGTTGTTTGTACCGATGTGGATGACTACTACCGGGTCGTCTCCTGTTCATTCTAGGAGCCTGTCCACGTTCTCAGTGATGTGCGTGACAAAGGCTCCTGGAAGGCAGCACACTGTTATAGTAAGGGGGTCCAAACTGCGAACTGAACTTGCTGTGTTTCTCAATATGGAGTCCCCAACAATCATGACCTCCCTTCTTTTTGCTGCCTGGCCAGCACTGTTTATAGGGTCCTGGATGGTGTTCCTTTCATTCTCTTGATGTTGGTTTTGGTCATCTAAATATTGAAGTGGCTAAAAATTTTTGGATGTTTGGATTTCTGGTGGTTGTGTTTGACGAAGTTTCTTTTTTTCCCCTGCTTCTGCCTATCTGAACCTAGCTGTTTCGACTCTCTTCCATCTCCCTGGTGGCTTTCAGTCTGCTAGGGGTGCAGACTACCTTGAATTGTGGGTGTGTCAGCTCCTCAAGCTCCTGTTGCTGTCTCATTTTCTCCAGCTCCATTTCTAGCAGGCTTAATCGCTGAAGCAAGTCCTGGATCGTGCAGCACTTTGCATAAACATATTGGTTGAGCTCTGTTGGGTTTTCTCGGATTTCCCACATCATGCAGTTGTCACAGATTACTGGCTTGAAGACCATGTTTTATTTTTTATTTTTTGGATGTTCAGTTTAGCTTCTGCAGGTGTCAACCTGCTTTCAAACAGTTTCTACCTGCGCTGTACTTGTCCACTCGTACTTCTTCCATGCTGTCGCCTCACTCGCTGTCACAGAGAACACTGGTTGCCTTTTGTTTGTTTGTGCGTTGTGCTGCGGGCTCCGCCCCTCCCCCGTGTCTCAGAATGGTGCGGAATTTGAATCAGCTGCTCCAAATTTCAGCTTGATATCAGAAAAAGACACGCAGCTGTTGGACTTTAATAACATAAGAACATAAGAACATAAGAAAGTTTACAAACGAGAGGAGGCCATTCAGCCCATCTTGCTCGTTTGGTTGTTAGTAGCTTATTGATCCCAGAATCTCATCAAGCAGCTTCTTGAAGGATCCCAGGGTGTCAGCTTCAACAACATTACTGGGGAGTTGGTTCCAGACCCTCACAATTCTCTGTGTAAAAAAGTGCCTCCTTTCTGTTCTGAATGCCCCTTTATCTAATCTCCATTTATGACCCCTGGTGCTTTTTTTCTTTTTTCAAGTCAAAGAAGTCCCCCGGGTTGACATTGTCTATACCTTTTAGGATTTTGAATGTTTGAATCAGATCGGCGCGTAGTCTTCTTTGTTCAAGATTGAATAGATTCAATTCTTTTAGCCTGTCTGCCTTTTAAACCCGGGATAATTCTGGTTGCTCTTCTTTGCACTCTTTCTAGAGCAGCAATATCCTTTTTGTAACGAGGTGACCAGAACTGAACACAGTATTCTAGGTGAGGTCTTACTAATGCATTGTAAAGTTTTAACATTACTTCCCTTGATTTAAATGCAACACTTCTCACAATATATCCGAGCATCTTGTTGGCCTTTTTTATAGCTTCCCCACATTGTCTAGATGAAGGCATTTCTGAGTCAACATAAACTCCTAGGTCTTTTTTATAGTTCCCTTCTTCAATTTCAGTATCTCCCATATGATATTTATAATGCACATTTTTATTTCCCACATGCAATACTTTACACTTTTCTCTATTATATTTCATTTGCCATGTGTCTGCCCAATTCTTAATGCTGTCTAGATCATTTTGAATGACCTTTGCTGCTTCAACAGTGTTTGCCACTCCTCCTATTTTTGTGTCGTCTGCAAATTTAACAAGTTTGCTTACTATACCAGAATCTAAATCATTAATGTAGATTAGGAATAGCAGAGGACCTAAAACTGATCCCTGTGGTACACCACTGCTTACCTCGTTCCATTTTGAGGTTTCTCTGCTAATCAGTACTTTCTGTTTTGTACATGTTAACCACTCCCTAATCCATGTGCATGCATTTCCTTGAATCCCTACTGCGTTCAGTTTGAGTATTAATCTTTTATGCGGGACTTTGTCAAAAGCTTTCTGGAAATCTAAATAGACCATATCGTATGCTTTGCAGTTATCCATTTTCAATGTTGCATCCTCAAAAAAGTCAAGTAGGTTAGTTAGACATGATCTCCCTTTCCTAAAACCATGCTGGCTGTCTCCCAGGATATTGTAACCATATAGGTAATTTTCCATTCTGGATCTTATTATAGTTTCCATAAGTTTACATATAATAGAAGTCAGGCTTACTGGTCTGTAGTTACCTGGTTCGGTTTTGTCTCCCTTTTTGTGGATCGGTATTACATTTGCTATTTTCCAGTCTGTCGGTACAACCCCTGTGTCAAGAGACTGTTGCATGATCTTGGTTAACGGTTTGTAAATAACTTCTTTCATTTCTAAGCTGCAATGTTTTCTTATTAAAGCAATTCAAGATTTAATTTAAAGTTTTAATTCCTCCTTTCTGCTTCTAACTGCGCTGTACTTGTCCACTCGTACTTCTCCCACGCTGTCGCCTCACTCGCTGTCATAGAGAACACTGGCTGCCTTTTGTTTGTTTGTGCATTGTGCTGCGGGCTCCGCCCCTCCCCCGTGTCTCAGAACAGCGCGGAATTTGAATCAGCTGCTCCAAGTTTCAGCTTGTTATCAGAAAAAGACACACAGCTGTTGGACTTTAAGCTTGCAGGCAGTGACATAGTGGGTCAGCAGCTTGAGGAGGTACTCAGGACCTGTGTGATGAAGGGCATTGTAGGTGAGCAGGAGAGTCCTGAACTTTACAGGTAGCCAGTGCAGCTGGGCAAGACGGGGGGTGATGTGATCATGTTTTTTTACATCTGGTAAGGAACTTAGACAGTACATCTATACAATCAGAATATTATGCCTTGTATTGCAACTGTGGCACCATACATTAGAGTAAAATATGTCATGAGGCGTTTCTAGCGGGGAATGGTTCTAGTTTCAGTCGTGTCTAAGAGTTTCCCAGCTGTAAACAATATGCTGCGTTTGTCGAGATATTAGAGTTTGTTCACTTCATCCGCTATGCCCACACAAACTGGTTAGTTGTCAAACACTGTAGCGTACATGTGTCTGTCTATGCTTCTGCTGTACATCGCACTCTTGAGATTACTGCTTCATTGACTTCAATTAATTCAAATACCCTGTGCAACATGAAGAAAAGTTCATTCCAAACCCTTAACTGTTAATTCTTTATTATAAATGTAGAGATTTGTAAATATCTGTCAAAGATAAACTTGCTTACATTTTTGACAAAAGAAATACTAACCGGTTGTCACACTTGTTCCAGGTTTTGCTGTAATAAAATACAAAATAGAATGAAAATAGAAAACATCTTGTGCCGGTAAGTTGATGTAACAACTGAGCCAGTGAAACAAAGCAGTTTCCATGCAAGACATTTAAAAATGCTGCGGCCGTCACCTCCCGAGGGTCCGCTGCTGCTGCCGTCACCTCCCGAGGGTCCGCTGCTGCTGTCGTCGCCTCCGGAGGGTCTGCTGCGGCTGCCATTGCCTCCCGAGGGTCCGCTGCTGCTGCCGTCGCCTCCCGAGGGTCCTGCTTCGCCTGGGGTTGTCGAGGGTCCTGCTTTGCCTGCGGTCGCTACCACTCCATGCGGCAGGAAATACTGTGGCTGGAGCCCCATAAAGGGGAGCTGCTGGCCACGAAGAAGGGGAGGGGGTCAGGAGACCAGCTCTCCCAGCCGCACTTTCGTGGCAGGAGAACGGGTTGCCGGAGCCCCACGGAGGGGAGCTGCCAGCCATGGAGGGGGGGGGGGAGGTCTGGAGACCACCCCCAAAATTTCCATGGCCGGAGGAGCCGGCCTGTGTGTGGTCCACCGGGACACTACAGCTGTTTGGGTGGGAGGAGGACCTCCCACCGTGACCGCCACCTTTGGCCCGTTGCTGCCCCTGTTCCTGGGCCGAGACTGTGAACCGGGACTTTGGGGACTAAGGGGGGAGGTGGCCGAAAAGGCCATGAGTGCTGCGCACAAGGGGGGGGGGGCATGTGTGGCGGAGTGTCCTGCCCCTTTGTTTATTATTTATTTATATTATGATTTATGTTTATATTACGGCGAAGCGCTGCTTATTTGTTATTGTTTTTGCATTTTAAAAACCTTGTGAGAATGCACAGTTTCCTGTTTCTAGTCAAAAAAATACAGCCAACCTCCCTATATTGTCCCAAAACAACAAAAAAAAACTACAAACCCGTTCCTGAATATGGTGCCAGTGCTATTCCATCTCCACAACAAAGTTCTTGTTGCCAAATAATCGTTCTCCCAAAGTATTCCAAACAGTAAATCTTCCTCAGTATATTTTCCCCAATGCTGCCCACACTCACACTCACACTCAGCGTTTTATTAAATAATAAATAAACAAAAGGTATAAACAAAACACTACAAAACAAAAGGGCATATTGGCCAAACAAATAAAAAATAACGAAACAAGTATACTTATATATATAGCAATTGTTTGTATTTTAATACCACTCTCCTTGCTCGCTCTCCCGTACTCCCCTCTGTACACTCTCCTCCTTGCGCAGACAGCTGGAGGCTTTTATATTCTGACCGAGGGGTTAACTAGCTGTTAATTATCTTATTACCCCCCGGCCACAGTCTGGACGAGTTTAGTAAGGATGCGTGACTGTCAGCTAGTTAAATAATCAGTAGCTGATCAGTCATGCATTCTCACAAGGTTTTTAAAATGCAAAAACAATAACAAATAAGCAGCGCTTCGCCATAATATAAACATAAATCATAATATAAATAAATAATAAACAAAGGGGCAGGACACTCCGCCACACATGCCCCCCCCCCCCCCCCTTGTGCGCAGCACACATGGCCTTTTCGGCCACCTCCCCCCTTAGTCCCCAAAGTCCCGGTTCACAGTCTCGGCCCAGGAACAGGGGCAGCAACGGGCCAAAGGTGGCGGTCACGGTGGGAGGTCCTCCTCCCACCCAAACAGCTGTAGTGTCCCGGTGGACCACACACAGGCCGGCTCCTCCGGCCAAGGAAATTTTGGGGGTGGTCTCTAGACCTCCCCCCCCCCCCCCTCCATGGCTGGCAGCTCCCCTCCATGGGGCTCCAGCCACCCGTTCTCCTGCCGCGAAAGTGCGGCTGGGAGAGCTGGTCTCCTGACCCCCTCCCCTTCTTCGTAGCCAGCAGCTCCCCTTCATTGGGCTCCAGCCACAGTATTTCCTGCCGCATGGACTGGTAGCGACCGCAGGCAAAGCAGGACCATCGACGACCCCAGTTCTTATGTTCTTATGTACTACCTTCCCCCCCCCCCCCCCGGACTATTTCTTTCCTTCTTTGTTTTGTCGAACACAGTAATTGTCCGTGGTGCATGATAGTGTGTGGGGTAGGTTTTTTTTTTTTAGACTGTGACCAACAGGAGGGGACTGCCTAGTGGTGTGGAGTTTTTTTGGCACTCCCTTTTGGAAATTTAATTTAAATTTTTTTTTTTTGTATTTTTGTGTGGTTTTGTTTTAGTACTTTTACCCTGTTGAGAACAATAAAGTTCCAATGTGTGTGTGGGAACCCGGGGAACAAAGAACCTACACGGGGAATGGAATAACTATTCGGTTACTGAGGTCCTTGCCTTACCAAAAACAAGGTGGTGTGTGTGTGTGTGTGTAATATATAGTTTTACAGTGTGTGCCCCAAGTAGGCCTACCTGTTGTCAATGTTTTGTAAACAATGTTTTCTGAAGTTAGCATAACTGAATTACTAGAGCCACATTTTTCAGTACTGCCCAGTAGTTCATTGCAGAACATTGACACAAAAGTGTTTCTGAAAGGACAGTCATGTGAATGTACTCAAAAACTCCTGTAGACAGATTTCGCCACAAAATTCCCACATTATAAAGCACTTTCAGGGTAACACTCAAATGGTTTTCAGAATCTTTTTCAGTTCAGAAAAGTCTTGATCTCTGTGTATTTTCTTAGTCCCCTCTAACAATTCCCAGTCACGACATCCACGGTCTTGTACAACCTGAAAACACTGCTGCAAAACAAAGATTGTTAGCCTAGTTGTTTAAGTCGATCAACACAGCTCTTTGCAGTGCTTTTCAATACATATTTCAGTACTACTAAAAGCCTGTGTGCACCGCCATCCATCTTCCAAACAACCGTCAGGACTAAACGTAGTCTGTCTTAGCCAGCAGTTCTGTGTGACAGATAAACGAAATTCTACATGCCCTGTGCTAAGAACTCCCCAACAAGTGTTTATCACAATTGCATTGGTGATTCTCTTGTGAAACTGGCTGGACAACCTCTACATATCAGCGCAGGATGCAGCGGGTTGGAGGCTTTGAAATGCGCTGTTCACTTCTTTAGCTGTCTTGCTTGTCAAAGGGCCAGTCCCTGCATCCTTAGATAGCGCAGCTATACACGCTATAATGTAACCTAAAACCATCGTTGAAGTTTGAATACCGGCACATCTCTAGTTCATTTTGCCATTGCTACTCAGTGTCAGCAACCTCCGTTCTATTTCTCTTAAAAATGCTCCCTATGTGGTTTATGCATCGTGTAAGCGTACTGGTCTGTTAACCAATTCTGTTAACCAATCTGACACTTATTTTCTTTATATAGACACCCTGCTATTCTGAGCACTTAACAGGCTAACCAGAATAGTTTTTCGTGCAGTTTTCTGTAAATACATAACAGTCCTTTGTATGAAAAACTTTAAAACGGGAGTGACATACTGTGTAACGAGAAGTGTTCTATGTCATTATTGCGAGGGGCTATCTATATGATAAATGACTGTTTTTTATGTATTTAACACAAACACCAACACAGTCAATTGTTGTTTTAATTAATTTATACATTGTTTACCATTCCCCTCTTTGAAACTGTTCTCATTCTACCTAAATGAATTACAACAAACTCTTGAACAGCGTCTCAAAATAAAACACACCAGTCACTTATCGCCTATAGCCTATCACCACAGGCTACTGTAATCCCCTGCCCCTTGCCCATGAGGGAGGACTGTCGCCTGTACAATTGTCTCTCAGTTTGCCATGCTCAAACAAGAATAGACACAGCCTAAGTTTGTAGCATTTTACTTTAAAACTGTTTTTCATTTCAGGAAAATAGTTGTAACAAAGTTGGAAATTGTCTAAAATATGACTGCTGATAGTCAATGTTTGTAGCATATTATTATTATTATTATTATTATTATTATTATTATTATTAGATGTTTTTAAGCTTTAACTAAATAAACTTAAATAGACATTCATGATCCATGCATTTCAGCATAAACACCTCATTTCAAAGTGTTTGAATACATGCCTAAAGACTTTGTTCAGTTGATAATCCTTCAGTCTATACTTTTGAAAAGTTTTGTGTTCGTTTACTTTTGCATAAGCTTACAGCCGCTCCAGAATTGCCAAGAGAGACCCAAACCGGGCTTTCTGCATGGCTGGGTCAACATATGCCTTATTTTATTTGTATAAAATGAGAGGAACGGTAGTTCCTCGTACAAGTTAGAAAAACTTGTTTGAAACTACCGAGAGTCTCTATACAGCTCAAAGAGTTTAGCTGTTTTTACCATGTTGCAGCGGCAAAACTAAATCACTTAGAATTACCATCTGTACCAATATCAAAAGTCTGAAACTTTCTTACCTCATATGTGAAAAAACGTACATACCTCTTACACACAATGAGATATAAGTCGTCAAACTAAGGTAAAATTGTTATTCTCCTTTTTCTTCTTCCATCTACTTTTTAAGGGTGTGTAGCGACTATTCAAACAGAAAAGCTAAATAACTGGACATCTACCAATCATGTGATTCCACATGTTGATCAACGTCAAAACATACCAGGGTGTGCAAGCAGTTTGATATCCACACCATTTATATTAAACAAATTATTTATGTTTTAAAACAGCACATATCGCAGGAAAAAAATATATAGTGGTTTGAACTTGCAACATGACGTCCGTGAAGAGCACACAACCTTAGCCCACTGCGCAGTTCTTGAAATGCTTTCATTTTTTAAGCTTACATCCAAGCCTGACCAGCTTCGATTTCCTGTCTGAAAATTTCTAGTTTCCTGTTTGTTAGGGTAGATACCATAGAATGGAATTGCACACAAGAGTGGCATGTAGCTTCCTTTTCTAAATCTCCGATCTCTGATAAATTGTAGTTCCTCGTTTAATTAAAAATAAATAAATGAATTATTTATTTGGAAGAAATAAATAAATGATTTAAATAAATGCATAGAGGAATAAATACATTTAGAAATAAATATTTTTCAATAAATAAATGTAGAAATGAATACATGTTTATATTATAAATGTATAAATAATTTAATAAATAGCAAGCTAGAAAACTACATGTCATATTAATTGATTTGGCTGATGCGTTTATGCACAGCAATTGACATTTATATACCTATATAAAAAGTACAAGTTTCAAGTAAAAAAAAAAATGCAAGTTTCCTAAAATTAATAGCGCATCAAAGAAAGTCACTGAGGTTGAAACATTTAATGGTAGCTACTGAGTCAACATTTACATTGTAACGTTTAAAACAATCTTTTAATTGTAACAAACAAGGGTCATTTAAATGTGCTGGCTGAAAAAAAAACAAGCAGATAAAACTGATTGAAACTAAACAAGTTTGAATGACAAATTCGGCAACATTGTAAACATATAAAACTTGTATACAGTAATTAAACGGATTCTGTTGTATAGCGTTATGCTGACTTTGAAAAACAAAATGTTAAAAACAGGATCAATGCAAGTGACAAAACCGTTTCCCTTTCAAGTTGAAAATAACCATCAAGGTATGGGACATTGCCGTCAGGCAGTAGGGATTGGCTGAGCTTTATGTCAAAGCTGCCGATAGGCTTCCGCGCAAGCTGCCGTGTAAGCCCGCCCCCCTGGGAGCTTACTATACGCAACGCCTCAATAGTGGTAGGACTTAGAGCTGTACACTGATTGTACTCCATAAGCTTAGGCTTGAGAAGCTGGTTTATCCCCTTCTCTGAGTTTATTTCAGTGATTATTGTTATTATTATTATTATTGTTAGGATATATATTGTTTACTTATATATTCCTTCTCGCTTTGCTTTTGCATCGCGTTTCTTCGTGGTCTCTCCGTCTTTCCTCTGTTTCTTACTATTATTATTGTGTTTGGGTTTTTTGTATACTATTGTGTGTATATATATTGTTATATATATATTGTGTATATATATTTTTTGTTCGGACGCGTGTTGCGTTGGCCTTGGCCCACGTGCATATCTGCATCCTCGGTCTAGCTTAGGCTAGACCGTGTGTGTGCGTGTAGTCTGCTCTGCAGTGTTCCTTCCCCACCGCGGCTCGTTCCCGCCACGTGGTAATTGTACTACACCCTCTTACTTTGTATTATTGCTGCAGCGTCCAAAAAAAAAAAAAAAAATTCCCCAGCACCATCAGGTAAGTATTGCACGGCATCAGACACTATACCAGCACTTAGCGTCGCCGCTTGGCAGGTCAGCTGACGCATAGGCGTCTGTGCTAGCGTTCCACGCTCGCGCTCCAGCGCTTTTGGTGTCAGCGCTTGTGCGCTTGGTGCAGTGCTTCGGCGCTTTGTGCAGCGCTTCTGCGTGTGGTGCTTAGTGCTTCTGCACTTGGGGCTCAGTGCTCGACGCTTCAGCGCTCGGTGCTCGACGCTCGGTTCACGTTCCATCAGCGCTTGGTGCTCGGTGCTCGACGCTTCGGTGCTCGACACTCAGTGCTCGACGCTCGGTGCTCGACGCTTCGGTGCTCGACGCTCGGTGCTCGACGCTTCAGTGCTCGACGCTCGGTGCTCGACGCTCGGTGCTCGGCGCTCGGTGCTCAATGCTTCGGCGCTCGACGCTTCGGCGTTCGACGCACGCACCTCGGCGTTTGACGCGGCGGTGCTCGACGCACGCACTTCGGTGCTCGACGTCAGTGCTAGACGCTTCGGCGTTCCACGCACGCACATCGGTGATCCTCGCTCGCTACTGCTCATCAGTGCTTGCGAAGGCTACACACCATGTCTGGGTTCCACCGCTGCGTGACCTGCCAGGCCAAGTTGCCTGCCAGCGAACCCACGTGAGGACTGCGTCGCATGCTTGGGGCCGGACCATGCCGCATCTGCACTGGCAGATAGGGCATACTGCCAGCTATGTGCGGGGTTTCAGACGCGCACCCTTCGCCAGAGAGCTAGGAAGGCGGTTGGAGGTCGTTCCCCATCCTCGGGCTCGTCCCACACCGTCTCGGCCCCACCGTCATCTGTTGTGACGCCGCCGGTGACGTCTCAGCTCCCTCGGAGCCCATCCTCCCAGCTTACAGCTGGTCAGAGGTCTCCAGCCAGGCGTGCTCGGGAACGTTCCCGCAGTCCCTCCTCTCGCGGGGCGCGCCCCCGTCGGGAGTCTCGATCCAGATCTCGATCGCCTCGCCGGAGAAGGCACTCTCGCTCCCCTCGAAGGGGCAGGCGTTATCAGGACACATCTGGAGTGGCTGAGCTCACCTCCAAGATGTCACAGTTCATGGAGCTCATGATGGGACAGCAATCCCTCCTCATGACCCTAGCGAATGTGGCGCCTCGGGCCCCAGAGCTAGCAACCGGACCCATCGCTAGTCAGCTGATGGTTCCTCCACCAGTGCCTCACGGCCAACCACAGGAAGTAGAGTGGGACGCCGATGCTATCTCAAGGGACGCATCTGACGCAGATCCGCTCTTTGAAGAGAGCACGGAGCCTGAGGTGGCATCCCAGCACTCTGGGCAGGACGACCCTGAAGTGCTGGATACTAATGACCCTATGTGGTCAGTGGTGTAGAGGGCAGCCCGTCACTTAGGCGTGGACTGGCCTGCGTTAGAGCCAACACGACGCTCTCTATTTGAGTTGCCATCGGCTCCGCCCCTTCAGTCCAGGATGCTCCCGGCATTCCCGGATTTTATTAAGGAGGTGCAGTCCACCTGGGGGGCCCCGGCCTCCGCCCCTGCAACTTCTCGCAAGGCTTCGGCCTTCACCATGCACGGGGCGAGCGAAGCTGGGTTAGCGTCCTTTCCGCCAGTGGGCGCTGCGTTTGCCGCGCTAGTAAAGGCGCCAACATTATCGGGGCTGGCTAAGGACCCCTCCTGCCCTAACAGGCAGTGTAGGATTACGGAGGCCCACCTGAAAAAGGGGTATGCCTCGGCTACAGAGGCAGTTAGGCTGTCTAACGTGGCCAGCCTCCTGACGGTCTACCAGGCGGCGCTGATTCGTGATCTGCCTGAGTTCCCATCTGTTGGACTTAGGACCGAGCTGGGTGCAGTTGCGCAGCTTTTGGTTAAGCTGGCTCAGCTGAATGCGCGAGCACAGGGCAGGAGCATTGCTTCTCTTGTGGTGGCAAGAAGGCAGCTCTGGCTCTCGCAGGCCAGGGTACAGGAGCCTGATAAGGCCCCATTGCTAGATGCTCCTATATCCCCGGGGCACACATTTGGCCCAGCGGTTGAGGAGATGCTGCAACGCTCTGTCAAGGCGCATGAGGCGTTGCAGCAGTTGGCAAAGATGTGGCCCACAGGGAAGTAAAACCGCACCTTTGGGGGTTTCAGCTCGCAGCCAACCCACGTTTGCAAGACCGCAGCGTGGAGGGTGGCGCCCTAGAGGAGGTGGCAGACCGCGTCCTCGTGGCTCTGGCCAGGCCCCTCGTGAGCGAGCACAGCCTAAGCAGCCCTGAGAAAACCCGGCAGCCAAAACTATACTCACCGGGTACACCCTTCAGTTCCGGTTAAACCCCCCCCCGCCCCCCCTTCAGGGGAGTGGTGGCAACTGCAGTGAAGGACTCGGTTCAGTCCTCAGCTCTAATTGCGGAAATACAGGCATTGCTCAAGAAGCGTGCCATTCAACTAGTAGACCCTGCTGTGACCGACCAGGGGTTCTACTCCAAGTACTTCCTAGTGCCAAAAAAGGGCGGCGGGCTCCGCCCTATTTTAGATCTGTGACTACTGAACAAATACCTACGGGTGTTGTCGTTCAAGATGCTTATGCACAGGCACATTGTCCAGTCTGTCCAGCAGGGCGACTGGTTTACCACCGTAGACCTCACAGATGCATACTTTCACGTTCCCATCTGTCCGGGTCACAGGAAGTACCTACGATTTGCATTTCAGAGCAGGGTCTACGAGTTTTGTGTCCTGCCATTCGGCCTGTCTCTAGCTCCTCGAACCTTTTCGAAGTGTATGGATGCCATTTTAGCTCCCTTGCGGGCTCAAGGCGTCCGATTGCTGAACTATCTGGACGACTGGCTCGTCTGCGCGCAGTCAAAGGAGCAGTTGGCACAGCACACAGTGATGGTTACAAACCATCTTCACCGGCTAGGTCTGAAGGTCAATTCAGAAAAGAGCCGCCTCGTGCCGAGCCAACAGACCGAATTCTTGGGTCTGCATCTGGACTCTGTGTCCATGGAAGCGACCCTGTCGACACAAAGAGTTGCCTCGCTGGAGCGGTGTCTCTCCCTATTCAGGTTGAGAGAAACAGTCAGCATGGAGCTGTGTCAGCGCATGCTGGGGTTGATGGCTGCCGCCTCGCAAGCCCTTCCTTTGGGCTTACTACACCAGAGACCTCTGCAGGCCTGGTTCAATGCCTTCGTGTTGCATCCGCGGAGAGACAAACACCGCAGGTTGAGGGTATCCCGAACCTGCTGGGAAGCACTGCGCTGGTGGAAAGTTCAGTCGAACATCCGCCAGGGCGTACGCTTGGGTCCCATCTTCCGAAGGGAGGTTATTACGACTGACGCTTCCAACCAGGGTTGGGGAGCTGTCTGGAACGGGTCGGGGACTCGCGGAGTGTGGTCAGGACCCTGGAGGTCGGCCCACATCAATGCTCTGGAACTCAGAGCGGTGGACCTCGCCCTTCGGCACTTCTTGCCAGTGCTTTTAGGCAAGCACATGTTTGTGCGGTCAGACAACACCATGGTAGTGGCGTATATCAACCGCCAGGGTGGCTTGCGGTCCCCCGGTCTTCACCGGATGGTAACACGGCTGTTGCTTTGGGCACAACCGCGTTTAGCCTCTCTGCGTGCGGTTCACCTACCAGGCAGAGCCAATTACGCAGCGGATCTCCTGTCCAGAGGAGGTCCTCTTGCAGGCGAATGGCGTCTTCACCCTCGGGTGGTAGAGCGCATTTGGGACTGGTTCGGCACAGCGCAAGTCGATCTATTCGCTTCGCGAGAGACCACGCACTGTCCCCTATGGTTCTCAGTGAAAGACCTCGACAGCCCCCTAGGAGTCGATGCACTGGCTCACGAATGGCCGCCAGGGCTCCTGTATGCATTTCCACCGATTCCGAAGCTCCCCGCCTTCTTGGAGAAGGTCAGGGTAGAGCAAGCGACTGTTATTCTGATCGCTCCTCGTGGCCTCAGAGGATATGGTTCCTGAGTCTGGTGCAGTTGTTGCACGGTCGCCCGAGGGAGCTCCCTCTGTGAGCGGACCTGTTGTCCCAAGCCCAAGGAGTGTGACTATTCCACTTTAGGACAGGTGTCATTGCGAGCATAGACGCTGAGGTGCAGCTCCGCATATGCGTAGATGTACTGCCTACGCAGTTGCGTTATGACGTAAGTCTGTCCTACTGCCGAGAATCCTCCCTCGCGACGGCTTGGGTACACTGTTCCCATACCTTGATGAGTATTTTCGACTTGAAAGGGAACAATAGGTTGCGGATGCAACCCCGGTTCCCTGAAAGAGAAAATAACCATCAAGCCGCGAGGTCGCTCTGGAGGCTTTCACGGCCTGAAGGGCAAAAGAGGAAGTGACTCTCCGCGCGTTGCGTATAGTAAGCTCCCAGGGGGGCGGGCTTACACGGCAGCTTGCACGGAGGCCTATCGGCAGCTTTGACATAAAGCTCAGCCAATCCCTACTGCCTGACGGCAATGTCCCATACCTTGATGGTTATTTTCTCTTTCAGGGAACCGGGGTTGCATCCGCAACCTATCGTTTTCTTTACACACACTGAATTATATATGATGCGCACGCAAGCATGCTCACACACGCGCGCACACACACACAGGCAGAGACACACATGCACACACACAGACAGACAGAGAGGCACACACACACACACACAAATTATCTGGCCCGTGAGCAGAAAACTAGTTATTTGTTAAAGGCCAGCATCGGCAGCATTGTGGAGTAGTGGTTAGGGCTCTGGACTTTTAACCGGAGGGTTGTGGGTTCAATCCTAGGTGGGGGACACTACTGCTGTACTAAAATAAACAACAATAATAATAATAATAATCGTGCATCTTGTTGCAGTTTCAACACTCGTGCTTTTTCTTTGTTGTGTAAAAACCTGTCCATATGCAGAAACTGCTCGTGCTGCATCCACAGGGTTTGGTGGAATTGACAAAACATAGCGTGCAATTTTTGCCATGTTTTGGAATCTGATTTCATACCTCAGCCAGAAATCACCAATATTTTCATTTTTCACGGTAGACAGTCAAATACGTGAAATCGTGAATTTTCCGTGGCCTTACACAACGAGACACTAGTGATCCATCGCTTGCAGCATCTGTGGAGCAAACTGTTCTTTGAAGTTTTACATGTCTTAACAAATAGTAGATTAAACAGCAAAAATGAGCTGATTTACTTTTAATGTATTGAAATGGACCGCAAAGGGTATTAATCGCTATTGAAATAATTGCATAAGAGAAGTTATAAATATATTTATTTCACGCCTCCATCCGCTGTTTTAATTGCATTTGGATCATTCCAGACACCACCTGATACGTGAGCGCAACAAACTCAGCAATGCATTGAACATTAATACATTTTAAAAACAAAACATCAAAGTCACAGCATGCATTATATTCGGACCGGGACCTTTCAATTTGATGAGAATAAGCGGAGTGTGACATTAACAGAAGTGACATTAAATTTGACTGTATTATGGCTACGTCTGTCTACTTTTCATACATTTACACTGTAAAAGATGAGGCTGAAGTTGGCTTATTCGCCGGCTTCTTATTCGCAAGCTTTTAAGTGCATACATGTATTTGTCTACACTGAATATGTAGCCTTGCATTTAATGGGTTAAATCACATTGGGCCGCTGATTGCTCTGCCAGTACCTGACAAGGGGCAACCCTCTGCAAGCCCCACTTGTAGTTACCCCGGCCCAACGTGGTTTACTGGGGAAGAACAGCGGGTAAATATGCCACATATGCCAATTGCTCAGCTTCTGACTTGCTCTTTATGTATCTACGTTGAATAAGTAGCTTTGCATTTAACGGGTTAAATCATGTTGGATTTCTCTGCAGGTACCTGACAACCCCTCTGCAAGCCCCACTTGTAGTTACTCCGGCCCAACGTGATTTAACCTGTTAAATGCAAGGCTACTTATTCAAAGTGGATACATAAAGAGCGAATAAAAAGCTGAGCGATTGGCATATGTAGCATGTTTGCCTGCTGCTCTGCCCCAGTAAACTACGTTGGGCCGGGCTAAATACAAGTGGGGCTTGCATAGGGGTTGCCCCTTGTCAGGTACCGGCAGAGAAATCGGTGGCCCAAAGTGATTTAACCAGTTAAATTCAAGGCTACTTCTTCAACATGGACAAATACATTTATGCACTAAAAGCCAGTGAATAACAAGCTGAGCGAATGAGAAGCTGGCGAATAAGAAGCCAACTTCAGCCTCGTCTCTAAAACCACAGACATGTGAAACGTTTGTATGTAAATGGAATGTGTGTATAGTAAATAAACTGCTCTATTCCTAAACAGCAGTGTTTATACCTCATTATACCTGGACTCTTGACTGGAGGGTTGTGGGTTCAATCCCGGATGAGGGACACTGCTGTTGTACCCTTGAGCAAGGTATTTTACCTAGATTCAGTATAAACAACTGGATAAATTGGTATTTGTATGTAAACATAATGTGATATAATTGTGACAATTGTAAGTTGCCCTGGATAAGGGTGTCTGCTAGAAAAAAAAAATAATAATTTAAATGCAATCTGAACTATTTGCATTTGACTTGGTATTTGTATATTCTGAAATAAGAATTTGCATTTGAATTTCAAATCATGGGAAAGCTTCAAAAATATTTCCATTTTAAACACTTTTCAATAATAATGCTCATAATAAAGTAGAGAGACTTCTCGGTATTGCTGGTAAAGTTGATTAACCTGAAAGATGCAAACTAAAGGACACTTGAGAACTTCATGTTTATTAAACATAACAAACAAGTAAAAATAATAATTGTTCAAATTCACACATATATAAATACATACATCTCATCATTTATGTCAGTTTTTCACAAACCTGGTCCTGCTGGACCACTGTGTCTGCTGTTTGTGTTCCAACTGAGTTCTCAATTATTAAATTGATCCCCCAATTGAACTAACAATTAGTGACTTAATGCAATGTTAGAAATAACTTGAAATATCCAACTCTTTTGACTGCTTTCACAAACCCTGATCAGCACTAATCTTGGACTACTTTATTATTATTATTATTATTATTATCATTATTATTATTATTATTATTCATTTCTTAGCAGACGCCCTTATCCAGGGCGACTTACAATTGTTACAAGACATCACATTATTTCACATTATTTTTACATACAATTACCCATTTATACAGTTGGGTTTTTACTAGAGCAATCTAGGTAAAGTACCTTGCTCAAGGATACAACAGCAGTGTCCCCCACCGGGGATTGAACCCACAACCCTCCGGTCAAGAGTCCAGAGCCCTAGGTAGTCCTAGATTAGTGTTAATTGAGGCCTGTGCAGCCAGCCATTTCTACAAATAATTGAAATGCTCCGATTAGACATTTTATTCATTCAATTGAGGGTTCAATTCGGAATTTAAAGCTCAGTTGGAACACAAAATCAGCAAACACAGGGTCCTCAGGACGAAGATTGGGAAAAACTGTTTTATGTAAATTACTTCCTATATTGGTACATACCTGTTAATTATTATGGACTACATGATTACTGTGTTTATGTTGTTATTATATAAACTGCTTTCCTTGTATGTCATCTTGGATAAAGGCCTCTGTCAAATTCATGTTAATACATTAACATTTGTTGTATGGGAAAGTATTTGAAGTCCATTTAGCATTTGTCATATATTTGCCTTTGTATTTAGTTTGGTAGTAAATGTATCACATTTGCATTTGTATTAAGCAAATTCACAAGAACATTGACATTGCCACTGGTCTCATCAATTTCCTACTATCTGGAAAACACAAGTATGCTCAAAACCATAACCATCACATTTAACAATGGAGTCACCCATACCTTTCAACATTTATGCTCAAAGTTTGAAATCATGGATAGAGTCTACATTGGGAACTGCTCTCGAACAGTCATTGGTGCTCATGCAATCACCATTCACAAATGTCAGGGGATGACTCTAAAAACAGATCGTGGTAACTCCATTTTCTCCTATGGACAAAGTTTCATTGCACTTTCCACAGTTACTTCTTTAAGCGGTATCCACCTTATCAACTTTGACCCCACCTCCATCTATGCATGTCAAACTGCAGTTGAAGAGTACCATCGGGTCACAGGGATTTATTGTCCGAAGTTGAAAAGCTTGAAGGAGACTAACACGCACAAGGGACACAAGGTAAAAGATCATGCACATTTCATTAACCGAGCCATCATTAATGTTCAGGAACAGCAAAAGCCTCAATCTTCTAAGAGAACATTGCACTTACACATCCATTCAGAGGCTTGAGCAACCCCAATTTCACCTCATGCTATGCAAATGCAACATTGCAGTGCCTTCTTCACTTGCAACCTCTGAAGGATTCATTAAAACACAGTCAACAAGAGGCTATCAGGAGCTTTGTTCACAAATAGGATCACTTGCCATCCACTGTGTCTCTAACTACTGTGGATATTTGTCACTTCTCAGGAGAACCTTTCAATAGAGGTGAGCAGCAACATGTTGCAGAGTTTCTCACCAAATTGTCTGAAATTTGTCCTGAAGTATCTCGCAGGGTTTCAGTCACAATAAGTCCTTGCATTCTATGTACTACATGTAACTACTGCTCATCAAACTGAGAGGTGTTGTATATTTATTCTCTACATGTACCTGCTGGTACAGATTCCATGAGTTTGGAAGAGCTCATTTATAGAAATGACAAATGGGCAATGATTCCTGGTAGCAAATGTAGGCAATGCAAAATTTCTCCAATCATGAAACGTGAACTTATTCAATCAGCAGGGAGACTGATTGCAGTCCAACTTATGTTTTGGGAAACCAAACCAGACGGGACCGTTACAAAGTGACACAATGCTAAGTTTACTGCTGTGCAGAAGAGCACAATTACTGTGGACAACAGGAATTACCAATTAGATTCCATTATCATACACCAAGGACAGGATGTCACTTCAGGACACTATGTGTCTGTTCTTGCTATGGGTGCTACCGGAAAATGGTGCATGCAGATGATGCACTTATTGAAGTCAAATCATGGTCAAGAAATGCAAACAAAATGTATATGGCCTTTTATGAAGAGATCTAATACTTTACAAATGCCTTAGCCTAAGTTCATAAGACCACTATATCAAGGAGAATAATGTTTTTTTTCCAGCATTAAAATTTGTTAGTATATTACCCTTTAGCATGGACATGCATGTGTACCTTTTGAACCATTTATAACATTGTAGTTTTGTACCTACGTAAATATCAATATATCAATACCTACCAACTCATATCATGCAACTCTAAGAATACAATGTTTACACTTTCAATACTGTCCAAAATTCCCTTCTACCATTATTTTACTTTCAAATATTTTCTCATTTCTCTTATATTACTCTACTTATTACTCTCTTGTAATGTCTGTCTGTCTATTCACCATACACATTCTCGAATATCTTTCCCTCGCTTTATTCATTATTTGATAAAGTAAAAAAAGAAGTGCTATTTATAACAAAAACATTGTCAATGTAAAAAAACAAGTTAGAAAAATGCATCAGCCATTTAAAGGGGTGATATCAAACACAAAAGCCCAAGTTTGCAGAAGCAATTAGGCCAATCTTGTCAAGCATCAAGCAAATAGGCACAATTGGAAAGGTGCTGGGGCCCAAGATTCACACAATTCTTGCTTCTAACTTGGCGCCTTTTTTTGATCGCTTCGCTCCACTTGAAATGCTCTTTGTATGACTTGAAGTGACTGAGACACACACTCACACACT
Source organism: Acipenser ruthenus (assembly GCF_902713425.1). NCBI lineage: Eukaryota > Metazoa > Chordata > Actinopteri > Acipenseriformes > Acipenseridae > Acipenser > Acipenser ruthenus. Next base: position 10,487,207 of record NC_081216.1, on the reverse strand, counting down.
GAGACACACACACTGAGACACACATACACTGAGAAACACACACACTACAACACACAGTCTCAGTGTGTGTGAGTGTGTGTCTCAGTCACTTCAAGTCATACAAAGAGCATTTCAAGTGGTTTGAACTTGCAACATGACATTCTTGAAGATCACATGACCTAAGACCGCTGCGCCACTACGCATTTCAAGTGGAGCGAAGCGATCAAAAAAAGGCGCCAAGTTAGAAGCAAGAATTGTGTGAATCTTCGGCCCCAGCACCTTTCCAATTGTGCCTATTTGCTTGATGCTTGACAAGATTGGCCTAATTGCTTCTCCTAACTTGGACTTTTGTGTTTGATATCACCCCTTTGAACGGCTGTTGCGTTTTTCTAACTTGTTTTTTTACATTGACAATGTTTTTGTTTATATATATATATATATATATATATATATATATATATATATATATATAGGACAGTATAACGAGAACATGACGGGAGACTACATTTGGGGGCCGATTCGTAAAAGTGATTTACAGTATAATCGTAAATCTCGAAAAACTACTCACTTCTAAATCTTTTGTAGTCATTTTTGTATTACTTTAGTATAAATACATGTTAATTTGGATTCATATGTTGTTTTTTTCTGACTTTATGTGAACGAAAAGATACAAATTCGCCCGTTTTCTCATTGGAAATAGGTAAATTTCAAAATATCACTGTCTGGTCACAAAAGCAAAGTTTGTGGGGAATAATAGCCATTTTCTATACCTTTGTGGCATAAGCAATTAGGAAATAACACTTACTACCCAGGAACAAAAATTGTGTTACATAATCGGAGTAAAGCACAGTACTGGCAGGTGCACTGAGATATACCCCTCACCTCTGTGAAAGGGATACAGAGAGACAAAGAAAGAGATTTCTGCTGTTGTAATGTCCACTAGGTTGTTGGAAACAAAATGGCAGTTGTAGTCCCAGTTGTGAGAACCCAGATTCAAAGGCATGAACAAGATGCTAGTGAATTAGCCATCATTTCTCTGCACCATTTATCTGCCTAGATTGTAGAGCAGGACTCCAAAGAAGAAAACGTATGCCTCACTTTGGAGTTTTACATATGTACAAGACACTACCAATCCAATTGTGATGAAACTTGTTTAGGAAATTCATTAGCACAAGATATGAGGCTACCCAGATTCTGGGGATATAAAGAGGTGCCCTTCAGTTTGTCTTTAAATTCTGTGTGTATGTGCAGGCCACAGATTTGCTCACATCTAGAGAACTGCTCATCTAATTGGGATGAAACTTGGTAAGCACATTTACTTATTGTTGCTCCTGTGTTTGTAGCTGAGGTTATGTGTAAGTTACTCACATGCATCCTTGTTTCTTACTCAGTAGGTCAGATGTGTGAATTGTGTTTGAAGGGCTGGGTGCTGTTCAATCACAAGTGCTACATGTTTTCAAAGGATATCATGCCCTGGAATGCCAGCCAGGCTCAGTGCAGATCAAAGGGAGGTGACCTGGTGAAGATACAGAGTGAGGAGAAGCAGGTAGGAGAGTGAGCCTGGCTGTCCCAGGCCAGGGAGCTGGTGGAGGTGTCTGGACAAACGTTTGCATATGTAATGAGCTTGGCTGTCCCAGGCCAGGGAGCTGGTGGAGGTGCTTACTGTATATAGATAAGTTTAAGCACATCTTACTATCAACATGTTTAATCTGAAATAATACTCTAAATGAAATACAACTAGGGGCAAAATCATTAACTGGTTGTATGTTAGAAAGTAGACATGGAATTCAAGTTCATTCTAAATTCCTTTAGAAAACATGACAGAAAAACAAACCCATACTGTTTCTTGCTGGTAAAGTACAATGTGGTTAAACAGTTGAGGGCATTGTGCCCTGAAAGAGTTAACTTTTAGGCAGGCGTGTGTTGCCATGCAATCATGCCAGATTGTCTTGTCTTTCATGCCAGCACATCCCCAGTATTTTGTCTGGTGGCCGTTGTATAGGTTCAGTGTTTTATCTTCAAGATGTGCAATTAAACACAACATGCTGCTGCTGCATGAATTACAAGGATGTGACATTCGGCTGAAGAGATCTTTGGTTTGAGCCGAGTTTCTACAAACGTAAAGGACAAAATTTCACCTCTTTACACTGCACACCTGTATACATATCAGGGCGCTACGCTAATATTTTTTCTTCGGCACACATAAAAAATACACAAACCCAATTTTCAAAAATAAGTATAACAGTAGCAACAGTTAAGTTGAGTGTCTATATTTCTTTGTTTTCCTTTGTACATGCACTTGTGTTCTTTTCAGCTGCTGTTTAAATATTAAGTATACATACAAAAATGTACAGAAAGCACAGTGTAACTATTAAAACCCAGTTCAAAACTCCCAGTTTAGCCACATGCCTCAATCTAACTATTAAAACCCAGTTCAACACTCCCAGTTTAGCCACATGCCTCGATCTAACTATTAAAACCCAGTTCAACACTCCCAGTTTAGCCACATGCCTCAATCTAACTATTAAAACCCAGTTCAACACTCCCAGTTTAGCCACATGCCTCGATGTAACTTATGTACATTTTTTTTTGTGTGGTTCTTAACACTCTTAACTGTCTTGCAAACCATGAGTACTGAACACTGATTAGATGAAAGATTGGTCGCACATGTGCGCCTAAAACTAAATTAATGATCACACCAACAACTTTCTTGATTGCATATGAGTCCAAATTGGGCACACCATAGAGCCCTGCATATCTGCAGATCACTCTACTGGTATAAAGAAACAGCAGACTAGTCAGCTAATCCAATCTAACAATATGCATCATTTTTCCTTTTCAGCATCAGACAATTAAACCGTTTATGAAATGTACCTATAATTAAAGTGATTAAGGATTTCTAAATATATCATGATCTGATTTTTATAATCCATTTGAAGGATGTTTTTTTATATCACAGACATGAAACTATTATGTAAAAGCAGCATTTATAAAGGTATTTTCAACAGGTCGACTACAAATAAATTGCGTTCAACCCTGTACAAACAAGCATGTCATTTATAAGAAATTGTGCAAACACATATATAGAACAATCTGCCTTCATTCAATGTAATATTACAAAGCCTAACACCACCAGCATGAAATTAAGGTTCTCTTATTGCACACAAAATTATATTGCAGTACAATAGAAACCAAGAAGGCTGCATAGAAAACCATTGTTCAAAAAACCTGTGTTAACTGTGACCAAACAAACTTGTTGAATCTAATTTAGTTCCTTTTTCATGAGCTAAGCTGGTGTTAAGCCTCAAAGCAGACTTGGTTGGATGTTTCTTGTGTCTAAGAGGGGATCCAATTCTTTTCAATGGGCCTTTATACCCCAAAGGGGCGAGCCACTGCAGGGACTGAAATTTAATCTTAATTCCTTAGGTCACTTATGTCTGTGGTTCTTGTGGCTCCTGACTTTAACAATTTCATTTATTACAACTTATTTTAAAGAATTTTAAATGCTTCCGACCTTAACTCAGTCTGTAAACCCCGGGTGCAGTATCATGATTGACAGCGCTGTCTCCAATGGGGCTCCAGAAGTTGATGTAGCAACGAATGAAGTTGTACCTCGTTTAAATATTTATAGCCAAGATATTAGTCAGTATATATTTAGTTTACATGCATTATATACACTTTAAAAACATATGCATAAAATATCTATATTTGTAATACTAATATATTGTGTACGATAACGTACGACATGGTTTATTTAGATTTCCAGAAAGATTTTGACAAAGTCCCGCATAAAAGATTAATTCTCAAACTGAACGCAGTAGGGATTCAAGTAAATGCATACACATGGATTAGGGAGTGGTTAACATGTAGAAAACAGAACGTACTGATTAGAGGAGAAACCTCAAAATGGAGCGAGGTAACCAGTGGTACACCACAGGGATCAGTATTAGGTCCTCTGCTATTCCTAATCTACATTAATGATTTAGATTCTGGTATAGTAAGCAAACTTGTTAAATTTGCAGACAACAGAAAAATAGGAGGAGTGGCAAACACTGTTGCAGCAGCAAAGGTCATTCCAAATGATCTAGACAGCATTCAGAACTGGGCAGACACATGGCAAATGAAATTTAATAGAGAAAAGTGTAAAGTATTGCATGCAGGCAATAAAAATGTGCATTATAAATATCATATGGGAGATACTAAAATTGAAGAAGGGAACTATGAAAAAGACCTAGGAGTTTATGTTGACTCAGAAATGTCTTCATCTAGACAATGTGGGGAAGCTATAAAAAAGGCCAACAAGATGCTCGGATATATTGTGAGAAGTGTTGAATTTAAGTCAAGGGAAGTAATGTTAAAACTTTACAATGCATTGTAAGACCTCACCTAGAATATTGTGTTCAGTTCTAGTCACCTCGTTACAAAAAGGATATTGCTGCTCTAGAAAGAGTGCAAAGAAGAGCAACCAGAATTATCCCAGGTTTAAAAGGCATGTCGTATGCAGACAGGCTAAAAGAATTGAATCTATTCAGTCTTGAACAAAGAAGACTGCGCGGCGATCTGATTCAAACATTCGAAATCCTAAACGTTATAGATAATGTCGACCCAGGGGACTTTTTTGACCTGAAAAAAGAAACAAGGACCAGGGGTCATAAATGGAGATTAGATAAAGGGGAATTCAGAACAGAAGATAGGAGGCACTTTTTTTTTTTACACAGGGAATTGTGAGGGTCTGAAACCAACTCCCCAGTAATGTTGTTGAAGCTGACGCCCTGGGATCCTTCAAGAAGCTGCTTGATGAGATTCTGGGATCAATAAGCTACTAACAACCACTCGAGCAAGATGAGGTGAATGGCCTCCTCTCATTTGTAAACTTTCTTATGTTCTTATTACAAGCAGTATAATGTGCATGATAATTAATATTACCAAATACAACAATCACGTAATAAATTGCTTACAAACAATTCTGGGTTTGCAGCATTTGACTGATCATTTATGTTCAGAACCCTCCTTCCATGTGAACTGTGACACACAATACATACAGTATAGTTGTGAATACACAGGGGAGCTGCATTTGAACAAATAAAAAGTAAAGGTAGCACTTAAGTGTTTTTCTATTTTTTTTTTGCATGTGATTTACCCCAGCGTTTTGTTTCCATGTTGAAATCCCTAGTTAACAGAGTTACAAGTATCCAGGAGTTCATGATTCATGATTATCAGGCTATTATCTTGTTTATATTAAGCGATGAAATGGTTGAATTGATTGTATGGAATGCCATTCTCCTCCTAATGATGTCTTTTCAATCAATGTACATTTTTAAATAAGGTATAAATATAAATATAACTAGAACTGCCAGGCAGTTTTACAGCTTCCAAGCTCAGTACCAGGTGGAATTTTTGGCAAGCTGTAGCATTGCAGCACAAGTGTCAGCAACAGATCAGTTTTATGGAGCAGTTTCAATTCAAAATACTGCATTAGTTCATTCTCTCACAATGCTTTATAACTTTAAACACCATAGTAACCATAACCCTATATACACAATGTAAGGAGTTACAAGCTAATTTTACATTTAACCTTAAGGAGAAGTCAAAAGGTCACGATCAAGGTAATATATGGTTTCCTAAATGTGTTGTATAGTAACCATAACCCTCTGTGCACTCTGTAAGGAGTTATAAGCTAGTTTTACATTTGACCGAAGACTTGGAAAGGTTTTTAAAGAAATGTGTCAGGTGGCCATATTGGTTTACGCACAAACACATTTTTTGAAAAAGTCAATTGTATTGACACAGGGATGATGCTTGTCAACTTTGGAGTTAATCAAATAAACAATTTATCAACTGAAGAAGTTTTAAATTTAAGAAGAAAATGTAGGTCTGGCAGCCATCTTGTTTTACAAAAACTAAATTTCTCCCTATTTGAATTCCATTGTCCCCAGGATGATGCCTACTAAGTTTGGAGTTAGTTGGTTAAACGGTTTTCAAACAGAAGCCGTTTGATGTTTGGGTGTGTTTCAGTGAATTTGCTGGCAGCCATTTTGATATTAATTTATCGCTGCAACTTCTGCGTCGCAACTTGAAGCGGGTTTGGTTGTTGATGACATATGCAATGTTTCCAATCAATCGGTTCACTGGTTCCCAAGAAGAAGATTTTGAAAATGTTTTTAAAGAAATGCATCATGTGGCCATCTTGGTTTACACACAAACACCATTTTTGAAAAAGTCAAGAGATGAAGGGAAGTAGAGCAGGAGCAGCAGCTTGGAAGAGGTGAGTGGGGAGGGGGTCCAGGGCACACGTGGTGGGTTTGTGACCCTGGAGCAGGGAGGAGAGGTCAGAGTCTGAGAGGGGAGAGAAGGTGGAGAAGGAGGGTGAGTTAGTAGGGGATGCAGTGGGTGTAGGGGTTGGAGCTGGAGGGGGTGGGGAAGGGAGAGGTTTTAAAGAGTTTGCAGATATCTGAGATTTTAGAAGAGAAGAAAGAGGCAAAGTCATCAGAGGAGATAGAGGAGGGAGGAGGAGGGGCGAGGGTTTAGGAGAGAGGAGAAGGTAGAGAATAGTTTACGTGGGTTGTTAGTGGAGGCTTGGATTATAGATTGGAAATAAGAACATTTAGCAGGAGGAGAGAGTAGAGGAGAAGGAGGAGAGGAGAGAGCGGTAGAGGTCTAGGGCAGCAGGGAGTTTGGTTCTCTTCCATTTCTTTTCAGCAGATCGCAGTGTGATTCTTGCTGAGCGGAGCACAGAGGAGAGCCAGGGTTGGGGAGGGGAGGGGCGAGCAGGTCGCGAGGTGAGGGCACAGAGGGAGTCGAGGGAGGAGAAGAGGGTGGAGGTAGCAGAGTCTACAGAGAGTTGGCAGAAGGAGTCGATAAGAGGGAGGTGAGAGAGCGGTGGAGGCAAGGACAAAGGGGGAGAGAGAGAGAGAGCGGAGGTTAAGGCGAGAGGTGACAGTGGGGGTAGGAGGAGCAGGGAGAGACAGAGAAAGAGATGAAATAGTGATCAGAGGCATACAGGGGGGTGACAGAGGGTGGAGGGGCAGCAGGCCCTGGAGAAGGTGAGATCCAGTTGACGGCCAGCTTTGTGAGTGGGGGGGGGAGGATGGAGAGAGACAGAAGTCGAAGGAGTGAAGGAGAGGGAGGAATCCGGCAGAGTGGCTGGGGTTGGAGAGATGGATGTTAAAATCACTTAACAGGACAGTTGGGGTAGACAGAGAGGGGAGGGAGGAGAGTAGATAGTCGAGTTCATCGAGAAAGTGAGCGGGAGGTCCAGGGGGGCGGTACAGTATAATTAGCAGGAGTTGACAGGGAGAGGTTAGTTGGATAGCATGAAATTCAAAAGGTGTTAACAGAGAGTGAGGAGAGGTCAGAGGGGACAGAAAAGAGTAAGGAGGGAGAGAGGAGAAGACCAGTCCCACCTCCCTGTCCAGTGAGACGCAGGGTATTATAGGACAGGACGTAGAGAGAGGACAGGGCGGCAGGAGTTAGTGTTATCAGGGGACAGCCAGGTTTCAGCGAGAGCAAGGAAATTGAGAGAGAGGTGGGAGGCAAAGGCAGAGATGAAATCCGCTTTGTTAACAGAAGAGCGACAGTTCCAGAGTGCACCAGAGAGAGTGCGAGGGGGGCGAGGGAGAGAGGCAGAGGGATGAGGTAGAGGGGTTGGAGGGGCAGCAGTGGAGAGAGGGCAGAGGACAAGAGTGAGAGGACAGAACAGGGATGTGAGAGACAGTCATAGCAGGACAGGCAAGACAAATAGGCACAGTGGGAGCAGTGGGGTGGAGGGTACAGACCTGACTAGTAGATGGCTTCTTCCAGAGCGCTGCTAGGTTCGGATCTTTTCCAACAGCGTCTCGGAGCAGGCCTCCCCTTGCTGGACTCCCACAGCTAGACTCCCGGCTCTTTTGTTGTGAGGCTCTTCGGTTTGCTGGCGGACAAAATAGCCTAACTGACTATTATAACAACTAGGTGGAAAAAAAGCTGTGTGGAAACCAATCAAATAGCAAATCAACCTCTATTCAATAGAGGTAAACATGGCAGCAGGCATAATAGGTGTTTTCAAGAATATGTTTCTCAGAGCCAAATGCTATACCGATTCCTTTGGGGCTATATGATGAAATGAAATATATATTATCACTAAGACATAGCCTATAAACCAGGTGTTTACACATGTACGCTATTTGTCACACTTTCGAAACACGTTACTGAATTTATGATTCTAAATGTGTTTAGGAACTAAACATCTTGTGGCTTTTATTTTATATACTCTTAGACCTGTTTGAGTTGTAACACTTAAAATGTTCATACGTGTTAACAATGTATCTCCCACCTGGGATTGAACCGATGACCCTCCAGTACGCAGTGAAGTGCTCTAACCATTACGCCACTGACATATATTGCCAAATGCAAGTACGAAGTCATGGCTCACTAGTGTCATATTGCATGACTAATAGGCTACCATTATAGGCTGCTATATATATATATATATATATATATATATTTATATATATTCCCCCCCCCCCCCCACTTTTATATGGGTAGGCCTATACAAATATCAATTGCTCCGGATAAAAGCATGTGTCAAATCAATTGACATGTATTTTCCTGGCTTGCCATTTATTAATTTATGCAAGTTTAAAAATTAAACTTATTTGAACAGTTACCCAGTGGCGCAGCGGGTAAAACTGTCTGTATCACAGCCTCGAACTCACGTTGCTAGTTTGAACCTTGGGATTTCTTTATTTTATTTTTGTGTGATATGTTGGAGGATATTACCTGCCAAAATTAGAAATAAATTAATAAATAAAATAAAAATAGACCTTTATTAATTCATTTATTTCACAATTTCCACTTTGCTTTTTACATTTTGATGTGACGCTCGCCATTTATTTTTCAATGTGGTCTCCATATTTCTTTTTTCTTTTTTACTGTGCCACAACTGCTTCTGTCAATCACAGCCAGTGGGTGGTATCAACGACCCCATTGGCTGGCAGAGATTGTTCCACCTATAGATACAGTTCCACTCTCTCCTCCTGCAATGCCATGCAACACAATTGATGTAAATCTGGGTTTTTCTCAAAGTTATGTTTATTGAGTTGACTGAAATATCCAACATTTATGTCCCTGTTTTGCCACTTGTTAGCACTCCCAATTTCACTTTCGTAACTTAGAAACTGGGTGATGGGGTCCGGTAAGAACGCTTTTTTATTTATATAGCCCATCGTAAATTACCAAAACATGATATACACAAACAAATGCCCCCTTGCCCCACTAACATGGGGCCTAACATTATAATGATTACATGTTAAATATACGTCATAGTTATTATTATTTGTTTATTTAGCAGACGCATTTATCCAAGGTGGCTTACAGAGACTAGGATGTGTGAACTATGCTTCAGCTGCAGAGTCACTTACAGCTACGTCTCACCCGAAAAAAGGAGCACAAGGAGGTTAAGTGACTTGCTTAGGGTCACACAATGAGTCAGTGGCTGAGGTGGGATTTGAATCGGGGAACTCCTGGTTATAAGTCTTTTTCTTTGGACCACACCGCCTCCTACTGGACCACACAGCCTCCTTGCAAGTGAGACACTATAATTAACATGTACGACACAGGACGAGTAAGTCAACTTGGCCGTTCAATAAACTAATTTTAGTCAAACTTGTTCGAATTTCACTACAAACAATCAACTACTGGGTTAGACAGTGGGCGGCATCAAAGCCATTGGTTAATCATCAGCCAATGGAGTCGTTGATCTAGAAAACAGAAAATACTGATTTAGAGGAGAAACCTCAAAATGGAGCGAGGTAACCAGTGGTACACCACAGGGATCAGTATTAGGTCCTCTGCTATTCCTGATCTACATTAATGATTTAGATTCTGGTATAGTAAGCAAACTCGTTAAATTTGCAGACAACAGAAAAATAGGAGGAGTGGCAAACACTGTTGCAGCAGCAAAGGTCATTCAAAATGATCTAGACAGCATTCAGAACTGGGCAGACACATGGCAAATGAAATTTAATAGAGAAAAGTGTAAAGTATTGCATGCAGGCAATAAAAATGTGCATTATAAATATCATATGGGAGATACTGAAATTGAAGAAGGGAACTATGAAAAAGACCTAGGAGTTTATGTTGACTCAGAAATGTCTTCATCTAGACAATGTGAGGAAGCTATAAAAAAAGGCCAAAAAGATGCTTGGATATATTGTGAGGTGTTGAATTTAAATAAAGGGAAGTATATGTTAAAACTTTACAATGCATTAGTAAGACCTCACCTAGAATATTGTATTCAGTTCTGGTCACCTCATTACAAAAAGGATATTGCTGCTCTAGAAAGAGTGCAAAGAAGAGCAACCAGAATTATCCCAGGTTTAAAAGGCATGTCGTATGCAGACAGGCTAAAAGAATTGAATCTATTCAGTCTTGAACAAAGAAGACTACACAGTGATCTGATTCAAACATTCAAAATCCTAAAAGGTATAGACAATGTCGACCCAGAGGACTTCTTTGACCTGAAAAAAGAAACAAGGACCAGGGGTCACAAATGGAGATTAGATAAAAAGGCATTCAGAACAGAAAATAGGAGGCACTTTTTTACACAGAGAATTGTGAGGGTCTGGAACCAACTCCCCAGTAATGTTGTTGAAGCTGAAACCCTGGGATCCTTCAAGAAGCTGCTTGATGAGATTCTGGGATCAATAAGCTACTAACAACCAAACGAGCAAGAGGGGCTGAATGGCCTCCTCTCGTTTGTAAACTTTAATATGTTCTTATGTTCTAATATCCCCGCAAATTCTGCTCAGTATAATTGAAGGTAAGGACATCAATCTTGTTTCATTGCTATTGGCAACATCAGAATTCCTGGATCATAGAGTAATAGATTGCAGAGATTTGTCAGTAACACTCAAATCCAGAGACCACAGATTACTCAAAAATCTAACATTGGGGGAATTCGTCCTTGCTGTCTCCATATTCAGAGATGTGTTATGCTTAGTATATCCTACCGCAGAGCTGAATTAGACTCCTATGAATTCTACGTAGTGTAATTGTCTGTCAGATGTGGAGGGACAAATCTAAAACAAAATTGCCAAAATGGTTTAATAGATCAAAAAATATATATATATATTCAGAGAAAAAAAGGCACTTTACAGAGCGTTTAAGAACAAAGTACCTGGAACTGCAAACACAAGTCAAAAAGGAAGTTAGAAAGGCCAAGAGAGAAATGAACATTGCTAAGGGGGCTAAAACCAAATTCAAAAAAGTTTCCAATATTATAACAGAAAGAGAACATTCAAGAGGTAAAATGTCAAATAGATAAAAATGGCAAAATCATAGATAAAGAAAAAATAGCAAATATATGAAATGATTGCTTTTCACAAAGGACCTGTTCCTATCCAGTTTAAATAACTTTAGCATAACACAGGCAGAAGTGTTAAAGGGACTTGGAGCTCTTAAAATAAACAAATCCCCTGGACCGGATAAGATCCTCCCAATAGTACTCAAAGAAATGAAAGAAGTTATTTACAAACCGCTAACCAAGATCATGCAGCAGTCTCTTGACACAGGGGTTGTACCGACAGACTGGAGAATTGCAAACGTAAAATCGATCCACAAAAAGGGAGACAGAACCGAACTAGGTAACTACAGACCAATAACCTTATTATATGTAAACTTATGGAAACTATAATAAGATCCAAAATGGAAAATGACCTATATGGTAACAATATCCTGGGAGACAGTCAGCATGGTTTTAGGAAAGGGAGATTGTGTCTAACTGTAATACCCAGGGCCAGGCTCCTTTTAATTGGACAGCCAATCTCAGATAGGACAAATGTGCAGACAAGGATAGTTCAGTCAATTATATCTTTAAGAAAAATATACCATTAAAAAAACAGAAAGGATGGGGAAAGAAAGGAGGCAATATCCATAACAGATTCTAAACAACACTTCACTTAACACATCAATACAATATAGAACAAAAATAAAAAGTAAACAGCCCAATCAACTCAATTACACACTTTCCCAATAGTATCACAACAAAATAAAAATAACTATTTAACAAATCAAAACAATCAAAAGAAAGAAAAATCCCATATAACATAACATCATGAACACAATATATAAATCAACAATTTGCAGAAAGACTATATACAAAATGACAGCACCATAAAGAATAACTATAAGATAGATCCTATAAACAAAGCTTAAATCCATTAACCCCCAGACAAAACATATGTTTTAAAAGCCAATATATTACAAAAGTTTAACCATATACTTTCTCAGCTACACAAACTTGCTTTGTTCTCACCACATACAGCAAGCATTAACAGATCACGACTCTTCCGCTGGTCAACTCATTCGTGGGTAGAACATTTCGTTTTCCAATCCATCTGGAATAAACGCTAAAAACAAAACTTAACTAAATTAGCAAACAAAAGGCGCTCTGTCTTTTCCTGGCGTTCACAAACACGATTTCTCTCGGTCAAAGGCACACACCGTCACCATCCAGCAGCCAGCTTTTAAAGCAGCACGTCAATTAAGACAGCCCCTTTATCCAATAGACTCCGGGCAGGACATATTGCGCTCGTTGATTTCAATGAAGTCGTCATGGTAACAGGACCAACAGGAAGAATCCCAAACTAGTTAGATACAAACAAAACAATTTGTACAAAAAAAGAGAAAGAGCAAAGTCAAACACTGCTGTAATCCATTACAACAGAAAGAATACAGAACATTAAAATCATGTGTGTATTCATTTAACTACAATTCCCAATAGTGATAATTTAATACTATTATTAATAAGTAAGCACCGTTTACATAATTAACCTGCTTGATTTTTTTGAGGATTCAACAGACAATGGATAACTGCAAAGCATATGACATGGTTTATTTAGATTTCCAGAAAGCTTTTGACAAAGTCCCGCATAAAAGATTAATTCTCAAACTGAACGCAGTAGGGATTCAAGGAAATGCATGCACATGGATTTGGTGAGTAGTTAACATGTAGAAAACAAAACGTACTGATTAGACGAGAAACCTCAAAATGGAGTGAGGTAACCGGTGGTGTACCACAGGGATCAGTATTAGGTCCTCTGCTATTCCTAATCTACATTAATGATTTAGATTCTGGTATAGTAAGCAAACTTATTAAATTTGCAGCTGACACAAAAATAGGAGGAGTGGCAAACACCATTGCAGCAGCAAAGGTCATTCAAAACATTCAGAAAATAGGAAGTACTTTTTTACACAGAGAATTGTGAGGGTCTGGAACCAACTCCCCAGTAATGTTGTTGAAGCTGACAGCCTGGGATCCTTCAAGAAGCTGCTTGATGAAATTCTGGGGTCAATAAGCTACTAACAACCAAACGAGCAAGATGGGCTGAATGGCCTCCTCTCGTTTGTAAACTTTCTTATGTTCTTATAGATGCAGCAAAAGCAGCATCTATATTGGCATCTGAAAATCACATCATCGACTGGGCACAACCCGATCCAGATTTGTTTAACAGGACTTTCTGCGGTCTCAGAGCTAAAGCTTGTGGGGTCTGCGCTTCCACAGGTCACTCAACATCCCTCTGCCCTAAGGCTGCTATAGCATCAACGTCTAAAGCAGCACCTGGTATCACCCCTCATTACTGAAACAGATCCTCTTTTCCCAGTCCTATACATTCTTCAGCTCCTCCCGATCAATCCACAAGACAAGACAAATACGGGCGTAAAATCAGATTCACAGGATGAAGACAAATTTGCAACAATTTTACCACCAGTTTTTGACAAACAGGCAATGTAATTTTATCCATATGTGTTGTACTTGCGGAGATGCTCACTCCAACACAATATGCCACAACAGACACTGTTGAAGCAGCAAAGGTCATTCAAAATGATCTAGACAGCATTCAAAATTGGGCAGACACATGGCAAATTAAATTGAATAGAGAAAAGTGTAAAGTATTGCATGCGGGCAGTAAAAATGTGCATTATAAATATCATATGGGAGATAGTGAAATTGAAGAAGGGAACTATGAAAAAGACCTAGGAGTTTATGTTGACTCAGAAATGTCTTCATCTAGACAATGTGGGGAAGCTATAAAAAAGGCTAACAAGACGCTTGGATATATTGCGAGAAGTGTTGAATTTAAATCAAAACTCTACAATGCATTAGTAAGACCTCACCTAGAATATTGTGTTCAGTTCTGGTCACCTCGTTACAAAAAGGATATTGCTGCTCTAGAAAGAGTGCAAAGAAGAGCAACCAGAATTATCCCGGGTTGAAAAGGCATGTCGTATGCAGACAGGCTAAAATAATTGAATCTATTCAGTCTTGAACAAAGAAGACTACGCGGCGATCTGATTCAAACATTCAAAATCCTAAAAGGTATAGACAATGTCAACCCGGGGGACTTCTTTGACTTGAAAAAAGAAAAAAGGACCAGGGGTCATAAATGGAGATTAGATAAAGGGGCATTCAGAACAGAAAATAGGAGGCACTTTTTTACACAGAGAATTGTGAGGGTCTGGAACCAACTCCCCAGTAATGTTGTTGAAGCTGACACCCTGGGATCCTTCAAGAAGCTGCTTGATGAGATTCTGGGATCAATAAGCTACTAACAACCAAACGAGCAAGATGGGCTGAATGGCCTCCTCTCGTTTGTAAACTTTCTTATGTTCTTATGTTCTTAAAACAAGGTCCACGTTCCAAAAATAACAAACAAAAAGACACTCCACAACCACAATCCTCCATTCACGAAAATGTGCTCTTTCCAAAGGGGACTGTGAAGCGTGCGCTGTGCTGTGTTGTGCTGTGCGATGAGGAGCGTGCTCTGGGGTTAGTGCTAGCTCTGTAGCGACAGCCTCCTGTCCTCCTGCTCCTCTACGAAAACACAAAAACAACACGTAACAAAACAAACAAACATACACCAGCTCTGGCCGGTCAATTATTGTCTCAGCACACGGGGAGATACTGACGTAGCTGCTTCCCCTTTGTACACAGAAAACTCCTCCCTGCAATCAACACGTCGCCTGTTTTCTCCAATATAGGGCTGCCCCGCAGCTGACTGCAATGGAATCGTCCTGAGTACTTGCAGCTATGCGCCCCTCCGAATATGGTTACCTTCCGGTTTCCACCTACCACCGAGGTGGCAAATCTAGGAGGCAGCTTACCTTCCCCCTTACACAGCACCCTTTGTAATTGGGAGGGAGATTTACAGCATCGATCCTTTCTCTCTCTATCACATATCTCACCCCTCAGAGTGATGCCGAAGGAACCCTCGGCCAACTCTACATTCCCCAATGGTCCCCCCTCCCTTGAAAAAAAATCTGCATTTTGATGCTCCTTACCCATACGATGTTTCACTGTATAGTGGAAGGGTTGCAGTGCCAGATACCACCGAGTTATCCGAGCGTTATGTAACCACCGTATGTAACCACCTTAAAAAAGCATGATCAGTGATGAGAGAGAAAGAAAACCCCAACAAGTAATAGCGAAGAGTGTGAGTAGCTCATTTGATGGCTAAACACTCCTTCTCAATGACGGAGTAGTTAATCTCCCTAGGAGCCATTTTTTTGCTCAAATAAATAACAGGGTGTTCTACCCCGTCAACTTGTTGGGACGGGACTGCCCCCAGACCAATGTGGGAGGCATCGGTCTGCAGGATGAACTCTTTGCTGAAATCTGGTGAAATCAGAGCGGGAGCTTGACAGAGTCGCTTCTTGATCAAATCAAATGCCTCCTGACACTGCCCTGTCCATTTAACTATTTTTGGAGCAGCCTTTCGGGTGAGATCTACCAGGGGGTTAACTATGGTGGCATACTCGGGGATAAATCGGTGGTAATAGCTGGCTAACCCCAGTAGCGATCTCACCTGTGACTTGGTTCTCGGGATCACCGTCTCCACCAGCGCCTGGACTTTGGAGGCGATTGGCCTCTCCCGGCCATTACCCATAATGTAGCCAAGATATTGGGTCTCCTGTTTGCCAAATGCACACTTGCCCAGCTTGGCTGTTAGCCCCGCCTCCCTCAGAGATTGGAGGACGGCTGAAACTCTAACAATATGCTCCTTCCAGGTGGAGTGAAAAATCATCACATCATCAATGTACGCGGCGGCATACTGATGATGGGAAGCTAAGACCTGGTCCATCAGTCTCTGAAAGGTGGCGGGAGCTCCATGCAACCCAAAGGGCATGGTTCGGAAATGGAACAAGCCATCTGGGGTAGAGAAAGCAGTTTTCTCTTTCAAGCTCTGAGTCAGTGGAATCTGCCAGTATCCCTTCGTCAGGTCCAAGGTCGAAATCAACCGCGCCTTACCCAGTCGGTCGAGGAGCTCATCCACCCGGGGCACTGGATATGCATCAAACTTGGAGATGGCATTAACCTTTTGAAAGTCCACGCAGAACTGAGTGGAGCCGTCCTTCTTACCCACCATCGCGATAGGACTGCACCACTAGCTCGGGGAAGGTTCAATGACTTCAAGCTTGAGCATATCCTCCACCTCCTTGCGAACAGGAACCCTGCGACTCTCTGGGATCCGGTACGGTCTCTCCCGGACCCTGACCCCTGGTGGAGTAATAATAGCATGAGAATTAACATTAGTCCTGCCGGGCAAGTCAGAGAAAACATCATTAACCCTTTGCGGTCCATTGTCGGACCTGGTCCGACATTGCAATTATTCCTATCAGGTCCATTGTCGGACCCTGTCCGACATCATTATAGAAACGCAAAAATGGGTTTTAGTCGTTTTTTCTCCAGAAAAAGTCAAGAAAACCATTCAATGGCCGAGTGGGAACGACAGGAGCCGAGACAAGTCGAAAAAAAAAAAACAATAAAAAAAGGCGTATCTCATGATTAGTCATACATGGCCCTGGTATCAGATAACGGGGCGGTCGTAAGTAAACAAGCTGGCTGCCTGTGAATTAGCGCACAGAGAACACAGACATTTGCAGAGCTTTTTTGAGATGTTATAGTAATAAAATAATGACTTGGATCGCATTATTGAGGAGTTTGGTGATAAAACGAGTGATCAGGAGATAATTGATCGGTATGTACGACTATTATTATTATTATTATTTATTTCTTACATAGGTGAAAGCTATAGCGAACGAAAGGGTGGGGCGGGGCTGGAGATGCCTAGTGAGTGCTTTGTTGATATGCAGGGCCATTTAAACCCGTTTGACTGTGAAAAAAAATACTTTTAAACAGCGCGTCTAAAATTAACTGCGCGTGTGAAAATAAATTAGACCTGGCGTGCCTGACGCGCATTTAATAAATGGACCACAAAGGGTTAAACCTTTCCACTAACTGGTAGAGTTCTTGTTTCTGATCCGGAAGTAACTGTTCCCCCATCGGAATATGAGTTGTAGCTGGTGGATTGACAGTGGGACCAAAATCCTCTTCCAAACTGTCACCAGCTACAAATAGGGCCTCCCTTTCATTCCAGGGTTTTAGCAAATTGATATGATAAATTTCAGTTTTATTTTGGCGATCGGGTTGTCTAATTTCATAATTTACTTTACCAATTTCCCGAACCACCTCATATGGCCCCTGCCACTTAGCATACAACTTAGATTCCGATATGGGAAGTAGCAACAGTACTTTATCACCTGGCCGAAAAGTCTGAATATGTGCTTGTTTATTGTACTGTTGCTCCTGGCGATGCTGAGCTAGTTTTAGGTTCTGCTGTGCCAAACGACCAACCAATGCTAGGCGGTCTCTTAACATAATTACATATTTTTTTAGAGAGATTTAGATATTAGATAAAGGGGCATTCAGAACAGAAGATAGGAGGCACTTTTTTACACAGAGAACTGTGAGGGTCTGGAACCAACTCCCCAGTAATGTTGTTGAAGCTGACACCCTGGGATCCTTCAAGAAGCTGCTTGATGAGATTCTGGGATCAATAAGCTACTAACAACCAAACGAGCAAGATGGGCTGAATGGCCTCCTCTCGTTTGTAAACTTTCTTATGTTCTTATGTTCTTAATGCTTACCATGTTCCATTTCTGCTCCACCTCCTTGATGATTTTCTTTTGATCTCCCCTCCATCAGATCCGTCAGCAGAAGCAATCAGTGATCTGAAGAGTTTATTTTCAGAAGTTGGCGTCCCGCTCTCAGAAAAAAAAAAAAATCTAATTCTCAGGAATTTCTGGGAATCATACTGGACACAGAAAAAAAAATTTGAAGCCAGCCTTCCCGAGTCCAAACTCAATCACATTTGTTTTCTTATCCAGAACTTTCAGATCAGTAAAGGGTCACTTCAACTTCGCAATTCGCATTATCCCCCAAGGGAGGATGTTTGTATCTTGACTACTTGCTCTTACATCAACAGCAAAAAACTTGGACTCCTACATTAATATTTCTTCAGAAGCTAGGAAAGACATTAAAATGTGATCCGCTCTCATTCAGCATTGGAATGGCCTGTCTGTTTTCTATGATGATTTCATTTCAGCACCTCACGACCTGACTTTGTTTACAGACACCATCTCTCGGATTCTACCTCTCAGAGGTCTATTAAACAGTCAATGGTTTTCCAGTATATGGCCCCAGGGAATTGAAAATCTATCTCCACATCTAAAATACACAGCTCTTTTCGAAATATAGCCAATAGTTGCAGCTGCCCAACTATGGAGTCATCTCTGGTCTAAGAAATTGTTATTGTTCTACTGTGATAATATAGCTACTGTGCACATTATAAATAAAGGACGTTCCAGTTCCCCTCTTATCATGCAATTACTGCGGCGGCTAGTATGGATTTCTGTTTCCAACAATATCCTAATACAAGCTTGCCATCTACCGGGCATTTATAATAATGCAGCTGATGCTCTTTCTCATTTACAGATTTCCAAATTCCACAGTCTGGTCCTTACAGCTCTGCTGTTTCCAGCAGCAACTCCACAGTTCAATCAGCTGATTTTCAAGTGAATCCAACTACCAATAACTTACTTAATTCAGCTCAAGATTACATGGCTTCATCACTTGCCCCTTCTACCAGATCCTCATACTCTACAGGTTGGGCCTGTTATGTAACTTTATGCTCCCAAAGCAGGATTAATCCCACTTCCTTTAACCAGAACTGGATCATGGCTTTAATAGTTCACACAAAGGACTCTATACTCCTGGCACCAGCTACTATCAAATCCTATTTGTCAGGAATTCAACACCGATTTCGCTCCATCTCCTGCTCGCCTGCCTATCTAGATATTCTCGGCAACTTGATCACTATTCTTCGCCAAGGCTGCTTTTCTCCATTTGACGATTGAACTATGGAAACTATATGCCTAACCGCATTTTTTTTTTTGAGATGCTCAGAATTTAGAGGTCCTTCAATTTACAGCTTTCCTACTCTAGGTATCCGCTGCAGTGACCTGACCCTCATTCAAGATTGCTATTTCATCCTATTCCTTCGGATTTCAAAAACGGATCAGCTGTGGCAAGGACAATGTATTCAGCTTTCAAAAATCATCTCCCCTCTGTGCCCCTACACTTCCATACTGAAGTACATTACAGAACACAAGGCCATTTCATCCTCTGACCCTTTGTTCATCAATTCAAACCAATCCATTGTATCAAGACATTGGTTTTCTTCACATCTGTCCACTTTGGTGTCCAGAGCAGGTCTTCCCCTGCAATTCTACACTCCTCATTCATTCAGAATCGGAGCAGCCACATCAGCAGCAAGAGCAAATATCAACCAGCATCTAATCCAAAATATGGGGCGCTGGACCTCATCAGCAGTTGAAGATTATATTCTTCAAGAGTGGGGACGACCTTTCCGCCAGGATTTCCTCCTAAAAAAGAAAGGGTTTTTTTCTTTCCACCATGCTGAAGGTCTTCACATAGTCACTACGGTACAGTTTACTAACCCCTTTGTGTTAAATGTTTTCTCTCTTTCTTTTCTGTATGCATTGGTGGTTCCTCTTTTTCTTATAGGTGTCTTCAGCGGGGAGTCGGGGGTCCATTCTTTTGGGGGTTAGTGATTCCACTTTCTCCAACCCTTTGTTAAGCATCGCTTCATTTACCTCATAGAGGAGGGTTCTCCGTGAGTCAGAGGTGACCCCCGGCCAAACCCCTCCTTTAGCATGCATGATCCCTTGTCTTTTTCTCTTTCAGGTTCTGATGCCTCTATTTATGTGAGGGCCCCAAGCGGTGGAACCCATCTTGTTTGTCGGGTCACCTCAAAGACGGTGATCCCTCTCCTGTTCGGGTCTCCTCAGAACCCCCCTACTCCATATGTTGGGCCACTGAAGAGTCAGAACTTCTTTTATGTGTTAATATTACTAATCAATGTTTTTCTTTCTGGTTCGCGTGCCTCTTTGTATGTTGGGTCATATCAGAGACAGTGACCCCCCTCCTGTTTGTCAGGTCTCCTCAATGATGGAACCCCCCTTCTATATGTCGGGCTTTGAAGAATCGGAGCCCCTCTCTCTACATGTTTTATATGTTACTAATTTCATGTAGTGTTTACTGGCTCCACCCTGTGAAAATATATATATATATATATATATATATATATATATATATATATATATATATATATATATATATATATATATATATATACAGTACTGTGCAAAAGTTTTAGGCAGGTGTGAAAAAATGCTGTAAAGTAAGAATGCTTTCAAAAATAGACATGTTAATAGATTATATTTATCAATTAACTAAATGCAAAGTGAGTGAACAGAAGAAAAATCTAAATCAAATCCATATTTGGTGTGACCACCCTTTGCCTTCAAAACAGCATCAATTCTTCTAGGTACACTTGCACAAAGTCAGTGATTTTGTAGGCATATAGTCAGGTGTATGATTAAACAATTATACCAAACAGGTGCTAATGATCATCAATTCCATATGTAGGTTGAAACACAATCATTAACTGAAACAGAAACAGCTGTGTAGGAGGAATAAAACTGGGTGAGGAACAGTCAAACTCAACTAACAAGGTGAGGTTGCTGAAGACAGTTTACTGTCAAAAGTCATACACCATGGCAAGACTGAGCACAACAACAAGACACAAGGTATACTGCATCAGCAAGGTCTCTCCCAGGCAGAAATTTCAAGGCAGACAGGGGTTTCCAGATGTGCTGTCCAAGCTCTTTTGAAGAAGCACAAAGAAACAGGCAACGTTGAAGACCGTAGACGCAGTGGTCGGCCAAGGAAACTTACTGCAGCAGATGAAAGACACATCATGCTTACTTCCCTTCGCAATCGGAAGATGTCCAGCAGTGCCATCAGCTCAGAATTGGCAGAAAACAGTGGGACCCTGGTACACCCATCTACTGTCCGGAGAAGTCTAGTCAGAAGTGGCCTTCATGGAAGACTTGCGGCCAAAAAGCCATACCTCTGACGTGGAAACAAGGCCAAGCGACTCAATTATGCACGAAAACACAGGAACTGGGGTGCAGAAAAATGGCAGCAGGTGCTCTGGACTGATGAGTCAAAATTTGAAATATTTGGCTGTAGCAGAAGGCAGTTTGTTCACCGAAGGGCTGGAAAGCGGTACACGAATGAGTGTCTGCAGGCAACAGTGAAGCATGGTGGAGGTTCCTTGCAAGTTTGGGGCTGCATTTCTGCAAATGGAGTTGGGGATTTGGTCAGAATTAATGGTCTCCTCAATGCTGAGAAGTACAAGTAGATACTTATCCATCATGCAATACCATCAGGGAGGCATCTGATTGGCCCCAAATTTATTCTGCAGCATGACAACGACCCCAAACATACAGCGAAAGTCATTAAGAACTATCTTCAGCGTAAAGAAGAACAAGGAGTGCTGGAAGTGATGGTATGGCCACCACAGAGCCCTGATCTCAACATCATCGAGTCTGTCTGGGATTACATGAAGACAGAGAAGCAACTGAGGCTGCCTAAATCCACAGAAGAACTGTGGTTAGTTCTCCAAGATGTTTGGGCCAACCTACCTGCCGAGTTCCTTCAAAAACTGTGTGCAAGTGTACCTAGAAGAATTAATGCTGTTTTGAAGGCAAAGGGTGGTCACACCAAATATTGATTTGATGTAGATTTTTCTTCTGTTCACTCACTTTGCATTTTGTTAATTGATAAATATAAACTATTAACATGTCTATTTTTGAAAGCATTCTTACTTTACAGCATTTTTTCACACCTGCCTAAAACTTTTGCACAGTACTGTATATATACAGTGCCTTGCGAAAGTATTTGGCCCCCTTGAACTTTGCGACCTTTTGCCACATTTCAGGCTTCAAACATAAAGATATGAAACTGTGATTTTTTGTGAAGAATCAACAACAAGTGGGACACAATCATGAAGTGGAACGAAATTTATTGGATATTTCAAACTTTTTTAACAAATAAAAAACTGAAAAATTGGCCGTGCAAAATTATTCAGCCCCTTTACTTTCAGTGCAGCAAACTCTCTCCAGAAGTTCAGTGAGGATCTCTGAATGATCCAATGTTGACCTAAATGACTAATGATGATAAATAGAATCCACCTGTGTGTAATCAAGTCTCCGTATAAATGCACCTGCACTGTGATAGTCTCAGAGGTCCGTTTAAAGCGCAGAGAGCATCATGAAGAACAAGGAACACACCAGGCAGGTCCGAGATACTGTTGTGGAGAAGTTTAAAGCCGGATTTGGATACAAAAAGATTTCCCAAGCTTTAAACATCCCAAGGAGCACTGTGCAAGCGATAATATTGAAATGGAAGGAGTATCAGACCACTGCAAATCTACCAAGACCTGGCCGTCCCTCTAAACTTTCAGCTCATACAAGGAGAAGACTGATCAGAGATGCAGCCAAGAGGCCCATGATCACTCTGGATGAACTGCAGAGATCTACAGCTGAGGTGGGAGACTCTGTCCATAGGACAACAATCAGTCGTATACTGCACAAATCTGGCCTTTATGGAAGAGTGGCAAGAAGAAAGCCATTTCTTAAAGATATCCATAAAAAGTGTCGTTTACAGTTTGCCACAAGCCACCTGGGAGACACACCAAACATGTGGAAGAAGGTGCTCTGGTCAGATGAAACCAAAATCGAACTTTTTGGCAACAATGCAAAACGTTATGTTTGGCGTAAAAGCAACACAGCTCATCACCCTGAACACACCATCCCCACTGTCAAACATGGTGGTGGCAGCATCATGGTTTGGGCCTGCTTTTCTTCAGCAGGGACAGGGAAGATGGTTAAAATTGATGGGAAGATGGATGGAGCCAAATACGGGACCATTCTGGAAGAAAACCTGATGGAGTCTGCAAAAGACCTGAGACTGGGATGGAGATTTGTCTTCCAACAAGACAATGATCCAAAACATAAAGCAAAATCTACAATGGAATGGTTCACAAATAAACATATCCAGGTGTTAGAATGGCCAAGTCAAAGTCCAGACCTGAATCCAATCGAGAATCTGTGGAAAGAACTGAAAACTGCTGTTCACAAATGCTCTCCATCCAACCTCACTGAGCTCGAGCTGTTTTGCAAGGAGGAATGGGCAAAAATTTCAGTCTCTCGATGTGCAAAACTGATAGAGACATACCCCAAGCGACTTACAGCTGTAATCGCAGCAAAAGGTGGCGCTACAAAGTATTAACTTAAGGGGGCTGAATAATTTTGCACGCCCAATTTTTCAGTTTTTTATTTGTTAAAAAAGTTTGAAATATCCAATAAATTTCGTTCCACTTCATGATTGTGTCCCACTTGTTGTTGATTCTTCACAAAAAATTACAGTTTCATATCTTTATGTTTGAAACCTGAAATGTGGCAAAAGGTCGCAAAGTTCAAGGGGGCCGAATACTTTCGCAAGGCACTGTATATATATATATATATATATATATATATATATATATATATATATATATATATTGTAAGATAGCGGGTTGTGAGAGACAGCAGGGAGGGGGTTAAAACCTCCCTGCGAGAGAAATGCACCTTTTTGCTAATTGTTTCATTTAATTTTGCTTATTG
This sequence comes from Acipenser ruthenus, assembly GCF_902713425.1. Lineage (NCBI taxonomy): Eukaryota > Metazoa > Chordata > Actinopteri > Acipenseriformes > Acipenseridae > Acipenser > Acipenser ruthenus. The sequence goes on along the minus strand of NC_081216.1, from coordinate 10,463,318 downwards.
TTGAGTTTAATTGTTTTATTGTTAATTATCATCCGCACCTGGGCATTATTAAAAATTAGGTCCAGGTGCGGGAGTTTAAAATCTCCCGAGCCAGAGGGGGAGGAGCCGCCGCTTCCGAAGCCCAGAGGGGAGGAGCCGCCGCTTCCGGAGCCCAGAGGGGAGGAGCTGCCGCTGCCAGAGCCCAGAGGGGAGGAGCTGCCGCTGCCAGAGCCCAGAGGTGAGGAGCTGCCGCTGCCAGAGCCCAGAGGGGAGGAGCTGCCGCTGCCAGAGCCCAGAGGGGAGGAGCTGCCGCTGCCAGAGCCCAGAGGGGAGGAGCTGCCGCTTCCGGAGCCTAGGGAGGAGGTGACAAGCGTACATCTACCACAGCCCGACCACCACCCCTACGGTCCAGTCCGGCGTCGCTGCGTTCAGTCCCTCACCCCTTGCTCCTGGACACCCTGTCGGTTAGCCTGGACCTCCCTTCACTTGACCTGGAGCCCAGGAGTCGGCAGGATCGGGCACAGTTCTCCACCTGGTCCCCTGCTCCGCTCCTCCCGGACATTAAGACGTCGCTGTGCTGCTCCCAGATGTCGCATACGCTCCCCCTGGTCACTAATTCGCTCCCCCTTGCTGACCGGACGTCGCTGCACTGGGTCCCAGCTGCAGACCTCTGCCCGCTACTGCAGCCTCCAGTGCTCCGGTTGTCGTTCCGGTCGCCCCTGACAAACCGGTGGGGTCCCTCGTCGCCGGTGTGCGGTCCCTACCTGGCTGAGCCGGGATGTGGACCGATCCACCCTCGAGTTCGCCCGTGGAAGAGGGCGAAAATTGACTTTTGTGGACTAAAGAGGGTGGGTGGTTGTGTTTTAGGGGAGGAGGTGGCCGTCTCGTGGCCTGTGTCTTGTAAAGACAAGGGGGGGGGGGGATATTTAAGATAGCGGGTTGTGAGAGACAGCAGGGAGGGGGTTAAAACCTCCCTGCGAGAGAAATGCACCTTTTTGTTAATTGTTTCATTTCATTTTGCTTATTGTTGAGTTTAATTGTTTTATTGTTAATTATCATCCGCACCTGGGCGTTATTAAAAATTAGGTCCAGGTGCGGGAGTTTAAAAGGAGAGCAAGCAGTCTGCTCGAGGCTGCTGAGTAGAAGGAGGCAGAAGAGGTGCTCTGTCTCCGAGTAGCCAGAGAAGAAAAGTAAGTACGGTGTCAAATCTGGGGTTTAAGTTTGTGGTTTTTGAAAAGTCAGGAAAACAGCTTAGCTGTCCCGTGTTAGGAAGGGTGTTCCCGTGTGTAAGTTAGTGCTCGTACAGAGCTAGGTGTTTATTTTGTGTATTTGTTTTATTTTTGTCTTTATTAAAAAATTAGCGCAACCGCGCAGGAAAATCCATTTCTGTGTGCTGGGTCGTATTTTTAAAGGGCACGAACCCGAGTGAGTGGCAATCGTGTTACTATATATATATATTGTCACGGATGACCATGACCAAGTTATTATTACTTTGACACTGTTGATCACTCTATTCTACTATCATCTCTTGCTGACCTGGGGATCTCTGGCACTGCTCTGGCCTGGTTCTCCTCCTACCTCTCCAACCGCACTTACCAGGTAACCTGGCGTGGAGCAACCTCCACACCTCACCCTCTCTTAACTGGAGTCCCCCAAGGGTCAGTCTTGGGTCCTCTCCTGTTCTCTCTCTACACCCGCTCCCTGGGCCCCCTCATCGCATCCTATGGTTTCTCATACCATTTCTATGCTGATGATGCTCAGATTTTCCTCTCCTTCCCCACCTCTGACTCCACCATCTCCTCCCGTATCTCTACCTGTCTGTCTGCTATTTCCTCCTGGATGCACTCGCATCACCTCAAACTCAACCTCTCTAAATCTGACCTCCTTTTCTTTCCCTCCTCCTCCCCCTCCTCTGATCTCTCTATCTCTGTTCCTCTGGAATCTACCACACTCTCTCCCTCTTCCTCAGCTAAGAACCTTGGAGTCACCCTGGACCCCTGCCTCTCTTATTCCCAGCACATCTCCACTGTGGCACGCACTTGCCGATTCTTCCTGAGCAACATCCGAAGAATCCGACCCTTCCTCACCAACTATGCTACCCAGCTCCTGGTCCAGGCCCTGGTACTCTCCCGTCTAGACTACTGCAACTCCCTCCTGGCTGGCCTCCCTGCGTCCGCCACCCGTCCGCTCCAGCTCATCCAGAACTCTGCTGCTCGCCTGGTGTTCTCTCTACCTCGCTTCGCCCACGCTACTCCACTACTCCGCTCGCTCCACTGGCTCCCGATCACCGCTCGCATCCAGTTCAAGACTCTTGTACTAGCCTACAGATGCCTTGATCAGACTGCACCCAGCTACCTCCAGACCCTCATCTCTCCCTACACCCCCACTCGACCTCTCCGCTCCGCCTGCACTAGAAGACTGGCTCTACCTCCGCTACGCTCCCCTACCTCCCGAGCCCGCTCCTTCTCCACCCTTGCTCCGCAGTGGTGGAACGACCTTCCTACAGATGTCAGGACTGCCCAGTCCCTGACCACATTCCGGCGCCTCCTTAAGACTCACCTCTTCAAACAGCACCTGTAGAACTGCTCTGTTGTATCCTGGGACACTATCACCCTTCATTTAAATATGCTTTATTTTGCTCTTATCTGCCCCCTATTTTACTGCATTTAATCCTGTACCTCAGAATATTGTAATCTGCCAAGTGTTTAATCTGTAGTATTTTGTACTTAATCATATCCTGATGTAACTATCACTATTTAATCATATCCTGATGTAACTTTCATTATTATCTGCTGTATTATTGAATTGTGGTTTGTCACACTTGAGAATTATTGTATTTCTTGTTCTTATTGTATGACTTATATTGTAACACTTGAATGTATTTGTATTTGCTTGCGATTGTAAGTCGCCCTGGATAAGGGCGTCTGCTAAGAAATAAATAATAATAATAATAATAATAATAATTATGTGCTTTAAGATATTGGAACCCTTTGCATGGTGGGTCTCAGTGGCCCGGGTCCATGGTTCATCGATTGATTCAGATTCAGTCACACTGAGTTTGCCCACTGATGATGAAGAGCAGAACCGATGCTGGGGGCCTGTTGATATGAACAACAGTGAGTTTTGGCCTACTCCAGTATTCTGGATGGAGGGCATACCTCATAAAGTGACCTTATGTGAACAACATGAAATGTATGAAGGAAATATGTACAGATCTAAAACTATTGTGATGGTAAAGAACTAATCCTGACCCGTGAAAAAGAGGGTAATCCCTTTGTTATGTGTGCATGTGACAAGTGCAGAGGTAAATCACCAATGACCAGGTTCAAACCTTGTCCAGCTTGCAGTCACCTAGTCAGACTCTGTCGAATCTTGTTTGAGTATAAAGATTCTGAAGGGATATCTTTCTCTCACTTGAATGTAAATCCAAGGGATGTAAAAAGAGTTGAATGCATGGACTGTGAAGACGGTCACCTAGTAAAATGGGCACATCTGGGCAAATTGGCATGTGAGGAAGGTGTCCCTATTAAGCGTGTACAAGTGTCTTGTAGGTATGAATTCAGGACCATGGCAGCCCACACCTGTGACGCCAGACACAAAGGGCCTGTGGTAGTGTTTGCCGAACCCACTCGAGCTGAACCTGACACAGACTTTGAAACCTGCTGGGCACGTGTGGATCTGCTGGACATGGACTGGATGGTTTAAAGATGACATGTATTGATAAAATGATATGCAATGTAACCAGAAGTAGTTCTTAATAATCTTTAGTCTGTAAGAAATTTTGTGAAAATACTATGTATACTTTCCATGTAAAACTATATAGTAGAGACTAGTACTGCTTGGTACACTAGCTAGCCTCAAGCAGTCTCTTATCAAGATGGGCATGGCTCCCAGAATTGAGTGCCAAATCTCTGTTCACCTTTGCAGTCCATTTATTAAGTGCGTGTCAGGCGCGTCAGGTCCAATTTATTTTCACACGTGCAGTTAATTTTAGACGCGCTTTTTAAAAGTATTATTTTTTCCACAGTCAAACGGGTTTAAAAGGCCCTGCATATCAACAAAGCACTCACTAGGCATCTCCAGCCCTGCCCCACCCTTTTGTTCCCTATAGCTTTCACATATTCTAAGAAATAAATAATAATAATAATAATAATAATAGTGGTACATACCGATCAATCATCTCTTGATCACTCGTTTTATCACCAAACGCCTCAATAATTTGATCCAAGTCGTTATTTTATTACTATAACATCTGTAAAAAGCTCTGCATATGTCTGTGATATTCTCTGAGCGCTGATGCAGTTACAGCCAGCTTGTTTCCTTATGGCCGCCGTTATCTGATGCCAGGGGCAAGTATGACTATTCATGGGATACGCCCTTTTTTTCAGCTTTTTCCAGAGAAAAAATGACTAGAAACCCATTTTTTGTGTCTTTTTGATGATGTTGGACAGGGTTCGACATTGGACCGGATAGGAATAATTGCAATGTCGGAACAGGTCCGACATAGGACCTCAAAGGGTTAACACATTTCAGTTTGATTATAGAATGTTGCTGTACTAAATAGGTTTGTGTTAATATGTTTGCTTTAAATAGTATAAACTGTTGTGATAAAAAAGGGCTAGGGGTTTCTTAAAATAGAAAAGAGAAAAGCTATAAGGACCTGAACGAGTCAGTACACTGCCTTTTTAATGATGAAAAGAATATGGTTAGGAAGTCTTAGTTGATAAAGAATAAAGAATACTTAAACTTAATACTTAAACTAGCTGAAAATAATGCAGAAAATAAGATGTTATATTTGAAATAATAATGAAAAGTAACTTTGAAAGCAAAATATTTTAAAAAGGTGAACTCTATGTAACCTGTATCCCTGAACTTTTTATAAACCTGTCTTTGGAAAGATCATTGCTTGGTACAAAGAGGTATTCTTGGCACGAAAAGCGGGGATCCTCTTATCAATAAACTTATGGCGCCGAGGCCAGAATTAATGAGGAGAAATTCCTTCTCGTCTTAGAAGAAGGGAGGTTAGGATAGAAATGGACCTATTCCAATACATATTAAAAATGATTAGTTGCCTGGCAGAAAGAAGCACGCAAGGTACAGGTGTAGAGATAGGAAATGTTACTAAAAACATTTATCAACACTGAAATTGGCAAAAGAAGAGATGTCTCAAACGAGCTGGTTTCAGCTGGATTGTGTACAACTAAAAAATAAGAGGACAAGTTCAGTTTAAATTGAAGCAAGACCGTTAAAGAAATACTATAGCCTTTTAACAAATGAAAAGTCAGACTCCACTGGTAGTAACCCTATACAAACCATAGGATGGGAACTCTGTATAATACCTGTTAAACTCACACACCTGTAAAAGGAAAAAGGAAACTAATTTGAAAAGATGATATGAGGAAATATATTTTTAGAAACCAGGTTCATATAATCAGTTATAACTATTATAACTATAACTGTTATATTATAATATAACTGTTGGTGTTATATATATTCAAACAACACTCTTTTCTTTGTTATGCACATATAAAAAGTAGTGAGACAAGGTGGCAAGGATCTTGTGAACTCTGCTTCACCTAACTTTTCAGATGAAGGAGGGGGGCAGAAATGAGTGGATGAGATCATGGCCCAGTGTTTTGAACAGGTGTTATACCTTTAAATTGTTGGCATATGACTCCAATTAAATCTGAAAAGTTAGCCAGATTTTTTAGAGATTACTATTTGCCAAAGAGATAAGAGCTGTCTACATAGATTGATGATTGGATTTAATTGGGGCTTCTCATGTATTTCAATGAGGAGAAAATCATATAAAAACCCAAGGCAGATCATACTAACACCACCACTTCTCAGCCTGGCAAGGTTACGTGGTCCTTCCTCTGCAGACCTCCATATAGAGCTAATTGCTGTTTGATCAGAACTTAGAATTATCTGCCTTTTGAAGACAGTTCTTTTCTTTTTGTTCAAACTACACTTCCTTGTGCTGGAAGGTAAGAGTATATTCGATTATTATATCTCACATGTATTGAATGTATTGCTATAAGGTATGGAAACTATGTTTTAGTATTAAGAGGGTGATGTATTGAATGTGCTAAAATATAGCAGTGGGTGCTGTCAGCTTTTCGCTCAGCCAGCCTGAGGGCTGCACATAATACATATAACTGTATTATTGTATTGAAGTATTAATGCTAAGCTTGTAATACCTCTAGACTAGTTGTTATTACCTGATGGGATTCTGGTGATATGCGCAATCTACCAATCCAATATTAAAAGCATTTTAATAAACCTAAGGAGCACTGAAGTCGCTCTGATTCATAAAAACTTCAAAATAAATGAGTGTGTGATTTTCTTGATTAAACAAAGGTTTTATGGACACGCAGCTCGTCCAGTGCATGAACATAAACCACTAGGAGTTTTAAACATCTCTGCCCTCCTCAACGTCTCCCCTGAGTTTAAGAGTGTGTGCAGAGCAGATATATGAATAAAAAGAGTACGTGAAAAGCGGAACCGTGACTCTATATATATATATATATATATATATATATATATATATATATATATATATATATATATATATATACAGCTTTGGAAAAAATTAAGAAACCAGTTTCTCTGGTTTTACTATTTATAGGTATGTGTTTGGGTAAAATGAACATTTTTGTTTTATTCTATAAACTACTGACAACATTTCTCCCAAATTCCAAATAAAAATATTGTCATTTAGAGCATTTATTTGCAGAAAATGACAACTGGTCAAAAACGATGCAGTGTTGTCAGACCTCGAATAATGCAAAGAAAATAAGTTCATATTCATTTTTAAACAACACAATACTAATGTTTTAACTTAGGAAGAGTTCAAGCCAAGTACAAGGTTGTCCTGGAAGAAAACTTGCTTCCTTCTGCTCTGACAGTGTTCCCCAACTCTGAGGATTGGTTTTTCCAGCAGGACAATGCTCCATGCCACATAGCCAGGTCAATCAAGGTGTGGATGGAGGACCACCAGATCAAGACCCTGTCATGGCCAGCCCAATCTCCAGACCTGAACCCCATTGAAAACCTCTGGAATGTGATCAAGAGGAAGATGGATGGTCACAAGCCATCAAACAAAGCCGAGCTGCTTGAATTTTTGCGCCAGGAGTGGCATAAAGTCACCCAACATCAATGTGAAAGACTGGTGGAGAGCATGCCAAGACGCATGAAAGCTGTGCTTGAAAATCAGGGTTATTCCACCAAATATTGATTTCTGAACTCTTCCTAAGTTAAAACATTAGTATTGTGTTGTTTAAAAATGAATATGAACTTATTTTCTTTGCATTATTCGAGGTCTGACAACACTGCATCTTTTTTTGTTATTTTGACCAGTTGTCATTTTCTGCAAATAAATGCTCTAAATGACAATATTTTTATTTGGAATTTGGGAGAAATGTTGTCAGTAGTTTATAGAATAAAACAAAAATGTTCATTTTACCCAAACACATACCTATAAATAGTAAAACCAGAGAAACTGATAATTTTGCAGTGGTCTCTTAATTTTTTCCAGAGCTGTATATATATATATATATATATATATATATATATATATATATATATATATATATATATATATATATATATATAATGCATGTTCTATAATATGTTACATGTAACTAAAAGTGTTCTCTTGTTTTCTCATGTGTTCCAGATATTGGCGACAGGGTATTCCCTCTACTATCGACGTCAGGCAGTGTGCAGGTATGAGACCCCAGTCGAGTTACCTGAACTGGGACACGTCAGCCTGCACTGCCTACAGCAGAAGAATCTGTGAATCCGCAGTTATGAATCTGATTAACAAAGCAAACAACGATGACAACGTTGCACGTGTTTAGAGTAGTGCTGGTGAAAGAATTCAAATATCTGAGCAAAACGCAACATGAAATAGATTCAGAGGCAAATATGACCCTGTTAGCATCATGCAAAATAATCTAGTAGCTTTAGATTCGGTCTTTATTAAATTGAATACAATTCAGAACTTCAAACACTTAAATCTTGACTTTACCCTATCCCCATTAAAAAATAAAACCTACTACAAAAATAATAATAAATACATTTCCCAGTGCTGCTATCATTGATTCATTCTCACTACTTTAAACCCGCTCCAACTACTGAATGACAGCACATTCCTGCATTTCTATTGGAGATTCCGCTTGCGAGATTTAAAACAAGAGTACAATCAGAATGGAGGCTTGTTAGCGAGATTTCAAGCTGTATTACAGTTAAGATTCAGAGGATTTAAAACAGAATTGTGTCAAAATGTACAAAAACCCCAGAAGAATGTGACCGTGACCATAAGGATTTTGTTGTGGAAGACAGCAATGGAAAGAAGGTACAACTATAAGGTTACTACTATACATATTTTGACAGAAAAAAAATGCTCAATTATTTTGGAAAGTAAACGAAAACACTAATTTCATACAGTATATCAAAATCAAAAGCCCCCCAAAAAACATTTACATAAAACTCGAAAATAACTAAAAATAAGCACTGACAAATACAATTAATAGAACCTGAAAAACAGAAGCCCTACTTATAGGTTTTATATTAAATTAATTAAACACTAAATACAAAACAAATATCACTTTCAGTACTTTCAAAAAGTGTTGTTGTTTGTTTGTTAATTTTGTGTTTTGTTGGGAGTCTGATCAACTCCAAATATGTTAGAAGATAATATTGAGGGTCATCAAATGGATGACTGGAGAATATAGAACATAGACTATGTTTTAAAATATGGCAAAAAGGGAATATATATATATATATATATATATATATATATATATATATACATATATATATAGAACAGTAATGTATACGTTCATGTAACAGGTCAGGAGTGTGTATCTTGTAAGTAGGAAAAAGAGCAAGGCACTTTAAGAGTTATTAAGAAGTTGTTTAATAAGGATTGTTTGAGTAATTCTGATTTTGCTCAAGCATGGAGATAAAGTAACATCTTAGAAAAAACTATGTACTAAGAACCAGCATAAATGTATATTATCTTGCCTTGATCATAAGAGGGTTTGATAAGGGAAGAGACCCAGGTTAATTAATGAGTTATTTGTGTTGTGTTGGTGTTTGGATGCAAAGGAATGGCCAACCTTTGGACTAAAACAATAACACAAATATATAAAGTAACGATTAACAGTTTGTTCAGGATTATGTTGGTAAACAAGAGGAACATTTTGTCTTTTTGATAGAGGGTTCACGTGAAAAGAAAGTGGTAGTATTGTTTCGGTACACAGGATTTGTTTGTCTCCCTGGTCACAGATTAGGGGAGAGATAAAACTTGTGTGACCCTATTTGGGCAGACTGAAGAGAGTAAGAATAGATTAAAAAAAAATAGGAAGAGAACAAATGTTTTTGGAAATCAATAAATCTGAAACAAATTAAATTATTGACCTGGAGATATTTTATTAGAAATATTTCCATGAATGAAGGTTAGAATGTTTGTTTGTGTGTGAATTTTATGTTTCAAACACGGGTGAATTTTAGGAATCACCTAGGAACGCGTATTTGAAACCAAGATCACATGAATGGTAGAGTTTGTATTATTGATTTAGTAAAAGGACAGAAGAAAACAAATAAAAGGGTTCTATAAGCATTTTTGACTGTCACACTGTTTTTGCTAATAGTTACGTTGTTATCAGTGGCATAAATACGGCTTTTCTTCAAAGGAGGAGAGTGCACCTTACACTACGAAATTTAAAAGGTGTTCTCGAAGTATAATGAGTTTGCTTTGTCAGTCGATTAAACGTGGTATTGGCATACACAGAAGAGGTGATGATTACTAGGTTAATGCAATATTGAGAATAAAATAGGAGTGCGGGAGCAAGAGATTGACGGTACAGTGTAGGATTGCAGGCTTGATGGATTGTGGTACTAGTATGATAGACAGCCTGTTGGTTAATGTGAATATAGGGTATAAATGATGAAAATGCAATTGAAGGAAATTAAAGTAGTGGCAACATACTGAGAGGATGGAAGGACCGGCTAGTTTTAGCGGTCCAAACATTAAAAAGTAAAAAAAAAATTTAAAAAAAAAAAAATGTCACAGAAGTTAATAAACCCTTGATTAGCACAACTAGAGGAACAGGAGGGTTTGGGTCCACAGATGTTAATGGAGCTAAAGTGTGGGTACAACAGGCGGAAGGACCGCCACAACCGGCGGATGTGATTGCAGTAGGGAAAGATAATACGGTGGCTATAATAAAACCTGGCAAGGAAGGATGGGAACATGTGCCAGCTAAGGGAAAACTAACGAGTTGTGAGTGTGTGTGTTTGTTTGCAGATTCACCATGAAGCACTGGGTATGGCGAACGATGGCAATATTGGCAGTGGTGGGGATGCTGCAGGCCTGGTCTCCAGGACATCAATTAACAAAGCTGGATCGGGTCACGCTGAGCTGGAATAACTACATCAAAACCCGAACCCAAGATAACTTCACCTGCAATGGTAATACAAAGTGTTCATTCGCCAACGTCACTGGGACACTGTGGTGCTGTAAAAATTGCAAAATGTGGGCTATAATACTCGGATGGCCCTGAATAAAGTTGTACAGTGGATGCCCGACAGTGCGCTCATGCATGTGTATCAAGCGTACTGGGACCGAGTAGCATCCGAGATGGTCATGGACATAACTAACATAACTCTACAACAGTGGCAGAACATTACCAAGTGGATGAACTAGACAGAATGTACATTACAAATGTTCTATGTATATCATCAACGCACCAAAGTACAATCATTGATTTTACGACAAAATAATCATGAATATAAAAAATTTTGGAACATTTCAGAGTTATGGGTGAACGTGATAAAAGAATCTACTATGTGTAACAATACTATGTGTATGGGGAGATATGTTATGCATAATGTAACGAGAGTGACACCTATATGTAAATACTATGTGCATCCCATAATTGCTGGGGGAGCCCACTGGTATCTCCAGGTTACAGGCACATGGTTGGATATACGTACTAATCAGACATATGCTTTACTAGATTGTGACAAGACAGACCAAGGCATGGTTTGCTTATTAAGGACAGGACGTACTAACCCATGTTTCACAGACGGACAGGGGTTGTGTGAATGGAGACATGAGCCGTTGAGGGAAATTTTGCACGAAGTTGGCCCTCATAAATTATGTATAAGTACGGTGCATGCCCATCCACAACTTACTTATGTGCCTTATTCTGGGTGTTTATCAGACATATATCTTTGGCATTGGGGAAATGATACTTACTTGTTAACCAATCATTCTCAGCAAGAGCTTCTCACCAGGATCCAGTGGGAGGTTCTCCATTCAGGAATTCACATTTCCCTGCAAAAACATCAAGAATTGCTGAATCAACCGTCTGAATTAGTTGACTTAGCAAAACAACATCAACACAATGCTACTGTATTAAAAATTAAAACGATAATGGCACAAAATACAATCTTAGGGTTAGGGAAAGTTATTGAACGTAATGCACAAGACGCGTGGTGGTCTATATTTGAGGGATGGTCACCAAAGGCTAAAGGAATATTAGATATAGTAATCCACCCCATCTTAATATTATTGGGGATTGTATTTCTTTTATGTGTATGGCAAATATGTTTATGTATCTATCTTCGCAGAATTACACAGCGAACAATGTATTTGGCAGTGCACAGATGAATCTCGACCGAAGGACCGAATTAAATAAAAAAAAATGTTCTAGAAAGTTCTAGAAATGCGTTCGAGTCCATCTGTGCCCTTGCCCTGTAATAACCTGTACTGCTTATACAACTTGTTTTTGTACTGCCTATCTAACTTGTTTTTGTACTGCATATCTAACTTGTTTTTGTACTGCTTATCTAACTTGTTTTTCTCAGAATGTTATGGGAAAGGGATGGCTCACAGAAATGATAAATAGGGCGAGTCTCGAGAGAGTGATCTGGCCAATTACTCTCTCGCACGCGGAAGCCTAACTTGGTAAGCTATAAAAGGATGGGTTCCTCCCCTACTCTGATGAGAGTCAGCCGTGAGGATTTGCGCAGTCCTGCTCGGTATTTTTGGAGACAGCTGCTTTCTCTTACCAGGGTCGAGGGGCTCTCCCGATCTGCTTGGAAGGGTAAGAATTAGTTCAGTTGCGTCTCATGGGTTGTATTGATCTGTGATTAATATAACCTTTGTATGTAACACTGTAGGTTTGTGCGGATGGCTGTCTCTTCAATGAGACACAACTAAGGAGCAGTTTTGGGTTGTGTCCTGTTGGGGATATTGTTATTTGCATCATAACATCGGTGTATGTAATTGTGTGTGTGTGAAATAATAAAGGACCTTTTGAAATTACTCTGTGAAGTAATTGTCTTATTTACCTCCACATCAACTTCCTTCTAAATTTAAAGTAATTAAATTTCACACAACAGTTAGTCCAAGACTAGTGCTCATCGGGGTCTGTGAAACCAGCCATGAGTGAGAGTCAATGCAATGTGTCTGCATAATGAAAGTTGTGTGTTTTGTCTGATCTTGTATCATATTCCTTCAAATTTAAGACACACTTTTTTAACCATTTTTTTGCTTCTCAAAAATAGCCTGCGTCTTAAAATTGAGTACAGTGTAGTGATGCGTGTATTAAAATTGCCAACAAAAGACTTGACTACCCCAGTACACAAACAGCAATGTGACTGACTGCCGAGAAAAGACGAACAAAGACATCAGTGCCCGAAAATACACAAGCAGCAACGTGACTTACTGCCGAGAAAAGACGAACCCAAACATTTCTGCCCAATCTCAAATCATCCATGACATACAGGCAGCCATTTTCAAAGAAGCATAATTAGCTTCCTGAGGAATTAAAAGAGAAGCAATTTCATCATTTATAAAAAACAGTACCAGCTTGGACAGATTGGAAATACTGATCAGACCCCCATATTTTTCGACATGCCAAGAAATACCACAGTTCACAAATTGGGAGAAAACATTGCAGCTACACGCCGCTGTATCACTCCAACATTATTATTTACAGGTGTTTGCCATAAGGCTCTGGACATTGTTAATTAAATCAATAAACACCCTTGCACCTGGAAATCATTGTCTGTCTGTTTTATATTCGCTCTGCAATGCACTCACCTGTATTCACTCACCACTTTGCCACACGTGGTTGTCAGAAGAGGGATGGACTACGCAGCACTGTCGGCGCTGCTGGAGCAGCTGGACAGCAGACGCGCTGCTGAGGAGAGACAGAGAGAGGAGAGGTACGCGGCGCTAATGGAGAGGGTCGGACTGGGGGCACAGACAGCAATGGTACCCGTCATGACGGCCCCAAAGGCGAGGACTCACAAAATGACAGTGGAGGATGACCCAGAAGCCTACTTGGTGGCATTTGAGCAGTTGGCTAACACCGCGTCATGGCCCCGAGAGTTCTGGGCAAGCCAATTGGGACCCTGCCTGATTCGGGAAGCACAGGCAGCTTACCAGGCTATGTCGGATGATGACGCCACTCAATATGACCTGGTGAAGCTAGCCATCCTCCGCTGTCTGAATATCACGGAGGAAACCCACCGAGTGAGGCTCAGGGAGTGCGCAGATGGGTGAGGCCATTGTCGAGCAGTTTTGCCATGTGGTCGGCACCGAGACCCAGCCGTGGATACGGTGCCACAACCCCAACACCCTGGACCAGGCAGTAAAACTTGCAGACGACTTCGAGGACTCCCTGGTGTCAGCCCAGTCCGGGCTACTCACACCGCGGAGCATCCAAGCATCACCCCCTCTCTCTGCAACTCCACCCCCACCACCGGGACCGGCTCAACGACCTTCTAGACCGCCGGCCCCAATGGGCAACCTTGCCTCCCCTCCATGGAGACCAAGGTTGGCCTCCAGCTGGGGAAGAGGTGCTGCCCCTGCCCCGTTGCCATACCAGCAGCGGGACAGATATCTAACCTCTGTGCCCTCCTTTCCCCCTACCTGTCTTAGGTGCCACCAGCCGGGTCATCAGGCCAAGTCATGTCCATCTGCGATGGAGTGTGACGTGGCCGCATGCAGTCTGGCATCAGAAGCGGGTAAGCGAGGGAAAAATGGTCGGGAGGAGCTTTGTATTGTTAATGCAATTTTGGGAAATGTGAAAACCCATGCATTAGTGGACACAGGGTGTGGTCAGACCTTAATTAGAACGTCTCTCTTGGGCAGTGTGTTGTGGCAGCCACAAGGTCAGGTGGCAATCTCCTGTATCCATGGAGACACGGCAACATACCCCACAGTCAAAGTATATTTATCGGTCGGTCCGATAAAACGTCACCTGATAGTGGGGGTGGCGGAAAGGTTATTATTCTGGGTCGAGACTGACCAAATTATAGAAAATTGGTGAAATTAATGGCAGTCCCGACCGCACACGTAAACGTGGCAGAGAAAGACGAAAGGGAAATGATTGGTAATGTGTTTCCCTTTCAAACTGAAATGTTTTCTCCCCTGTTCCGCCCAAGAAAAACAAATAAAGAGAGAAGGATGCGGAAATGGGAGGGAGCATTAATGAGACAAGGCTGGGGGCTGGTGGGAGCCTGCTACAATGGTAACAAATGCCAGTCAAAGGGGGTCGGAACGTAGTGTGACCGCGAGGGCGAGGTTACTGGGCCATCAAGGGCAGAGGTTACTCCCGCCCCTCTCAATATACCAGACATGTGGCACTCAAGTGCGGATATAGTGTGGGGCCAAAAGAAAGACCCCTCACTAGTGCACACTTGGGGACAGGTCCGTTCTATTAAAGGTAAGGATGTTGAAGGCGCTGGGGCACTAGTATTTCCACATTTCATTATCAAGGGACAATTACTGTATAGGGTAAACCTTGCCACGGGCACAGGACAGCCTGTAACACAATTATTGGTTCCCCCGTCTTGTCAACTGAAGGTCATGAGGCTGGCGCATGATATCCCTTTTGCGGGGCACCTCGGAGCTGACAAGACAAGGGAGCGAATATTGGCTCGATTTTATTGGGTAGGACTTCATAAAGATGTGTTGAAATATGTAGCCACATGCCCAGACTGCCAGCGAGTAACGCCAGGTCGAGTGCGCCCCGCCCCTTTGGTTCAACTGCCGATTATTTCCACCCCCTTTGAACGCATTACAATGGACATAGTCGGCCCTTTGCTAGTGCAGATTATGGCTATCCCCAAGGAGATCTTGACTGATCATGGGACTAACTTCCTGTCTAATACGTTACAGCAAGTATACAAAATATAAAAAATAAGTTCCATCAGGACGTCTGTTTATCATCCACAGACGGACGGTTTGGTGGAACGGTTTAATCAGACCTTGAAGGCGATGCTGAGACGATTCTAACCTTTCGACCTGGAGACAAGAATCAAAACTATGTGCTAAATGGCAGGGGCCATATGAAGTGATTCGGGCTATAGGAAAGGTGAATTATGAAATTAGACAGCCCGATCACCGTAATGAAAAATAAATTTATCATATAAATGTATTAAAGCCCTGGCAGGCAAGGGAGGCCTTATTTGCCCCAGGCAATATAGAGGATGATTTGAGGCCCGAGCTAGAGACCTCTAGCACAAAGGACATTTCGATGGGGGAACAGTTACTTCCTGATCAGCAACAGGAGCTGCGTATGTTAATTGAGGAATTCAACAATATTTTTTCTGACGTGCCCGGCAGAACTAACCTTGTTGAATATGCCATTTTCTCTCCCCCAGGTGTCACAGTGCAAGAGAGACCTTATCGGATTCCAAAAAGTCGACGAGGTGGCGTTCGCAAAGAGGTATGGGACATGCTCGAACTTGGGGTGATTGAGCCTTCCAGGAGTGAGTGGTGCAGTCCAATTGTGATAGTGGCCAAAAAGGATGGCACCAACCACCTCTGCGTTGATTTCTGCAAGGTAAACGCTATTGCCAAGTTTGATGCATATCCCATGCCTCGGGTCGACGAGCTTCTAGATAGACTGGGAACGGCAAGGTTTATTTCCACTCGGTATCTGACTAAGGGATATTGGCAGATCCCTTTAACTCGTAGTTCTAGAGAGAAAACCACATTTTCAACACCAGAAGGGCTGTTTCATTTCATAACCATGCCGTTTTGGCTACATGGTGCGCCCGCTGCCTTCCAGAGACTGATGGACCAGGTTTTACATCCACATCGTGAATATGTGGCAGCGTATATTGATGATGTGGTGATTTACAGCTCCACCTGGCGAGAGCATTTGGCTAGGATCACAGCCGTCCTTCAGTCTCTAAGGGAAGTCGGGCTGACAGCTAACTTGCGAAAATGTGCGTTTGCTAAAAAAGAGACACAATACTTGGGATTTATAATGGGGAATGGCAGGGTGAAACCCGTTGTCACCAAGGTCCAGGCCTTGGTGGACACGGCAATCCCCAAAACCAAGGCTCAGGTGAGGTCTCTACTGGGGTTAGCCGGTTATTTCCGCCACTTTATCCCCGAGTATGCCACAGTTGTTAATCCCTTAGTTGACCTCACCAGGAAGAGCGCACCAAATTCAATTAAGTGGTCAGAAGAATGTCAGGGGGCATTTGATATTGTTAAGCAGAGACTTTGCCAGGCCCCCGATCTCATCACTCCAGACTTCACCAAGAGATTCATCCTCCACACCGATGCGTCGGATGTCGGTTTGGGTGCAGTCCTGTCCCAAATGGTAGATGGAGTTGAACATCCCATTCTGTATATAAGTAAAAAGATGCTCCCTCGGGAGCGCAACTACTCCGTTGTCGAAAAAGAGTGTTTGGCCATCAAATGGGCTAC
Source organism: Acipenser ruthenus (assembly GCF_902713425.1). Taxonomy (NCBI): domain Eukaryota; kingdom Metazoa; phylum Chordata; class Actinopteri; order Acipenseriformes; family Acipenseridae; genus Acipenser; species Acipenser ruthenus. Next base: position 10,446,589 of record NC_081216.1, on the reverse strand, counting down.
TCACTCTTTGAGATACTACCTGCTGGGGCACTCATTTAATCTCATCACTGACCACGCCCCACTCAAGTGGTTAAGCACAATGAAGGACAGCAATGCCCGGAAAACTCGGTGGTATCTGGCATTGCAGCCCTTCATGTACCACATGGTACAATGTGCGGGGAAAGACCAGCAAAATGCGGATTATTTTTCCCGGGAGGGGAGAGTAATGGGAAAGGTAAATTTAGCCAACTGTTCCTTCGGTTCCACTCTGAGCGGTGGGATATGTGACAGAGATCGAATGGTGCTTGGTGTTAGATCTCCCTCTCGACCTGTGAGGGGACTGTGTAACGGGAACAGAGTACCCTTAACTAAATGGCACGACAATTTATTCCGTAGGGTAGGTGGAAGTTGGTCATTTCGGAAAGGGGCGCAGCTACGGTATCCAAACTCAATGACCCAGACGGTAAATGGTGTGGCATCTGAGGATTGGAGGAGCAGATGCGCTCGTTAACCTAGGGGTCATGAGCGAGGATATAAATAGGGGACTTAGCATACGTGATCTGTTCCTTGGTAAATGGTTAGTGCTAAAAACCTACAAGGAATCTGTGTGCTGTTTTGTGAACCGTGAGTTTTTTGTCTTGTGTGTGTTAGTGTTTGTTAACTGTGACAACTGCATGATGTGGGAAATCCGAGAAAACCCAACAGAGCTCAACCAAGTGTGTGTAAAGTGCTGCAAAATCCAGGACTTGCTTAAACTAGTAAGTGTACTAGAAATGGAGCTGGAGGAAATGAGACAGCAACAGGAGCTTGAGGAGCTGGCACACCCACAATTCATGGAAGTCTGCACCCCTAGCAGACTGAAAGCCACCAGGGAGATGAAAGAGGGTCGAAACAGCTGGGTTCAGATAGGCAGAAGCAGGGTGTAAGGCGCGTGAGTAATAATGGAATGTCCAGACAGTAATTTACGTGCAATCAAATAAAATTAGTTTTATTAATATTATTAGTTACACGATAAAATAAAAGAAAATGAAAAAAGAATGGCGTGAGAGAGGGGGTGCTGGAATAATAATAGAAAGAAGGGTTCGGATACTCCTTAGTCCTCTTCACAATATCCCAGGACATAAAAGGGATAAAAAAGAAAAGAAAACGTTAATGTGTATTTCACCCCCGTGCTAACAAAATAAAAACAAAACAAGCCAACGCTTAGTGTCTCCCTCAGGCCTATTCACCCCGCCTATGCTTTCCAGGACCAACCCCGAACACAGTAGCACGTTCCCTTTAGTATGCAAAGCCCTGCCCCTGTAGTCAGTGGAACACCAATCCCAAACTGACAAGTGTCCTTACAACTCACTTGACTCCAGTGGCCGGAATTTACATACTCACACTTCTGCCCCTCACCAAGGTGACGCCCCTCATAAAGATGATTTTCGTCATGGTCACGAAACCTTGGTAAGGGAAGTCCCGAGTTGGTTTGATGACTTCTACTGTCGGGAGGCTGAATTACAGACCGAAACCCCATTGACTCATCACATATCCCACCCCTCAGAGTGGAGCCGAAGGAACACTCGGAAACCTCTAACCCGAGGTTCCCTCCCGGGAAAAAAAAATCAGCATTTTGGGGTAACTTACCCGCATGATGCCTTATTTGAAAGGCGAAGGGTTGGAGTGCCAGGTACCACCGCATAATCCTAGTGTTTGAATCCATCATGTCTAACCACTTTAAAGAGGCGTGATCTGTGATGAGTACAAAGGGTCATCCCAGAAGATAGTATTTTAAGGACTCTACAGCCCACTTTACTGCCAGGCATTCTTTCTCAACTACCGAATATCTTCGTTCTCTGGGCAGTAATTTGGTGTTCTATACCATCTCTTTCCTGGGACAGAACTGCCCCCAGACCAGTCTGCGATGCATCTGTTTGAAGGATGAACTCTTGGCTGAAATCCGGGCTTACTAATGCTGGGGCACTAGTTTTAATAGATTCAAAAGCCGTCTGACACTCTGCACTCCACTTAATTTTATTTGGAGCGTTCTTTTTAGTGAGATCAGTAAGAGGGGCGGCTATAGTGGAAAAGTGTGGAATGAAACGGCGGTAATAACCAGCCAACCCCAACAATGATCTCACCTGGGTTTTCGTGGTAGGTACCAGTGAATCCAACAAAGCCTGGACTTTTGAAACCAACAGTTTCACTCTACCCTTACCCATTATGAAACCTAAATATTTAGTTTGTTCTTTTCCAATAGCGCACTTTGCCATGTTCGCTGTGAGCCCCGCCTTCCTCAGAAACTGTAAGACGGCTTCTAATCTATTCAAATGTTCTCTCCAGGAAGAACTATAAATGACTACTCATCGATATATGCAGCTGCATACTCTCGATGAGGTTGTAATACCCTGTCCAATAGCCTCTGGAAAGTAGCAGGAGCTCCATAAAGTCCGAAAGGCATAGTACAAAATTGAAAAAGACCATCTGGGGTTGAAAATGCTGTTTTCTTATGAGAGGCTTTCATTAATGGAATCTGCCAGTATCCTTTCGTCAGATCCAAAGTTGAAATAAACCAAGCTCGCCCCAGCTTGTCTAAGAGTTCATCTACCCGAGGCATGGGATATGCATCAAACTTAGAGATAGCATTCACCCTCCTAAAGTCGATACATAACCGTAGTGACCCATCTGGCTTGTCTATTGGTACAATTGGGCTACACAACTCGCTTCGGGAAGGTTCAATTACCCCAAGTTTCAACATACACTCCACCTCCCTCCAAACAGAATCTCTCCGACTCTCTGGAATGCAATACGGTCTCTGTCTAACTCTCAGACCTGGCGGAGTGATAACAGCATGTTCAATGAAATGCATTCTTCCAGGCACGTCAGAAAACATATCACTGAACATATTGATAAGATTGCTTACCTCTTTGCGCTGATCAGGAGTTAATTGTTCCCCCATCGGGACCTCAATTGCTGACACTGGCTCAATTGAGGGTCCAAAGTCCTCTCCCTCCTGTGCGGGAGATATAAAATGGACCTCCCGCTCTTTCCACGGTTTGAGGAGATTAACATGATGAATTTGATTTTCTTTCCGACGCCCAGGCTGTCTGGTCTCATAATTAACTTTTCCAACCACTCGAATAACCTCAAAGGGACCCTGCCATTTAGCAAACAACTTAGATTCAGATGAGGGAAGCAACAACAACACTTTGTCTCCAGGTCGAAAGTTCCTAATTCTTGCATTTTTATTGTAGCTTTGCTGCTGCTTCTGCTGTGCTGCTTTGAGATTGTCATGTGCCAATCGACCGACTAATTCTAAGCGATTGCGTAACTGTAACACATCTTCTCCACCAGCTGTCCAAAGAACTGGGCGAGCTGTTCCTGGCGCCGTGTTTCTCTCTCCTCTTGCTTCTCCTCCTGCTCCCTAAATATTGCCAAGACTGTAGCTGGATCCATTTCCCACAATGACACCACGTGTGAGGCGTGTGAGTAATAATGGAATGTCCAGACAGTAATTTACGTGCAATCAAATAAAATTAGTTTAATTAATATTATTAGTTACACGATAAAATAAAAGAAAACGAAAAAAGAATGGCGTGAGGGAGGGGGTGCTGGAATAATAATAAAAAGAAGGGTTTGGATACTCCTTAGTCCTCTTCACGATATTCCCGGACATAAAAGGGATAAAACAGAAAAGAAAACATTAATGTGTATTCCACCCCCGTGCTAACAAAATAAAAACAAAACAAGCCAACGCTTAGTGTCTCCCTCAGGCCTGTTCACCCCGCCTATGCTTTCCAGGACCAACCCCGAACACAGTAGCACGTTCCCTTTAGTATGCAAAGCCCTGCCCCTGTAGTCAGTGGAACACCAATCCCAAACTGACAAGTGTCCTTACAACTAACTTGACTCCAGTGGCCGGAATTTACATACTCGCACTTCCGCCCTTCACCAAGGTGCCGCCCCTCACAAAGATGACTTTCGTAATGGTCACGAGACCTTGGTAAGGGATGTCCCGAGTTGGTTTGATGCCTTCTACTGTCGGGAGGCTGAATTACAGACCGAAACCCCATTGACTCATCACACAGGGAAAAAAAGAACCTTCGTCAAACACAGCCACCAGAAATCCAAACATCTAACAAATTTGAGCCACTTCAAAATTTCGATGACCAAAACCAACATCAAGAGAACGAAAGGAACATCCAGGATCCTATAACAGTGCTGGCCAGGCAGCGAAAAGAAGGGAGGTCATGATTGTTGGGGAATCCATATTGAGAAACACAGCAAGTTCAGTTTGCAGTTTCGACCCTCTCACTACAACAGTGTGCTGCCTTCCAGGAGCCTCTGTCAAGCACGTCAATGAGAACGTGAACAGGCTCCTAGAATGAACAGGAGACAACTCGGTAGTAGTCGTCCACATCAGTACAAACAATATTGGAAGAGACAGGCCAAGATACCTGTAAAACAAATTCAGAGAGCTAGGAAGGAAATTAAAAAACAAGACCAAAACTGTGGTATTTTCTGGGATACTGCCGGCACCTTGCAAAGGACCATATGGACAGCTAGAAATACAAAATCAAAATGCATGGCTGAAATCGTGGTGCACACAGGAAGGCTTCACCTCTCTTGAACATTGGAGCACATTCTACAACAATGCCTATCAATATAGGTGGGACGGACTGCACTTAAACAAAAAGGGAACCAATCTACTCGGAGAAAGAATCCTTGAGGAGGTCAAGAAGCATTTAAACTAGAAAGGAAGGGAGAAAACAAAAAAAACAGAAGAGAAACCACATCAAAACAAAGGCAACAACTCAGGTAAGACAACTATTAAATGTATTTCTCTTAATGCTAGAAGTCTCAGAAACAAAATGTTAGAACTTGAAGCTACTGCACTAACACGTAACTACGATGTGATAGGTGTTACAGAAACTTGGTTGTCTGAGAGTGATGGAGATGAATATAATATAAGTGGGTACACACAGTATAGGAAAGACAGGCAGGACAGAAGCGGCGGAGGGGTAGCGCTATACATACGAAATAGTCTTGAAGCCCAGGTGTTAAATCAGGACAAAGAAAACAATGCAGAATCAATATGGGTCAGAATAATGGACAAAAATTCAATTGCATAATAATAGGAGCATGCTATAGACCGCCAAATTCAGACGCTAAGCAAAATAATCTGTTATACAATGACATTAGAAATGCATGTAGAAAAGGAAAAGCCATACTAATGGTGGATTTCAACTTCCCCCGTATAAAATGGGAGAACCCGGTGGGGAGCATGACGGACGAAATTGAAATGGTGGAAATGACAAATGACTGCTTCCTAACGCAATTTGTCAAGGCACCGACTAGAGGGGAGACATGCCTTGATTTAGTCTTTTCAAATAATGAAGACAGAATAACTAAAACAGAGGTCAGAGAGCCATTGGCAAACTCAGACCACAACATGGTCTCATTTGAAGTAGTTTTTAAAACCCCAAAAGTAATGACTAAAGCTAAGGTTTAATTTTAGAAAAGCAAACCATGAAGGTATGAAACAGAGACTAACACAAGTGTAGATTGGAGTAAAATAGAGAAAACATCCACAGAAAAAGGATGGCTGTTTTTAAAAAATGTAGTACTAGAGGAGCAAAACAATTACATCCCAAAAGTTGACAAATCTAAATCTAAAACAAAATGGCCAACATGGTTTAATAGATCAATTTAAAAAAAATATTCAGCGAAAAAAGTCACTCTTTAGAGCTTTTAAAAGGGACCAAAAACAAAGTACACAGAAAGAGTACTTGGAACTGCAAACACAAGTCAAAAAGGAAGTTAGAAAGGCCAAGAGAGAGATAGAAATCAATATTGCTAAGGGGGCTAAAACCAATTCCAAAATGTTTTTCCAATATTATAACAGCAAGAGAACATTCAAAGAGGAGGTTAAATGTCTAAGAGACACAAATGGCAAAATCATAGACGAAGAAAAAAAAATAGCAAATATATTAAATGATTACTTTTCACAGGTTTTTACAAAGGAGGACATGGACAACATGCCCCACATGTCGACCTGTTCCTATCCAATTTTAAATAACTTTAGCATAACAGAGGCAGAAGTGTTAAAGGGACTTGGAGCTCTTAAAATAAACAAATCCCCTGGGCTGGATGAGATCCTCCCAATAGTACTCATAGAAATGAAAGAAGTTATTTACAAACCGCTAACCAAGATCATGCAACAGTCTCTTGACACAGTGGTTGTACCGACAGACTGGAAAATTGCAAACGTAATTCCGATTCACAAAAAGGGAGACAAAACCGAAATAGGTAACTACAGACCAATAAGCCTGACTTCTATTATATGTAAACTTATGGAAACTATAATAAGATCTAAAATGGAAAATTACCTATATGGTAATATAATATCCTGGGAGACAGTCAGCATGGTTTTAGGAAAGGGAGATCGTGTCTAATTAATCTGCTTGACTTTTTTGAGGATGCAACATTGACAATGGATAATTGCAAAGCATACAACATGGTTTATTTAGATTTCCAGAAAGCTTTTGACAAAGTCCCGCATAAAAGATTAATTCTCAAACTGAACGCAGTAGGGATTCAAGGAAATGCATGCACATGGATTAGGGAGTGGTTAACATGTACAAAACAGAAAGTACTGATTAGCAGAGAAACCTCAAAATGGAGTGAGGTAACCAGTGGTGTAACACAGGGATCAGTTTTAGGTCCTCTGCTATTCCTAATCTACATTAATGATTTAGATTCTGGTATAGTAAGAAAACTCGTTAAATTTGCAGACTACACAAAAATAGGAGGAGTGGCAAACACTGTTGCAGCAGCAAAGGTCATTCAAAATGATCTAGACAGCATTCAGAACTGGGCAGACACATGGCAAATGAAATTTAATAGAGAAATGTGTAAAGTATTGCATGCAGGCAATAAAAATGTGCATTATAAATATCATATGGGAGATACTGAAATTGAAGAAGGGAACTATGAAAAAGACCTAGGAGTTTATGTTGACTCAGAAATGTCTTCATCTAGACAATGTGGGGAAGCTATAAAAAAGGCCAACAAGATGCTTGGATATATTGTTGGAAGTGTTGAATTTAAATCATTGCTCACTAAAATCTTTAGTGTTTTTGCAAAGAGGAGACGATAACCTATCTAGGGATATCTCGATATTTAGTGAGCGAGGCGTCTAAGGGGGGTAAATTGGGCATCAAAGACGTGCCCCCATGCGTTATCTATTGGTTATAATGGGCTGCATTTTGGGGTGCTGCTGATTGTGGGGTTCGGCTTGCTCACTAAAATCGTTAGTTTTTTTGCAAAGAGGAGACGATAACCTATCTAGGGATATCTCGATATTTAGTGAGCGAGGCATCTAAGGGGGGTAAATTTTGCATCAAAGATGTGCCCCCATGCGTTCTCTATTGGTTATAATGGGCTGCATTTTGGGGTGCTTCTGATTGTGGGGTACGGCTTGCTCACTAAAATCTTTAGCGTTTTTGCAAAGTGGGGATGATAACCTATCTAGGGATACCTCGATATTTAGTGAGCGAGGCGTCTAAGGGGGGTAAATGGGATGAAACAAGCGGGTAATATAGGGTACCGCTATGCTGCTGATACAGATTTGTTATTAATATTTTTGTTTTTATTTTTTTTAAAGAAGGAGCGATTATTTTTTAAATAGTAGCATATATATTAATTGAGCAAGATGTGTAAGTGAGTTAAAACACACAGAAAAAGGACATGCTGCTTTGTCAACTACATCGCAAATAAGGAACCGGGACTACGTAACCAACTTCCAGGTGGTTGCGTGGGTGGTGCCGTCAGACCAGGAAATGAATGGTTGTACGGGCAAAACGGCGCTGCTGCGCTTGTATTTAATAATTAACAAAACACGACACAAAACAAAGTAAAAGGCACTCTGGACAAAGTAAAACAAACACCAACAACAAGTATATTTTAGATATAGCAATTGTTTCTCTATTTAGACTTACGTCTCGCCTCCTGGAGCACAGAAAGCTGCAGGTTTTTATACAGGTGACCATCTCCTGATTAGCAACAAGTAATCAATGAATTAACTTGGGAGAGGGTCACCTTCTACACAGGGTTTTTAAATAAATAAACAAAACACAAACGCACGGTTTTCACAGTCATCTGAAATAATAAATAATCATGTCAGACGGCTTTCATCCGTCCGCACATAAACACAATATATTTATATAATAATAATAATAATAATAATAATAATAATAATAATAATAATAATAATAATAAATACCTACATAAATAATAAAATACACACAAGTGGTGGGCACCCGTCACAAAGTGAAACAGAACTTGATTTCAAACCACATGACATGAAGCTGTTCTCTGATTGCTCAGTTGTGTAGTCGCGCGACGAATTCGCAAAAATAGGATCAGGTTCTTTTTTTTTTTTCATTCGAAGGGTGCTATTGAAAAGCATTGGTTTTATTGATTTTCTCGCGTCGCTTTGTTGTGTCGCTCTTTGGTGTGAAGGGTGCTATTGAAAAGCATTGGTTTTATTGATTTTCTCGCGTCACTTTGTCATGTCCCTCTTCGCGTCGCGTCTGGTGTGTGCCTTTAGGGTGCTTCCCTAATAATGTGGCCACTCCATTTAATATTGTTTGTTTATTATTATTATTATTATTATTATTATTATTATTATTATTATTATTATTATTATTATTAATACTGTACGACTGTATTAACTTTATCTGTATGAAGTCATTTATTCCAAAGTTATTTTTGACAGCTCGAAAAGAACATTAAAATAAAAGCTGCATATTCTAAATAAAAATGCTTTGGAATATTATTATTATTTGTTTATTTAGCAGACGCCTTAATCCAAGGCGATTTACAGAGACTAGGGTGTGTGAACTATGCATCAGCTGCATTGTCACTTACAGCTACGTCTCACCCGAAAGACGGAGCACAAGGAGGTTAAGTGACTTGCTCAGGGTCACACAATGAGTCAGTGGCTGAGGTGGGATTTGAACCGGGGACCTCCTAGTTACAAGCCCTTTTCTTTAAACATTGGACCACACAGCCTCCTATTACTTCCTTGTGTAATATTATTTTCGGTAATTATGACTCTATAACAAAAACATTGTCAATGTAAAAAACAAGAAAAACGCCGTTTAAAGGGATGATATCAAACACAAAAGCCCAAGTTAGGAGAAGCAATTAGGCCAATCTTGTCAAGCATCAAGCAAATAGGCACAATTGGAAAGGTGCTGGGGCCCAAGATTCACACAATTCTTACTTGGTGCCTTTTTTTGATCGCTTCGCTCCACTTTAGCAATTGGCATATGTGGCATATTTACCCGCTGTTCTTCCCCAGTAAACCACGTTGGGCCGGGGTAACTACAAGTGGGGCTTGCAGAGGGTTGCCCCTTGTCAGGTACTGGCAGAGCAATCAGCGGCCCAACGTGATTTAACCCATTAAATGCAAGGCTACATATTCAGTGTAGACAAATACATTTATGCACTTAAAAGCTTGCGAATAAGAAGCCGGCGAATAAGCCAACTTCAGCCTCATCTTTTACAGTGTAAATGTATGAAAAGTAGACAGACGTAGCCATAATACAGTCAAATTTAATGTCACTTTTGTTAATGTCACACTCCGCTTATTCTCATCAAATTGAAAGGTCCCGGTCCGAATATAATGCATGCTGTGACTTTGATGTTTTGTTTTTAAAATGTATTAATGTTCAATGCATTGCTGAGTTTGTTGAAAGCTTACCTAGCTATGTTATTATTATTATTATTATTATTTATTTCTTAGCAGACGCCATTACCCAGGGCGACTTACAATCGTAAGCAAATACATTTCAAGTGTTGCAATACAAGTAATACAATAAGAGCAAGAAATACAATAACTTTTGTTCAAGCAAAGTACAAGTGTGACAAACCACAATTCAATAATACAGCAGATAATAGTGATAGTTACATCAGGATATGATTAAATAGTGATAGTTACATCAGGATATGATTAAATACAAAGTACTACAGGTTAAACACTTGGCAGATTACAGTATTCTGAAGTACAGGATTAAATGCAGTAAAATAGGGGGCAGATAAGATCAAAATAAAGCACAGTTACATGAAGGGTGATAGTGTCCCAGGATACAAACAGAGGAGTTCTATAGGTGCTGTTTGAAGAGGTGAGTCTTAAGGAGGCGCCGGAATGTGGTCAGGGACTGGGCAGTCCTGACATCTGTAGGAAGGTCATTCCACCACTGCGGAGCAAGGGTGGAGAAGGAGCGGGCTCTGGAGGCAGGGGAGCGTAGCGGAGGTAGAGCTAGTCTTCTAGTGCAGACGGAGCGGAGAGGTCGAGTGGGGGTGTAGGGAGAGATGAGGGTCTGGAGGTAGCTGGGTGCAGTCTGATCAAGGCATCTGTAGGCTAGTACAAGAGTCTTGAACTGGATGCGAGCGGTGATCGGGAGCCAGTGGAGCGAGCGGAGTAGTGGAGTAGCGTGGGCGAAGCGAGGCAGAGAGAACACCAGGCAGGCAGCAGAGTTCTGGATGAGCTGGAGCGGACGGGTGGCGGACGCAGGGAGGCCAGCCAGGAGGGAGTTGCAGTAGTCTAGGCGGGAGAGTACCAGGGCCTGGACCAGGAGCTGGGTAGCATAGTTGGTGAGGAAGGGTTGGATTCTTCTGATGTTGCTCAGGAAGAATCGGCAAGTGCGTGCCAGAGTGGAGATGTGCTGGGAATAAGAGAGGCAGGGGTCCAGGGTGGCTCCAAGGTTCTTAGCTGAGGAAGAGGGAGAGAGTGTGGTAGATTCCAGAGGAACAGAGATAGAGAGATCAGAGGAGGGGAAGGAGGAGGAGGGAAATAAAAGGAGGTCAGATTTAGAGAGGTTGAGTTTGAGGTGATGCGAGTGCATCCAGGAGGAAATAGCAGACAGACAGGTAGAGATACGGGAGGAGATGGTGGAGTCAGAGGTGGGGAAGGAGAGGAAAATCTGAGCATCATCAGCATAGAAATGGTATGAGAAACCATAGGATGAGGGGGCCCAGGGAGCAGGTGTAGAGAGAGAACAGGAGAGGACCCAAGACTGACCCTTGGGGGACTCCAGTTAAGAGAGGGTGAGGTGTGGAGGTTGCTCCACGCCAGGTTACATGGTAAGTGCGGTTGAAGAGGTAGGAGGAGAACCAGGCCAGAGCAGTGCCAGAGATCCCCAGGTCAGCAAGAGATGATAGTAGAATTGAGTGATCAACAGTGTCAAAGGCAGCAGAGAGGTCGAGGAGAATTAGGACAGAGGAGAGAGAGGCAGCTCGGGCACACTTAAGTGAGTTGGTGACAGACAGGAGGGCGGTTTCAGTGGAGTGGGCAGAGCGGAAGCCAGATTGGAGAGGGTCAAGCAGAGAGTGGTTGGACAGGAAAGCAGAGAGCTGGCGGTGTACAGTCCGCTCAAGGGTTTTGGAGAGGAAGGGTAGGAGGGAGACAGGACTGTAGCTCTGGAGGGAGGTGGGGAGGAGGGGAGTGATAGAGGCTTTTTTGAAGGCAGAGGGAAGATTTCTCCATGACGGAGATTTCTAGTGCAAAGCGGTTGCATATAAAACACACACAGACCAAACGAATCCAGGATTGAGTGTGTTTTTATTTGAATCAGCTCACGTTCACATTATATTATATCTACGAAAGGACTTTATTGTGTGTTTGTGTGCGTGAGTGCGTGTGCGCGTTTGTGTGTGTGTGAGTGTTGGTAGCAACGCTAAATGTTTCAACCTCGGTGACTCTTTGATGCGCTATTAATTTTAGGCAACTTGCAATATATATATATATATATATATATATATATATATATATATATATATATATATATATAATTTATTTTTTACATGAAACTTGTACTTTTTATATAGGTATATAAATGTCAATTGCTGTGGATTTAGACAAGGAAGCTACATGCCACTCTTGTGTGCAATTCCATTCTATGGTATCTACCAAACAAACAGGAAACTAGAAACTTTCAGACAGGAAATCGAAGCTGGTCAGGCTTGGATGTAAACTTAAAAAAAGAAAACATTTCAACAACTGTGCATTGGCGCAGCGGCCTAAGATCGTGTGCTCTTTAAGAACGTCATGTTGCAAGTTCAAACTATGGTATTTTTTTTTTTTTCCTGCGATATGTGTTGTTTTAAAACATAAATAATTTGTTTAATATAAATGGTGTGGATATCAAACTGCTTGTATACCCTGGTTTGTTTTGACGTTGACCAACATGTGGAATCACAGGATTGGTAGATGTCCAGTTATTTAGCTTTTCTGTTTGAATAGTCGCTACAACCCTTAAAAAGTAGACGGAAGAGGAAGAAGGAGGAGAATAACAATTTTACCTTAGTTTGACGACTTATATCGAAGAGGTATGTACGTTTTTTTCACATTTGAGGTAAGAAAGTTTCAGACTTTTGATACTGGTAAAGATGGTAATTCTAAGTGATTTAGTTTTGCCGCTGCAACATGGTAAAAACAGCTAACCTCTTTGAGCTGAATAGAGACTCTCGGTAGTTTGAAACAAGTTTTTCTAACTTGTACGAGGAACTGCCGTTCCTCTCAATCAATTATATATATATATATATATATATATATATATATATATATATATATATATAAAGTATCTGTATTTACAAACCATAAAGTGACTGTTTAATTCAGTGTCCAGAAAGCTTCTATGGGAAAGGGAAGCTTCTGTGCCTGCAACTACAACTACCTTAGGTAATGCAATGAAACGAGCCAGCCAGAAGCAGAAAACTATACAAGGATGCTGGAAGCAGAAATCATATGGCAAGCCAAATCAAATTATCATTTATTGATATCTCTAATTCATTTATAGATATCTCTAAATATTTGAAGATATCTCTAAATCATTTCCAGATATCTCTAAATATTTGAAGATATCTTCAAATATTTAGAGATATCTCTAAATGATAATTTGGCTTGCCATAGAAATCATACATACGAATACAGAGAACTGGAAAAACACAAAACAGCAGGTCTTTTATTATGTGTGTAGTTATTATTAAAGGCCACTGGATGTCACTAATGAGCCTGATCGAAGACTTTAAGCAACCATTTAAAAGGAGAAAAACGGAAGAAAGAAACGGTGTCCAGACATTCATAGTCACCAGAACGACTACGGCGTAACTCTGCAAAAAATACATACAAAACGGATTGCTTCTTTCAAAATGATACTGATAACAGAAATCATGAATTTGAAAGCTAAATTGCACCTGGCGATGAAGACTATTTTTTTTCAGAGCGTTGGAGAGGAGGAAGAAGATGGCGATGGTAGGTATAATACACTACCTGCATTGAAAAGGTCTACCGGTATGACGTATGATGTATGATGTTTGCTGAGCAAAACTACAATACAAACAGCTATCGTCGTGTGATTCTTTACAATATAAAACAAACCTAGCTACGTCGTCGACTTATAATGGTGATATTATATTTAATATATAGGCTAACCCGTTAAAACTTTCCCATACATTAAAAGTATGTTTAAACTGTGTAACTGCCTGATACGTCGTCTATCTTCATGCCAGTTTGTAGCCCGTGTAATGATTGTGCATGCATTTAGTTTTGGTCTGAGCTAAAACACGATGTAACTGTCGATATGATATACCTAGTCACATTACCTTTATAGCACTAACAACTCCGTGCATTGATGTCTTGTAGACTGTCTTCATTATTTAAAATGTTAATTGTATATATATGAACATTTGATTGTAACGATATTATCATGACTAGAAGCTGCACTTCGGAGTCGACTTTAATCGCAGATGTGGATAAAATAAGGATTATTAGGCTAATCACAGTTCCCAAGCCTTTTAAACCATTATTAACATGCATTTAACACCAGAGTACTGCTAAATGTACAATACAATACCTAGTCCGTATAATATTGTTATTTTAAATGAATAACCAGATACGATGTTATCTTAACTTGCTCCTAAATTTGGTGTACTGTAATGTATTGCATGTTGTATTACCGTACGACCTCATTTTAATAATAGATGGTGTTTTTTTTTTCTTTCTTGGTCAATAACAAATACAAAAGTTATATTTTTTTCTACTAAAAATCGCCAAAATTACATAAAAGGCAATATAACGTTATTTAAATCATTTTGAAAGGAAATATCGCAATATAAACCACAATAACGCAGTGGCTTTATTTCAATCATTCTGAAAGGAAATATCGCAATATAAACAACAATAACGCAGTGGCTTTATTTGCTCTCTATTACAAGTATACTTTAAACTGGCAGTAGTTTAAAATAAAATGTTGTACTGGTCTTGGGTTTAGAGAAAGTGGAAATGGTATATATCCTAACACATTGATTTGTGCAGCTACTGGCAGCAGCGAAATCAAGTTGCCAGAAATACTAGTCGTAGTGTTTTAATGGGGACATTTGGAACATCAGACTTTCTGGAGCCACATCATTGTATAATGGATAGGTTAGTCGTGCCATTTTAACCAATATTTTTTTTTCCAGAACCCTAATGTAAAATGTTTTTAAATGGGGATGGGAGATGTGTCTTTTTTTCAGTTGGAAAATGTCAAACCCACACTCAATCACACACAATCGTATGGTTTATTAGTAGCGGGTCAGCAGAATGTGTGTGCAGTAATTGACTACAAATTACAATTGGTGGTTTTATCGTAATAAACTGCAACCAGCATTAATTGACATAAGTAACAACACCCTGTATTCCAAATAATAATAAAACAACCGGGCACAGTTCTGCCATTGCTTTCTATGAAGGTCAGCTCTTCTGTTCTGAGAGAATATTAACAACAGCTGTTTTTCAAACTGCTGGAGCCCTGTTCTCAAAGTGAACTCTTTCAAATGGTGGCAATAATTATTTCAGACAAACAAAGGTAAATAAATAATTTAAAGGTGCGGTATAATAGTTTGATACTTGCTAGAAATAGAACTTCCTCCTTCAAATTTAAAATGGAAAGTAAAAAAAATCCTGTGATTGTCAGTTGATTAAATAAGGAATTGCTGAAAGAGTTGATCCTTGAGAGTTTAGTAAATACTATATTAGTTAAATAATTGATTAATGTTTGGTAGTAATTCCTGAGCAAAATGTTGTTTAGCCTATAAATAATTACAAAATACTAAATTACAAAAAACAAATGTAATGAAATCCCATGTATTTTCAATACTGTCCATCCCTGCTCCTAGGTGTTTTACTAATGAGCAACATAGGAATATGCTCCATAATAAATCAATAGGCAAATAAAACGTACTCCTTGATTTTGCAATGCAAATAATAATATAAACATATTTTGCAAATTTGTTGGGAGACAGTTTTGCCAGTCAGTAACTTTCCCTGTGCTTATAAAATCCCCTCACTTTATTTAAAATCCATCCGTTGCATTTTTTAACATGTATAAAGAGAAGAAAACGATAGTAACTTTTGAAATATTATGCACCTCTGGATGGCAAGCCAAATTATCATTTAGTGATATCTCAAATGACATTTCATCGAAAACCGTGGCGGCTGGTGGCCAGAATTTTTGGGTGTTCACACCTCAGATGCAGGCTGTCAACAAGATTAAAATATCATATAAATAATACAAATATACAGTATGGTACATTTAATAACTGATTACCCCAAACAGGCAGTAGTAGTCGGTAAATTAACAAAAAAATAATAATTGCCAAACAAAGCAAAATATTACTGAGCTTAAGTTAAAACATTGCTGAAGGCAGCAGCCTCAGAGAAAAAGGGACAGACGGTGCAAAATAAAGGCAGATTAAAACTGAAAAGAACGACGTTCAACAAATATTCGTAAACATAAACATTAAATTAAAGATAGACAAAGATAATTAGACTATTAATAATTTAAAGAGCTTAAACGTTTTCTGTCTTTCTGCAAAATAACGCACCATGCAAGACCGTGTTTGCTAACCGGCTGCACTCCATCCAGACATTTTTAAGCCAATCATAGCCAGTCCTGGCTGATGGCTGGCAGCTACTGCGTATGTGAATGGCGGATTTGAGCAAGCGTAGCCCAGCTTCAGCCCATTAAAAAGATGGGATGAACGGCATTGTTGATGGGCCAGTGTCACGTGAGGGTGGAAATTCATTAATAAGAAACTGGGGGTTTGGCGATCAAGCGAACACTGTTAACCGGCCACCCCTGTCTTAAAATGAATTGCAGCTGTCTTTAAATAATTTGCACATATAAGAACATAAGAAGAACATAAGAAAGTTTACAAACGAGAGGAGGCCATTCAGCCCATCTTGCTCGTTTGGTTGTTAGTAGCTTATTGATCCCAGAATCTCATCAAGCAGCTTCTTGAAGGATCCCACGGTGTCAGCTTCAACAACATTACTGGGGAGTTGGTTTCAGACCTTCACAATTCTCTGTGTAAAAAAGTGCCTCCTATTTTCTGTTCTGAATGCCCCTTTATCTAATCTCCATTTGTGACCCCTGGTCCTTGTTTCTTTTTTCAGGTAAAAGAAGTCCCCTGGGTCGACATTGTCTATACCTTTTAGGATTTTGAATGTTTGAATCAGATCACCGCGTAGTCTTCTTTGTTCAAGACTGAATAGATTCAATTCGTTTAGCCTGTCTGCATATGACATGCCTTTTAAACCCAGCATAATTCTGGTTGCTCTTCTTTGCACTCTTTCTTGAGCAGCAATATCAGAATAACGAGGTGACCAGAACTGAACACAATATTCTAGGTGAGGTCTTACTAATGCATTGTAAAGTTTTAACATTACTTCCCTTGATTTAAATTCAACACTCCTCACAATATATCCAAGCATCTTGTTGGCCTTTTTTATAGGATGTACTAAGGGTCATTTGAAAATATATTTGGTTCAGTTAAATATATTTAAAATTCATTTACAGATGTCTTGAAATTATTTTTGGATGTCTCAAAATGTGAAATTGCTATTAAGAGAGATTTTAGAGAGACTTAAATTCATTATCTCAGCAATGTTGAGATATTAATAATGTATTTTAAGATATTTGAAAACCGCACTCTTCACTTGGAGATATCTATAATTTTCTTGATCTTAAACTTACTAAGACATCCATTGCAAATTATACCTAACATTGAACATCCTGTTCATTTTGAGATATCTGTAATTCAGTTGATATCTGTAATGTACTTTACACCCTGTAAAATGCAGCTGTGGAAAAGCTACAAATTATTCTCTGTGCAGCACTTTCAAATTGGGGGCTAATTTGTTCTTTTTAATATCATTTTTCCCGGCTTGTAAAATGACTTGCCATGGTGGCAGCAGTTGGTGTGTGTTTGACATCCTTGATGTAGATATCTACATAGGCAGTTGATGGTATTTGATGTCTATTTTCAGGTTCAAAGTCTCTGCAGTCTGCTAGTGGGAAAGAGTCCCTCTACAAGAAGACTTCCATCCTGCTTGCTGTGATCTGCTGCCTGCTGGTTTCCATCATCATCGGCCTGAGTTTTCTCTGTAAGTATCTGTAGGATCTGTAATACATTATCATGGGCCTGAGTGTTCTCTGTAAGTATCTGTAGGATCTGTAATACATTATCATGGGCCTGAGTGTTCTCTCAGTATCTGTAGGATCTGTAATACATTGTCATGGGCCTGAGCGTTCTCTCAGTATCAGTAGGATCTATAATACATCGTCAGGGGCCTGAGTGTTCTCTCAGTATCTGTAGGATCTGTAATACATTATCATGGGCCTGAGTGTTCTCTCAGTATCTGTAGGATCTGTAATACATTGTCATGGGCCTGAGCGTTCTCTCAGTATCAGTAGGATCTATAATACATCGTCAGGGGCCTGAGTGTTCTCTCAGTATCTGTAGGATCTGTAAAACATCGTCATGGGCCTGAGTGTTCTCTGTTAGCAGGGTTAGAAACTCCTGCTTGCCCGAGGCGAATTAAATCTGATGAGGTCTACTTGATGTCTGTCTCAGTAGTACTCTGGCCGAGTACTTAAAACAACACGTACAGATGTACTCTCACGTTCACAGGCTTGCGTTATAAAATGCAGGAAAAGTCAATTTTCTAACGGGGTGTAACAGTGGTGAATAAGCATTCACAATGCTTACAAAACATCACTCAGAACGGAACTGAAACCTTCCTTCATCTCCCCTGCAATGCCATCCCCATGACGTTTTTGTTTGTGTTCTCCCTCTGCTCGGGATGTGAACTTTATCGTTTCATTTTACTGAAACACATTGCATCTTTTGAAGTGTAAAGTCATTTTACAAAAAATGTGGAGGTTCACCTCCTCCCCCCCCAAAAAAAACAAAACAAAAACTATTACCATAATTAACATTAATGTAATATGTTGCTTAAAACATTACACAATATATTCATAATAAAGTAGACGATTAAACAAAGACAAACACATGTGCCCTCCGAAATGTGTGCCATCAGCCGTCCGCTTCTATACACTCTGCAGGCCCACCATGCAGCTACCTCAGAGCTACAGCGTCGGAGGACCACGCAGCTCTAGGACGCTTGCAGGTAGGCCCGCTGGTGCCCGGCCAGTCTACAGGGGTCGCTGGTGTGTGGTGAGCCGAGGACACCCTGCCGGACCTAAGCCCTCCCCACCCGGGTGGCACTCGGCCAATTGTGTGCCGACGCCTGGGAACTCCCGTCCACAACCGGCAGTGGAATAGCCTGGACCCGAAACGGCGACCTCCAGTCTATAGGGCACATCCTGCACTCCACGCAGAGTGCCTTTACGGATGCACCACTCAGAAGCCCCAATTCCTTTATTGTTTTAATCGAATTTGTTCAAACATTTTTTTTTGGTCTACATGTTGAAGTTTCATTGTGCGCTGTCAGATTTGAGCTGGTCATGTTAAAATATTTTACAAACAATAAATAATGTTTTTCTGAAAAGCATCTCTTTCTGTGGTTTTTGTTTCTGTATTAAACAGGGTGAGTCTCAGACTATTACACTTTTTTTTTTTGTGCACATTCATTTCATGTATGCACCTGTAATCTTTTATAGTTAGTTATAGCCACAGATCTAACAACAGTAAAAAATAAATAAATAAATAAAACAGGTTAAAATAGCTCGGACCTTAAGGGTTTAGATTTAAAAAGTGTGACTAAGTACAACATACTTTCAGTAATTTTTTTTTTTTTTTTTCTAGCATTACAGCTTTGCGATTGTGGAGATGTCTGTAAGTATGTATTACAGTTGTGCATGTATTTAGAGAACTGCTTAAAGAACTGCAAAATCACATTATTATTATAATAATAAGTACTAACTTTTAAAATTAATTTCTGCCATTTATTTCCTTAAAAACTCCCAGAAGCATCCCGCTTTGGCTCTCCCTCCCAGTACTGATGTGTGTTCAATGTCACTGGTGTTCCGAAGATTTAAGTGGAGTAGTGCTGTGAATGGGAAAGCGTAGCATCGAAATATCTCCAAGCAGAAATCAGGAAACCATTACAAAAAATCTGATTCACTGTTCTAATAATGTCTACATCTTTCATATAGGAAAATGAGAGGCTTACAGAATGATGGCAACACATAGTAATGAGATTTTCTGGAATGTTTTTGTTAACTCTATGTACTTTAAAGAGATGAGTGTGCACACGTGCCTAATGAGGAAGATCACTGGGATCCTTGTAAAATGTCTGATTTCTCTCAGGTTCCAGGATGACTCAAGGAAATGGTGAGGAGTATAACAGCCCTATTCCAGTTGATTATGAGCAGGAGGAGAAAGTGGATGAAGTCAACACAGGCCTGCCCACACATTCCAGCTTCACAGGGAATTGCTCCGATATGGAGTCCCTTTTCTTTGAGGCTGTGTTGGGGAGCAATATCACAAAAAACTGCAACGGTAAGAGTCACTCCAGTGGCCAGTCTGGCAATGTCGTTTTCTTTTAATTGGTGAATGTGAAGCTGATGAAAGAAGGAGAAGAGTGTCATTGGCTAGTCAGGTCCAGTACTGAAGGGGGAACCATGAGCGATTCCCTCCACAGCTATGCAACAACGTGGAGAGGCAAAGACACAAATGTGGTGATTGTTTATTAATGTGGACTACATTATTATCCAGTAGGTGTTAAACAAAACCATTCATTTCAGTTGGGATCTGAGACCTCAGAGGTGAAAAGCAAGTCAGACTTTTACATTTGGGGGGGGGGGGGGGGGGAACAGCAATCCAATTGAGGTGCAACATTCTTTAGCACAATCTGGGGATGGGTATCTATTAGTCTGCCTTTTAAACACTGTATGTTTGCATGCTAAACATTTTAACATATGTAGAGAACTGCTCATCCAATTGTGATTCTTTCACACGCATGTAAATATGTGGATGCAGTCTGTGGTGACTTACTTATTGTTGCTCCTGTGTTTGTAGCTGAGGTTATGTGTAAGTTACTCACATGCATCCTTGTTTCTTACTCAATAGGTCAGATGTGTGAATTGTGTTTGAAGGGCTGGGTGCTGTTCAATCACAAGTGCTACATGTTTTCAAAGGATATCATGTCATGGAATGCCAGCCAGGCTCAGTGCAGATCAAAGAGAGGTGACCTGGTGAAGATACAGAGTGAGGAGGAGCAGGTAGGAGAGTGAGCCTGGCTGTCCCAGGCCAGGGAGCTGGTGGAGGTGTCTGGGCAAACGTTTGCATATGTAATGAGCCTGGCTGTCCCAGGCCAGGGAGCTGGTGGAGGTGTCTGGGCAAACGTAATGATAATGATCCTTGCTGCTTGTCCAGTCTGTCTGCACCTTACATTTCACATGTATCTAGAGAACTACTCATTCAATGGGATGAACTTGGTTTGGATGAACTTGAATTGAGTGGATCACAATCTGGGGACATAAGGAGGTACCTGTCTGTCTAAGAACACGTCACATTTTTTTTAAAGGTTTGACTATATTTTGTTTTATTGTGTAAGTCAGTGCTATAGGCTTCAGCATGAGATGTTGAAACATTAGTAAAATGTGAAGTCTTGGATTTAAAAGCACCTGCCAACCCAGCACCTATATGTCATGTCTGCTGTCTCGCCCATTGTGAATGAAACATGCAGCTTTTGTATACTAAAGAGGAACACATGTAGTTTTCTTTGCATGCATGACATTTGTTCTAGTATCAGTTTTTAGTCTATCCATGAGAGATGTTCAGCTGCTGAAGTATTTGATTCTGTGCACTAATACAGTGACCTTTTACTGTGCTTCGAACCCTGTTAGGTACATCTGCAATCTGATGCCTGGAAAGTTAATAGCAGTACTATTAACAGTACAGGCATTGTTTTTATTGTGCTGAAAAGAATTGTCAATACAATACAATACAGGTATAGACAATGTCGATCCAGGGGACTTTTTCAACCTGAAAAAAGAAACAAGGACCAGGGGTCACAAATGGAGATTAGATAAAGGGGCATTCAGAACAGAAAATCGGAGGCACTTTTTTACACAGAGAATTGTGAGGGTCTGGAACCAACTCCCCAGCAGTGTTGTTGAAGCTGACACCCTGGGATCCTTCAAGAAGCTGCTTGATGAGATTCTGGGATTTGTAAACTTTCTTATGTTCTTACATTTGTGAAAGTACTCCTCAGCAGAGCCACAGCCAGCTGAGCTGAGCAGTTGGAATGGGTTACATTGTTTGGGTAAAAACTAAAACACTGTTGAAGCCTGTAGAACAAAGTGGAGTACGAAACCAAAGCAGACCAGCTAGAAAAACACCTGGATGAATTGGTGGTGTAACTAGAGTCCATATTACAAGTCAAATGCTGTTCAGTTTTTAAATATAAACTGCACTGTAATGTGTTTTGGTATGTACATTTCAAAAAGGTATTCGATAAGGCAAGATGAAAAAGGTTGTTGAATTGGGAACAGGAATATGCTTTCACTGTTCCACTGTGATTTACTATTATCTATTACCAGTATTGCTGTGTGTTGTGTAATGCATACCTTGGAGCAGCTCGGGGTCCCCCAAAAGACAGCTTTGCTTTACTTGGAAGTAGCAGGACATGTTTTGGTTTGTTTGTCTCTTAACTGCATCAAAGTTCTTGTTTTTTCACATTACAATTTGAAGGAAGGACTGGCTTGTTGTAGATGTATGGATGGATATAAAGTAGGCTATATACTACAGGAGGAAAATGTTACTGGACAGGGCATACTGTATGAAGTTCATAGTATAGTCAGTTTATTTTCATCCTGACATTTTAATGGTGATTCATTCATGGAACTTGTGGTATAAAACTTTTTTTTTTTTTTTTCTTACAGAACCTAATATTTGTGATAAGCATTGGAAATGTATTATTGATTTTGTCATTGTTGTCATTGCTATTAGTACACAACTGTACTGTTGCTAGTATAGAGCATTTAATTTGTTTTTTAGCCAGATCAGTTATTAAAATGTAATTTCAATGTGAAAATATATAAGTCTACAATCTATTTGTGATAAATGGACCAAGTTGCATTTTTTTCTACTACATTAGCTTGCATACAAAACTAGAGGTACACCAGTTGAATTAGTTGTATGCTGTGTATCAGTAATGTGAAATCTCTCTGAGACACATTCTGGTTGTTACCATGGAAATGGCCATACTGTTTCTTGCTCCAAGTCCTGTGAATAGACCATTCAGTATTGTGTATTGTGCACTGAGAGAGTTCATATTCCAGCAGGCTTGTGTTACCATGGCAGCCACCGCAGGAATTGGAGCGGAAGGGAGAGAAAGGGAGGGACACAGATAAACAAATAACTTTTCTATTTTCAAGTCTAGAACATGTTGTACTCTTCCTGCCACAGCTGTAAACATACAGATATGTAGAGCTATGGCCATATTAGATCACTGTGACCTATAACCCACATCAGCACATGTACAAATGTTAGACAGACAAACGGATGCCTCAAAATTCTCATATACTATATATAATCATACAGTCGCCTCCACAATATCATTGTCGCCTGGGATTATAAGCAACAGTAACATATCTGCCAGATTGTCTTGTCTTTCATGCCAGCACATCCCCAGTGTTTTGTCTGGTGGCCGTTGTATAAGTTCAGTGTTTTATCTTCAAGATGTGCAATTAAACACAACATGCTGCTGCTGCATGAATTACAAGGATGTGACCTTCAGCTGAAGAGATCTCTGGTTTGAGCCGAGTTTCTACAAACGTAAAGGACAAAATTTCACCCCAAAATACGAACCAAATGTAAATAACATGACAAATCTGTTATGTCTTGTAGCTACTGGCCTGACTTTTTATTTATTTATTCATTTATTTATTTATTTATTTTTATTTATTTGTTGTTTTTTTATTAATAGTTTGTTTTCATTGAGTTGAATGTGACTTGAACTTGTTTTTTTTTCTTCATAAAAGTAACCGTTTTGAAATGACCTTGCCTATTTTGAAACCGTGTTTTTAGTATAGTGATAGTGACTGCCTTTTTTTTTTTTTTTTTTTTTTTTTTTTTTTAAAAAGGTAAAATATTGTGTGTTCCGATACTTGTAGTAACTCATGTTTGCATTGCTGATACAGTACCCTAGTCTCCAAGTGTAAATAACACAGTAGAGGCTAACTGTATTTAAGCATTTTTTTCCTCTGGTAATGGAATTGCCAATTGAGGTGTGTGTGTGTGTGTTTTTTTTGTTTGTTTGTTTTGTTTTTCTTCTATTGTTTCGCACATTGTGGATTTGTTGTTTTTACAGCAGCCGGATACTTAAGTGGTAGTTTTAGGTCTGTGCTATAAATCAATTAAAGTGGATTGTTTGTCTTTGTTTAAAATATTCTGTAATGTACTTTTTTAGTTTTTAGCAATTAGGGGGGTTCAGAAAAAAAAATACATAACGCATTCCCACGTGTTGCTACAACTGTTTAAATATCATACCTGTAATTTTTCTATTTATTTAATATTCTGACAACTTTTTACACTTAGAACTTTAAAGCTCTTTTCAAAATGTCTGCTAGTGCACTGATAGTGTAAGGATTTTTGCCCACATTGTCAAACGGGTAACACAGCAATAACGATCCATGATGTGGTAAAGAACAGAAAAGTCAGAGCACATGCAGTGTTTGAGGACATATCTCAAACCCCAGTGCACTTGAGCAGACATTTTGAAAAGAGCTTTGAAACAGTTAGTTTAAAAGTGTAAAAAGTTGTCAATGTTAACTATCAAAAGAAAAATGACAGGTACATTATTTAAACAGTTGTAGCAACACGTGGGGACGTGTAACGCTGTATTTTTTGGAAACCCGCTACTTACTCTTTAATACTGACGTTAACAAGAGCAATGTTAAATGGGCTGTACTGTAACCTAACCTGTAACCATGGCAACTTTCACTTTTTGTGTTTAGAAATTCATCTCAAAGACAGCTGAAAAGAAGGGTGGCTTTTACTTCTGGATTGGATTGGCTGATCAAGCCAAGAAAGGAGAATGGCGCTGGGTGGACAACACACCTCTGAGGAGAGGGTGAGGATTTCCAAAAATTGGAAAAGACCAGTTTGTATATCTGATCTGACAAATATTGAATCAATAAAGTATGTCTTCATTAGACAACTATAAAATAAATACGTGTTTACATTAAATAATATAGCCTATTAAATACAATACGTACCTCCCAGTCCTGTTATACATTCTGCTGCAGGAAGCCTTATAAATAATGTAGTACAGAGTAGACGTTAAATCAGGGTTTCCCCTGGGTTCTAGATTTTTGTAGTCACTAGTGACTAATCCTTTCTAAAAACATTAGTCACTCCAGATATTCAGTAGTCACTACTGGCGCACAGCTCAAGTCTTCAAGGGTGTTATGAATCCTGTTTTTATTTTATACCTTAAATAACTGTATTGACCAAAACAATTATTTAATTTAAACCGTTTTAATAATGCTCTACAGTTTAAATAAATTGGTAATGTAGAGCTGTAAAGTTTTAGAACATTAAAATTCAAGAACCAGATTTATTTGCCCTGAAAAGCTACATACAGACACAGAATGCATTATGAATTACTTATACCATGTATGTCTTTTTACAATAAAAAGAAGAAAAAAAGGCTGAAACTTTGCTGCTTGTTTTCTTTTTTGTTATCTGACACGTGTGAGCTTTGTTTGTTCTTTTTTCTGGTGTTCCGAATCCAAGTCTTCATTTTCTACAATTTGTTGTTCTGTTTGTTCTGTTTCACTCTGCTGTGGCCACGCTGAAAAAACGAGTGGATTTTCTTCTGCGACATTTTACAGTATTGGCTAACAGTTTTGTTTTTTAATTCGCGCACACAAGTTTACCGCAATCATGTATTTATATTGATGATAAAGTTATAGAAAAGAAGGTAAAGTTCACTATCTACGCATCTCTACAGCTGGCCTCAATACGAAAACATATTACTGGCATTTTTTAATTATTGGTGACTAAAACGTACAGTACTGATGCTAATTAAAAAACAACAATAAAACGCTTACCTAGTATCAGTGTCATAGATGTCCCTGCTTGTTACCACACATATCGCTGATAATGGCAGGGAAATTGGAGAGAGCTTCAGTTGCAAGACATTTTTGGCGTTTTTAATCTTTGATGGTATTTCGCCTTGATCGCCATTTGCTAGTAATGTACTAGTATTGAGCAAACAATCCACATTTTTTCACTGGATTGAAAGCTAAAACTACTCTCACACCAGACGTAACGGCTTGTCAAACTAGACTGCATGACAATACTTTGGTTTCTGATTGGCCATTCATTCTGTATTTTGAAATGTATTACTTGTTACAATAAACTTTAATCGGGTCATTGAAAAGAATAAAATATCGACTTGCAGGCATGAACGCACACAGGAAATAAAATGAGTTAAAGACTAGGCTTAGTTTTTTAAAATGTCTTTTTTTGTATCCCAGACAAACTGCAGTAACCGCCCAACTGTTTATATTACATTTAAACAAGGGCTTATTTAAAATGTACATATTTAATATGTAAATTAGCCATGTGTGCACTGAACGCTGTCACAGTGCGTCAGTCTGGTGTTAGCGATTAAACGCTGGTTACGTGACAAAAGTTTGCAATAGATTGGCAAGTGGTACTAAACAAAATGCGTTGTCTGCCATTTCAGAATTTTTCTCGAGGTACCCCAGTTTGAAAACTGCTAGAAGAAACCACATTACCAACAGATACAGTTTAATAGTAGTAGTATTTAAATGCCATTGTCCTGACTGGTAAATTCTTCCAGCTTCCCCTTTTATTTTGACAATTTCCATATAAAAAATGACATTTTTATCTTGACATTTCATTCTTAGCCACCAAGTAAATAATTTGGACAGTTTTCAAAACAATTGTTGCTTTATTTTTACACGTTGGTGTTGTTGATAATATGATAAACGAGTATATCTGCTTCAGGTTAAACGATGGCCCGTGTTACACAGAACACTACAAATACAATGTCAAATATACACTATGTATTTCATTGGTTTTGTGGATTTGCTATGTTTTTAACTTATTTTAATACTGCACATAATTATATAGTTTAGAAAATGATACTTACCAAAACCATGCTGCACGTGAACTGTATTACATAAGAATTTCCTTTATTCCGATTCCAGTGGTGTTTTCTCAATGCAAGATGTATTGTAGGCATATACAGACGTGCTCAGATTTGTTGGTACCCCTCCACAAAAAACAAAGAATGCACAATTTTCTCTGAAATAACTTGAAACTGACAAAAGTAATTGGCATCCCCCATTGTTTATTCCATATTTAATAGAAATCAGACTTTGCTTTTGATTTTTTATTCAACATAATATTGTAAATAAGAAAACAAATGAAAATGGCATGGACAAAAATGATGGGACCGCTAACCTAATATTTTGTTGCACAATCTTTAGAGGCAATCACTGCAATCAAACGTTTTCTGTAGCTCTCAATGAGACTTCTGCACCTGTTAACAGGTAGTTTGGCCCACTCTTCCTGAGCAAACTGCTCCAGCTGTCTCAGGTTTGATGGGTGCCTTCTCCAGACTGCAAGTTTCAGCTCTTACCATAGATGTTCGATAGGATTCAGATCAGGACTCATAGAAGGTCACTTCAGAATAGTCCAATGTTTTGTTCTTATCCATTCTTGGGTGCTTTTAGCTGTGTGTTTTGGGTCATTATCCTGTTGGAGGACCCATGACCTGCGACTGAGACAGAGTTTTCTGACACTGGGCAGTACGTTTCGCTCCAGAATGCCTTGATAGTCTTGAGATTTCATTGTGCCCTGCACAGATTCAAGGCACCCTGTGCCAGGCGCAGCAAAGCAGCCCCAAAACATAACCGAGCCTCCTCCATGTTTCACTGTAGGTATGGGGTTCTTTTCTTTGAAAGCTTCATTTTATCGTCTGTGAACATAGAGCTGATGTGACTTGCCAAAAAGCTCCAGTTTTGACTCATCTGTCCAAAGGACATTCTCCCAGAAGGATTGTGGCTTGTCAATATGCATTTTAGCAAATTCCAGTCTGGCTTTTTTATGTTTTTCTGTCAAAAGTGGAGTCCTGCTGGGTCTTCTTCCATGGAGCCCACTTTCGCTCAAAAAGCGACGGATGGTGCGATCAGAAACTGACGTACCTTCACCTTGGAGTTCAGCTTGTATCTCTTTGGCAGTTATCCTTGGTTCTTTTTCTACCATTCGCACTATCCTTCTGTTCAATCTGGGGTCGATTTTCCTCTTGCGGCCGCGCCCAGGGAGGTTGGCTACAGTTCCATGGACCTTAAACTTCTTAATAATATTTGCAACTGTTGTCACAGGAACATCAAGCTGCTTGGAGATGGTCTTGTAGCCTTTACCTTTACC
Source organism: Acipenser ruthenus (assembly GCF_902713425.1). Taxonomy (NCBI): domain Eukaryota; kingdom Metazoa; phylum Chordata; class Actinopteri; order Acipenseriformes; family Acipenseridae; genus Acipenser; species Acipenser ruthenus. Next base: position 10,418,860 of record NC_081216.1, on the reverse strand, counting down.
ATGCTTGTCTATTATTTTCTTTCTGATCTCCTCAGACAACGCTCTCCTTTGCTTTCTCTGGTCCATGTTCAGTGTGGTGCACACAATGATACCAAACAGCACAGTGACTTCTTTTCTCCATTTAAATAGGCTGAATGACTGATTACAAGATTGGAGACATGTGTGATACTAATTAAAGAAACTAATTAGTTTGAAATATCACTATAATCCAATTATTTATTATCTTTTCTAAGGGGTACCAACAAATGTGTCCAGGCCATTTTAGAATATCTTTGTAGAATAAGCAATAATTCATCTCTTTTCACAGCTTCTTTGCTTTATTCTATGACATACCAAAGGCATGCAAGTATACATGATAAAATAGCTTTTAATTTAATCACTTTTCCGGAGGAATGAAGCATTATTTCAATGAGCTGTAAGGGTACCAACAAATTTGAGCACGTCTGTATACAGTGCCGTATAAAACCACATACACTGTATATAATTTTATCATGCTCGTTATAGGCCTACTGGCGAAATGGTCAAGAGACAGTTGGTGCTTAACTCATATGGAATAAATTTGGCCCTGAATTTTAGCATTTTTGGTCATAGAAAAGACACATTTAACATATTTTATAACGTTACCGTAGGCTACTTTTTTTAGGTAATGATGCATTTCTGTTTCACAAATCTTCTGCAGACAGTATTTTTAAGCACAACTATAATAAACTATATTTCAACAGTCACTGCCGAAGCTTATTACTTACTCTTCCAGAAGTAATGGTTGGGTGTAACAGGGATACGAGGTTATATTTGCGCCGGGCCATGTTGTTAGCAAGCCTGATGTTGTTGTCCATGCTTTACTGTGAAACTGCCTGTGTAACCAGGGCGGGTGTGAGCGCATTCTACTGGACTGGAGAATAAAAGCACGGGAGTTTAATTATGAAAACGCAAGTGTAAAGAAACAAGTAAAAAAGATTAGCCTGTCGTCAGACATGTCATGTTAATACAACATACATTCATTTACTGCGTATTGGTATTGATTGCGTCTGGTCAGGGAAGGAGGACACACGAGCGCGTTAAGAGAATTTCAGCGGGACACTGGCGCAATGGCGCTAACACTGCGGATGCAAAGGTTTGAACAGAACTCTTTGTAATCGTGAAAGCGCAGCAGCAGAAGCTGTCAGGTTGCAAAGAATAATGTGAGGCTGAAAGCTACAGCAGCACCGAGTACAGCCTCATAAAGCGGTCTGGGTTACCGTGGTAACTGACACGCAACATGAAACTGAGGCGCTGAATGGCTGACTGCATTTACGTCGCTTACAACGGGATGAGAACGTTGCAGAGTCAATGAATCGATGAGGCCGAGGCGCTGATCTGATCAGCAGCAGTGACTATGGTTTAGCGATCCCTTCTTTCAAAGAACGAGACGCTGTGTGTGACTAACAAAAGGGATTTTTTTTTATAGTACAAACAGAAACGATCGTCACCAGTGATGATTCCACTTTTTTTTTTGTCGTCACTTTCAAAAAACATTCGCAAATTACGAGAGTGACGAGCGACAGCGAAACCCCTGCGTGCAATCACTGAATGCTATTAACTAAAAGTCAAGTTAAAACAGCTGCTAGTCAATGTATCTTTAGCGATCATTTCATTCTTTTTGAGGAGTGCATTTGGTGGAGCAAGCTGTAAGGGTTTGTTGTGATTTACCGGTTCGTCTTGTACTCTGTCTCAGTCAGTAAAGCCCGAGGCTTGTGGCTGGGCTGCTCTCTGCAGGTAGGTGGATGCTTGTATTGTAGGTGGTTATTATTGTACCTGTGCTGTTCTGTAGCTCTGTCTATTAAAATGTCCTCAAACAAAACTTTATTTTATTTTTTCAAATCCGACTGGAATTTTTTGGAAGTTATTGGCTGCAATCTCATTCGTGTTCCATTTGGTATCGGCCCGCTTATTAATATTAAGTGCAGTGGTTTAGTAAAATAATTCTACCATACTACAAGATGGATTATACCATCAGTCATTTGTAATCAGTTATTGGAATAAGTGGTTACACATGTAATTCCTAGTTTCCATTGCTCGCCCAAGCGGCTGAGGTTTTGTGTATCATACACGATGTAGCCAAACTGCGTCATCACAGAGCCAAGAGGTGCGTGTAGAGAAGAAACTGACAGGGAAATCTTCATGTTTAAAAGAGAACACACAAACTGAAGCTAAAAGAAAACATTTGTAAACTTAACACACACGCGTTATGGCATGGAATGAAATCATCATCATCATCGCTATGTGTTGATGAAGAACAATCAATTGGGTCTTGAAGGTTGTGTAAAATCGTATATATTGTCATAATGAACATTCTTTTAAATGTCGGCGTCCATTGCTCAGACTGCCTTGTTCTAAACGCAGTGTTACTGTCTGTTTGTTTAAAACAAAACACAATACGGTCTCCCAGTGACCTTTTACGCTCGGCAAGAATTTCTTGGCCAGGTTTGTTGAAAAGCACTGAATCGTTATTTTGATTTTGACTGTGAGCCGTTGGCAGCCAAGCCTGTAGTGCCAGGCAGTGGAAACGATATTCCACAAATCCATCTGCAAAATGAAATGAGAACTTTGCGGGGCTGGTGGCGGGCCTGATTCTAGGTTTAGTTTTTTTGCTGACGTCAGAAAGTATTTTAAAATCCCAGTCACTTTGAAGCCAACATGTTGATTTAAATAATATACATTTCGAACATCATTAGCTGCAGTTGGGACAGATCATGTTTTTCGCACACAGATGCTTATGGTAGCTTTGAAGAATGTAATGTTTCCTGTGTAGGGTGTACATAAGAAGCTGTAAACATTACCATACCTGGCTTGGCTAATAGATCTGTCCTTGCCATCTTCGTTGATGATGATGATGATGATGATCCAGAATTAATATGCTGTCAATTTCATGAGATTTGTTGTTTTCCTTGTACTTGATTCTAGCCGCACAGTTTAGACACAACATGATTCTTGGCAATAAATGCAATTGATGCAATAAAAATCCAGTAAGGCCACACAGTTGAATTTAAACATGCCGGCACACAGGTTGAATTCCATCATAAAAACTCTGATCAGCAATAACCTGCTCTGCTTAGCTCTCCGGTTTGAAAAGTACTTAATAATAAATATTATTCTCAGATTTTGAATATAGACACTAAAACTAACACCGCCACTGCAGTTTAGAAAAAAAAAAAAAAAGATTGCAGTGTACCGGTACAGGGGGTCACTGTATCGATAATCTTATCAAGAGAAATATCACTGTTCACCGTGCAAATCGATGAATCTGCACACCACTAATATTGAGAAGGTGGGACCTTCATTTCAGCATATTAAAGTATCCATTCAGATGTTTCTGTAATATGTGAACCTTCCTTCTCCTGTGTTCCAGATATTGGCGGCAGGGTATACCCTCTACTGGCGATGTCAGGCAGTGTGCAGGCATGAACCCCCCGTCGGATTCCTTGAACAACTGGGACCGGTCAGCCTGCAGAGCCAACAGCAGAAGAATCTGTGAATCCGCAGCTGTGCGTCTGATTCACAAAGCAAACGACGACAACGATAACCTTGCACGTGTTTAGAGTAGTGTTGGTGCAAGAATTCAAGTATCTGAGCAAAACACAACATGGAATAAATTCAGAGGCAAATATGACCCTGTTAGCATCATGCAAAATAATCTAGTAGCTTTAGATTGATTTCTGTCTTTTATTAATTAAAATGTAATCCGTAACTTCAAACAGTGAAATCTGATTCTAACACTTAACAGACTTAAGTCTCTTTTTATATTTTTGTTTTCAAAGTTTTACATTAAATAAATAAAATTTAACAATTAATACAAAAAACAAATCAATTCCTAATCACATTGGACACAGTAAATGTGATTTAATTGATTATTGTAATCCTTACTCATAAATCCATTGAAAGAAGACAATACCGGTATATAAATCCCTGGAATCTACAAAACCAATTCTGCTGTACATAACCCCATTCTACTGGGTTACACTTCTGAGATTACTTTTGCTATGTTATAAAATACTTTTATCTGATTGGACTAGAGCTGAAAATGAAGAGTTCAAAACACTAGCTTTCAAGGTCACAGACTGGTGCGTTTGGATATTGCTGTTTACATGCTAAAAAGGAATTTTGAAATATGCAGAAGAGCATTCTGGTCTATATTGATTACAAAAACTAAATTTGAAATATTTATGGTTTAAGCTTGAAGCCACAGAAGCTTAAACCAGGTTATGCTTTCAGCACAGATACTGAGATGTGAAAGGCAGGGGAGCAGTGAACAGTGACAGTTCGTTTAAAAACCTAAGCAAGACCACCTTTAAGAAGTTCCACTACACGATGAAACGGGGAGTTGAACATGGAAACTAATCTGAAACTATAACTATTGTGCAACTGTGGAAGGGTGGTGGGCAATTCACTGACACAAGGAGACAGTACTTTATTTGTAGCGCCGCTCAGGCGTACTGATTTATTTGAGGCAGTAGATGGCGCTGTTGTCCGTGTTCTGGATACTGACAACAGTAACCAGAATCACGGCGTTTACCAATACAGGTATAGGCACAACAAGTGCTCGCAAATAATAATGAAAACCAAAGGCGAAAGAAAAAGGGAAAATAAAACACAGTAATGAAACTACAAACAAAAAGTGCTGCTTACGCAGTGACCCCACTGCCGCTAAGCCGGTCAGAACGGGCCTCCGTCCTACGCTCAATTACCCTCTATACACTGGGATGGCCGGAGTTCCCCGTACAACTAAGCACGTCCCCTCGGGTACGTGGTGATTTCTGTTATTTCTTTTCCCGTTAAATTATTTTAAGGCCGGCTGTTTTTCTCAGCCAGTTTTGCCTCGTTTTATTTTAAAACTGACGTCTTTCGTCAGTGTCACTGGGTATTCCCCAAACACGGCCACCCGAGCGTCCAACCAAACCAGATCTTATGGGCCGAGCAGTCTCCCAAGGCCCGCCCCTCAGCCACTCAGAGAGAGGGAAAGCACACACACACTCTTCCCCACCTCTCCGTGTCATCGCCATGACCGACAGGCGGACCCCACAAGACTGCTGACCTCTACCTGCAGTAATACGGATGTGCCAGACAGTCAGTCCAGATCTCCCCTGTTTCAGCAACTATAATGTATAGTAAAATTGATGACTTAAAATACCATAAATGATACATCTGCTACCGACACTGGCCTGTGTTGAGTTGAAAAGATTCTAAGGGGGTGGTGTAAGGATATGCGCAAAGTGATTTGTGGGTGCAAAACCCCAATAATGCTGCCGTAAATCATGTTTAGCAGCCGTAAAGTCTGATTTTACCGGTTGCTAAAAATGTGGCGTATGTAAAGAATGGTGTTCACCTGCCGTTCTGCACCCGCTATCAAATTTGCAGTTTGCCATCATTGATCCATTACAATTATATTGAAATACATTCAAATGAAGAAAAGAGCATGGAATTGGGTGGGATCTGGATACTAAGCGCGTGCAAACATTATAATGTGATGTAAGGATTTTGCCTTGCACTTAGGCAATTGCTAACCCTCCAAAAACTTTACACCTCTTCTACAAGGTGCAAACTATTGTAGAAGCGAGTAACTAAGAGCTGTATAAAAGCACACACCTGCAGAGACCTGTCATTGGCTTCACGATGGCTACTGTGGTGCATTTCCTGATACGACGACACTTTGCTCTTGTTGAGGAGAGACAGGAACACGGATGGAGGAGAAGGGCAAGACAAGACCTTGCATGTTCAATCCCAGGGTCACTTTGTTTGGGATGCCAGAGGATGCGGTGTTAAATTATTTGTTTATTTAGCAGACTCCTTTATCCAAGGCAACTTACAGAAACTAAGGTGTGTGAACTATGCATCAGCTGCAGAGTCACTTACAACTACATCTCACCCGAAAGACGGAGCACAAGGAGATTAAGTGACTTGCTCAGGGTCACACAATGAGTTAGTAGTGGCTGAGGTGGGATTTGAATCGGGGACCTCCTGGTTACAAGCCCTTTTCTTTAACCACTGGACCACACAGCCTCCTATGAGCCTCCTATGTTAAAGCTTTATCATCTCTCCACAGGTCATCCTTGAACTCCTAGCTGAACTGAGGGATGAGCTAGACCACAGCGTCAAACAAGGCCCGCCGTCCCTGCACATGTGAAAGTGCTGTGTTCTCTGCACTAAGCCTCTGGTTCATTTCAGACCACTGTTGAAATGCCTGGAGGGATAGTACAGTCCACCTTTTCCAGAGTGCTAAGCATATTTCTGAATGTCATGCTAAAATGGGCAGGCCAAAACATATCATTTCCTAAGGATACTAGCGTAACTGATGTTTGCTGAGGCTTTTCCAGCTCCTCAGCAAACTTTTATTTTCTTTTCTGTGCGCCAAGAGGACTTTGCTGCCCTTCCTCTGACATAATATTTTTTTTGCTTTGTATTTTCGTGCACCACAAATGTCATAGAGCGACTACTCTACTCTGTACTCCAAACTCTGCAAGTGTGGCTGCTAAATAGACCAATGCGCTCATTGAGACCCTCATTATCATAATTGCGGATCATTATTGGTGCATGTTGAGTAATTCTCATTGCTCTTAAGCTTACATAGGGTGCAGTGCAAAATAATTTCCTAGGCCGCAATGCAATTTGAATTTTGCATCTGCGCATCGCCCCCTCACCCTCTCTTATTTTGCACAACACAAAGTTACGGATGATAGACCTTTATAAATAAATAGTACATATAATGCATTTTATGAAAACTGGATTACAACCGTGCAGTAGTACTTGGTTGTTACTGTCAGGAATCCTGTGTTTTATCGCTTTTATGTGGGGTTGCCACCCATTCTGGTTTTGCCTGGATTGTTCTCTTTTTGAGGCAGCTGTACTGGGAAATCTGTAAGACTTCCTGAGACATTAAATGTCATTAAAGTATAAGATTTTTTATCTTTTTTTGGACGAAATGACTCTGGTGTCCCGGTTTTTTGTAAATCAGAGGTGGGAACCCTAGTTTTATGCCTCATTCCTAGAAGGAATACAAATAAATAAACCCAAACCTAACAGAACAAACTGTACACATAACAACAGTTTAAATCAACATAATAAAAAGATAATATAACCATTTAAAAACAAATCTCAGGTGAGGAGGAGAAAGGTATAGAATGGAATGTTGAACCATTATTTTTCTTTTTTAGCATATACTGTAAAATGCACTACTAACTGTGGAACATTAATACCAATGGAAAGAATATTGAAAGAGCACTTGCTTGGCCCTTTGGGTGTAAAGATAAAACTGATTGATTTCAGAATGAAGTACTGTAGGAATAACAGAGGGAAATAACAGAGATTATTGACTGGGTTAGTAAAATAATGAGAACAACCCGCTCTGTGATCTCTGGGGATGTCCCATGTAGCAGAGTATTACTGCCAATGTGTCCCTGATTCACAAAGAAGGTCAAATGACCTGTCTAATTTGTATATTTATATATTTCTTCTTTTTCTTTTTTTTGGATGGGGGGGGGCTGATCTAGTGAGCATTGAGTGTATTTAGCAACCAATGCCCTTTATCTGGGAGCTAGTGTGCTAGTGTTAAGTGCCTTCTGAAAAAATATGAAGAACTAATATTTCAGGAAGGAGAATCCGTGATATGATTGAATGCAATTGAATAGTGATTGATGCAATGTAACATATGATTTAATGACGATAATAAATTTTGCCCGAGGCCCTGTCCAGGGTAGCCCTTCCTCTAGGATCTAAAATGGTCATCTTCCTGTTTTGGCAAAAAGAAACGACATGAATGCAGCCAGACAGAGTTTTTATGCCGGCGCTTGGAACTGATGTGTTAATTAGTGGGCGGATGCTCCTTCCGGAAATATAACCAGGTTTACAATTACAAAATGGATACAATATATTTAAGGACCTGTGGCAGGCTAGCTGCAGTGATGACGTCAGACCAGAAAGAATCATACACAGAGGCAGTAGTGATGAGTGAATCTGAGACGCAGCAGTGCTCAGTGTTTTAATAAACAAACAAAAGGTTTTAAACAGAAAACAGGACACGGCACTTCAGGCCAAAATAAATAGACAAACAAAACGCATTAACACTTAAACAAACGGTGCACGGACAGACAAACAAACACGGTGAGTAAAAGAAACAAATTTACTTTCTCCTTAGTTTTTAGTTTTTGAAATTCTCTCCTCTCCACACCTGTTCTCCACTCCCCGAACACACAACCCCGAGTGAGTGCTTTGTGCATCTATATATACTGTTGTGCCGGGATTCAATTACTAATTAATTATTCACTTGAATCCCAGCACGTGAACTAATTCTGTGCAACCCCGTGCTTACATATTATTAAATACTTTAAATGCACGTGCAGTGAAGTGCAATCCCCGTGCCTAAATACAATTATACATTTTAAAACTTGTGATCATTACCCACATTATATCCTGTGTACCAACTACAATACACCAACATTAACACACACAACATACAACATAAAACACAAATGCACACGGGCGGGGTACATTGCCACAGGACCCTTAAACATTTACAGTGATTTTTAGAGCAATGGCTTCGCTGCTTTTAGTATGCATTTTTCAAAGGTAATATTAATTCAAATGTGTGTTTAAAGATCAACACCCTTAGATACCCAAGTGGCTCATTTGGTAAAGGCGCAACTGTGTGTGTGCAGGCTGAGCTCTGTAGTCAGTCAGGGTAGCACAGGTTCACATCCTGGCTGCGTCAAGTTGAGGATCTTGCCCATGGATCTCACAAGGTCTGTTTCTTTGGCACTTGTTCTGCAGGTTGGGAAGGTGCTACAGTACCCTCTACTTGCCATGGGCCTGGTGAACTTGAGTCTGAACCTGTTGTGCTGGCCTTTGTCCTCTAGGGGACAGCCACTTGTAAAGAGCCAATTGGCTTAGTGTTGGGATCACAGGATTGCCACTGACATTCAATTGTCCTGAGCTGTGTGTGATTTCTAAACCGTGAATAGTTTGTTTGTTTGGTGGGATCTAAAAGTGTGCAGTGATGTGTAGCCCTGCAAAGAGATAGCGGAATCGTCTTCTAGAGCCATCCCAAACAAATAAACTTCATTCACAGTGGAGCAATTCCAAAAGAGATTCACCTCATAACTCATTAGGAAACTATAAATAACATTAATACAAATGTGTAGCTGAAAATCATTTTAAAGTGAGTTGATGGATAAAAGCAGTTTTATTCACAATTTCTGTATTTTATATCTGAAATGTAAAGGTCAACATAACTATAAAACTATTTTATGTGTGTCACAATAAAAATATTACACTTGTGTGTTTTTACAGATTTTAAAGCATTTTCTTTTTTACTTTTGTGTTTGCCTAATAAGGGGTTTAATTTGGTAGGCGGTCACTTGGGCCATACTGAAGTACTTTTTAAATCAAGGGAAGTAATGTTAAAACTTTACAAAGCATTAGTATGACCTCATCTAGAATAGTGTGTTCAGTTCTGGTCACCTCTAGAAAGAGTGCAAAGAAGAGCAACCAGAATTATCCCGGGTTTAAAAGGCATGTCGTATGCAGACAGGCTAAAAGAATTTAATCTATTCAGTCTTGAACAAAGAAGACTATGCGGCGATCTGATTCAAGCATTCAAAATTCTAAAAGGTACTGACAATGCCAACCCAAGGGACTTTTTCGATCTGAAAAAAGAGGAGGAGGATAGGCATTTAAATTCCCTCTACCCAGTGTGTGCATTGAGATGTTACGTTGAAAAGACAAGGGCTTTGCGTCATTCTGACCAGCTCTTCATCTGTCACAGTATACGGACCCTGGGACAGGCCCTCTCCAAGCAGCGACTGTTGCACTGGATTGCGGACACAGTCTCGACTGCGTATGATAATGCCAGCTTACCTCCACCTGGGCAGGTAGCTGTGTACTTTACAAGAGGGGTGGCCACATCTTGGGCCCTCTTTAGAGGCAAAAAGAGATTCTGCGATTCTGCGTAGTGACTATTTGATCCCTTGGGAGGTAGGACCCAGGACGTCACTCCGCAGAAGGGCCTATCGGCAGCTTTGACATAAAATGCTCAGAAATACCTACCAAGGCAAGCAATATCCGAAAAGTATCCATTGGTGGTCATCTTCAAATTGAAAGGGAACCTAATAATACAGACATACTCAATGTGCACCTGCAATGTGTAAAATGTGATTCTGTTGTGTGAGTAAAAACAAAGTCTAGTATTAATATAATAAGCGGAAAACTAATACTAGCTGTTTCAATGGGTAAAAATTATACAAACGCCATCTTAAAGGAAAAATGTACTCCAAATAGTCTCTGTAGGAGCATTCTGACCCACTGACTGTGAGGACACACAGTGCAGCAAATAGAAATTCACTATTTAATGATTTAATGGCACCGAAATGTTGGTTGCCTAGATCAGCCACCGGGGCTAGTAGCCAGGTATATAAATGTGTTACTGTAACAGGGTGAGGAGCCCTGTAAAATGTATTATTTATTTATTTTGTGTTTGTGATTATTTTTGTTTAATCTTTTTTTAGCTCTGTGAGCAAGTCTTTTTGTTAAAACCTTTTATTTTATTTTTGTATTTAAATAAACGGCAGCGCCTCCGGGACTCAGGTCAGAGTAGGGTACTGCAGTTTTTTTAGTTTTTTTTTTCATTTTTTCTAATACGTGTGGAGTGAGAAGCAGAGTGAGGAAGAAGGAGGATGGGAGCAAAAAGGAGGAAGAGCTACAACAGCAGGCACAGGAGGAGATCAGCTGGGAAGTCCTCCTCCACAGCATAAGTAAGACTTACTGTTGCTGCATCTGTGGGGAGTGGGGGCATTTCCCAGTTAATTCCCCCCTCCTCGAAGATTGGAATTACAGCTGCTGGAGGGGAGACAAGGGGGAGGAGTCGGTGCGTCCACAGCCCAAGAGGGGGGAGGCCGAACGTCCACAGCCCAAGAGGGAGAAGCCGGTGCGTCCACAACCCAAAAGGGGGGAGGCCGAACGTCTACAGCCCACGTCTCCACCAGCAGAGGGAAAGTACCTGCTGGTTCCACCTCCACCGCCGTGGGACAACTGTGTGTCACTCCCACCTCCACCAGCAGAGGAAGAATACCTGCTGGTCCCGCCTCCACCGCCGTGGGAGGACTGCGTGCCACTCCCAACTCCGCCACCAGAGGGAGAATACCTGCTGGTTCCGTCTCCATCACCACCACCAGCAGAGGGAGCATGCCTGCTGGTTCCCCCGCTGCAGCCAGAAGGGGAGGGGCTCCTCCCGCCTTTGCAGCCAGAAGGGGAGAAGTCCCTGCTGCCTTTGCCAGGAGCAGAGCAGCAGGAGCTGCCTCTGCTTCCACCACCACCTGAGGGAGAGGGGCAGGAGCTGCCTCTCTCTTCACAACAGGACAGACTAGAACAGGAGGCTGGCGGTCCGCAGCCGCCCTTGCACAGGCTGCTGAGCAGAGCAAGGGGGAAAACCGCCGGGTTGCAGCGGCTGAGAAGAGGGCCAACCCCAGCACCACGGCTGGTCCTGGCTTTGCTGCCACCGTCGCCTCCCAATGGTCTGCTGCCGTCGTCGCCACCCGAGGATCCTACCAGTTCTGCCATGCAGCAGGAAACACCAGAGCCCCACGGAGGTGAGCTGCCGGCCACGAAGAAGGCGGGGAGGTCAGGAGACCAGCTCCCCCCGCAGCAGTTTCGCTGCCGGAAATTGGGTGGCCGGACCCCCGTGGAGGGGAAATGCCGGCCATGAAGAAGGGGGTGGAGGTCAGGAGAGCAGCTCCCCCAGCCGCACTTTCGCGGCAGGAGATAGTGTGGCTGAAGCCCCGGAAGAAGGAGCTGTTAGCCATGAAGAAGTTGGGGGTGGAGGACATTCCACCATGGCCACCACTGGAAACACCTTGCTTCCCCCTCTTCCGGGACTTTGAGACTGAGGGGGGAGGTGGCCGTTGGAGCCAAGTGTGCGTTGCACAAGGGAGGGGATGTGTAACAGGGCGAGGAGCCCTGTAAAATGTATTATTTATTTATTTTTAGAATGGGGTCTCCCCCTCCGCCCCTGTGTTATTTTGTATTTGTTTGTTTTATGATTTATGTATTTATTATATACGATGAGCAAGGTGCCGTCCTTCAGTGTTTTGTATTTGTTTTGTTGTATTGTTATGATTTATTTTATGTATAAATGTGACGCGTAACCGAATGTTTGTTTTTGTTTAATAGCATGGATGGGTAGTCCCATCCACAGTAATATAAAAACCTCGTACAGAAGGTGGCCATCTCCCGAATTAATTAAATGGTTAATTTGTTGCTAATCGGGAGATGGTCACCTGCATAAAAACCTGCAGCTCTCTGCACACAGGGTGTGGGTGTTCGGAGGAGGAACTGGAGAGCGAGAGGAGAGAAAATGAAACTTAAAAGAAAAACGTATAGGATTAGTGAAGGTTACTGCCCAACCTGAACTGTATTATTTATTATCTTGTGTTTGTGATTATTTTTGTTTAACCTTTTTATTTCGCTCTGCGAGCAAGTTAAAACCTTTTATTTTATTTTTGTATTTGAATAAACGGCGCGCCGCGTCTTTGAACTGCAGTACTGCCTGGTGTCAGTGTTTTTCGGTTCTTGCTTCTGGCCTGACATCACAACTCGTCCACCCTGTCACAGTTACCAAAACGTATTGTGAAGGAAAATGAGAGCTGAAAGGATCACATGTATTGCCATGTTTCTACCTGCACCTTGCAACCAATCTGTCAATATCATCTCTTTCCAATGATTGAAATGTAGCAAGGAAGCAGATTTGCAGCAATTATAATTCAGCAATTCCTTATCGGTGATACAAATGATTTAAAAAAAAACGTCTTAGGCTTTGAGCTGGACCATTATGCTGCCTGGGTCCTAATCAATGGGCTCCCTGCAGAATCAGTTTCTCCACTACAAGATCAGGAACCCGACTGGTATTTGCAAGCCATTTGGATCCAGTTGTCATTGTCTGTTTTCACATTTTAACAGCTTTGTTTTGCATAACAAATCATGTATGTTCTACATTACCTTAGTGGTTCTTTCTATAAACAAGAAAGCACAACAGCATCACATGGATATTTTAGTAATCTAAAACACTGGCCACCCAAAAATGAAGATCTAATATTCACTAATTATGTATGCAAATTGCTGATTGCCATGGGTGTGGCCACATCAGCTCCTCGGTATTCATAAGAACATAAGAAAAGTTACAAACAAGAGGAGGCCATTTGGCCCATCTTGCTCATTTGGTTGTTAGTAGCTTAAAGTATTCATTTCACAAAACAAAAAGCTGTCTATCCCTTACCGATACAAATAAGTGACAACCAATGGTGGTGTTGAGAAAGAAGCTTCAGCTGGTTCGAGGCAAACAGTGTCACGAAGTTCAGTTGAACCATCACATGTAAGCTGTTAGTGTTACTTTTAGGAATCTTGACCTTTCAGACATTGACAGTTATGCAATGTAATGATTTTACCAACTGTCCAATTTCTAGCACAGTGCTCACAGTGCGCTGTTTCATGCAAGCCAAAAATAACAGTTTTTGCAATACACAAAATTGTAAACTAAGCTTGAAGTGATCTCCCCTCACAATCAACATTAACCTGATGTGTACTCCTAGTAGGAAGCATTGCTTATCTGCCCAGTTAGTGCAGGGGTGAATTGTAATCTTTTTGAGAGATAACACCACTGTTAAGGGTTAATTTAAGGGTTAATTTCCCTGCTGGTAGGGAGAAATATTGTGTAAGTTTGCATAGCCTGGAAAAATCTTGATTGTAATATTTAACTCCAAATAAATACAATAAACTACAGTGACATTGTTCACTTTTGAAAGTGTGTACAATGTTATCGGAATTGTTTGATGTGCAAATGCATGAAGGAAAAAAACATATATGATGCAGCAGGACTGCTTTAATGGATGAGCAGTAGTGCGCCGCATGTTAGGGCAAAGCTTGGTCCGCATCATGCTAGTTAAGTAAGTGTGTGTGTGTATATACACTGAGTGTACAAAACATTAGGAACACCTTCCTAATATTGAGTTGCATCCCCTTTTGCCCTCAGAACTGCTTCAATTTGTCGGGGCATGGACTCTACAAGGTGTCAAAAGCGTTCTACAGGGATGCTGGCCCATGTTGACTCCAATGCTTCCCACAGTTGTGTCAAGTTGGCTGGTAGTGGATCTCTACTCCGAATAGCTCATTCCATCTCATCCCACAAATGCTCAATTAGATTGAGATCTGGTGACTGGGCAGGCCACTGCAGTAAGCTGAATTCACTGTCATGTTCGTGGAACCATTCCTGGACAATCCTAGCCTTGTGGCATGGGGCATTATCGTGCTGAAAAAATCCATTAGCAGATGGATACACTGCTGTTATGAAGGGATGCACCTGATTGGCAATGATGTTCAGATATTCTGTGGCATTCAAACGTTGCTCCACTTTTATCAAGGGGCCCAATGTGTGACATGAAAACACACCCCACATCATCACACTGCCACCACCAGCCTGCAATGTTGACACGCGGCATGATGGATGCATGTACTCATGTAGTTTTCTCCATACACTAGTCCTCCCAACAACGTGAAACAGCAGGAACCGGGATTCATCAGACCAGGCAATGTTTTTCCAATCCTCCAGTGTCCAGTGTTTTCATTCCTTAGCCCACTGCAACTGCAGTTTCTTGTGTTTTGCTGTTAGGTCGTCGGCTGCCATACCCCATTCAAGTCAAGGTACGACGAGTTGTGCATTCTTTTATGGGTCTTTCGGCAAAAATGTTGTACTGGACTGTCAGTTGACTAACTGTAACCCGTCTGTTGCTCTGCACAATTCGTGTCCGCCTCCTTTGGCCTCTTTCATCAATGAGCCATTTTCGACCACTGGCCTGCCGTTGGCTGGATGTCCTTTGGGTGGTGGACCATCCTTGATACATACAGGAAACTGTTGAGCGTGAAAAACCCAGCAGCGTTGCAGTTCTTGACACACTCAAACCGGCGCGCCTGGCACCTACTACCATAACCCATTCAAGACACTTAAATCTTTTGTCTTGCCCATTTACCCTCTGAATGACACACATACACAATCCATGTCTCAATTGTGTCAAGGCTTAAAAATCCTTCTTTAACCTGTCTCCCCTTCATCTACACTGATTGAAGTGGATTTAACAGGTTACATCAATAAGGGATCATAGCTTTCACCTGGATTCACCTCGTCAGTCTATTTCATGGAAAGAGCAGGTGTTCCTAATATTTTGTACACTCAGTGTATATACTGTGTATATATATATATATATATATATATATATATATATATATATATATATATATATATATATATATATATATATATATACAGTGCCTTGCGAAAGTATTCGGCCCCCTTGAACTTTGCGACCTTTTGCCACATTTCAGGCTTCAAACATAAAGATATGAAACTGTAATTTTTTGTGAAGAATCAACAACAAGTGGGACACAATCATGAAGTGGAACGAAATTTATTGGATATTTCAAACTTTTTTAACAAATAAAAAACTGAAAAATTGGGCGTGCAAAATTATTCAGCCCCCTTAAGTTAATACTTTGTAGCGCCACCTTTTGCTGCGATTACAGCTGTAAGTCGCTTGGGGTATGTCTCTATCAGTTTTGCACATCGAGAGACTGAAATTTTTGCCCATTCCTCCTTGCAAAACAGCTCGAGCTCAGTGAGGTTGGATGGAGAGCATTTGTGAACAGCAGTTTTCAGTTCTTTCCACAGATTCTCGATTGGATTCAGGTCTGGACTTTGACTTGGCCATTCTAACACCTGGATATGTTTATTTGTGAACCATTCCATTGTAGATTTTGCTTTATGTTTTGGATCATTGTCTTGTTGGAAGACAAATCTCCGTCCCAGTCTCAGGTCTTTTGCAGACTCCATCAGGTTTTCTTCCAGAATGGTCCTGTATTTGGCTCCATCCATCTTCCCATCAATTTTAACCATCTTCCCTGTCCCTGCTGAAGAAAAGCAGGCCCAAACCATGATGCTGCCACCACCATGTTTGACAGTGGGGATGGTGTGTTCAGGGTGATGAGCTGTGTTGCTTTTACGCCAAACATAACGTTTTGCATTGTTGCCAAAAAGTTCGATTTTGGTTTCATCTGACCAGAGCACCTTCTTCCACATGTTTGGTGTGTCTCCCAGGTGGCTTGTGGCAAACTGTAAACGACACTTTTTATGGATATCTTTAAGAAATGGCTTTCTTCTTGCCACTCTTCCATAAAGGCCAGATTTGTGCAGTATACGACTGATTGTTGTCCTATGGACAGAGTCTCCCACCTCAGCTGTAGATCTCTGCAGTTCATCCAGAGTGATCATGGGCCTCTTGGCTGCATCTCTGATCAGTCTTCTCCTTGTATGAGCTGAAAGTTTAGAGGGACGGCCAGGTCTTGGTAGATTTGCAGTGGTCTGATACTCCTTCCATTTCAATATTATCGCTTGCACAGTGCTCCTTGGGATGTTTAAAGCTTGGGAAATCTTTTTGTATCCAAATCCGGCTTTAAACTTCTCCACAACAGTATCTCGGACCTGCCTGGTGTGTTCCTTGTTCTTCATGATGCTCTCTGCGCTTTAAACGGACCTCTGAGACTATCACAGTGCAGGTGCATTTATACGGAGACTTGATTACACACAGGTGGATTCTATTTATCATCATTAGTCATTTAGGTCAACATTGGATCATTCAGAGATCCTCACTGAACTTCTGGAGAGAGTTTGCTGCACTGAAAGTAAAGGGGCTGAATAATTTTGCACGGCCAATTTTTCAGTTTTTTATTTGTTAAAAAAGTTTGAAATATCCAATAAATTTTCGTTCCACTTCATGATTGTGTCCCACTTGTTGTTGATTCTTCACAAAAAATCACAGTTTCATATCTTTATGTTTGAAGCCTGAAATGTGGCAAAAGGTCGCAAAGTTCAAGGGGGCCAAATACTTTCGCAAGGCACTGTATGTATATATATATATATATATATATATATATATATATATATATATATATCTTGTGAGCGAGCTTGCCACTCACTCGGGTTCGTGCCCCTTTAAGAACTGCAACCCAGGACAGAGAAATGGAGGTTTAAAGTGCGGCTGCGCTATTTTTATTAAACAGAAACAAAATAAACACAAAACAAAACCTAACTCCGTTTTTGGAGCGCTTACTATACACACTGGAACCTGACTCACTCGCAGGACGGCTAAGCCGTTTACCTGCCCCAAACCTTCACAGGTTTAAACTGTACCTCTTTCTCCTGATTGCTCAGAAGCAGAGCACCTCTCCTGCTTCCTTCTACTCAGCAGCCCGGAGCATTCTGGCTTCACTCCTTAAATACCCTGCACCTGGTCCTAATTTAATAACAACCACCAGGTGCAGGGGATAATTAAACAATAAAACAACTAACCAATTTAAATTAACAATAAACAAATACAATTAAACTAAAACCAGTGTGCATTTTCACCTGTTTTCTGCGCAGGGAGGTTTTAACCCCCTCCCTGCTGTCTCACATACCCCTCCTCTTGTCTTTTCAAGACACAGGCCACGAGACGGCCACCTCCTCCCTTAAAACCCAACCACCCAACCTCAAGTCCATCAATGTCCTTTTCCTCCCTTTTCCACGGGCAGACGAGGGTGGATCTGTCCACATCCTCCCCTCTGGGCTTCGGAAGCGGCGGCTCCTCCCCTCTGGGCTCTGGCAGCGGCGGCTCCTCCCCTCTGGGCTTCGGAAGCGGCGGCTCCTCCCCTCTGGGCTCTGCCAGCGGCGGCTCCTCCCCTCTGGGCTCTGGCAGCGGCGGCTCCTCCCCTCTGGGCTCTGGCAGCGGCGGCTCCTCCCCTCTGGGCGACGGCAGCGGACCCTCGGGAGGCGACGGCAGCGGACCCTCGGGAGGCGACGGCAGCGGACCCTCGGGAGGCGACGGCAGCGGACCCTCGGGAGGCGACGGCGCTCCGCTAGCCTGCTCCCCTTCTTGGAGCAGCAGCTCCAATTCTGTTGGCTCCCTTCTTTTCAATGGAGCCAACCCCATCTCTCTGGATGTAGGTGAACCCAGTGGCACTGGGGCTACCGGTGTTGCTGCTGACGCTTGGGCCGGCGCATAGGGACATCCGGCCCAGTTGTGCCCATATTCCTCGCAGCGACCACACCAGTCATCCGGTAGCCCCTCTGGGCATGCCCGCCAGCGATGGTCCTCGTTCCCGCACCAGGAGCACCACGGGAACAAGCTGGCTGGGTCCTCCAGCAGTTGCTGTTGCAGCTTCTGCTTGCTCTTCTTGTCCATTTTTTTTTTTTTTTTAAAAACCTGCACTTCTGCTCTGAGTCTCTTGGGGCGCTGCCCCACTTCTGGTACCACTTGTGAGCGAGCTTGCCACTCACTCGGGTTCGTGCCCCTTTAAGAACTGCGACCCAGGACAAAGAAATGGAGGTTTAAAGCGCGGCTGCGCTATTTTTATTAAACAGAAACAAAATAAACACAAAACAAAAACCTAACTCAGTTTTTGGAGCGCTTACTATACACACTGGAACCTGACTCACTCGCAGGACGGCTAAGCCGTTTACCTGCCCCAAACCTTCACAGGTTTAAACTGTACCTCTTTCTCCTGACTGCTCAGAAGCAGAGCACCTCTCCTGCTTCCTTCTACTCAGCAGCCCGGAGCATTCTGGCTTCACTCCTTAAATACCCTGCACCTGGTCCTAATTTAATAACAACCACCAGGTGCAGGGGATAATTAAACAATAAAACAATTAACCAATTTAAATTAACAATAAACAAATACAATTAAACTAAAACCAGTGTGCATTTTCACCTGTTTTCTGCGCAGGGAGGTTTTAACCCCCTCCCTGCTGTCTCACAATATATATATATATATATATATATATATATATATATATATATATATATATATATATATATATATATATATATATATATATAACAAAACATTGTCAATATAAAAAAACAAGTTAGAAAAACGCAACAGCCGTTTAAAGGGGTGATATCAAACACAAAAGCCCAAGTTAGAAGAAGCAATAAGGCCAATCTTGTCAAGCATCAAGCAAATAGGCACAATTGGAAAGGTGCTGGGGCCCAAGATTCACACAATTCTTGCTTCTAACTTGGTGTCTTTTTTTGATCGCTTCGCTCCACTTTATCACTCCACTTTATCGCTCCACTTGAAATGCTCAGTGGCGCAGCGGGCTAAGGTCGTGTGCTCTTCAAGAACGTCATGTTGCAAGTTCAAACCACTTGAAATGCACTTTGTATGACCTGAAGTGACTGAGACACACACTCACACACTGAGACACACTCACACACACTGTGTGTGTGTTGTAGTGTGTGTGTGTTTCTCAGTGTATGTGTGTCTCGGTGTGAGTGTGTGTCAGTGTGTGTGTGTATGTCTCAGTGTGTCTGTGTGTGTCTCAGAGTGTGTGTGTTTCTCAGTGTGTGTGTGTGTGTCTCAGTGTATGTGTGTCTCAGTGTGTGTGTGTATCTCCGTGTGTGTGTATCTCAGTGTGTGTGTGTGTGTCTCAGTGTGTGAGTGTGTCTCAGTGTGTTTGTGTCTCAGTCACTTCAAGTCATACAAATAGCATTTCAAGTGGAGCGATAAAGTGGAGCGAAGTGATCAAAAAAAGACACCAAGTTAGAAGCAAGAATTGTGTGAATCTTGGGCCCCAGCACCTTTCCAATTGTGCCTATTTGCTTGATGTTTGACAAGATTGGCCTAATTGCTTCTCCTAACTTGGGCTTTTGTGTTTGATATCACCCCTTTAAATGGCTGTTGCATTTTTCTAACTTGTTTTTTTACATTTTGTTATAGATATCACTTTTTTTAAATTAATCAAATAATGAATAAAGCGAGGGAAAGATATTCGAGAATGTGTATGGTGAATAGACAGACAGACATTACAAGAAAGTAATAAGTAGAGTAATATAAGAGAAATGAGAAAATATTTGAAAGTAAAATAATGGTAGAATGGACTTTTGGACAGTATTGAAAGTGTAAACATTGTATTCTTAGAGTTGCATGAGAGGTGAAAACAATATGTCTATTTTGGTAGGTATTGATATATTGATATTTACGTAGGTACAAAACTACAATGTTATAAATGGTTCAAAAGGTACATATGCATGTCCGTGCTAAAGGGTAGTATACTAACAAATTTTAATGCTGGAAAAAAACATTATTCTCCTTGATATAGTGGTCTTATGAACTTAGGCTAAGGCATTTGTAAAGCATTAGATCTCTTCATAAAAGGCCATATACATTTCGATTATGGTTTGACTTCAATAAGTGCATCATTTGCATGCACCATTTTCCAGTAGCACCCACAGCAAGAACAGACAAATAGTGTCCTGAAGTAACATCCTGTCCTTGGTGTATGGTAATGGAATCTAATTGGTAATTCCTGTTGTTCACAGTAATTGTGCTCTTCTGCACAGCAGTTGTTGTGTGAAATTTTAATTACTTTAAATTTAGAAGGAAGTTGATGTGGAGGTAAATAAGACAATTACTTCACAGAGTAATTTCAAATAAGGTCCGCTTTATTTCACACCCTTGATACAATAATAGACAAACACACATACAAGAATATATTAATCAGAGATATAATATACTCATAGAGACGCAACTGAACTAATCCTTACCCTTCCAAGCAGATCGGGAGAGCCCCTTGACCCTGGTAAGAGAAAGCAGCTGTCTCCAAAACTACCGAGCAGGACTGCGCAAATCCTCACGGCCGACTCTCCCCAAACAAAGGTTATATTAATCACAGATCAATACAACCCATGAGACGCAACTGAACTAATTCTTACCCTTGCAAGCAGATCGGGAGAGCCCCTCGACCCTAGTAAGAGAAAGCAGCTGTCTCCAAAAATACCGAGCAGGACTGCGCATATCCCCACGGCTGACTCTCACCAGAGCAGGGGGGGAACCCGTCCTTTATAGCTTACCAAGTTAGGCTTCCGCGTGCGAGAGAGTAATTGGCCAGATCACTTTCTCGAGGCTCGCCCTGTGAATCATTTCTGTAAGCTATCCCTTTTCCCATAACATTCTGAGACAAACAAGATAGATAAGCGATACAAAAACAAGTTAGTTGAGCAGTACGAAAACAAGTTAGATAAACAGTACAGAAACAAATTATACAAGCAGTACAGGTTATTACAGGGCAAGGGCACAGATGGACTCGAACGCATTTCTATAACTTTCTAGAACATTTTTTTTATTTCAGCAGTAAACTTAGCATTGTGTCACTTTGTAACGGTCCCGTCTGGTTTGGTTTCCCAAAACATAAGTTGGACTGCAATCAGTCTCCCTGCTGATTGAATAAGTTCACGTTTCATGATTGGAGAAATTTTGCATTGCCTACATTTGCTACCAGGAATCATTGCCCATTTGTCATTTCTATAAATGAGTTCTTCCAAACACGTGGAATCTGTACCAGCAGGTACATGTAGAGGATAAATATACAACACCTCTCGGTTTGATGAGCAGTAGTTACATGTAGTACATAGAATGTCATGACTTATTGTGACCATGCGAGATACTTCAGGACAAATTTCAGACAATTTGGTGAGAAACTCTGCAACATGTTGCTGCTCACCTCTATTGAAAGGTTCTCCTAAGAAGTGACAAATATCCACAGTAGTTAGAGACGCAGTGGATGGCAAGTGATCCTATTTGTGAACAAGCTCCTGATAGCCTCTTGTTGACTGTGTTTTAATGAATCCTTCAGAGGTTGCAAGTGAAGAAGGCACTGTAATGTTGCATTTGCATAGCATGAGGTGAAATTGGAGTTGCTCAAGCCTCTGAATGGATGTGTAAGTGCAATGTTCTCTTAGAAGATTGAGGCTTTTGCTGTTCCTGAACATTAATGATGGCTCGGTTAATGAAATGTGCATGATCTTTTACCTTGTGTCCCTTGTGCGTGTTAGTCTCCTTCAAGCTTTTCAACTTCGGACAATAAATCCCTGTGACCCGATGGTACTCTTCAACTGCAGTTTGACATGCATAGATGGAGGTGGGGTCAAAGTTGATAAGGTGGATACCGCTTAAAGAAGTAACTGTGGAAAGTGCAATGAAACTTTGTCCATAGGAGAAAATGGAGTTACCACGATCTGTTTTTAGAGTCATCCCCTGACATTTGTGAATGGTGATTGCATGAGCACCAATGACTGGGAACTGCTCTCGAACAATGTAGACTCTATCCATGATTTCAAACTTTGAGCATAAATGTTGAAAGGTATGGGTGACTCCATTGTTAAATGTGATGGTTATGGTTTTGAGCATACTTGTGTTTTCCAGATAGTAGGAAATTGATGAGACCAGTGGCAATGTCAATGTTCTTGTGAATTTGCTTAATACAAATGCAAATGTCATACATTTACTACCAAACTAAATACAAACCCAAATATGTGACAAATGCTAAATGGACTTCAAATACTTTCCCTTACAACAAATGTTAATTTATTAACATAAATTTGGCAGAGGTCTTCATCCAAGGTGACATACAAGGTAAGCAGTTCATATAATAACAACATAAACACAGTAATCACATAGTTCATAATAATTAACAGGTATGTACCATTATAGGAAGTAAGTTAATAAGAACATAAGAACATAAGAAAGTTTACAAACGAGGAGGCCATTCAGCACATCTTGCTCGTTTGGTTGTTAGTAGCTTATTGATCCCAGAATCTCATCAAGCAGCTTCTTGAAGGATACCAGGGTGTTAGCTTCAACAACATTACTGGGGAGTTGGTTCCAGACCCTC
Source organism: Acipenser ruthenus (assembly GCF_902713425.1). NCBI lineage: Eukaryota > Metazoa > Chordata > Actinopteri > Acipenseriformes > Acipenseridae > Acipenser > Acipenser ruthenus. The sequence goes on along the minus strand of NC_081216.1, from coordinate 10,396,086 downwards.
ACAATTCTCTGTGTAAAAAAGTGCCTCCTATTTTCTGTTCTGAATGCCCCTTTATCTAATCTCCATTTATGACCCCTGGTCCTTGTTTCTTTTTTCAGGTCAAAGAAGTCCCCTGGGTTGACATTGTCTATACGTTTTAGGATTTTGAATGTTTGAATCAGATCGCCGCGTAGTCTTCTTTGTTCAAGACTGAATAGATTCAATTCTTTTAGCCTGTCTGCATACGACATGCCTTTTCAACCCGGGATAATTCTGGTTGCTCTTCTTTGCACTCTTTCTAGAGCAGCAATATCCTTTTTGTAACGAGGTGACCAGAACTGAACACAATATTCTAGGTGAGGTCTTACTAATGCATTGTAGAGTTTTAACATTACTTCCCTTGATTTAAATTCAACACTTCTCACAATATATCCGAGCAACTTGTTGGCCTTTTTTATAGCTTCCCCACATTGTCTAGATGAAGACATTTCTGAGTCAACATAAACTCCTAGGTCTTTTTCATAGTTCCCTTCTTCAATTTCACTATCTCTCTTATGATATTTATAATGCACATTTTTATTGCCTGCATGCAATACTTTACACTTTTCTCTATTAAATTTCATTTGCCATGTGTCTGCCCAATTCTGAATGCTGTCTAAATCATTTTGAATGACATTTGCTGCTGCAACAGTGCTTGCCATTCCTCCTATTTTTGTGTCGTCTGCAAATTTAACGAGTTTGCATACTATACCAGAATCTAAATCATTGAAGTAGATTAGGAATAGCAGAGGACCTAATACTGATCCCTGTGGTACACCACTGGTTACCTCACTCCATTTTGAGGTTTCTCCTCTAATCAGTACTTTCTGTTTTCTACATGTTAACCACTCCCTAATCCATGTGCATGCATTTACTTGAATCCCTACTACGTCCAGTTTGAGAATTAATCTTTTATGCAGGACTTTGTCAAAAGCTTTCTGGAAATCTAAATAGACCATGTCATATCCTTTGCAGTTATCCATTTTCAATGTTGCATCCTCAAAAAAGTCAAGTAGGTTAGTTAGACACAATCTCCCTTTCCTAAAACCATGCTGACTGTCTCCCAGGATATTGTTACCATATAGGTAATTTTCCATTTTGGATCTTATTATAGTTTCCATAAGTTTACATATAATAGAAGTCAGGCTTATTGGTCTGTAGTTACCTGGTTCGGTTTTGTCTCCCTTTTTGTGGATCGGTATTACGTTTGCAATTTTCCAGTTTGTCGGTACAACCCCTGTGTCAAGAGACTGTTGCATGATCTTGGTTAGCGGTTTGTAAATAACTTCTTTCATTTCTTTGAGTACTATTGGGAGGATCTCATCTGGCCCAGGGGATTTGTTTATTTTAAGAGCTCGTAGTCCCTTTAACATTTCTGCCTCTGTTATGCAGAGGTTATTTAAAATTGGATAGGAACAGGTCGACATGTCGGGCATGTTGTCCGTGTCCTCCTTTGTAAAAACCTGTGAAAAGTAATCATTTAATATATTTGCTATTTTATTTCTTCATATATGATTTTGCCATTTCTGTCTCTTAGACATTTAACCTCCTCTTTGAATGTTCTCTTGCTGTTATAATATTGGAAAAACATTTTGGAATTGGTTTAGCCCCCTTAGCAATATTGATTTCTATCTCTCTCTTGGCCTTTCTAACTTCCTTTTTGACTGTGTTTGCAGTTCCAAGTACTCTTTCTGTGTACTTTGTTTTTGGTCCCTTTAAAATGCTTTGTAAAGTGCCTTTTTTCGCTGAATATTTTTTTTTTAATTGATCTATTAAACCATTTTGGCCATTTTGTTTTAGATTTAGATTTGTCTACTTTTGGGATGTAATTGTTTTGTGCCTCTAGTACTACATTTTTAAAAAACAGCCATCCTTTTTCTGTGGATGTTTTCTCTATTTTACTCCAATCTACTTCTGTTAGTCTCTGTTTCATACCTTCATAGTTTGCTTTTCTAAAATTGTAAACCTTAGCTTTAGTCATCACTTTTGGGGTTTTAAAAAATATTTCAAATGAGACCATGTTGTGGTCTGAGTTTGCCAATGGCTCTCTGACCTCTGTTTTAGTTATTATGTCTTCATTATTTGAAAAGACTAAATCAAGGCATGCCTCCCCTCTAGTCGGTGCCTTGACAAATTGCGTTAGGAAGCAGTCATTTGTCATTTCCACCATTTCAATTTCGTCCGTCATGCCCCCCATTGGGTTTTCCCATTTTATACAGGGGAAGTTGAAATCCACCATTAGTATGGCTTCTCCTTTTCTACACGCATTTCGAATGTCATTGTATAACAGATTATTTTGCTCAGCGTCTGAATTTGGCGGTCTATAGCATGCTCCTATTATTATGCCCTTTGAATTTGTGTCCATTATTCTGACCCATATTGATTCTGCATTGTTTTCTTTGTCCTGATTTAACACCTGGGCTTCAAGGCTATTTCTTATGTATAGCGCTACCCCTCCGCCTCTTCTGTCCTGCCTGTCTTTCCTATACAGTGTGTACCCACTAATATTATATTCGTCTCCATCACTCTCAGACAACCAAGTTTCTGTAACACCTATCACATCGTAGTTACTTGTTAGTGCAGTAGCTTCAAGTTCTAACATTTTGTTTCTGAGACTTCTAGCATTAAGATAAAAACATTTAATAGTTGTCTTACCTGAGTTGTTGCCCTTGTTTTGATGTGGTCTCCCTTCTGTTTTTTTGTTTCCTCCCCCGTTCCGTTCTAGTTTAAATGCTTCTGGACCTCCTCAAGGATCCTTTCTCCGAGTAGATTGGTTCCCTTTCTGTTTAAGTGCAGTCCGTCCCACCTGTATAGATAGTCCTTGAATGTGCTCCAATGTTCAAGAAAGGTGAAGCCTTCCTGTGTGCACCACGATTTCAGCCATGCATTTTGATTTTGTATTTCCAGCTGTCCATATGGTCCTTTGTAGGGCGCCGGCAGTATCCCAGAAAATACCACAGTTTTGGTCTTGTCTTTTAATTTCCTTCCTAGCTCTCTGAATTTGTTTTGCAGGGATCTTGGCCTGTCTCTTCCAATGTTGTTTGTACCAATGTGGACGACTACTACCGGGTCATCTCCTGTTCGTTCTAGGAGCCTGTCCACATTCTCAGTGATGTGCTTGACTGAGGCTTCTGGAAGGCAGCAAACTGTTGTAGTAAGGGGGTCCAAACACAGTAAACAAAACTTAAAAATAAAAAGTGCTGCATTCAGCAGCTTCACCCCAACCGTCGCTACTCGTACGGCCCGGGTCTCCGTCCTACCCTAGCGGCTCCCTCAGCCTGCTATCCACTTTATCGGGGCTGCCAAGAGTTTTTCCCCCGCTACCGCTAAATCTTTCTTTCTTTCTTTTATTATTTATTTGTCTCGCCGGGATTTTCGTCCCGGCTGATTTTCCTCCAGCGCTTCCGCACGCCGTTTACTTCTCCGTGGGCAGACCTGAGGGAACAGCAGAATGAAACTTATAGGGTCAGCAATTCCCCCAAGACCCGCCTCCCAGCCACTCAGAGAGAAGGAAAGTCCGCACACCCACTCTCCCCCCTCTCCGTGTCACTGCCATGACTGACAGGCAGATATTGACGAGCTGCTGCCCTCTCCCTGCAGCACTATGAACACGTCAGAAGATTCAGCACAGGTCTCCCCCTGTTACAAGCCCTTATAAAAAAGATAAACACGTTTAGACTATTATTTACCACACACACACACACACATATACAGTGCCTTGCGAAAGTATTCGGCCCCCTTGAACTTTGCGACCTTTTGCCACATTTCAGGCTTCAAACATAAAGATATGAAACTGTAATTTTTTGTGAAGAATCAACAACAAGTGGGACACAATCATGAAGTGGAACAAAATTTATTGGATATTTCAAACTTTTTTAACAAATAAAAAACTGAAAAATTGGGTGTGCAAAATTATTCAGCCCCTTTACTTTCAGTGCAGCAAACTCTCTCCAGAAGTTCAGTGAGGATCTCTGAATGATCCAATGTTGACCTAAATGACTAATGATGATAAATAGAATCCACCTGTGTGTAATCAAGTCTCCGTATAAATGCACCTGCACTGTGATAGTCTCAGAGGTCCGTTTAAAGCGCAGAGAGCATCATGAAGAACAAGGAACACACCAGGCAGGTCCGAGATACTGTTGTGGAGAAGTTTAAAGCCGGATTTGGATACAAAAAGATTTCCCAAGCTTTAAACATCCCAAGGAGCACTGTGCAAGCGATAATATTGAAATGGAAGGAGTATCAGACCACTGCAAATCTACCAAGACCTGGCCGTCCCTCTAAACTTTCAGCTCATACAAGGAGAAGACTGATCAGAGATGCAGCCAAGAGGCCCATGATCACTCTGGATGAACTGCAGAGATCTACAGCTGAGGTGGGAGACTCTGTCCATAGGACAACAATCAGTCGTATACTGCACAAATCTGGCCTTTATGGAAGAGTGGCAAGAAGAAAGCCATTTCTTAAAGATATCCATAAAAAGTGTCGTTTACAGTTTGCCACAAGCCACCTGGGAGACACACCAAACATGTGGAAGAAGGTGCTCTGGTCAGATGAAACCAAAATCGAACTTTTTGGCAACAATGCAAAACGTTATGTTTGGCGTAAAAGCAACACAGCTCATCACCCTGAACACACCATCCCCACTGTCAAACATGGTGGTGGCAGCATCATGGTTTGGGCCTGCTTTTCTTCAGCAGGGACAGGGAAGATGGTTAAAATTGATGGGAAGATGGATGGAGCCAAATACGGGACCATTCTGGAAGAAAACCTGATGGAGTCTGCAAAAGACCTGAGACTGGGACGGAGATTTGTCTTCCAACAAGACAATGATCCAAAACATAAAGCAAAATCTACAATGGAATGGTTCACAAATAAACATATCCAGGTGTTAGAATGGCCAAGTCAAAGTCCAGACCTGAATCCAATCGAGAATCTGTGGAAAGAACTGAAAACTGCTGTTCACAAATGCTCTCCATCCAACCTCACTGAGCTCGAGCTGTTTTGCAAGGAGGAATGGGCAAAAATTTCAGTCTCTCGATGTGCAAAACTGATAGAGACATACCCCAAGCGACTTACAGCTGTAATCGCAGCAAAAGGTGGCGCTACAAAGTATTAACTTAAGGGGGCTGAATAATTTTGCACGCCCAATTTTTCAGTTTTTTATTTGTTAAAAAAGTTTGAAATATCCAATAAATTTCGTTCCACTTCATGATTGTGTCCCACTTGTTGCTGATTCTTCACAAAAAATAACAGTTTCATATCTTTATGTTTGAAGCCTGAAATGTGGCAAAAGGTCGCAAAGTTCAAGGGGGCCGAATACTTTCGCAAGGCACTGTATATATATATATATATATATATATATATATATATATATATATATATATATATATATATATATATATATATTGTGAGACAGCAGGGAGGGGGTTAAAACCTCCCTGCGCAGAAAACAGGTGAAAATGCACACTGGTTTTAGTTTAATTGTATTTGTTTATTGTTAATTAAAATTGGTTAATTGTTTTATTGTTTAATTATCCCCTGCACCTGGTGGTTGTTATTAAATTAGGACCAGGTGCAGGGTATTTAAGGAGTGAAGCCAGAATGCTCCGGGCTGCTGAGTAGAAGGAAGCAGGAGAGGTGCTCTGCTTCTGAGCAGTCAGGAGAAAGAGGTACAGTTTAAACCTGTGAAGGTTTGGGGCAGGTAAACGGCTTAGCCGTCCTGCGAGTGAGTCAGGTTCCAGTGTGTATAGTAAGCGCTCCAAAAACTGAGTTAGGTTTTTGTTTTGTGTTTATTTTGTTTCTGTTTAATAAAAATAGCGCAGCCGCGCTTTAAACCTCCATTTCTCTGTCCTGGGTCGCAGTTCTTAAAGGGGCACGAACCCGAGTGAGTGGCAAGCTCGCTCACAAGATATATATATATATATATATATAACACAGCCACCCCCAGAGATTCAAACAGTCGTTCAGAACAAACATAGTACCCGTAACAAAAAAAAAAAAATAACAGCATTTTTAACATCTCGCGATCTAAAGTATTTAAGACACATATTCTTATATCTAAATATACAGACAAAACGGGTACTAAGTAGCCAAAACATTTTTTAAACATCAGACAACAAACGGTATTACATTTTAAACAAGCACCTTTGATACAATTTAAAAATAAAAGCACTTACCTAAATTGTTGTCGAAGTAATCCATTATATTTTAGAGAGTCCAAAGCATACAATATTTTCCAACGCAGATCAGGCAGTCAGGCAGGGAGAGTTTTATCCAAAATTAGGTTTTACGGGATCGGCATCGTGCAAGGTTTAAATACTGTTACTTGAAGGATGGATAATCAGATTAGCCATTAAACATTTGCATACAGTACAGCAGAACTATCAATTAGACGTAACCTCGTTACAGAGTCCTGTAGGTAACGAAAATACTTTATTCATATTAAAACATTAGTTTTCGCTTTCAACAATAGAGGCTTTTAATTCATTACCGGTGGTAAAGTGTGCTATACTATATTTTTTTAACAAGTTTTGAAAGGACTTGTTTAAAAATTCTTTACCTTTATCAGTTTGCAGTTTTTTGGGTGAACGACCGCTTTCAAGGATTTTCTTGAAAGCCTTTGTCACACACCCATCTGTTTTGTTGAACCCATGCAAATTTGGATAAAACATCTATGCATGTTAACATAAACTTGTTGCAGTTATTTTTCTTTGACAGACTAGACATACAGAGGTGCTCAAATTTGTTGGTACCCTTACAGCTCATTGAAATAATGCTTCATTCCTCATGAAAAGTGATGAAATTAAAAGCTATTTTATCATGTATACTTGCATGCCTTTGGTATGTCATAGAATAAAGCAAAGAAGCTGTGAAAAGAGATGAATTATTGCTTATTCCACAAAGATATTCTAAAATGGCCTGGACACATTTGTTGGTACCCCTTAGAAAAGATAATAAATAATTGGATTATGGTGATATTTCAAACTAATTAGTTTCTTTAATTAGTATCACACATGTCTCCAATCTTGTAATCAGTCATTCAGCCTATTTAAATGGAGAAAAGTAGTCACTGTGCTGTTTGGTATCATTGTGTGCACCACACTGAACATGGACCAGAGAAAGCAAAGGAGAGCGTTGTCTGAGGAGATCAGAAAGAAAATAATAGACAAGCATGGTAAAGGTAAAGGCTACAAGACCATCTCCAAGCAGCTTGATGTTCCCGTGACAACAGTTGCAAATATTAGTAAGAAGTTTAAGGTCCATGGAACTGTAGCCAACCTCCCTGGGCGCGGCCGCAAGAGGAAAATCGACCCCAGATTGAACAGAAGGATAGTGCGAATGGTAGAAAAAGAACCAAGGATAACTGCCAAAGAGATACAAGCTGAAATCCAAGGTGAAGGTACGTCAGTTTCTGATCGCACCATCCGTCGCTTTTTGAGCAAAAGTGGGCTCCATGGAAGAAGACCCAGGAGGACTCCACTTTTGAAAGAAAAACATAAAAAGCCAGACTGGAATTTGCTAAAATCCATATTGACAAGCCACAATCCTTCTGGGAGACAGTCCTTTGGACAGATGAGTCAAAACTGGAGCTTTTTGGCAAGTCACATCAGCTCTATGTTCACAGACGAAAAAATGAAGCTTTCAAAGAAAAGAACACCATACCTACAGTGAAACATGGAGGAGGCTTGATTATGTTTTGGGGCTGCTTTGCTGCGCCTGGCACAGGGTGCCTTGAATCTGTGCAGGGCACAATGAAATCTCAAGACTATCAAGGCATTCTGGAGCGAAACGTACTGCCCAGTGTCAGAAAGCTCTGTCTCAGTCGCAGGTCATGGGTCCTTGTCACAAAGACGGCCAGAGTGGGTTGCGTCAGACCAGACAGGAATTCAAACAAAGAGACAGTGGTTGTGATGAGCTGAGTGCAATGGCTGCACTCAGCGTTTATTTAACAAATAAAAGGGTTGTAAACAGCACAAAACAGGACACGGCACTGGTAGCCAAAATAAACAGACATACAAAACGGACTAAACACAAACGGTGCTCGGAGACAAACAAACACGGTGAGTACACACACTTATCTTCACTTTTACGATCTTTAACTTAACTCTCCTCTCTCTCTCTCCCGTTCTCCTCTTCCGAACACCTAACCACGACTGAGTGAAACTGTGCATCTATATATACTGTTGTGCTGGGATTCAATTACTAATTAATTACTCACTTGAATCCCAGCACGTGAATTCATTACGTGCAACCCCGTGCCACACATTATACACATTTTATCTGCACGTGAAGTGATGTGCCATCCTCGTGCCTAAATATAATTATACACTTTAAACACACGTGAAACACAGACCCGTTTATATCCCGTGTACCAATCTATACACCAACATTAACATACGCACGCATATATACACATAGAACACACAAATGCACACAGGGGCGGGGCACTTTGCCACATATACCCCCCCTTGTGCGCAGCACACATGGCCTCAACGGCCACCTCCCCCCTTAAAAACCCAGCAGTCCAGAACAAAGTCTCGGGCTGGGAAGGGAGGCTTCAGTGGGCCCTTGGCTGGCAATGCTGTCAGCACCCCTGCCGGTAGTGGCACGGCTGACAGCCTGTTGGTCCCATCCTGCAGCGAAAAAGCTGCGGGGGCAGGTGGTCCCCCGACCTCCCCCTTCTTCGTAGCCGGCAGCTCCCTCCTGTGGGGCTCCGGCCACAAGAACTCCTGCAGCGAAAAAGCTGCAGTGGGAGCAGGTCTCCGGACCTCCCCCACGATCTCCGGCAGCGAAACTGCTGCTGGGGTTGGTGGTCTCCAGACCTCCTCCCCCTTCGTGGCCGGCAGCTCCCCTTTCTGGGGCTCCGGCCACCGTACTCCCTGCGGAGGTACGGGCAGCAGAGGCAGCTCCTGCTCCTCTGCTCCGGGCGGTGGTGGTGGCGGAGGCAGAGGCAGCTCCTGCTCCTCTGCTCCTTGCGGTGGTGGTGGCGGAGGCAGAGGCAGCTCCTGCTCCTCTGCTCCTGGAGGTGGTGGAGGCAGAGGCAGCTCCAGCTCCTCTGCTCCTGGCGGTGCTGGCTCCCTCTGCTGTGGCGGCTGGGCATGTGCACGCCGTGCTGCCTTCAGCAGCATAGCGAGAGGCTGCTGGGGGACACCAGCATCCTGCCCTTCTCCCCCCCAAAAATTTTCAGGGGGTTGAGCCTGTAACCCCTCCCCTTCCGGCTCTTGGGGCTGAACCAGCAGGCATTTCCCCTCTGCTGGTGGCTTGGGTCCCAGAGCTGTGGAAGCCCCGACTTGCCTCCCTTTGGGCTGTGGACGCACCGACTCCTCCCTTTTGGGCTGTGGACGCACCGACTCCTCCCTTTTGGGCTGTGGACGCACCGACTCCTCCCTTTTGGGCTGTGGACGCACCGACTCCTCCCTTTTGGGCTGTGGACGCACCGACTCCCCCCTCTTGGGCTGTGGACGTTCGGGCTCCCCCCACTCAGGCGTAGGACGTTCGGGCTCCTCCCACTCAGGCGTAGGACGTTCGGGCTCCTCCCACTCAGGCGTAGGACGTTCGGGCTCCTCCCACTCAGGCGTAGGACGTTCAGGCTCCTCCCACTTGGGCTGTGGACGCTCAGGCTCCTCCCGTTTGGGCTGTGGACGCTCAGGCTCCTCCCATTTGGGCTGTGGACGCTCAGGCTCCTCCCATTTGGGCTGTGGACGCTCAGGCTCCTCCCATTTGGGCTGTGGACGCTCAGGCTCCTCCCGCTCGGGCTGTGGACGCTCAGGCTCCTCCCGCTCGGGCTGTGGAGGCAAAACCAGCAGGCATTCACCCTCTGCTGGTGGAGATGGGGACAGCAGGTACTCACCCTCTGCTGGTGGAGATGGGGACAGCAGGTACTCCTCTGCTGGTGGTCCTGCTACCTGGGCTGCTGTTCCATTTATGGTTGCCTCCAGGTAGCTGAGGACCATCTCCACACCTTCCTCCAAGGTGTTTGGGGTGTGTTCCTCCTGATATGCCTCCCATCTCTCACAGTCCATCATCCACAGAGCCCGGACGACCATGGGCAGAGACTGGGCCTCCAGCCCAGCATTCTCCAGGAACCAGCCCCGCAGTTTGATGGCGTCTTCTGCCATTGACTCTCTTTTTTTCTTTTTTTTTTTTTCCCCCAAAAACAATATTTGTAATCCTTTTTTTTTTTTTTTTTTTTTTTTTTTTTTTAAACAAAACCCCTCCTGGTCTGACGCTTGGAGGCGCGGCTATCCCACGATGACACCATGTGTCACAAAGACGGCCAGAGTGGGTTGCGTCAGACCAGACAGGAATTCAAACAAAGAGACGGTGGTTGTGATGAGCTGAGTGCAATGGCTGCACTCAGCGTTTATTTAACAAATAAAAGGGTTGTAAACAGCACAAAACAGGACACGGCACTGGTAGCCAAAATAAACAGACATACAAAACGGACTAAACACAAACGGTGCTCGGAGACAAACAAACACGGTGAGTACACACACTTATCTTCACTTTTACGATCTTTAACTTAACTCTCCTCTCTCTCTCTCCCGTTCTCCTCTTCCGAACACCTAACCACGACTGAGTGAAACTGTGCATCTATATATACTGTTGTGCTGGGATTCAATTACTAATTAATTACTCACTTGAATCCCAGCACGTGAATTCATTACGTGCAACCCCGTGCCACACATTATACACATTTTATCTGCACGTGAAGTGATGTGCCATCCTCGTGCCTAAATATAATTATACACTTTAAACACACGTGAAACACAGACCCGTTTATATCCCGTGTACCAATCTATACACCAACATTAACATACGCACGCATATATACACATAGAACACACAAATGCACACAGGGGCGGGGCACTTTGCCACAGTCCTCCAACAGGATAATGACCCAAAACACACAGCTAAAAGCACCCAAGAATGCATAAGAACAAAACACTGGACTAGTCTGAAGTGGCCTTCTATGAGTCCTGATCTGAATCCTATCGAACATCTATGGAAAGAGCTGAAACTTGCAGTCTGGAGAAGGCACCCATCAAACCTGAGACAGCTGGAGCAGTTTGCTCAGGAAGAGTGGGCCAAACTACCTGTTAACAGGTGCAGAAGTCTCATTGAGAGCTACAGAAAACGTTTGATTGCAGTGATTGCCTCTAAAGGTTGTGCAACAAAATATTAGGTTAGCGGTCCCATCATTTTTGTCCATGCCATTTTCATTTGTTTTATTATTTACAATATTATGTTGAATAAAAAATCAAAAGCAAAGTCTGATTTCTATTAAATATGGAATAAACAATGGTGGATGCCAATTACTTTTGTCAGTTTCAAGTTATTTCAGAGAAAATTGTACATTCTTCGTTTTTTGTGGAGGGGTACCAACAAATTTGAGAATGTCTGTATCTACTAAATCAGCCTGCCATTGATCGTCAATATTAGATACAAATACGCAGTTTCTTTTAAAGTTTATTCTAGAGGGTTTATGTAGGGTGTAAGTGTCTTGTTCAGATAACATTCAGCTATATCCTTATCACTAACCCTACACCCCTCCTCCCTAAGAACTCTCTGTAGAGACTGTCGGCCTCCAAACCCCCAGGATTTGAAACATCATAGTAAATTTGTTTCATTTGCTGAAGAGTCATCCCTTCAGAAAAAAAGTCAAACAAATGCAGTGATTGTAAAGTACAAAAGGGTTTATTCACTCAGTTTACAGATTAACAATTATAATTGGATACTTTAAACGACGCATAAACAGGCGACATTGCCTTTCATAGTAATGCATTAAACAAGATACAGTATCTTTTACAGCTCTAGAGATATCAGTATTCAGACCATTGACGAGATGATAAAGACAGGCTTCAGACACGTATGTATACAACACCAGTAAATACTCCCATTTACAGGGGTACACAGTGTAAAACATTTCAGGGATCAGCACAGTTAGAAAAACATTTAAAGGTATTTCACATTTTACAGAATCAGCAATCATTTCAGCCCAATATTTAGGATCCACCAAGGCGTGTATTTCAAGTGTAGCTCTTTTTAGCTCAGTGAAACGTTTTGCATCGACAGACAATGGTTTTTTAAAGTGGGCCCGGCAAGCCAATTTGTCAACTACGAGTTCAAACAGAAGACCCTCCAACTCACTCTGCATTCTGTCCCAAGTCATGCGGTTCCCCATCTTCAAAGTCAAAAGCCCCGTAATAAGCCAGAGGAGCCTGGGGTTCTGTAAAGTTTCTGTGATAGAAAGATCTAGTTATCTTGTTAACCACTTCTTGAGTCCTTTCGTCCAGGTCCTGTTGCAGCTGCTGGAGCTACTCTTTTATGTAAGGTTCAGGTCTCAGTTCAATTAAACAATCTTCAACCAGCTTCTGAATCTTGTTCAGAGGTAAGAAAAAATCGAGTAGATGAAGAGCCTTAGAAACCAGAATCTTTAACCAAGTTACATGTATTTTAGCTATTATTTCTTCAAACCTCCTGTTGAAATAACCGTAGTCTGCTTCAAAGAGACAGCTATGACATCTGTGGCTGGGGTGGTCCACGGCGCAACCGGCACAATTTTTCTGCAGATCCCGGTTTTTGATCACTTCCAGTAGAGAGGCCAGAAGGCCCTTGACAATCTTGAGGATTCTTGCGAAGGTCACTCCGTAAGGTCACTCCAGCTATTTTTGACGGACGTCCGGTAAAAAGGGACAGGTCATAAATCACTCAAAAGCGTGGGAAAAGGGGGAGGGGATTAAGGGTCATAAATCACTCAAAGCATGGGAAAAAGGGGCGAGGCTTTAGAGCCATAAATCACTCAAGGCGTGGGGAAAAGGGGAGGGGCTTAAGGGTCATAAATCAATCAGAGGCATGAAAAGGGATGGGGCTTAAGGTCAGAAATCAATCAAATGGGGCGGGGCTTAGAAAAGTGACAGACGCTGTCGTGCCTTTACTACTAACTGGTTAAATCACTTTGGGCCACTGATTTCTCTGCCGGTACCTGACAAGGGGCAACCCCTCTGCAAGCTTCACTTGTATTTAGCCCAGCCCATCGTGGTTTACTGGGGAAGAACAGCGGGTAAATATGCCACATCTGCCAATCGCTCAGTATCTTATTCGCTCTTTATGTATCTACGTTGAATAAGTAGCTTTGCATTTAACAGGTTAAATCACGTTGGGCCACCAATTTCTTTGCAGGTAGCCAGCAAGGGGCACCCGCTCTGCAAGCTACACCTGTATTTAGCCTGGCCCAACGTGGTTTACTGGGGCAGAACAGCGGGTACACTTGATGCATATGCCAATCGCTCAGCTTCTTATTTGCTCTTTATGTATCTACATTGAATAAGTAGCCTTGCATTTAACAGGTTAAATCACGGTGGGCCACTGATTTCTCTGCAGGTACCTGGCGAGGGGCACCCCCTCTGTAAGCTACACCTGTATTTAGCCCGGCCCAACGTGGTTTACTAGGGCAGAACAGAGGGCAAACATGCCGCATATGCCAATTGCACAACTTCTTCGCTGGAAAAAGCCTTGCATTTAAAGAGTTAAATCACTTTGTGCCACCAATTTCTGTACTTATTCAACATAGATACATAAAGAGCGAATAGGAAGCTGAGCGATTGGCATATCTGGCATGATTGCCTGCTGTTCTGCCCCAATAAACCAGATTGGGCCAGCCTAAATACAAGTGTAGCTTACAGAGGGGGTGCCCCTCGTCAGGTACCTGCAGAGAAATCAGCGGTCTGACATGATTTAACCCGTAAATTCAAGGCTACTTATTCAACATAGATACATAAAGCGAATAAGAAGCTGAGCAATTGGCATATGTAGCAAGTGTACCCGCTGTTCTGCCCCAGTAAACCACGTTGGGCCAGGCTAAATACAGGTGTAGCTTGCAGAGGGGGTGCCCCTCGCTAGGTACCTGCAGAGAAATCAGTGATCCAACGTGATTTAACCCGTTAAATGCAAAGCTACTTATTCAACATAGATACATAAAGCGAATAAGAAGCTGAGCGATTGGCATATGTGGCATATTTACCCGCTGTTCTTCCCCAGTAAACCACATTGGGCCGGGCTAAATTCAATTGGGGCTTGCAGAGGGGTTGCCCCTTGTCAGGTACCAGCAGAGAAATCGGAGGCCCAAAGTGATGTAACCATTTAAATGCAAGGTTACTTCTTCAACGTAGACAAATACATTTATGCACTTAAAAGCTTGCGAATAAGAAGCTGGCAAATAAGCCAACTTCAGCCTTGTGTTTTACAGTGTAAATGTGTGAAAAGAAGGCAGACGTAGCCATAATCAGTCATATTTAATGTCACTTCTGTTAATGTCACACTGCTTATTCTCATCAAATTGAAATGTCCCGGCCCGAATATAATGCATGCTGTGACTTTGATGTTTTGTTTTTAAAATGTATTAATGATCAATGCATTGCTGAGTTTGTTGCGCTCACGTCTCAGGTGGTGTCTGGAATCCAAATGCAATTAAAACAGCGGGTGGAGGCGTGAAATAAATATATTTATAACTTCTCTTATGCAATTATTTCAACAGCGATTAATACCCTTTGCAGTCCATTTCAATAAATTAAAAGTAAATCAGCTCATTTTTGCTGTTTAATCTACTATTTGTTAATAATACAAGCAAAACTTCAAAGAAAAGTTTGAAGTATCTGGTATTGCCAGGCAGTCCCATCCAAGTACCAACCAAACACCCATATGATTATTATTATTTTAGCAGACACACTTATCCAGGCCAACTTAATTGTGACATACAATTACCCATTTATACAGTCGGGGTTTTTACTGGACCAATCTAGATAAAGCAGCAATGTGTCCCTGTGGCAAAGTGCCCCGCCCCTGTGTGCATTTGTGTGTTATGTGTTGTATGTTGCGTGTGGTAATGTTGGTGTATAGATTGGTACACGGGATATAAACGGGTCTGTGTTTCACGTGTATTAAAGTGTAGATTTGTATTTAGGCACGAGGAGAGCACAAATCACTTCACGTGCTGGTTAAATGTAATATGTGAGCACGGGGTTGCACAGAATTAATTCACGTGCTGGGATTCAAGTGAATAATTAATTAGTAATTGAATCCCAGCAGAATAGTATATTTGTTTGTTTGTCTGTGTAGTCCGTTTTGTTTGTCTTTTTATTTTGGCGTGTAGTGCCGTGTCCTGTTTTTGTGCTGGTTTCAAACCTTTTTTTTGTTAATAAACGCTGAGTGCAGCCATTGCACTCAGCTCATCATCACCACCGTCTCTGTCTGTGTTTGAATTCCTTTCTGGTTCTGACGCAACCCACTCTGGCCGTCTTTATGACAGTCCCCCACATGTGATTGAACCCAGTCAAGAACAAAGTGCTCTAACCGCTACTCCACAGATGCTGCAAGCGACGGATCACTAGTGTCTCGTTGTATAAGGCCACGGGAAATTCACGATTTCACGTATTTGACTGCCTACCATGAAAAATGTAAATATTGGTGATTTCTGGCTGAGGTATGAAATAAGATTCCGAAATATGGCAAAAATTGCACGCTATTTGTCAATTCCACCAAACTCTGTGGATGCAGCACGAGCAGTTTCTGCATATGGACATTTTTTTATACAACAAATACAAAGCACGAGTGTTGAAACTGCAACAAGATGCACGATTATTATTATTGTTATTTATTTTAGTACAGCAGCAGTGTCCCCCACCTGGGATTGAACCCACAACCCTCTGGTTAAGAGTCCAGAGCCCTAACCACTACTCCACACTGGCCTTCCACAAACAGCTAGTTTTCTGCTCACGGGCCAGATCATTGTGTGTGTGTGTGTCTGTGTCTGTATGTGTGTGTGAGTGTGTGTGGGTGTGCGTGTGTGTGTGTCCGTGTCCGCGCCCGCGTGCGTGTGTGTGTCTGTGTGTGTGTGCGTGTGTGAGTGTGTGTGCGTGCGTGCGCGTGTGTGTGTGCGTGTGTGAGTGTGTGTGTCTGTCTGTGTGTGTGTGTGCGCGTAAAGAAAAACGGTTTTGTCACTTGCACTAAACCCTGTTTTTAACATTTTGTTTTTCAAAGTCAGCATAACGCTATACAACACAGTCCATTTAATTACTGTATACAAGTTTTAAATGTTTACAAAACTCAACAATGTTGCCGAATTTGTCATTCAAACTTGTTTAGTTTTAATCAGTTTTGTCTGCTTGTTACTTTTTTCAGCCAACACATTTAAATGACCCTTGTTTGTTACATTTTAAAAGATTATTTTAAACGTTACAATGTAAATGTTGACTCAGTAGCTACCATTAAATGTTTCAACCTCATTGATGTGCTATTAATTTTAGGCAACTTGCAATTTTTTTTTGTATTTTTTTTTTTTACATGTAACTTGTACTTTTTATATAGGTATATAAATGTCAATTGCTGTGCATAAACGCATCAGCCAAATCAATTAATATGACATGTAGTTTTTCTAGCTTGCTATATATTAATTTATTTATACATTTATAATATAAACGTATTCATTTCTACATTTATTTATTTAAAAATATTTATTTATAAATGTATTTATTCCTCTATGCATTTATTTAAACCATTTATTTATTTCTACCAAATAAATAATTCCTTTATTTATTTTTAATTAAACGAGGAACTACAATTTATCAGAGATCAAAGATTTAGACAAGGAAGCTACATGACACTTGTGTGCAATTCCATTCTATGGTATCTACCCTAACAAACAGGAAACTAGAAATTTTCACAGGAAATCGAAGCTGGTCAGGCTTGGATGTAAGCTTAAAAAATGAATGCATTCCAACAACTGCGCATTGGCGCAGCGGCCTAAGATCGTGTGCTCTTTAAGAACCTCACGTTGCAAGTTAAAACTATGGAATTTTTTTTTCCTGCGATATGTGCTGTTTTAAAACATAAATAATTTGTTTAATATAAATGGTGTGGATATCAAACTGCTTGCATACCCTGGTTTGTTTTGACGTTGACCAACATGTGGAATCACAGGATTGGTAGATGTCCAGTTATTTTGCTTTTCTGTTTGAATAGTCGCTACAACCCTTAAAAAGTAGACGGAAGAGGAAGGAGGAGAATAACAATTTTACCTTAGTTTGACGACTTATGTCTCATTGTGTACAAGAGGTATGTACATTTTATTTCGCATTTGAGGTAAGAAAGTTTCAGACTTTTGATACTGGTACAGATGGTAATTCTAAGTGATTTAGTTTTGCCGCTGCAACATGGTAAAAACAGCTCAACTCTTTGAGCTGTATAGAGACTCTCGGTAGTTTCAGACAAATTTTTCTAACTTCTACGAGGAACTACTGTTCCTCTCAATATATATATATATATATATATATATATATATATATATATATATATATATATATAACAAAAACAATGTAAAAAAACATGTTAGAAAAATGCAACAGCTGTTTAAAGGGGTGATATCAAACACAAAAGCTCAAGTCAGGAGAAGCAATTGGGGCAACCTTGTCAAGCATCAAGCAAATAGGCACAATTGGAAAGGTGGTGGGGCCCAACATTTACACAATTCTTGCTTCTAACTTGGTGCCTTTTTTTTGATTGCTTCACTCCACTTGAAATGCTCTTTGTATGACTTGCAGTGTTTTGGGGTTTTTTGTAATAAATTATATATTTGTTATATATATATTGTTTAGGACGCGCGTTGCGTTGGCCTTTGGCCATGCGTGCATTGCAGCCTCAGTCTTGCCTCTGGCTAGACCGCATGTGTGTGGAGCCTGCTCTGCAGTCTCTATATATGTAATCCACTGCAGTGTGTTCCAACCCTACCGCATGGTAGCTGTACGGCCTGCCCCTTACAGTCACTAAGCACTATATAGTTTGCTGCAGCGTCCCAAAAAAAAAATCCCTTTTTTCACTATTAGGAAGACGACCACCGAGCACATACTCCCTTAAGCACCTAAGGTAAGTTTTTTAACTCAGCATCAGACACTGTACCAGCACTAGCGTCTCCGCTCTGCAGGTCAGCTGACGCTTAGGCGTCTCGTGTTAGCGTCTCAACGCTTGGTACTCGCACTCCGCATGGTGTCAGCGCCTCAGCGCTTGGTGCAGCGCTTCGGCGCTTGGTGCAGCGCTTCCGCGCTTGGGACTCGGTGCTCGACGCTTCGGTGCTCGACACTCGATGCTTCGGCACTCAGTGCTCGGTGCTCGACGCTTCGGCGCTCGGTGCTCGACGCTTCAGCGCTCGGTGCTCGACGCTTCGGTGCTTGACGCTTCGGCACACAGTGCTCGACGCTTCGGCGCTCGACGCACGCACCTCGGTGCTTAGTGCTCGACGCTTAGGCGCTCGACGCTCGGTGCTTGACGCTTCGGCGCTCGACGCCTTGGCGCTCGACGCTCTGTGCTTGACACGTCGGCGCTCGATGCTTGGTGCTCGACGCACCTTCGAGGGTTGACGCTCGACGCTTCGGCGTTCGTTGAGCAACGCTTGACAGAGATGTCGGGCTTTCATCGCTGGGTGACCTGTCAGGCAAAGCTGCCTGCCAGCGATCCGCACGATGATTGTGTAACGTGTCTGGGGCCAGAGCACGCCGCATCCGCGTTGGCGGATAGGGCTTTTTGCCATCTGTGCTGGCTTCCAGACACGCACCCTCCGCCAAAGAGCGAAGAAAGCAGTGGGTGGGCACTCTCCCTCTTCGGGATCATCCCACACCATTTCTGCCCCGCCGTCGTCTACGGCGACGCCGCCAGGGCGGCTACAGCTCTCCAGGAGCCCGTCCTCCCAGCTAACAGCTGGTCAGAGGTCTCCCACCAGACGCGCTCGGGAACGCAGCCCCTCCCCTCGTAGGGTACGCACCTGTCGGGAGTCTAGGTCGCACTCCAGATCGCCTCGACGGAGGGGACGCTTTCGTTCCCCTCGTCGGGACAAGCGATACAGAGACAGGTTGGGGGTGGCGAAGCTAACCTCCAAAATGTCTCAATTCATGGAGGTCATGATAGGGCAGCAGTCCATCCTCATGTCCCTAGCAAATGTGGTGCCCCGAGTCGAGAACAACCAACTGGGCCCATTGCTAGCCAGCCAGTGGCCCCTCCACAACCTGCACCGGTCGTCGCCCCTCCAGTGCAACCCCAAGGGGCGTGGGATGTCGATGCAGTTTCCAGAGACGCATCTGACGTCCTGGAAGGGGAGAGTATGGAGACTGAGGTAGCCTCCCAGCACTCTGAGCAGGACATCGAGCTCAAGGTGCTGGATACCGATGACCCGATGAGCAACCCGCCACTTGTGCATCGAGTGGCCTATGGCGGAACTACTACGACATTCCTTGTTTGAGTCGCCTTCAGCCCAGCCCCATCAGTCCAGGATGCTTCCGGCATTCCCAGACTTTATTAAGGAGGTGCAGTCCACCTGGGGGGCTCCGGCCTTTGCCCCTGCGACTTCTCGCAAGGCCTCTGCCTTTAGCATGCAGGGGGCAAGTGAAGCTGGGTTGGCGTCCTTCCCACTGGTGGACGCTGCGTTCACTGCGTTGGTGAAGACGCCAACGTTATCGGGGCTGACAAAGGATCCTGCATGCCCCAATAAGCAGTGCAGGACCACAGAGGTACATTTAAAAAAGGGGTACGCTGCGGCCACAGAGGCGGTCAGACTGTCAAATGTGGCCAGCTTGTTGACAGTCTATCAAGCTGCACTCATTAGAGACCTGCCTGAGTGCCCTTCTGCGGCCCTCAGAAGCGAGTTGGGGACGGTCAGTCAGCTGCTGGTAAAGCTGGCCCAGCTCAATGCGCGGGCTCAGGGCAGGAGCATCGCATCTCTGATGGTGGCCAAAAGACAGCTCTGGCTCTCGCAGGTGAGAGTGCAGGAACCTGACAAGGCCCCGTTGTTGGCTGCCCCAATCACACCGGGGCACACATTTGGCCCAGCGGTGGAGGAGATGCTGAAACGCTCCGCCAAGGCGCGGGAGACGTTGCAGCAAATGGCGAAAATGTGGCCAAATAAGCCGTTCCAGCCGAAGCGGCCTCAGGAATACCAGTGGCGCAGGACACCGCCACAGCAACAGGCGCAACTACGGGGTAGTAAGACCTCCCCTTCAGGTCCATCAGCGTGCGGCCAACCCGTGTTTGTAAGACCGCAGCGTGGAGGGTGGCGCCCTAGAGGAGGTGGCAGGCCACACCCTCATGGCTCTGGCCAGGCCCCTCGCGAACGAGCGTAGCCGAAACAGCCCTGAAAACTCCAGGCAGCTGATAACCCACCCCTACACTGTCCCACAGTTCCAGTTCTGGCAACAATGCACCAACGACATCTGGGTGCGCAAAACTATATTCACCGGGTACACCCTTCAGTTCCGGGGTTGGGGAGCAGTCTGGAACGGCTCAGGGACCCGCGGAGTGTGGTCAGGACCCTGGAGGTCAGCCCACATCAATGCTCTGGAACTCAGAGCGGTGGACCTCGCCCTCCGGCACTTCTTGCCAGTGCTTCTAGGCAAGTACGTGTTAGTGCGGTCAGACAACACCACGGTTGTGGCGTATATCAACCGCCAGGGCGGCCTACAGTCTCCTCGCCTTCACCGGATGGTAACATGGATGTTGCTATGGGCACAACCGCGTTTGACCTCTCTGTGTGCAGTTCACCTACAGGTCAATTATGCAGCGGATCTCCTATCCAGAGGAGGCCCTCTTGCGGGGGAATGGCGTCTTCACCCTCAGGTGGTAGCGCGCGTTTGGGAATGGTTCGGCATAGCGCAAGTAGATCTCTTCGCTTCGCAAGAGACCACGCACTGCCCCCTATGGTTCTTGGTGAGGGACCTCGACAGCCCCCTAGGAGTCGATGCACTGGCTCACGAATGGCCGCCAGGACTCCTATATGCGTTTCCACCGATTCCGATGCTCCCCGCCTTCTTAGAGAAGGTCAGGGTAGAGCAAGCGACAGTGATCCTGATCGCTCCTCGGTGGCCTCGGAGAATATGGTTCCCGAGCCTGGTGCAGTTGCTGCACGGTCGCCCGAGGGAGCTTCCCCTGCGAGCGGACCTATTGTCCCAGGCCCAAGGAGGGCTTTGGCACCTGAACCCCAACTCATGCAGCTATGGGCTTGGCCCCTGAACAGGAGCGCCTGTCAGCCTTAGGGCTCTCGACGGCGGTGATTACGACCATTCAGAGTGCTAGAGCGCCCTCTACTAGGTCGCAGTATACGTACAAGTAGCAGTTGTTTCAAGATTGGTGTCTGGAAGAGGGCCATGACCCAATATCCTGCCCTATGGCAGTGATATTACAGTTTTACAGAAACTGTTAGATGAAGGGAAATCTCCCTCTATACTTAAGGAGTATTTAGCCGCCATATCGGCATGCCATGTACGCATTGACGGTTTATCACCAGGTTGCCATTTTCTGGCATCTCAGTTCCTGAAGGGCGCAAGACCCTTGCGGCCTCCAAGGATGACCAATTGATTGGTAAAGACCTGTTTGAGCTATGGGCTGTCATTAATCCTATGGGACTGCTGGTGGAGGAACTAACTAAAAGAAACCTCTCTCCTCCAGAACCAAGGATAACAAGGCAGGCTGGAGTCAGTACAGTGCTACCACTTCACTTTGTTGGATTGTACAGGTTGGTATGGGGTTGCATGTGAGATTTTGTAATATTACTATTTCTAAAGTCTTCAGGCAGTGTGTATTTTCATTCCTCTTGGATAGAGGAGAACATTAAACTAAATAAAGCAACCACACCCTCAGTACAATTCTGCACACTTTTTTGGTTACTACACTACCTGTATTCAGTGTTACAGTATTGCGCTTAATGATTCACGCATTTCAGATCTCTGTCATTTGCAGTCAATCCGTGCGTTTACATGAACATATCGTTTTCTGATATCAAGAGTCATGTAAACGCAGTTTTCTAAAAATATATTGGGGGGGGGGGGGATTCCAAAAGTGAGTTTTTTGAAAAACACCACATAGAATATTCTGAAAATTAACGTAATTTATGTCATGTAAACACACTTTTCAGAAAAGTTATTCTGATAGTGTACTGCTCATGTGCAAACTTTGACATTGTTCCTACACACATGATTATTAAAGCAACTATATCCATATTCTAACAGAAATAAAGCACGGCAGCAATAATGGGCAGCACTGTGGAGTAGTGGTCAGGGCTCTGGACTCTTGACCGGAGGGTCTTGGGTTCAATCCCAGGTGGGGGACATTGCTGCTGTACCCTTGAGCAAGGTACTTTACCTAGATTACTCCAGTAAAAACCCAACTATATAAATGGGTAATTTTATGTAAAAATAATGTGTAAAAAAGAATGTAATTGTATGTAAAAATAATGTGATATCTTGTAACAATTGTAAGTCGCCCTGGATAAGGGCGTCTGCTAAGAAATAAATAATAATAATAATAAATGACCAGTTTACCGTCATAGAGCCTTGATGTGGTGTTAGAAGCCCTTACCAAGGCACCGTTCGAGCCTCTCCACAGCGTGGATATGAAGCTCGTGTCTATGAAAACTGCGTTCTTGCTATCAGTGGTATCAGCAAAATGCGTGGGCGAGTTACATGCACTTTCAGTGCACTCATCATGTACTCGTTTCGCAGGAGATGGTTCTAAGGTCTCCATGCGTCCAAATCCGGCCTTTTTATTCCCCAGAGGAAGACCAGTTACACATGCTCTGCCCTGTTTGGGCACTGAGGTGTTATATTGACCATACAATGACTGTGAGGCAAACAGAACAGTTGTTCATATGCCATGGTTCTAGGACTTTGGGTCAGCCGTTGTCTAAAAAACGCCTTTCCCATTGGATAGTGGATGCTATTAAATTAGCATATGAATCTGCAGGCCTTCCGCCACCAGGGCAGTTGAAGGCACAATCCACTAGGGGTATGGCGACATCCTGGGCCCTCTTTAGAGGGGTGCCGGTGTCTGACATTTGCGCTGCAGCCAGTTGGGCTACACTGCATACTTTTATGAGGTTCTACCATTTAAATGTACTGGAATCCTCTGCTCAGTCATTCGAAGCATCCGTGTTACACTCTATGACGCCCTAGTTGGCGGTCAAATTGAGTATTGTCACGATATGGTGTTGATTATTCCACCTTAGGACAGGTGTCATTGCGAGCATAGACGCTGAGGTGCGGTTCCGCATACGCGTAGATGTGTTGCCTACGCAATTGCGTTATGACGTAAGTCTGTCCTACTGCCGAGAATCCTCCCTCGCGACGGCTTGGGTACACTGTTCCCATACTTGATGGTTATTTTTTACTTGAAAGGGAACGATAGGTTGCCGATGCAACCCCGGTTCCCTGAAAGAGAAAATAACCATCAAGCCGCGAGGTCGCTCTGGAGGCTTTCACGGCCTGAAGAGCAAAAGAGGAAGAGAGTCTCTGCGCACTGCGTATAGTAAGCTCCCAGGGGGCGGGCTTACGTGGCAGCTCGTGCAGAGGCCTATCGGCAGCTTTGCTATAAAGCTCAGCCAATCCCTACTGCCTGATGGCAATATTCCATACTTGATGGTTATTTTCTCTTTCAGGGAACCGGGGTTGCATCCGCAACCTATCGTTCCCTGCTGTGCTGACCTGCCCGTCTGTTATAAACAAACAGAGCTGATTCTTATCTTTCAATTAAGACTGTCTGTCTGAAAGCAAATATACAACTTTAAGAAGTGTGACACCTGGTGGACACGAGCTGTCATGACTCTCCCATGAAATTAATTTACCATGAAACATTGAACATTAATGTGAATATAATTCCTAATTTCCTTATTCTAAAAGTGAATTGAAAAACAAACCTTTACTAGGGTATCATATTAACTTGTTTAACAATCTCAGGGTTTTATATTTACTAAAACTAGGAGATTGAAATGTAACAGAAGTTTAAGATAAATTGGTTTTATTATTTTAATTACTAATCTTGCGGATGCAAGTTTAAGAGTTGTTTAAGTATGTTTTCCCAATAAAATTGAAATGTTTACTGTGTTTTAAATAAGTTTAAAGTGAAAATAATTCTTAAATGATTTTACTTTAATTGTTGTATACCATGTTTAACTTGCTTGAAATGAAACTGAAATGTGTATCCTACTCTGATCAATATAACTAAAGTTAGAACAGAATGAAGTTTTGTTCTATAAATATTATGAATCCCGTTCTATCTCTCTGCATGGAGAAGCGGGAGCTACCTGTGTTAATGACACACATTGCTGTGTAAAAGTAAGCGTCATTCAAACTGTAAGCCAATGAAAGGACTGATTTCAGTCAGGGATTCGCTTCTTGTTTTACACGGAAGTGATTGGATCACCAAAGTAAACTCCTCTTTGGACGCTATATTCAAATAAAAGCAAGCATGAGCTTGTTGTCTTTATCTTGGATTCAGACTCCTCTCACAATGAAGCCTGTCGCTTGAATGGGGCTCCATTTGAAGCACTGTAAGCTCTCGTGTTACAGAGCAGACCAACTGCAGCTCTCTGTGTTACAGAGAAGATCAACTGCAGCTCTCTGTGTTACAGAGCAGACCAACTGCAGCTCTCTGTGTTACAGAGAAGATCAACTGCATTCCAACTGTGTTTTTCAACACCAACTCCAGAATAAGTATTACCTTTCAAAGACTTTAAGATTCAAATAAAATGCTATGTTTGTATAGGAAATATCTACATGCAAACCAGAAGGAAAAACGTTAAACACTTTAAGATTAGAAATACAAACAATTCTACTTTGATGAACAATTGAAACAGGATAAGACTTTATCTGATGATATTGTGTGCATTTGAAAACAACAACTATGAACATCAGAACCATTTAAACATTGATTGAATTTATCTACAAGTTGTGAAGTAACTCTAGATTACAACTTAATACTAAAAGCAATTGAAACTGCTTCTGAACTGAACTTGAAACAAAAATGCCACCTTCATTATTATTATTACTATTATTTGTTTATTTAGCAGACGCCTTTATCCAAGGCGACTTACAGAGACTAGGGTGTGTGAACTATGCATCAGCTGCAGAGTCACTTAAAATTACATCTCACCTGAAAGACGGAGCACAAGGAGGTTAAGTGACTTGCTCAGGGTCACACAACGAGTCAGTGGCTGAGGTGGGAACCACTGGACCACACAGCCTCCTTATTTCCAATTCAGGTGTGTCAATATAGCAAACTAGTCCGTGGCTGAGGTGGGATTTGAACCGGGGACCTCCTGGTTACAAGCCCGTTTCTTTAACCACTCGACCACACAGCCTCCTATATTCATTGCAACCAACACAACAGACGCTGCTTAACACAGTCACTGTATGTACTGTGTGTGAATCCTGCGTGCACGTAACCATACGGGAGTCTGCGTGTTTATGAAAATGTGTGTTTAAATGTGTTACTCCTGCTTGTGTCTATACTTATAATTCTGGTACCATGATTTCTAACTTTTATATTCTTCCTACTTTTGTGAGCCTTAATAAACCTAATCATTTGTACGTGTTGAGTTTCTTTTGGCGTATTACTAAAGTAAGCTTTTATGATTGATTTGGGGTGCTTTTAATGTTAGTTTATAGACTTATTTGAAGCCTTATACATATAACTCTGTTTTATTGATGTTTTTTTCTTCTATGAATGTATTATTTAGAACCTCTTTGCATTGTGTTGCAATTTAGACATTTTCACGTTTCATATTAAAAAGCACAGCGAAGTCTATTAGAAATAGACTACAGATATGACCAAAGGTTTTGCCTCACTCTATAGAATGAACTAATTTTGCTTCATAAAGTCAAATGAAACCTGCTGAATAATGTTATGTTAACATGTTGAAATTAACAGCACTTTTTAGTTTTCCATATACTGAATGAAAAAGTGACAGAAATTGAAAAAAATGTATGATGTACTGTACTACTATTATGGCATCCAGTAGACTTTTGTGATATCATTATGTAGTTTCTTTGATTACACAATGTTAAATAAAAGTTCTGAATTCTGTTCATATAGTTTTTTTTTTAAATTATACCAACAATTCTCAGTGATGCTAATCCTTTGTCCGAGCTGTACATATAAATCAGCACTGCCATTAAAATAGAATGTTTGAAGCTTTATATATTGTGTATCAATTGCATTCTATGAGACAGTGTGAAGTGTAGATGATGCTATTAAAAGAGAACACCTTTACACATTTCACTATTCAGAAGCCACTAATAAACTTTGCATTGATTTTACACTGAACTGTTGTGAAGTGCTTTTTCTTTATTGCTTTACTGCTCGGCTCCACTGTTTGTGCTGCCTGTCTAGGAGAAGAGAAGTCTATTAATCCAAACAGCATGCAGATTTATTTAGATTGGATCAGGAGCAATGAATCAGACCAATAAGCCTGACTTCTATTATATGTAAACTTATGGAAACTATAATAAGACTTAAAATGGAAAATTACCTATATGGTAACAATATCCTGGGAGACAGTCAGCATGGTTTTAGGAAAGGGAGATTGTGTCTAACTAACCTGTTTGACTTTTTTGAGGATGCAACATTGAAAATGGATAATTGCAAAGCATACAACATGGTTTATTTAGATGTCCAGAAAGCATTTGACAAAGTCCCGCATAAAAGATTAATTCTCAAACTGAACGCAGTAGGGATTCAAGGAAATGCATGCACATGGGTTAGGGAGTGGTTAACATGTAGAAAACAGAAAGTACTGATTAGAGGAGAAACCTCAAAATGGAGCGAGGTAACCAGTGGTGTACCACAGGGATTAGTATTAGGTCCTCTGCTATTCCTAATCTACATTAATAATTTAGATTCTGGTATAGTAAGCAAACTTGTTAAATTTGCAAATGACACAAAAATAGGAGGAGTGGCAAACACTGTTGCAGCAGCAAAGGTCATTCAAAATGATCTAGACAGCATTCAGAACTGGCCAGATAAATGGCAAATGACATTTAATAGAGAAAAGTGTAAAGTATTGCATGCAGGCAATACAAATGTGCATTATAAATATCATATGGGAGATACTGAAATTGAAGAAGGAAACTATGAAAAAGACCTAGGAGTTTATGTTGACTCAGAAATGTCTTCATCTTGACAATGTGGGTAAGCTATAAAAAAAGGCCAACAAGATGCTCGGATATATTGTAAGAAGTGTTGAATTTAAATCAAGGGAAGTAATGTTAAAACTTTACAATGCTTTTGTAAGACCTCACCTAGAATATTGTGTTCAGTTCTGGTCATCTCGTTACAAAAAGGATATTGCTGCTGTAGAAAGAGTGCAAAGAAGAGCAACCAGAATTATTCCGGGTTTAAAAGGCATGTCGTATGCAGACAGGCTAAAAGAATTGAATCTATTCAGTCTTGAACAAAGAAGACTACGCGGCGATCTGATTCAAACATTCAAAATCCTAAAAGGTATAGACAATGTCAACCCAGGGGACTTTTTTGACCTGAAAAAAGAAACAAGGCCAGGGGTCACAAATGGAGATTAGATAAAGGGGCATTCAGAACAGAAAATAGGAGGCACTTTTTTACACAGAGAATTGTGAGGGTATGGAACCAACTCCCCAGTAATGTTGTTGAAGCTGTCACCCTGGGATCCTTCAAGAAGCTGCTTGATGAGATTCTGGGATCAATAAGCTACTAACAACCAAACGAGCAAGATGGGCTGAATGGCCTCCTCTCGTTTGTAAACTTTCTTATCACAGACTAGCCGCTCTGCACACACTAGAATCAACCATCACAGACTAGCAGCTCTGCACACATTAGAATCAACCATCACAGACTAGCAGCTCTGCACACACTAGAATCATCCATCAAAGACTAGCAGTCAGCTCTGCACACACTAGAATCAACCATCACAGACTAGCAGTCAGCTCTGCACACTCCTATAACACTGCATGAGATCAAAGAAAAGCCACATAAACTACAGCCAGGGAACTCCTGTGGGACAGACAAGAGTAAGGGTATGCGCAAAGTGATGTGCAGTTTCAAACCCCCGTAAGAGTCGGTGTGCTCCTGTAGGTAAAGACAAGGGCTTGTAGGGAAATAAGCATCACACATGGTTATATTTTTGAATTGTTATTTGTCAAACAGCGAGTTAGATATCACGTACATTTCTTTACTTTTTTTTAAACAGCTTCAGTGGTTTCAATATCTCCACACACTAAATTGCAGAGTCAGCTCTGAACACGGCATTCTTTATATTCCCTTGTGTGATCAAGTGGAAATCCGCTCTGCAGCGCACTCCATCACCCACACAGCTCCCTGACCTGGAGACTGCAGGACAATTGTTGTACAAAGGCTGTTTAATCAGTCTTTGTTGTGGATTAAAATAGTATTGGTTTTAAGAATGAATAATTAAACTCACATGGGGGGGTGTCGGGTCGCGGGGCTTCCTGTGCTGTAAACCTGGACAGAACGGAGCTATCGCTATTCCTTATCCAATGCTGCCATTGTGTGGCCAATTAGTGAAACTGTTGGTTCTAATAAATCTAGCACAGCTCAGTTGCCCTTTGAAATGACTCATATTAACCTTAACCCCTGTGCAAAAATAGACATTTCAGATACATTCTTAAAATACAGCAAACAGAATATTTACAGGATAAGCAAGAGAGTACTGTGTATAAATAATAAAGTTTTCTGTAAGGTTTAACTGCTCTTAGTGGAATTCACTCTGATAATTTACTGTGTGCTTTATTATTTTGCTCTTTCTTGAATTGATTTAATGGTACTTTCATACCTGCTCTTATCTGTATTATGATATTCTGTAATGTGATATTTTATAATGTGATACTTTGTACTCTGATAACTTGTAATTGTAAGCAGCCCTGGATAAGGGTGTCTGCTAATAAATAAATAAATAAATAAATAAATAATAAAAGTCATTGCTGAATTTCACTACCTGTACTACCCATTGTAAACAGCAGAGGGCACCAGCAACCGCTTGTCACTGAGCTGTGTTCAGATAAAAAAAAAAAAAGTTAGTTTTATTAGAAATAAGTTCTACTAAATGGCCAAACGATGGCAGCATTGGATAAGTAACAGCGAGAGCTAAGCTCTGCTTTTAGTCGAATTCAGTAAAGCTAATAAGAGGTGAGGGAATGTATTTTAAAAGATAGCACTCCTTTAAAGGAAGGAGGACCAGTGATACTATTAATAAATCTAATAAGAGGTGCAGCAGCTAGCTGGTTGGGTGTGCAGGATCATGTAACAAGTTCCCTGGCTGTCCTGAGCCATTCACCTCCGTAGGTCAGATACAGCACTTTCCTCTTGTTTTTCTTGCCAGTCCTCTGCACAGAAATGGGTCAGCTGATTCTCTTTGCTGGCTGGGCATGACAAGAGACGCCTCCAGTCTTTGACTCTATGTGCTGCCACTATTTTGGAGAAGGAGCTTCCACAATCTGTACCTCTCTTCACTCTCTCTGCTGTTTGATGGAGGGCTCCCATCTCATTGAACACCACATCAGTTCTTTCACTTGCAGGTCACTTTGCAAGGCAGTTGTCAAGAGCTGTTCTGATAACTCTGCGTGTGTGCTCTTGTCACCCTCTAGTTTCTGCACAAGTGCCATTCCATCAATGCCAGTCTCAGATGGCTCCTGTGATGACATCAATGCCAGTCTCAGATGGCTCCTGTGATGACACCTGCTTCTCTAGATGCCTCGCTTTGATTGGCTTCTTTAAAGCTCCGTCACAGTTTTTCAAGGACGAGGGCAGCGGTGCTACTGTTCCATGTCCATGTTTCTAGAGCTGGCTGTCAGTAGCATTCGTCCAAATACACGCTGATCTGCTCTGAGGATGCTTTCCTTGTTGGAGGATTTGGTCCTTGTCTTTGCTGAAAGACTTTAACTTCAGTTTGGGGAGTTGGTCGTTAAAGGGATTCATCCAATTGTTTTCAAGAAGGTTGAGAACTGATTGGACATCTTCTTCGTCCCTGCGAGTGCGGAATGTTCCTACATCGGGATGGCTGACACTATGTCCCTGCAAGTCGATCAAGCTAGACAGCTGTCTCAGGCACATGCTGTGATATTCTGTTGTCATAGTGCTGTGGATTTGAGGCTGAAACCCTGAGTACCACCACAAGGATAGCAGAGTGATTTCCAAGCTGACATGGTTTTTATTTTAAATCGATAGCAGAGTGATTTCCAAGCTGACATGGTTTCTATTT
This sequence comes from Acipenser ruthenus, assembly GCF_902713425.1. Classification (NCBI taxonomy): domain Eukaryota; kingdom Metazoa; phylum Chordata; class Actinopteri; order Acipenseriformes; family Acipenseridae; genus Acipenser; species Acipenser ruthenus. The sequence goes on along the minus strand of NC_081216.1, from coordinate 10,366,001 downwards.
TAAATCGATAGCAGAGTGATTTCCAAGCTGACATGGTTTTTATTTTAAATCGATAGCAGAGTGATTTCCAAGCTGACATGATTTTTATTTTAAATCGATAGCAGAGTGATTTCCAGGCAGACATGGTTTTTATTTTCAATCGATAGCAGAGTGATTTCCATTGCCACCGCTGCTGTCTTTGTATGCTGTCTGCTCCTGTTGTTTACAGGGCTGTAAGCACTAATATGATCAGTGATGGATGCTGCCAATCACAGCCACCTGGATTGTGACTCACTACTGCACAACCAATCAGAGAGGGCTGAGCTGCTCTATCAATGCACAGGGAGTCAGGAGAGGTTCATATTGAAAATCACAGTTCAGAGGGGACAGAAATGACAACTGCACACCCCTAGTGGGAATATTTCAACCCAGCTCACTTCAGAAACCCAGCTTTTAGAAGAGTAATGGCTTCTCTGCACACCCCTAATGTTAACCCTACCAACACTTTACACACAGCCCGCCTGCCTGCCTGCCTGCAGCTCCATTATCTCTCACTTTCACAAGGAACAGGATTTCATAGTTAAAGTGTTATTAGCAGAGCCCCTGAAGCTACTGTTTATTACATGTGTAATAATGACAACACCACACAGCATTGGAATGAACAGCCCCTGCTTTATTTAGTAGCAATAACACTCAGAGCACACACAGCTTATTAAACTGTTCTATAAGCTTGCTCTCCTGTGTGAAGGGCTCACATGTTCAAGGTTGACAGAACTGAATTAATGTATTATTATTATTATTTATTTATTTCTTAGCAGACGCCCTTATCCAGGGCAACTTACAGTCGTAAACAAATACATTTCAAGAATCACAGTACAAGTAATAATACAATTAAGAGCAAGATAAAATACAATGACTTTGGTTCAAGCAAGTACAAGTGTGACAAAATACGATTCAATAATACAGCAGATAACAGTGTCAGTGATAGTTACATCAGGATATAATTAAATACAAAATACTACAGATTAAATAACACTTGGCAGATTACAGTACTCTAAAGTACAGGATTGAATGCAGTAAAAAAAAGGGGGCAGATAAGAGCAAGTAAAGCGCATTTAAGGAAGGGTGATAAGTGTCCCAGGGGAAAAACAGAGGAGTTCTACAGGTGCTTTCTGAAGAGGTGAGTCTTGAGGAGGCGCCGGAATGTGGTCAGGGACTGGGCAGTCCTGACATCTGTAGGAAGGTCATTCCACCACTGCGGGGCGAGGGTGGAGAAGGAGCGGGCTCTGTAGGCAGGGGAGCGTAGAGAAGGTAGAGCCAGTCTTCTAGTGCAGGCGGAGCGGAGAGGTCGAGTGGGGGTGTAGGGAGACATGAGGGTCTGGAGGTAGCTGGGTGCAGTCTGGTCAAGGCATCTGTAGGCTAGTACAAGAGTCTTGAACTGGATGCGAGCGGTGATCGGGAGCCAGTGGAGTGAGCGGAGTAGTGGAGTTGCGTGGGAGAAGCAATTCTCTTTTGAGGAGGTTGATGCTACTGGTAGTTCCTGAGATTAATCGTCTCCTCTCTCTGCTCCTGGTCAAGGTGGGACAGGCCGGGGAGAAGGAGGGCATTGGAGGTGGGGAAGAACCTTAGGGACTTGCTGCTGAGCATGTCAATCACCTAGGGGAAGCTGCTGATTGGCTACTGAGCTGGCAACAGAGAGAGAGGAAGGTTCTAAAGGCTGATCTGAGTTTTTGGAGAAGGGAATAATTGAAAGACAGATTTTGTTTTAATTTGTTAAAACAAAACCACCTTTCTTTCTCTCTGTCTCTCTCTTCTGCCGGTTCACAAGCCAACCAGATGCTTCCCCTGTGTGAGCAAGCTCAGCAGCCAATCCCTGAGGGCCTCACCCCCTCCAGTGACTCTGACTTGACCTGAGCTTCGTTTCCACCCTGAGGAAGTGAGACCTGCATGCTAAAGGGCAGGGCACTAACAGGTCTGATCTGTGGAGTGAAGTTAAACCTTCGAATGTCACTGCTGTCCAGGTTTGGCACTGAATCAGAGCAGTGATCCTCGATGCACACTGGAGATGGTTCTGAGCACAGGAGAAGGGAGTCCTGGTGCTGCTGGATCTTCCACAGCCTTGGTGTTACTGCTGCTGAAGTTACCCAAAGACAAGGTCCATTAAGAACAGATGGAATCAGGTCAGTTATGTGCTGAGCTGGTGGCAGTTTGGACACTGATGGTGCTGCTGGTTTACTTTGCTGAAGAATCCTGGGGGTGCCGGAGACACTGTGGGTTCAGTTCCCTTGACAGATGGAGCATAAGAACATAAGAACATAAGAAAGTTTACAAACGAGAGGAGGCCATTCAGCCCATCTTGCTCATTTGGTTGTTAGTAGCTTATTGATCCCAGAATCTCATCAAGCAGCTTCTTGAAAGATCCCAGGGTGTCAGCTTCAACAACATTACTGGGGAGTTGGTTCCAGACCCTCACAATTCTCTGTGTAAAAAAGTGCCTCCTATTTTCCGTTCTGAATGCCCCTTTACCTAATCTCCATTTGTGACCCCTGGTCCTTGTTTCTTTTTTCAGGTCAAAAAAGTCCCCTGGGTTGACATTGTCTATACCTTTTAGGATTTTGAATGTTTGAATCAGATCGCTGCATAGTCTTCTTTGTTCAAGACTGAATAGATTCAATTCTTTTAGCCTGTCTGCATATGACATGCCTTTTAAACCTGGGATAATTCTGGTTGTTCTTCTTTGCACTCTTTCTAGAGCAGCAATATCCTTTTTGTAACGAGGTGACCAGAACTGAACACAATATTCTAGGTGAGGTCTTACTAATGCATTGTAGAGTTTTAACATTACTTCCCTTGATTTAAATTCAACACTTCTCACAATATATCCGAGCGTCTTGTTGGCCTTTTTTATAGCTTCCCCACATTGTCTAGATGAAGACATTTCTGAGTCAACATAAACTCTGAGGTATTTTTCATAGTTTCCTTCTTCAATTTCACTATCTCCCATATGATATTTATAATGCACATTTGTATTGCCTGCATGCAATACTTTACACTTTTCTCTATTAAATTTCATTTGCCATGTGTCTGCCCAATTCTGAATGCTGTCTAGATCATTTTGAATGACCTTTGCTGCTGCAACAGTGTTTGCCATTCCTCCTATTTTTGTGTCGTCTGCAAATTTAACGAGTTTGCTTACTATACCAGAATCTAAATCATTAATGTAGATTAGGAATAGCAGAGGACCTAATACTGATCCCTGTGGTACACCACTGGTTACCTCACTCCATTTTGAGGTTTCTCCTTGTCACAAAGACGGCCGGAGTGGGTGGCATCAGACCAGATGCAGGAAATAAATAAACAGAGAGATGTGGTTTGGTGAAGCTGGGCGCTTGATCGCGCTCAGGATTTAATCAACAGAAGAGAAAATAAAAGGTTTGAAACACAAAAACACTGGACACGGCACTACACGCCAAAATAAAGAGACAAACAAAACGGACTACACAGACAAAACACGGTGAGTGAAAACACTTAACTATTATTCTTCTTCTTCTTCTTCTTATTACCTCCGTCTCCAATCCCGTTCTCCACTCACTGAACACCTAACCCCGAGTGAATGAAAATGTGTCTATATATACTGTTGTGCTGGGATTCAATTACTAATTAATTATTCACTTGAATCCCAGCACGTGAATTAATTCTGTGCAACCCCGTGCTCATATATTACATTTAACCAGCACGTGAAGTGATTTGTGCCCTCCTCGTGCTTAAATACAAATCTACATTTTTAAATACACGTGAAACACAGACCCGTTTATATCCCGTGTACCAATCTCTATACACCAACATTAACACACGCACGCAACATACAACATATAACACACAAATGCACACAGGGGCGGGGCACATTGCCACATATACCCCCCCTTGTGCGCAGCACACATGGCCTCAATGGCCACCTCCCCCCTTAAAAATCCAGCAGTCCAGAACAAAGTCTCGGGCTGGGAAGGGAGGCTTCAGTGGGCCCATGGCTGGCCATGCTGTCAGCACCCCTGCCGGTAGTGGCCCGGCTGACAGCATGCTGGTCCATTCCTGCAGCGAAACTGCTGCTGGGGAAAGTGGTCTCCTGACCTCTCCCCCTGTCTTTGTAGCCGGTAGCTCCCTTTGGTGGGGCTCCGACCACAGTACTTCCAGCAGCAAAGAAGCTGCAGTGGGAGCAGGTCTCCGGACCTCCCCCACGATCTCCGGCAGCGAAACTGCTGCTGGGGTTGGTGGTCTCCAGACCTCCTCCCCCTTCTTCGTGGCCGACAGCTCCCCTTTCCGGGGCTCCGGCCACCGTACTCTCTGTGGTGGAGGTACGGGAAGCAGAGACAGCTCCTGCTGTTCTGCTTCTGGTGATGGTGGAGGCAGAGGCAGCACCTGCTCCTCTGCTCCTGGAAGTGGCAGAGGCAGCTCCTGCTCCTCTGCTCCTTCCGGTGGTGGTGGCGGAGGCAGAGGCAGCTCCTGCTGCTCTGCTCCTTGCGGTGGTGGTTGCGGAGGCAGAGGCAGCTCCTGCTCCTCTGCTCCTGGCGGTGGTGGAGGCAGAGGCAGCTCCTGCTCCTCTGCTCCTAGTGGAGGAAGCAGTGGAGGTGGCGGAGGCAGAGGCAGCTCCTGCTGCTCTGCTCCTTGCGGTGGATGCAGAGGCCATGGGGCTGATGCTGGCCACTCAGAGGGAGGCTGTGGCGGTGCTGGCTCTCTCTGCTGTGGCGCCTGGGCTGGTGTGCCCCGTGCTCCCTTCAGCAGCATAAATAGAGGCTGCTGGGGGACACCAGCATCCTGCCCTTCTCCCCCCCCAGAAAAATTCAGGGGGTTGCACCTGTAACTCCTCCCCTTCTGGCTCTTGGGATGGCAGCAGCAGGTGAACCAACAGGTATTCTCCCTCTGCTGGCAGCTTGGGTCCTAGGGCTGTGGAAGCCCCGACTTCCCTCTCTTCGGGCTGTGGACGCACCGACTCCTCCCTTTTGGGCTGCGGACGCACCGACTCCTCCCTTTTGGGCTGTGGACGCACCGACTCCTCCCTTTTGGGCTGTGGACGCACCGACTCCCCCCTCTTGGGCTGTGGACGTTCGGGCTCCTCCCACTCAGGCGTAGGACGTTCGGGCTCCTCCCACTCAGGCGTAGGACGTTCGGGCTCCTCCCACTCAGGCGTAGGACGTTCGGGCTCCTCCCACTCAGGCGTAGGACGTTCGGGCTCCTCCCACTCAGGCGTAGGACGTTCGGGCTCCTCCCACTTGGGCTGTGGACGCTCGGGCTCCTCCCGCTCGGGCTGTGGACGCTCAGGCTCCTCCCGCTCGGGCTGTGGACGCTCAGGCTCCTCCTGCTCGGGCTGTGGACGCTCAGGCTCTTCCCACTTGGGCTGTGGAGGCAAAACCAGCAGGCATTCTTCCTCTGCTGGTGGAGACGGGGACAGCAGGCATTCTTCCTCTGCTGGTGGACCTGCTACCTGGGCTGCTGTTCCACTTATAACTGCCTCCAGGTAGCTGAGGACCAACCCCACACCTTCCTCCCAGGTGCTTACGGTCTGTTCCCTCGCATACGCCTCCCATCGCTCGCTGTCCATCAACTGCAGGAACCGGACGGCTACTGGTATCGACTGGGCCTCCAGCCCAGCATTCTCCAGAATCCAGTCCCGCAGTTTCCTGTAGTCATCTGCCATTTTTTTTTTTTTTTTTTCCTTCGGTTGGTGGTTTTCTTTTGTTTTTTTGTTTTTTTTTTTTACCCCAAAAACTGCAGTTCCCGCTCTGGCCTGAGTCCTGGAGGCGCTGTAGATCCCACGCAGGACACCACGTGTCACAAAGACGGCCGGAGTGGGTGGCGTCAGACCAGATGCAGGAAATAAATAAACAGAGAGATGTGGTTTGGTGAAGCTGGGCGCGTGATCGCGCTCAGGATTTAATCAACAGAAGAGAAAATAAAAGGTTTGAAACACAAAAACACTGGACATGGCACTACACGCCAAAATAAAGAGACAAACAAAACGGACTACACAGACAAAACACGGTGAGTGAAAACACTTAACTATTATTCTTATTATTATTATTATTATTATTACCTCCGTCTCCAATCCCGTTCTCCACTCACTGAACACCTAACCCCGAGTGAATGAAAATTTGTCTATATATACTGTTGTGCTGGGATTCAATTACTAATTAATTATTCACTTGAATCCCAGCACGTGAATTAATTCTGTGCAACCCCGTGCTAATATATTACATTTAACCAGCACGTGAAGTGATTTGTGCCCTCCTCGTGCCTAAATACAAATCTACATTTTTAAATACACGTGAAACACAGACCCGTTTATATCCCGTGTACCAATCTCTATACAACAACATTAACACACGCACGCAACATACAACATATAACACACAAATGCACACAGGGGCGGGGCACATTGCCACACTCCTCTAATCAGTACTTTCTGTTTTCTACATGTTAACCACTCCCTAATCCATGTGCATGCATTTACTTGAATCCCTACTGCGTTCAGTTTGAGAATTCATCTTTTATGCGGGACTTTGTCAAAAGCTTTCTGGAAATCTAAATAAACCATGTCGTATGCTTTGCAGTTATCCATTTTCAATGTTGCATCCTCAAAAAAGTCAAGCAGGTTAGTTAGACACGATCTCCCTTTCCTAAAACCATGCTGGCTGTCTCCCAGGATATTGTTACCATATAGGTAATTTTTCATTTTGGATCTTATTATAGTTTCCATAAGTTTACATATAATAGAAGTCAGGCTTATTGGTCTGTAGTTACCTGGTTCGGTTTGGTCTCCCTTTTTGTGGATCGGTATTACGTTTGCAATTTTCCAGTCTGTCGGTACAACCCCTGTGTCAAGAGACTGTTGCATGATCTTGGTTAGCGGTTTGTAAATAACTTCTTTCATTTCTTTGAGTACTATTGGGAGGATCTCATCTGGCCCAGGGGATTTGTTTATTTTAAGAGCTCCTAGTCCCTTTAACACTTCTGCCTCTGTTATACTAAAGTTATTTAAAATTGGATAGGAACAGGTCGACATGTGGGGCATGTTGTCCGTGTCCTCCTTTGTAAAAACCTGTGAAAAGTAATCATTTAATATATTTGCTATTTTTTTTTTCTTCATCTATGATTTTGCCATTTGTGTCTCTTAGAGATTTAACCTCCTCTTTGAATGTTCTCTTGCTGTTATAATATTGGAAAAACATTTTTGAATTGGTTTTAGCCCCTTTAGCAATATTGATTTCTATCTCTCTCTTTGCCTTTCTAACTTCCTTTTTGACTTGTGTTTGCAGTTCCAAGTACTCTTTCTGTGTACTTTGTTTTTGGTCCCTTTTAAACGCTCTGAAAAGTGCCTTTTTTTGCTGAATATTTTTTTTAAATTGATCTATTAAACCATTTTGGCCATTTTGTTTAGATTTAGATTTGTCTACTTTTGGGATGTAATTGTTTTGCTCCTCTAGTACTACATTTTTAAAAAACAGCCACCCTTTTTCTGTGGATGTTTTCTCTATTTTACTCCAATCTACTTCTATTAGTGTCTGTTTCATTCCTTCGTAGTTTGCTTTTCTAAAATTGTAAACCTTACTTTAGTCATTACTTTTGGGGTTTTAAAAAATATTTCAAATGAGACCATGTTGTGGTCTGAGTTTGCCAATGGCTCTCTGACCTCTGTTTTAGTTATTCTGTCTTCGTTATTTGAAAAGATTAAATCAAGGCATGCCTCCCCTCTAGTCGGTACCTTGACAAATTGCGTTAGGAAGCAGTCATTTGTCATTTCCACCATTTCAATTTCGTCCGTCGTGCCCCCCATTGTGTTTTCCCATTTTATACAGGGAAAGTTGAAATCCCCCATTAGTATGGCTTCTCCTTTTCTACACGCATTTCGAATGTCATTGTATAACAGATTATTTTGCTCAGCGTCTGAATTTGGCGGTCTATAGCATGCTCCTATTATTATGCCCTTTGAATTTGTGTCCATTATTCTGACCCATATTGATTCTGCATTGTTTTCTTTGTCCTGATTTAACACCTGGGCTTTAAGACTATTTCTTATGTATAGCGCTACCCCTCCGCCTCTTCTGTCCTGCCTGTCTTTCCTATATAGTGTGTACCCACTAATATTATATTCGTCTCCATCACTCTCAGACAACCAAGTTTCTGTAACACCTATCACATCGTAGTTACTTGTTAGTGCAGTAGCTTCAAGTTCTGACATTTTGTTTCTGAGACTTCTAGCATTAAGATAAATACATTTAATAGTTGTCTTACCTGAGTTGTTGCCCTTGTTTTGATGTGCTCCCTTCTGTTTTTTTTGTTTTCTCCCCCCTTCCTTTCTAGTTTAAATGCTTCTTGACCACCTGAAGGATCCTTTCTCCGAGTAGATTGGTTCCCTTTCTGTTTAAGTGCAGTCCGTCCCACCTGTATAGATAGTCCTTGAATGTGCTCCAATGTTCAAGAAAGGTGAAGCCTTCCTGTGTGCACCACGATTTCAGCCATGCATTTTGATTTTGTATTTCCAGCTGTCCATATGGTCCTTTGTAGGGCGCCGGCAGTATCCCAGAAAATACCACAGTTTTGGTCTTGTCTTTTAATTTCCTTCCTAGCTCTCTGAATTTGTTTTGCAGGGATCTTGGTCTGTCTCTTCCAATGTTGTTTGTACTGATGTGGACGACTACTACCGGGTCATCTCCTGTTCGTTCTAGGAGCCTGTCCACATTCTCAGTGATGTGCTTGACTGAGGCTCTGGAAGCAGCACACTGTTGTAGTAAGGGGGTCCAAACTGCGAACTGAACTTGCTGTGTTTCTCAGTATGGAGTCCCCAACAATCATGACCTCCCTTCTTTTTGCTGCCTGGCCAGCACTGTTTATAGGGTCCTGGGTGTTGTTTCTTTCATTCTCTTGATGTTGGTTTTGGTCATCTAAATGTTGAAGTGGCTCAAATGTGTTGGATGTCTGGATTTCTGGTGGTTGTGTTTGACGAAGTTTCTTTTTTTCCCTGCTTCTGCCTATCTGAACCCAGCTGTTTCGACTCTCTTCCATCTCCCTGGTGGCTTTCAGTCTGCTAGGGGTGCAGACTTCCATGAATTGTGGGTGTGTCAGCTCCTCAAGCTCCTGTTGCTGTCTCATTTCCTCCAGCTCCTTATCTAGCAGGCTTAATCGCTGAAGCAAGTCCTGGATCGTGAAGCACTTTACACAAACTTGGTTGAGCTCTGTTGGGTTTTCTCGGATTTCCCACATCATGCAGTTGTCACAGATTACTGGGGCAGCAGTGTGGAGTAGTGGTTAGGGCTCTGGACTCTTGACCAGAGGGTCGTGGGTTCAATCCCCGTGGAGGACACTGCTGCTGTACCCTTGAGCAAGGTACTTTACCCAGATTGCTCCAGTAAAAACCCAGCTGTATAAATGGGTAATTGTATGTAAAAATAACGTGTAAAAAATAATGTAATTGAATGTAAAAAATAATTTGATATCTTGTAACAATTGTAAGTCGCCCTGGATAAGGGCGTCTGCTAAGAAATAAATAAATAATAATAATACTGGCTTGAAGACCATTTTTTTGGAAGTTTAGTTTAGCTTCTGCAGCTGTCAACCTGCTTTTAGATGACAGCAGGGTCAGTTTGGACAGGAGCTGCCAAAGGTGACAAGCTGGATTTGCCTCGCTGGTGGGAGGCTGCAAGGCTGCATCTTCTTGGGGTACACTGGGAGAAAGCTCTTGAGTATCAGAGGCTGGAGTGGAATGGATTGTACTCCAATATTAATCCACAGTGTTAAACACAATAAATAATGAAATCGGAATCACACACGGTCTGTAGCTGAGCTCCACAGTGTTAAACACAATAAATAATGAAATCAGAATCACACGCGGTCTGTAGCTGAGCTCCACAGTCACAAAGCGTTAGTGTTGCCGCTGCAGTTCAGCATGTTTTTATTGATGAATTCAAAATGAGAAATGTTTTAGTATCCGCTAATCTGGAAATAAACAAAATAATAGAAAACATATATATATACATCTGATTTCATTCTTCATTCAATACATTTAGTTTATTAACCTTTTCTGTCACTCCACTGGGTAGTTATTCATATAATAAAAAGCATTCCATTCTAAGAGCTTTAGTTTTCTAATGCCTCTCGGGTTTTACTTGTGGAATGGGACGCTTTTTAATCACAATAAGACAGCTCAGTACATATTTTCAAAGCTTTTATGCTAGTCTTTAATGAACTCCTATTTATTTTAAAGAGGTAAACCACCTGTTCATTTTACAAAACTAGCGCCAAACAGCTGAGTAATACACTGTATTTCAAGCCCTCTTCAGCACTCTCCATGTGCTTAGTTTTTCATGTTGTAACATTAACATGATGTTTTGTCCTTTTTAAAATATAGAAGTTAATTAAAGCCTGGAGGAAACGCTTTGATAATGCGGCCCCTCGAGTCTCACAGAGCAGCGCACTCCTTGGCGTGTCTCATTGCTGGTGACTCTTCTGCTGCTGTGGAGGCGTGTCTGTTGTCTGGTTTAGTTCTCAGCGCAGTCTGAGGAAGATTCTAAATCTGTGCCACTGGACAGCAGGGAGCAGACTACTGTCCTGTATAAAGAATAGGATACAATAATACAATTTAAGAGAAACGAAATAAAAGCATGTGGTAGAAATTGCAGAGGTTACTGCCTTGAAGTTTACTCGTAAAGAATGACCTTTCTGCTACCCTGTGCTGTTTACCAAAAACAAGTTCACACACCCTGAACCTCCAAGACTAGCGAAAAGAAAACTATGAAACTGCGCCCATGTCTACGCCATTTTGGATCTGTGTGTGACAACGGCACTCAACTTCAATTAACCTAATATAATTCTAAAAACATAAACAGGGGTATCGTGTTAGTGTTTGAACATGTCGCTCTGAAAAAGAGGACGGGAAATAGCAACATCGATACACAAAACACTGACTATTTCAGCGAAAAGCTCGCCACATCGGCGCTGTTGAAGTTCACTCACAGCGACCAGGTTGATAATAGAGGGCTATACCAACTCTGGCGTGGGGGAGGGGCTTACCTGAATTCAAATTGTATTCACTGGAAAAACTAGAGCTACAAGCTCGTTTATGAGGTTACAATTGAAAATATTTTTCAATTTTAATTCAAATATCTCTGATGGCACAATTCAATTTGCTGTCCATATTAGATGAATTGCCAAACCGAATTGAACTGAACAGTTTGTATTTTGCGATTGGTATATTCCTCGTTCCGCAGCGCCTCCCCCGTTCTGTGCAAGACAGACCCGTTCAGACACTGAGGGAGATGAGAGATGAGGTAAGGGAGTCTTTATTGAGCTGTAAAGTATGTTTTAACTACAGAAAGCTGTTATATTCCTTTAAAAGAGTCAGATTGCTGTGGGGTAGCAGCGCATTGTTATTATGTGTGTTTTGTGTTTCTGAAGCGGCGTTGTTGGCTGCGTGCCACGGGCACAGTGCTGCCAGATTGGCGGTTTTCCAGCCACATTGTGCCCGCTTTGAAAAAATCTAGCGGGTAAATGTTGTATTTGGCGGTTTGGCTATTTTTTGTCGTGCATGTATTTTTCTATTCCTGAGACATCGTGGAAGTTAGAGCCTAGCAATCGGGAATCGGAATTCAGAAGCGGGTTTTTAAAAAAGAGATACAATATATTTTCATTGTCAAATAATTATTATTCCACTGACTAGAGTGCGTTCAAGTGTACCGTAATTATTGTAACATGAGCGCTTTCCAAAACGTTAATACTGTGCATATTGTTTTGCACTTACCTGAACATGTGTTTGAAATCATTTTAAAATATACTTTCAATGAAGTGTGTCTTTGTTGCCTTTACTGGTTTTATTCTGCTGGTATCATTTAAAACATTGAGGGAGACTTAAATTTTAAACTCGTGTAATGTTGTGTGTGTGTTTTTTTTAATATTGCTACTGAAAGACACGTTTTTATAGTAAAGACATATTTGTATTTTGATGCAGTATACAAGGTTAAAATAAATCGGTTTACAAGCCTTGCTTGCACATAGTGTTACACTTCCTTGAACGGCTTCTTTCACAGTAACTTCAACTGTATTCTTGTAATCTCATAGTACTGTATGCATCTGTTTAAGTGAACTGAAGCAAATATATGAATTATAAAAAACAAAAAAAATCCCTGTTCGCCTTGAACTAAACTAAACATTTCAACACATTTTCAGATGTGGAGTGGCTGCTAACAGCTCTCGTGTGAAGAGCAGAAAGGACACATTCACGACGAGACGGTTGGAGCGAGTGACTGGAGCACTAGAGCCCTGCTGCACATCCCACTGACGAGACCTGAAGTAAGTGTCTCTCTCTCTATTCATTACACTTCAGTCAGCTTCATACTGTTTATATTGTCTGTAACTGAGTGTGTCAGAATAGTCAATACTGAGCTTGAGTAAAGCTTTTTAACTGCTGCAGCTTTGCTTATGATTTGATGAACCAGACGTATTAACGCCTGAAAGGAGTTCTCTAGAGTTACAAACTGCATGGTGATGATTATTATTACAGATAGTACACTACAATTAAAAACTGCATGGTGATGATTATTATTACAGACAGTACACTACAATTACGAACTGCATGGTGATGATTATTATTACAGACAGTACACTACAATTACAAACTGCATGGTGATGATTATTATTACAGACAGTACACTACAATTACAAACTGCATGGTGATGATTATTATTACAGACAGTACACTACAATTACGAACTGCATGGTGATGATTATTATTACAGACAGTACACTACAATTACAAACTGCATGGTGATGATTATTATTACAGACAGTACACTACAATTACAAACTGCATGGTGATGATTATTACAGACAGTACACTACAATTACAAACTGCATGGTGATGATTATTATTAGACAGTACACTACAATTACAAACTGCATGGTGATGATCATGATTGTTACACTTCAGTGCTGCAGACATTAAAAAATACAACTCCCAGAACCCCTTGCCCGTTTCTGTAGTCCTGTTTGTGGTGCCAGCAGTCTACCAGCCTCTGAGTTGTGATTACAGGCATATCTGATTAGATTCCTCCTTGCTTTGACATGCTACTTTCAGTATGCAAGTTTAGGGGGAAACTATCAACACTCCCTATATATACCCTGTTCAAGCATCACAAAAAATGGGTAGATTTATATGGGCCTAATATGTTTGTTTTGTGTTATGAATGTAAGCTCTCTTCATGTTTGTTTTCACTGTGGTTTATACAGTCTGTTAATGGTATTGCACCCTGGTGTGAGCCCCAAGTGAGGAATTACTTTAGCTTTTCAGTCTTAAAATTGTGTACAAATGACACATTCCATAACAAACGGGTACTGAACAACATGCAGGCATAGGTTTCACCCGATGGGAAGGAATCTTTGCCCTGGTCCGACATTGCAATTATTCCTATCTGGTCCATTGTCGGACCCTGTCCGACATCATCAAAAAAAATGCAAAAAACGGGTTTCTAGTCGTTTTTTCTCCGGAAAAAGCAGAGAAAACCATTCAATGGCAGAGTGGGAGCGACAGGAGCCGAGGCAAGCCAATAAAAAAAAAATAAAATGTGTATCTCAGGAATAGTCATACTTGCCCCTGGCATCACATAGGGGCGGTCATAAGGAAACAAGCTGGCTGATACTGAATCAGCGCGCAGAGACTATCGCAGACATTTGCAGAGCTTTTTTGAGATGTTATAGTAATAAAATAATGACTTGGATCACATTATTGAGGCGTTTGGTGATAAAACGAGTGATCAGGAGATGATTGATCGGTATGTACGACTATTATTATTATTTATTTCTTAGCATATGTGAAAGCTATAGCGAACGAAAGGGTGGGGCGGGGCTGGAGATGCCTAGTGAGTGCTTTGTTGATATGCAGGGCCTTTTAAACCCGTTTGACTGTGGGAAAAAAATACTTTTAAACAGCGCGTCTAAAATTAACTCTGCGTGTGAAAATAAATTGGACCTGACGCACACTTAATAAATGGACTGCAAAGGGTTAATCACACAGTTTGTACCGCTCTGTGCAGCGCCGTCCCGTTTGTAACACGGTGCATGAACTGCATTCTGCTAAACTGTCAGGTGTCCTGTACTGTACGTGCATCAGCGTGGTTAATAACACCACAATGACCGCGGCTTTCTATACGATCGCAGGGTGCTGTGTGTCAAGCAGGGCTACCAGATTTACAAGGGACTTTTTTTCTTCAATTCATTGAAGCTGTAGCAACTATGAAGCCGTTAAAATAACTGTATATAATAACACGATCATAATTTAAAAGTTAAATATCGGGTGTATTTATTGCAGAAGAAATGGGGAGTGGGGAATGAGGGGGGCTTAGGTCGGATTCTTCTTGGTGTTGAGAGGGTCTGTGACCCTTTCTTCTTGGTGTTGAGAGGGTCTGTGACCCTTTCTTCTTGGTGTTGAGAGGGTCTGTCACCCTTTCTTCTTGGTGTTGAGAGGGTCTGTGACCCTTTCTTCTTGGTGTTGAGAGGGTCTGTCACCCTTTCTTCTTGGTGTTGAGAGGGTCTGTCACCCTTTCTTCTTGGTGTTGCCCCACAACCTAAACAGCATGCAAGTTCTTCACACTTTGTCTTATTTAAACCATGTTGTAATGTCTGTAACATTTGAAGTAATTCATTGTGTTACTGTTGATCTCTGATTAACAATTGCTGTGATTGCAGGGCTTGAATTTCAGCACTGGATTGGGGAATCGCGCATTTTCCAAGTTGCTCCCGCATATCTGCAATTTTCAGTGCGGGGAAAATCCTGCAGAGATATTTTAAGACACAAAGCTACTGTATTTTTCACCCAATTTTTAGAATGCCTGAAACGCTACAACAATCTCTAAGGAAGTGGGTGTCTTAGGTTTCGTTTTGAGTCTTATTACTCCATCATTGTAGCAGCTAGACTGAAAAGGGCGGTATTGTTGGAAAGCTTAGAAGCTCAGCTTTCATATTGAGGTTCAAAGGTGCAGATTTGGGGGTGAACCTCCTGGTAACAAGCCCATTTCTTTAACCACTGGATCACCAAGCCTCCTAATTAGGGAAGCACCATCTTTCTGCATTTTTTTTTAGAAGTACAGTGTACCGTATTACTTCGAATTAACGCCGCCCTCGAATTAACGCCTTACTCCAATGTCAGCTTTTTAATAGACTCCGCCCTCGAATAAACGCCCCTCTCAATAAAAAAAGTAAAGTTTTTTTTTTCCTACCCCTGCTCAAAAAATAAAGAAAGAAATGTGCAACTCTGCTTATGTGCATGTGACACCCCCAAAGAGACTGCAACCTCAATCCAGCATGTAATACAACCTTAGTAAGCAAATGTTATTTTATAGTACAGTCCTGACAGACAACCCAAGATGAACTACTTACAGCACAGCAGTCCTTCACGTCCCTTTTTTTTCAGCAGAGTTCAGTGCCAACAGAGCAGGGGATAAAACAAGGACTGTCTGTTTACCTCGTCGTCAGCTTGGATGGTGAAAACTTAAACTCAGAGGAACTTGGAGCTTTGCCAGTCACTCTAAGCGCTATCTGAAAGTTGGCTGAAGATATCTTCTTGTAGGGGGTGTAGTTGTTTTGTTTTTTATTCAGTTGGAATTTTACTCAGACCTGTACAATTATATATAAAATAATATTAAAAAAAAAAAAAACTTGCTTACTATCTGAGAAGATTTCGTTTCGGTTTCAAACAATTACAAACAAGCAGGTAAATTACAGTGAGAAAAACACTCAACTGTCGTTCCCTCTCCTCTTCTTGTCCCGCCCCATAGCAACCAATACATACTCCTGATTCGTTGGTACAGTACTCCCCTGAACTCCCAACTCCCACCTAATAGGCTCTCATTAACTGTCAGTAAATGTACTGTATTCAAGCCCCCAAAACACACAAGAGTACAGTGCTGCAGATCGGAGCCCCTCATGGCGCCATTTCTAAAATGTCTTAAATCATTTAATAAAATATTACAGTGTTTGTAAAGCGTAGTATTATTAATAAAGGCCTCCCTTGTATAATCGCTGCAGTCATTCTGATCAATTTAAAATAAGCGCTGTGGCGCCAAATTGAAGTAATAGGGTACATGCTGTGGTAACTATAATTATTAATCATAATACTCATGCTTCGACGGTCTTTGTTTTATTTATTAGGTGCAGCTGCATTTTAGTAACGGCAATAGCATCTGGTCCTTGTTTCTTTTTTCAGGTCAAAAAAGTCCCCTGGGTCGACGTTGTCTATACCTTTTAGGATTTTGAATGTTTGAATCAGATCGCCGCGTAGTCTTCTTTGTTCAAGACTGAATAGATTCAATTCTTTTAGCCTGTCTGCATACGACATGCCTTTTAAACCCGGGATAATTCTGGTTGCTTTTCTTTGCACTCTTTCTAAAGCAGCAATATCCTTTTTGTAACGAGGTGACCAGAACTGAACACAATATTCTAGGTGAGGTCTTACTAATGCATTGTAAAGTTTTAAGATTACTTCCCTTGATTTAAATTCAAGACTTTTCACAATATACCCGAACATCTTGTTGGCCTTTTTTATAGCTTCCCCACATTGTCTAGATGAAGACATTTCTGAGTCAACATAAACTCCTAGGTCTTTTTCATAGTTCCCTTCTTCAATTTCACTATCTCCCATATGATATTTATAATGTACATTTTTATTGCCCACATGCAATACTTTACACTTTTCTCTATTAAATTTCATTTGCCATGTGTCTGCCCAATTCTGAATGCTGTCTAGATCATTTTGAATGACCTTTGCTGCTTCAAAAGTGGTTGCCACTCCTCCTATTTTTGTGTCGTCTGCAAATTTAACAAGTTTGCTTACTATACCAGAATCTAAATCATTAATGTAGATTATGAATAGCAGAGGACCTAATACTGATCGCTGTGGTACACCACTGGTTACCTCGCTCCATTTTGAGGTTTCTCTGCTAATCAGTACTTTCTGTTTTGTACATGTTAACCACTCCCTAATCCATGTGCATGCATTTCCTTGAATCCCTACTGCTTTCAGTTTTAGAATTCGTTTTTTATGCGGGACTTTGTCAAAAGCTTTCTGGAAATTTAAATAAACCATGTCGTATGCTTTGCAGTTATCCATTTTCAATCTTACATCCTCAAAGTCAAGTAGGTTAGTTAGACACGATCTCCCTTTCCTAAAACCATGCTGACTGTCTCCCAGGATATTGTTACCATATAGGTAATTTTCCATTTTAGATCTTATTATAGTTTCCATAAGTTTACATATAATAGAAGTCAGGCTTATTGGTCTGTAGTTACCTGGTTCGGTTTTGTCTCCCTTTTTGTGGATCGGTATTACGTTTGCTATTTTCCAGTCTGTCGGTACAACCCCTGTGTCAAGAGACTGTTGCATGATCTTGGTTAGCGGTTTGTAAATAACTTCTTTCATTTCTTTGAGTACTATTGGGAGGATCTCATCTGGCCCAGGGGATTTGTTTATTTTAAGAGCTCCTAGTCCCTTTAACACTTCTGCCTTTGTTATGCTAAAGTTATTTAAAACTGGATAGGAACAGGTCGACATGTGGGGCATGTTGTCCGTGTCCTCCTTTGTAAAAACCTGTGAAAAGTAATCATTTAATATATTTGCTATTTTTTTTCTTCATCTATGATTTTGCCGTTTGTGTCTCTTAGACATTTAACCTCCTCTTTGAATGTTCTCTTGCTGTTATAATATTGGAAAAACATTTTGGAATTGGTTTTAGCGCCCTTAGCAATATTGATTTCTATCTCTCTTGGCCTTTCTAACTTCCTTTTTGACTTGTGTTTGCAGTTCCAAGTACTCTTTCTGTGTACTTTGTTTTTGGTCCCTTTTAATCGCTCTGAAAAGTGCCTTTTTTCGCTGAATATTTTTTTAAATTGATCTATTAAACCATTTTGGCAATTTTGTTTTAGATTTAGATTTGTCTACTTTTGGGATGTAATTGTTTTGCGCCTCTAGTACTACATTTTTAAAAACCAGCCATCCTTTTTCTGTGGATGTTTTCTCTATTTTACTCCAATCTACTTCTGTTAGTCTCTGTTTCATACCTTCATAGTTTGTTTTTCTAAAATTGTAAACCTTACCTTTAGTCATTACTTTTGGGGTTTTAAAAAATATTTCAAATGAGACCATGTTGTGGTCTGAGTTTGCCAATGGCTCTCTGACCTCTGTTTTAGTTATTCTGTCTTCGTTATTTGAAAAGACTAAATCAAGGCATGCCTCCCCTCTAGTCGGTGCCTTGACAAATTGCGTTAGGAAGCAGTCATTTGTCATTTCCACCATTTCAATTTCGTCCGTCGTGCCCCCCATTGCGTTTTCCCATTTTATACAGGGAAAGTTGAAATCCCCCATTAGTATGGCTTCTCCTTTTCTACACGCATTTCGAATGTCATTGTATAACAGATTATTTTAAATGTAAACTTATGGAAACTATAATAAGATCCAAAATTGAAAATTACCTATATGGTAACAATATCCTGGGAGACAGCCAGCATGGTTTTAGGAAAGGGAGATCGTGTCTAACTAACCTACTTGACTTTTTTGAGGATGCAACATTGAAAATGAATAACTGCAAAGCATACGACATGGTCTATTTAGATTTCCAGAAAGCTTTTGACAAAGTCCTGCATAAAAGATTAATTCTCAAACTGAACGCAGTAGGGATTCAAGGAAATGCATGCACATGGATTAGGGAGTGGTTAACATGTACAAAACAGAAAGTACTGATTAGCAGAGAAACCTCAAAATGGAGCGAGGTAACCAGTGGTGTACCACAGCGATCAGTATTAGGTCCTCTGCTATTCATAATCTACATTAATGATTTAGATTCTGGTATAGTAAGCAAACTTGTTAAATTTGCAGACGACACAAAAATAGGAGGAGTGGCAACCACTTTTGAAGCAGCAAAGGTCATTCAAAATGATCTAGACAGCATTCAGAATTGGGCAGACACATGGCAAATGAAATTTAATAGAGAAAAGTGTGAAGTATTGCATGCGGGCAATAAAAATGTACATTATAAATATCATATGGGAGATAGGGAACTATGAAAAAGACCTAGGAGTTTATGTTGACTCAGAAATGTCTTCATCTAGACAATGTGGGGAAGCTATAAAAAAGGCCAACAAGATGTTCGGATATATTGTGAAAAGTCTTGAATTTAAATCAAGGGAAGTAATCTTAAAACTTTACAATGCATTAGTAAGACCTCACCTAGAATATTGTGTTCAGTTCTGGTCACCTCGTTACAAAAAGGATATTGCTGCTCTAGAAAGAGTGCAAAGAAGAGCATCCAGAATTATCCCAGGTTTAAAAGGCATGTCGTATGCAGACAGGCTAAAAGAATTTAATCTGTTCAGTCTTGAATAAAGAAGACTACGCGGCAATCTGATTCAAACATTCAGAATCCTAAAAGGTATAGACAATGTCAACCCGGGGGACTACTTTGACTTGAAAAAAGAAAAAAGGACCAGGGGTCATAAATGGAGATTAGATAAAGGGGCATTCAGAACAGAAAATAGGAGGCACTTTTTTACATAGAGAATTGTGAGGGTCTGGAACCAACTCCCCAGTAATGTTGTTGAAGCTGACACCCTGGGATCCTTCAAGAAGCTGCTTGATGAGATTCTGGGATCAATAAGCTACTAACAACCAAATGAGCAAGATGGGCTGAATAGCCTCCTCTCGTTTGTAAACTTTCTTAAGTGTACGTAGAAGAATTGATGCTGTTTTGAAGGCAAAGGGTGGTCACACCAAATATTGATTTGATGTAGATTTTTCTTCTGTTCACTCACTTTGCATTTTGTTATTTGATAAATATAAACTATTAACATGTCTATTTTTGAAAGCATTCTTACTTTACAGCATTTTCACACCTGCCTAAAACTTTTGCACAGTACTGTATGTTATATATGAGAGATGTTCTAATTATGTGACATCATCTTCTAATTGATTATGTTTTACTAAATTAAAGGTATGTGTTTCTTTTAACCTCATGTTGTTTTATCATTTTGTTAATGAGTCAGTTTTAATTCCATATACCGTTGTCTAACAGAGTATTTGACAAAAGATTGTCTCATGCAGTATTTAAGTCAATTAGTTTCACTAAGTTTTAGTGGTAATAGTTTTCATTAGAATTATTTATTCCTTAAAAATTATACTAAACTGGGCTCTGACCTGTACCTGACTTTTGAATGTGCTTTTCCACGCAGTTTCCCACAGTCTCTTGCTTTTTCCAAAGCCAGAGTCTGTGCAAACACTTTTTGATTTATGACCTATAAATGTCTGTAAAGCCATAATTTGTGCATATTATTTCAAGATATATTCTTATCTGTGCTAAACCACTAATTCCATAAACCTTAACATTACAAGTCTATAATATTTGCAGTTTTGCTGAAGTGGAACTCAAGGACATTCCTTTTTTCTTGATAAGGAGAGAGGCACCGTTTTCACTGCAGCAGCTTCAAGGAACCATATTATAAGGATTCCATCTAACATCATTAGACAATAGTATAGTGGACCAATAACAAGGTACATTATAGTATATTATTACAAACTTAACACAAAAACACAACACAACACCTTTTAAATTCTATAATTCAATGGATATCATAATATCTAGAGGTCTTGTTGTTCAGTAGAAGAAGAAATAATCTACCTCTTTCTCAATTAATTCAATCAAATACTGCTCCAGCTTTTAATCTTCTTATCACTAAAGTAAAGTCAAGCAATAATACTTGTCAGTTTTAAATAATATGTTTTCTTCTTATAGCAAATACTTAAAACATATTATTAATCTTATGAAATCAAATAATTATTTTTAGTTTCAAATATGCTGTCTAGAAAAGGGGTTAATCATTTATTTTATTAATTTATAATACCTTTGTGTCTAATTACTATTTAACTATTATGAACTATAAACAGTATCAATTAGCACTGAACCTGTTTCATTATAAGATAACACTGTGTAACAATTTTTTTTTTTTTTTTTTTTTTCCTGGGTAGTAAGTGTTATTTCCTAATTGCTTATGCCTCAAAAGTATAGAAAATGGCTATTATTCCCCACAAACTTTGCTTTTGTGACCAGGACAGTGATATTTTGAAATTTACCTATTTTCCAGAACATTCCAGATAGATTCAGTGCTGAGTAAACTTGGAGTAACTTCTAGAACTTTCCAGTAATATAAATAGTAGTATAAATACAGGGGCCTTAAGCCCACCAGTTCAGTTTAGTTCCAGCTGCCTAAGTGGATATATATCTGCGTTTTTCTGAGATGGCATCAAGGTCATAGGAGACTTCAAAATGGTGGCATTCCTGATGGGTCTCCAAGGCGGTTTTACCAAGGTTCCCTGCTATCTTTGCCTTTGGGACAGCAGGGACACCAAGGCGCACTACCACAGGCGGGACTGGCCACAGCGGACCAAGTTCTCTGTGGGGAGGAACAACGTCAAGTGGGAGCCACTGGTGGACCCCCGGAAGGTGCTGATGCCACCACTGCACATCAAATTGGGCCTTATGAAACAATTTGTCAGAGCTCTAGATAAGGAGTCGGCAGCCTTCAAGTACCTTCAAGACTTCTTCCCTAAGCTGTCTGAGGCAAAGGTCAAAGCCGGTGTCTTCGTCAGACCACAGATAAAGAAGATACTGGAGTGCAATGAATTCGCCAAGAAGCTCACTAGTAAGGAGAAAGCGGCTTGGAACAGCTTTGTCGCAGTGGTTCGGGGCTTCCTGGGCAATCACAAGGCCGAAAACTATGTGGAGCTGGTTGAGACTCTGGTGAAGAACTACGGCACAATGGGCTGTAGGATGTCCCTCAAAGTCCATATCCTTGATGCTCATCTTGATAAATTCAAGGAGAACATGGGAGCGTACTCGGAGGAGCAAGGCGAGCGCTTCCACCAGGATATCCTGGACTTTGAACGCCGCTACCATGGACAGTATAACAAGAACATGATGGGAGACTACATTTGGGGGCCGATTCGTGAAAGTGATTTGCAGTATAATCGTAAATCTCGAAAAACTACTCGCTTCTAAATCTTTTGTCGTCATTTTTGTATTACTTTAGTATAAATACATGTTAATTTGGATTCATATGTTGTTTTTTTCTGACTTTATGTGAACGAAAAGACACAAATTTGCCCATTTTCTCATTGGAAATAGGTAAATTTCAAAATATCACTGTCTGGTCACAAAAGCAAAGTTTGTGGAGAATAATAGCCATTTTCTATACTTTTGAGGCATAAGCAATTAGGAAATAACACTTACTACCCAGGAACAAAAATAGTGTTACATAGTGTAATCTTTCAATTAATTTAGTTCAGTTTAACAGTTGCTTCTAGAATGTATAATATCACTTTATTTATTTGGTAATTCCCTCTAAGATTTAAATCCAACTACAGGCCAGTATAATTGCATTTGACTCTTATATTTTTTAATGGCTGACCTAGACGTGACCCTATCCTTTGTTCATACAAGATCCAGCCGAGACAGGTTTTTTCTTAAGACTTTGGCTGTTCAGGATTAATGTTATATGTAGTAACGAATCTCGTTCTTATCTTGTTTTGTTGGAACATAATTTAGTAGGTTTGATTAATATTCACTTTTTAATTGGAATGGTACTTTTTATCAAGCATCATGCTTTCTGAAGATAAAATATACAAGTAGTAAATCGTTCATTTTATATATATATATATATATATATATATATATATATATATTAAAAATTCTCAGATTGCTAAATGTGTGATTAGAAACAGATGTAGACTGACCTATTTCATGGAGCAAGAGAGCAATCTACTGGTGGTACAAGGATACTCTTTCTTTATCCCTCCTCTAACACTTCATTTTTTATATTACAATACATTCCATATTTGAAATTGCCTAGTGTATGTCCTGCATATCCCAGCGTTCCCAGCAGGATTCAACTTCTGTGCCGGGTTCAGCTCTGGTTGGTTCCGCGAAAATGACAACAGGCCCCTTTATCCAAAGTTTAGCCATCTTCCTCACTTCGTACCTACAAGATACTTGGACACGTTTAGCTGGGACACCTTCTACACATTCCAATTTACCTAGATGTTCCCATTTCACTAAGTGACCTCCTTCACAATTTATGCATTCAATCCTCTTAATATCCTTTGGATCTACATTTAGATGAGAGAAAGAAATTCCTTCAGAATCATTACATTCAGACAAGATTCTACAGTGTTTAGCTAAATGACTACAAGCTGGACAAAGTTTGGGCCCAGTCACTGATGACTTGCTTTGGCACATATTACATGCACACATAACAAGAGGATTATGTTTCAATTTGTGTGTCAGGGTTAATTCTGCACCATGTACAATAGTTCTGGATCTGTACACATTGTTACTATACATTCCCTTCTGTTCGCACAGAGTCACTTTGCGAGGTACGCCTTCCATCCAGAACACCTGAAGGAGGCCAAAACTCACTGTTATTCATATTTTCTGGTATCCAGTTACTGTTCTGCCTCACATCATCAGTTGGTAGACACAATACAACTGAATTTGAATCAATTGATGAACCATGAGCCTTAGCTACTGAGATCCTCCATGCAAAAGGTGTCAAGGTTTTACTGACCAGCCTAGCTGATTCAGCGTCACTTGCGACAACTCTCAGACAACCAAGTTTCTGTAACACCTATCACATCGTAGATACTTGTTAGTGCAGTGCCTTCAAGTTCTAACATTTTGTTTCTGAGACTTCTATCATTAAGATAAATACATTTAATAGTTGTCTTACCTGAGTTGTTGCCCTTGTTTTGATGTGGTCTCCCTTCTGTTTTTTTGTTTTCTCCCCCCTTCCTTTCTAGTTTAAATGCTTCTGGACCTCCTGAAGGATCCTTTCTCCAAGTAGATTGCACTTAAACAGAAAGGGAACCAGTCTGTCCCACCTATATAGATAGTCCTTGTTGTAGAATGTGCTCCAATTTTCAAGAAAGCTGAAGCCTTCCTGTGTGCACCTCATATTATACGGCGCAGAGCTTATAGAGTTAAATGTCTGATATGAATGTTTTCAATGCTCCGGTCCATTTTCTGATGGTCAAATGAAATTAATTGGCGCGGAACGACCACCTTGGAGTAGAAACACACAAGTGACACAAATGACAGGCTTGTTGTTGATTTAAACACTTCCGTCTCTGTGTTCTGGGAGGGGAAATGTCTTCACACAAGGGGTGGTTGATATGATGTCATCGGGCACGCACTGCAGTTCAGGGGCTATGTGCGTGCATACGGGGCCAAAGCCAGCCTAGGACTGTGCTCAAGTGTAAACGGGCTCAAATGATAGGAATCATTAAATCTGATCGAACCTAAGCCAGTTCAGATCAGAGTTGTAAGTGTAAACACACCAATAGAGAACAGATCATAATACTACATTTTATTTTCTCTTTTCAGGACTGTCTTATCTTGGTGAAAGCCAAGGAACAAAGATGGAGTCTGTTTACATTAAACAGGAGGAAGTTCTGGAATTGGATCTTTTCCACATCAAAGAAGAGACTGAACTGGATCCTTTCCAAATTAAAAAAGAAACTGAACTGGAGCTTCTCCACATTAAAGAAGAAGAGGCTGAAGTGGAGCCTGTCGACATTAAAGAAGGGGAGTCTATTGACTTGTTTAAGGATTCAGAAAGCATATCCCGGCCAAAGATATCCCATCACTGTACTGACTGTGGGAAGAGCTTCAGTCGGTCAGCAAACCTAAAATCACACCAGCGAACTCACACTGGAGAGAAGCCGCATCACTGTATTGTATGTGGGGAGAGTTTCAGTCAGTTAGGCACTCTAAAAAGACACCAGCGAATTCACACTGGAGAGAAGCCACATCGCTGTACTGAATGTGGAGAGAGCTTCAGTCAGTTAGGAAGTCTTAAAAGACACCAGCGAATTCACACTAGAGAGAAGCCGCATCACTGTTCTGAATGTGGGAAGCATTTCAGTCATATAGAAAGCCTAAAAATACACCAGCGAATGCACACAGGAGAGAAGCCGTATCTCTGTTCTGAATGTGGGGAGAGTTTCAGTGTGTCAGCAAACCTAACCATACACCAGCGAATTCACACTGGAGAGAAGCCGTACCGCTGTACTGAATGTGGGAATAGTTTCAGTCAGCTAGGAAGCCTAAAAATACACCGCCGAATGCACACTGGAGAGAAACCGTATCAATGTACTGAATGTGGGGAGAGTTTCAGTGTGTCAGCAAACCTAACCATACACCGGCGAATTCACACTGGAGAGAAGCCATATCACTGTATTAAATGTGGGAAGAGTTTCAGTCAGTTAGGAAGCCTAAAAATACACCAGCGAATGCACTCTGGAGAGAAGCCGTATCACTGTACTGAATGTGGGGAGAGTTTCAGTGTGTCGGCAAACCTAAACATACACCGGCGAATTCACACTGGAGAGAAGCCGTATCACTGTAATGATTGTAGGGAGAGCTTTAGTCAGTTAGGAAGCCTAAAAACGCATCAGCGAATTCACACTGGAGAATAGCCATATCACTGTTTTGAATGTAGGGAGAGCTTCAGTCACTTAAGAAGCCTAAAAATACACCAGCAAATTCATGCTGGAGAGAAGCCGTATCACTACAAATTGTTGCAAGTCATTTGCTTTCACCAGTCAACTGAAAAAGCATAAATACTAGTTTTTAAAATGCAGTTGAAACTGATATAAATCAACATTCAAAGCAGCATTACAATGGTCCTTGTTTTTGGTCCATCCAGTCCAGGTCTTTGTTTCAACCAGATTGTAAATGAATGAATCAACCTTCTTCTAAATCATTCAGGACCTCATTGGAAGTGAGGGCCACTGCTCTATAGGAATCAACACTGAGTGCCATGCTCCAGTGATATATATTTTTTTTTAAAGAAACCCATTTCTTTGCCAACCTAAGATGATTTAATTATGCTTTAGTCTACATGTGAGAATGAGTGTGTGCCAAAGCAGCTGTCTCATGTGCTTGTATTTTAATCCTCATCCTAGTATGTTGATTTTTTTAAGTGTGAAAAATAGTAAACTATGTAATTATTGTGTTTTTTTGTTGTTGATTTGTACTCTTACCTTCATTATTAACACATACATATTTGTATTATCTTTTAAAGCAGTTGTATCTTAAGAACAAAACTAGCTAACAGTTGTAATAATAATTGTTGTTATTATTAACATGTTTAATTAATCATTTTTTCTATATATGACTGGCATTATTTTAAAAAAATAGTTTTGTTCATTTTTTTTTTTAAATATATAACATAAATGTGCACATTTTCTTGCTAAATCAAAGAATTCAGGGATTATTTGACCTGGCGGGTATTTCCTTTCATTGTCAACAGACTATGCTTAGACACGGATGAATTTCAAACCCTGCGTATGGGCTGTTTGTAAAAGTCTTCTTACATAGATTTAGATGGACAGCATTTTTTTTGTTTTCTTTACTGTGTTTTTGTTTTCAGTGTTTTTGAGTAAACTTAGTCAATCTACAGATTGTGATGGTTCATTTTCATTAGGCAGGTCTGTGTTGTTTCCTATCGTTACCGGTGTTAAGGCAGGGCCCACAGGCTCATCGGTAACTGGCATTGCTTTACTAAACTCATTCTCAAGGAATTTGGGTTCCAAATCAAAGCAACAATAGAAATCGGAAATTATTTCAGACATTTTAAAAAAGTTGTTATAAAACAACTTTAAAACAGTATTGTTTGAATACCGAAGCGCAGCTCCGTGCTGGATTGGAATGGAAGCAAAGACACATTGGAAACAGTCCCGGTAAGCATGTTATGACACTCGTGTTATTCCACTCGAGTGGGATAACAAACATGTATCCCAGATATCACCAGGCTTATGGTATAAGTATGAAATAAGGCCTGACAGGGTGTCCATATACATCGAATAGACGGACGCCTCGGGGCGTTGTGCATGAGACGAAGTTGAGTGCCTCCAACCTCAGAGAAGTCTGGATATTAGAGCAGAGTTGTAACGAATCACCAAACTTGGGACGCGAGTCGAGTTGAGTCACTAAACTGCTCGATTCGAGTCAAGTCTTTGACAAGCCAAGCTTGAGTCGAGTCACTAAACTGCTCGAGTCGAGTCTTTGACAAGCCGAGCTCGAGTCGAGTCACTAAACTGCTCAAGTCAAGTCTTTGACAAGCCGAGCTCGAGTCGAGTCGAGTCACTTCGAGTCATTAATTCTGACCAGTGCTTAATTTGTAAAGAAAGAGGGGCCGGGGCACCAGCAATGACAATAATACTGTCCTTAAGAAGCGCACATATGTACTAGTGTTACATGTTTACAATCACGTATTCTACATCATATACAAAGTAGTAGTGGTGCAGAAAAAATAGAGGCAACTGCAGGACAAATAATAAATACAAAAAAAAAAAACCCTGTATACACATTTTCTTATGGTTTTGCATTTAAATGGTTTAAAAAAACAAAAGGCATTCAGAGGACTCCAGGTGGACCCCAACATGAACATTGGTTTGACCCACGGTCTGCACTATTATCAGTGATGTGTATGCAACAGAAGCCACTGGTAGATTACAAAAACTATTAATTAAACTTAGGCTAGGTAGTTGTTATATTGGTATGTTTTTATTCTCTATTAATTAAATTATATTCATTGGAATAGGCAAGAGAGAACCAGATCGTTATTTTTTATTGATGTTAGCCTTTTTAGCGGAATTTGGGTGGGTGGGGTGCCCTTAATTGCTGCCTATCATTACCTCCTATTTAAACCCTGACAACACACACCTTCCCTGTCTAGTGTTTTTTGTTTTAGAGACATTCAAAATGCAATAGGAATCTACCTATTCAACCAACTGCATCCGAATAACACTTACCTATTGAATAATGCCAAAATATCATCGCATTGCTTCCTCGTCCGATTCGGAGGACTGCGAACAACTGATCTTTGATTATTTCCGTGGCAATGACGGTCCTCGTCCATCAGTCTCTTTCTCGTCAGCTTCTAGTTTCCTGTTAGGGTAGATACCACAGAATGGAATTGCACACAAGAGTGGCATGTAGCTTCCTTGTCTAAATCTCTGATCTATGATAAATTGTAGTTCCTCGTTTAATTAAAAATAAAGGAATTATTTATTTGGTAGAAATGAATAAATGATTTAAATAAATGCATAGAGGAATAAATACATTTAGAAATAAATATTTTTAAATAAATAAATGTAGAAATGAATACATGTTTATATTATAAATGTATAAATAAATTAATAAATAGCAAGCTAGAAAACTACATGTCATTTTAATTGATTTGGCTGATGCGTTTATGCACAGCAATTGATATTTATATACCTATATAAAAAGTACAAGTTTCATTAAAAAAAAAAAAAAAAAATTGCAAGTTGCCTAAAATTAATAGCGCATCAAAGAAAGTCACCGAGGTTGAAACATTTAATGGTAGCTACTGAGTCAACATTTACATTGTAATGTTTAAAACAATCTTTTAAAATGTAACAAACAAGGGTCATTTAAATGAACATAAGAACATAAGAAAGTTTACAAACGAGAGGAGGCCATTCAGCCCATCTTCCTCGTTTGGTTGTTAGTAGCTTATTGATCCCAGAATCTCATCAAGCAGCTTCTTGAAGGATCCCAGGGTGTCAGCTTCAACAACATTACTGGGGAGTTGGTTCCAGACCCTCACAATTCTCTGTGTAAAAAAGTGCCTCCTATTTTCTGTTCTGAATGCCCCTTTATCTAATCTCCATTTGTGACCCCTGGTCCTTGTTTCTTTTTTCAGGTCAAAAAAGTCCCCCGGGTTGACATTGTCTATACCTTTTAGGATTTTGAATGTTTGAATCAGATCGCCGCGTAGTCTTCTTTGTTCAAGACTGAATAGATTCAGTTCTTTGAGCCTGTCCGCATACGACATGCCTTTCAAACCCGGGATAATTCTGGTTGCTTTTCTTTGCACTCTTTCTAGAGCAGCAATATCCTTTTTGTAACAAGGTGACCAGAACTGAACACAATATTCTAGGTGAGGTCTTACTAATGAATTGTAGAGTTTTAACATTACTTCCCTTGATTTAAATTCAACACTTCTCACAATATATCCGAGCATCTTGTTAGCCTTTTTTATAGCTTCCCCACATTGTCTAGATGGAGACATTTCTGAGTCAACATAAACTCCTAGGTCTTTTTCATAGTTCCCTTCTTCAATTTCACTATCTCCCATATGATATTTATAATGCACATTTTTATTGCCCTCATGCAATACTTTACACTTTTCTCTATTAAATTTAATTTGCCATGTGTCTGCCCATTTCTGAATGCTGTCTAGATCATTTTGAATGACCTTTGCTGCTGCAACAGTGTTTGCCACTCCTATTTTTGTGTCGTCTGCAAATTTAACGAGTTTGCTTACTATACCAGAATCTAAATCATTAATGTAGATTAGGAATAGCAGAGGACCTAATACTGATCCCTGTGGTACACCACTGGTTACCTCACTGCATTTTGAGGTTTCTCCTCTAATCAGTACATTCTGTTTTCTACATGTTAACCACTCCCTAATCCATGTGCATGCATTTCCTTGAATCCCTACTGCGTTCAGTTTGAGAATTAATCTTTTATGCGGGACTTTGTCAAAAGCTTTCTGGAAATCTAAATAGACCATGTCGTATGCTTTGCAGTTATCCATTTTCAATGTTGCATCCTCAAAAAAGTCAAGTAGGTTAGTTAGACACGATCTCCCTTTCCTAAAACCATGCTGGCTGTCTCCCAGGATATTGTTACCATATAGGTAATTTTTCATTTTTGATCTTATTATAGTTTCCATAAGTTTACATATAATAGAAGTCAGGCTTACTGGTCTGTAGTTACCTGGTTCGGTTTTGTCTCCCTTTTTGTGGATCGGTATTGTGTTTGCAATTTTCCAGTCTGTCGGTACAACCCCTGTGTCAAGAGACTGTTGGGAGGATCTCATCTGGCCCAGGGGATTTGTATATTTTAAGAGCTCCTAGTCCCTTTAACACTTCTGCCTCTGTTATGCTAAAGTTATTTAAAATTGGATAGGAACATGTCGGGCATGTTGTCTGTGTCCTCCTTTGTAAAAACCTGTGAAAAGTAATCATTTAATATATTTGCTATTTTTTTTTCTTCACCTTTGATTTTGCCATTTGTATCTCTTAGACATTTAACCTCCTCTTTGAATGTTCTCTTGCTGTTATAATATTGGAAAAATATTTTGGAATTGGTTTTAGCCCCCTTAGCAATATTGATTTCTATCTCTCTCTTGGCCTTTCTAACTTCCTTTTTGACTTGTGTTTGCAGTTCCAAGTACTCTTTCTGTGTGCTTTGTTTTTGGTCCCTTTTAAACGCTCTGTAAAGTGCCTTTTTTCGCTGAATATTTTTTTTAATTGATCTATTAAACCATTTTGGCCATTTTGTTTTAGATTTAGATTTGTCTACTTTTGGGATGTAATTGTTTTGTGCCTCTAGTACTACATTTTTAAAAAACAGCCATCCTTTTTCTGTGGATGTTTTCTCTATTTTACTCCAATCTACTTCTGTTAGTGTCTGTTTCATACCTTCATAGTTTGCTTTTCTAAAATTGTAAACCTTAGCTTTAGTCATTACTTTTGGGGTTTTAAAAAATATTTCAAATGAGACCATGTTGTGGTCTGAGTTTGCCAATGGCTCTCTGACCTCTGTTTTAGTTATTCTTTCTTCATTATTTGAAAAGACTAAGTCAAGGCATGCCTCCCTTCTAGTCGGTGCCTTGACAAATTGCTGAAAAAAGTAACAAGCAGACAAAACTGATTAAAACTAAACAAGTTTGAATGACAAATTCTTTAACGTTGTCGAGTTTTGTAAACATTTAAAACTTGTATACAGTAATTAAATGGACTGTGTTGTATAGCGTTATGCTGACTTTGAAAAACAAAATGTTAAAAACGTTTTAGTGCAAGTGACAAAACCGTTTTCCTTTACACACACTAAATTATATATGACGCGCATGCATGCATGCTCACTCACACACACATACGCGGGCACACACATACACACACACATACACACACATACGCGTGCACACGCGCACACACTCACACACACACACAAAATTATCTGGCCCGTGAGCAGAAAACTAGTTATTTGTTGAAGGCCAGCATGGGCAGCAGTGTGGAGTAATGGTTAGGGCTCTAACCATTACTCAGCCAGAAATCACCAATATTTACATTTTTCACGGTAGGCATTCAAATATGTGAAATCATGAATTTTCTGTGACCTTATACAAAGAGACACTAGTAATCTAGTGATCACTAGATCACTAGTGATTACAGAGAGGGTGTCCCTCGCTGGGTACCTGCAGAGAAATCAGTGGCCCAACGTGATTTAAACCGTCAAACGCAAGGCTACTTATTCAACGTAGATACATAAAGAGCGAATAAGAAGCTGAGCGATTGGCATATGTAGCAAGTGTATTCACTGTTCTGCCCCAGTAAACCACGTTGGGTCAGGCTAAATACAGGTGTAGCTTACAGAGGGGGTGCCCCTCGCCAGGTACCTACAGAGAAATCAGCGGCCCAACGTGATTTAACCCGTTAAATGCAAGGTGCTACTTATTCAACATAGATACATAAAGAGCAAATAAGAAGCTGAGCAATTGGCATATGTGGGAAATGTACTCGCTGTTCTGCCCCAGTACACCACGTTGGGCCAGGCTAAATACAGGTGTAGCTTGCAGAGGGGGTGCCCCTCGCTGGGTAGAGAAATCGGCAGCCCAACTTGATTTAACCCGTTAAATGCAAGGCTACTTATTCAAAGTAGATACATAAAGAGCGAATAAGATGCTGAGCGATTTGGCATATGTGGCATATTTATCTGCTTTTCTTCCCCAGTAAACCACGTTGGGCCGGGCTAAATATAAGTGGGGCTTGCAGAGGGGTTGCCCCTTGTCAGCTACCGGCAGAGAAATCGTTGGCCCAACGTGATTTAACCAGTTAAATTCAAGGCTACTTCTTCAACGTAGACAAATACATTTATGCACTAAAAGCCAGCGAATAAGAAGCTGAGTGAATGAGAAGCTGGCGAATAAGAAGCCAACTTCAGCCTCATCTGTAAAACCACAGACGTGTGAAACGTTTGTATGTAAATGGAATGTGTGTATAGTAAAAAAAAGTGCTCTATTCCTAAATAGCAGTGTTTATACCTCATTATACCTGGACTCTTGACCAGAGGGTTGTGGGTTCAATCCTGGGTGAGGGACACTGCTGTTGTACCCTTGAGCAAGGTATTTTACCTAGATTCAGTATAAACAACTGGATAAATTGGTAATTGTATGTAAACATAATGTGATATAATTGTGACATTTGTAAGTTGCCCTGGATAAGGGTGTCTGCTGAAAAATAAATAATAATTTAAATGCAATCTGCTGAACTATTTGCATTTGACTTGGTATTTGTATATTCAGAAATATAAGAATTTGCATTTGAATTTCAAATCCTGGGAAAGCTTAAAAAATATTTCCATTTTAAACACTTCAATAATAATGCTTATAATAAAGTAGAGAGACTTCAGTATTGCTGGTAAAGTTGATTAACCTGAAAGATGCAAACTAAAGGACACTTTTGAGAACTTCATGTTTATTAAACATAACAAACAAAACAAGTAAAAAGTAATAATTGTGCAATGCACACATATATTAATATATACATATATCTCATCATTTATGTCAGTTTTTCACAAACCTGGTCCTGCGGGCCCACTGTGTCTGCTGTTTGTGTTCCACTTGAGTTCTCAATTATTAAATTGATTCCCCAATTGAACAAACAATTAGTGACTAATGCAATGTTAGAAATAACTTGAAATATCCAGTTATTTGGCTGCTTTCACAAACCCTGATCAACACTAATCTTGGACTACCTTACCTGAGTTAACCCTTTGCAGTCCATTTATTAAGTGTGTGTCAAGCGCGTCAGGTCCAATTTATTTTCACACGCGCAGTTAATTTTAGACCGTTTAAAAGTATTTTTTTCCACAGTCAAACGGGTTTAAAAGGCCCTGCATATCAACAAAGCACTCACTAGGCATCTCCAGCCCCACCCCACCCTTTCTTCCGCTATAGCTTTCATATATGCTAAGAAATAAATAATAATAATAATAATAATAATAATAATAAGTCGTACATACCGATCGATCATCTCCTGATCACTCGTTTTATCACCAAACTCCTCAATAATGCGATCCAAGTCATTATTTTATTACTATAACATCTCAAAAAAGCTCTGCAAATGTCCGTGTTATTCTCTGTGCGCTGATTCAGTAATAGAATAATTACTAACCAATTAAACCCCTCGGCCACGATATAAAAGCCTGCAGCTCGCTGCACTCTGGGTTGGTGTTAGAGCGAGCAGAGAGACAGAGAGCGAAAACGAAACTAAAAGAAAACCTTAAAGGATCAAAGGGTTTGTGTTCGTGATTTTGTTCTGTTTAACCTTTTTATTTTCGCTCTGTGAGCAAGTTTCTTTTTTGTTTAAACTTTTGATTTATTTTGTTATTTAAAAATAAAACGGCGCAAGCGCCTTTAACTGCAGCACTCCCTGGTGTCAGTTTCCCTTCCTGCTTCTGCCGTAACGTCACCGTCCAGTCATCCAGCCACACGTGGTGTCCAGCGTGGGATCACCAGCGCCTCCTGGACTCTTTTTCGTTTTTTCGTTTTTTATTAGTACTTGTGGAGAAAGAAGAGTGAGGAAGGAGGATGGGAGGAAGAAAGAGGATGAGAAGGAGACAGCAGCCGCTGCAGCAGCAACAGCCGCAGCAAGTCTGCCTTACCTGCCTGTGGGGGGAGGAGTGGTGCTTTAATTGTGGGGAGCCATGGCACATTTCTCCTGGCACCTTCCCCATATGGCAGGAGGAAGAAATGCAGACAGAGGTGAGGAGAAGGCAGAGAGGAAGGAAGGAACGAGAGGAAGAGGAGTGGTGCACCAGGTGCATGCAGTACGGGCATGAGGAGCACCACTGCCTGGAGGTCTTCCAGGACACAGACCTGGAGTGGGAGGAGCCCGACCGTCCTGCGTGGGAAGAGCCCGAATGTCCACAGCCCAAGAGGGGGGAGTCAGTGCATCCACAGCCCAAGAGGGGGGAGTCAGTGCGTCCACAGCCCAAGAGGGGGGAGTCAGTGCGTCCACAGCCCAAGAGGGGGGAGTCGGTGCGTCCACAGCCCAAGAGGGGGAAGGCCGAACATCCACAGCCCAGGTATCCGCCAGCAGAGGGAGAATACCTGCTGGTTCCACCTCCGCCACCCTGGGAGGACTGTGTGTCGCTCCCACCTCCGCCAGCAGAGGGTGAGTTCCTGCTGGTTCCACCTCCACTGCCCTGGGAGGACTGTGTTTCGCTCCCACGTCCACCAGCATAGGGAGAGTTCCTGCTGGTTCCACCTCCATCGCCCTGGGAGGACTGTGTGTCGCTCCCACCTCCGCCAGCAGAGGGAGACTACCTGCTGGTTCCATCTCCACCGCCGTGGGAGGACTGCGGGTCGCTCCCACCTCCACCAGCAGAGGAAGAGTACCAGCTGGTTCCACCTCCATCGCAGTAGGAGGACTGCGGGTCGCTCCCACCTCCACCAGCAGAGGGAGCATGCCTGCTGGTTCCGCCTCCATCGCCGCCACCAGCAGAGGGAGCATGCCTGCTGGTTCCACCTACATCGCCGCCACCAGCAGAGGGAGCATGCCTGCTGGTTCCGCCTCCATCGCCGCCACCAGCAGAGGGAGCATGCCTGCTGGTTTCCCCTCTGTAGCCAGAAGGGGAGGAGCCCCTGCCGCCTTCGCAGCCAGAAGGGGAGGAGTCCCTGCCGCCTTCGCAGTCAGAAGGGGAGGAGCCCCTTCCCCCTTCGCAGTCAGAAGGGGAGGAGCCCCTTCCCCCTTCGCAGTCAGAAGAGGAGGAGCCCCTGCCGCCAGAAGGGGAGGAGCCCCTGCCGCCTTCGCAGCCAGAAGGGGAGGAGTCCCTGCCGCCTTCGCAGTCAGAAGGGGAGGAGCCCCTTCCCCCTTCGCAGTCAGAAGAGGAGGAGCCCCTGCCGCCAGAAGGGGAGGAGCCCCTGCCACCTTTGCCAGGAGCAGAGCAGCAGGAGCTGCCTCTGCCTCCACCACCACCACCCGAGGGAGAGGAGCAGGAGCTGCCTCTCCCTTCACGACAGGACGGACCGGAACAGAAGGCTGGCGGTCCGCAGCTGCCCTTGCATAGGCTGCTGAGCAGTGCAAGGGGGAAAACCGCTGGGTCACCGCGGCTGAGAATAGGGCCAACCTCAGAACTCTGCTGCCCGCCTGGTGTTCTCTCTGCCTCGCTTCGCCCATGCTACTCCACTACTCCGCTCGCTCCACTGGCTCCCGATAACCGCTCGCATCCAGTTCAAGACTCTTGTACTAGCCTACAGATGCCTTGACCAGACTGCACCCAACTACCTCCAGACCCTCATCTCTCCCTACACCCCCACTCGACCTCTCCGCTCCGCCTGCACTAGAAGACTGGCTCTACCTCCGTTACGCTCCCCTGCCTCTAGAGCCCGCTCCTTCTCCACCCTTGCTCCGCAGTGGTGGAATGATCTTCCTACAGATGTCAGGACTGCCCAGTTCCTGACCACATTCCGGCGCCTCCTTAATACTCACCTCTTCAAACAGCACCTGTAGAACTCTGTTTGTATCCTGGGACACTATCACCCTTCATGTAAATGTGCTTTATTTTGCTCTTATCTGCCCCCTATTTTACTGCATTTAATCCTGTACTTCAGAATACTGTAATCTGCCAAGTGTTTAACCTGTAGTACTTTGTATTTAATCATATCCTGATGTAACTATCACTATTTAATCATATCCTGATGTAACTATCACTATTATCTGCTGTATTATTGAATTGTGGTTTGTCACACTTGAACAAAAGTTATTGTATTTCTTGCTCTTATTGTATTACTTGTATTGTAACACTTAATATGTATTTGCTTACGATTGTAAGTCGCCCTGGATAAGGGCGTCTGCTAAGAAATAAATAATAATAATAATAATAATAACCCCAGCACCACTGCTGTTCCTGGCTCCCCTCCTGCAATCGCCTCCTGAGGGTCCGCTGCCGCCGTCGCCTCCTGAGGGACCGCTGCCGCCCTGTCGTGCATCGCCTGGGGATGCCAGTTCGCCATCGCCTGGGGATGCCAGTTCGCCATCGCCTGGGGATGTCAGTTCGCCATGACCTGGGGATGCCAGCCTCGTACCACCCAAGGATGCCTGCCTCGCACCGCTCAGGGATGCCATGCCTGGATTGCCTGGATTGCCTGGCGCTGCCTGTTGCTCCACATCGCCTGGGGCTGCCTGTTGCTCCGCATCACCTGGGGCTGCCTGTTGCTCTGCATCACCTGGGGCTGCCTGGTGCTCCGCACCAGTTACAGGGTACGAGGGAGAAGTGGAGCTCCCGCTGCCGCCTCCATGGCTAGGGGCTCCACTCCCGAGTTCGCCTCCCGAGGGTCCGCTGCTGCCGTCGCCTCCCGAGGGTCCGCTGCTGCTGCCTTCGCCTCCCGAGGGTCCGGTGCTTCTGCCAACGCCTGGGGTCGTCGAGGTTCCTGCTTCACCTGGGGTCATCGAGGGTCCTGCTTCGCCTGGGGTTGCTACACTGTGGCTGGAGCCCCATGAAGGGGAGCTGCCGGCCATGAAGAAAGGGGGGGAGGTCAGGAGACCAGCTCCCCAAGCCACATTTTCGCGGCAGGAAACACTGTGGCCAGAGTCCCACGGAGGGGAGCTGCCGGCCACGAAGAAGTGGGGGGAGGTCAGGAGATCAGCTCCCCCCTGCAGCAGTTTCGCTGCCGGAAATTGGGTGGCCGGAGCCCCACGGAGGGGAACTGCCGGTCATGAAGAAGAGGGGGGAGGTCAGGAGACCAGCTCCCCCAGCCGCACTTTCGCGGCAGGATAGTGCGTGGCGGGAGCCCCGGAAGAGGGAGCTGCCAGCCACGAAGTGGGGGGTGGAGGACATTCCACCATGGCCACCCCCAGAAACAACTTTCTTCCCCCTCTTCCGGGACTTTGAGACTGAGGGGGGAGGTGGCCGTTGGGGTCATTTGTACATTGCACGAGGGGGGGGGGGGATATGTAGCAGGGCGGTAGAGAGCCCTGTACATTCATTTGTTTATTTATTTTCAGAATGGGGTTTCCCCCTCCGCCCGTGTTATTTTGTGTTTGTTTATGTATTTATTATTTAGATTTGTCGGCGAAGCGCCGTATGTTTTTTGTTTATAAATATGACGGCGTAGCCGATTTGTTTTGTTTAGCGTGGATGGATAGCCCCATCCACAGTAGTTAATAAACTTGTGCAGATTGTGGCCGAGGGGTAATAGAATAATTACTAACCAGTTAAACCCCTCGGCCATATAAAAGCCTGCAGCTTGCTGCACTCTGGGTGGGTGTTAGAGAGGAGAGAGCAAACAGGGAGACGGAGAGCGAAAACTAAACTAAAAGAAAACCTTAAAGGATCAGTGAAGGCTATTGCCCAGCCTGATCATGTTGTTTGTGTTCGTTATTTTGTTCTGTTTAACCTTTTTATTTTCACTCTGTGAGCAATTGTTTTTTGTTTAAACTTTTGATTTATTTTGTTATTTAAAAATAAAACGGCACAAGCGCCTTTAACTGCAGCACTCCCTGGTGTCAGTTTCCCTTCCTGCTTCTGCTTCTGCCGTGCTTCTGCTTCTGCCGTGACGTCACCGCCCAGCCATCCTGCCACAGGCCTTTTATGAAGCGATCTAATGCTTTACAAATGCCTTAGCCTACGTTCATAACACCACTATATCAAGAAGAATAATGTTTTTTCCAGCGTTAAAATGTGTTAGTATATTACCCTTTAGCACGGACATGCATATGTACATTTTGAACCATTTATAACACTGAAGTTTTGTACCGACGTAAATATCAATATATCAATACCTACCAAAATAGACATGTTGTTTTCACCACTCATGCAACTATAAGAATACAATGTTTACACTTTCAATACTGTCCAAAAGTCCCTTCTACCATTATTTTACTTTCAAATCTTTTCTCATTTCTTATATTACTCTACTTATTACTCTCCTGTAATATAATATCTGTCTATTTACCATACACATTCTCGAATATCTTTCCCTCGCTTTATTCATTATTTGATGAAGTAAAAAAGAAGTGATATCTATAACAAAAACAATGTAAAAAAACAAGTTAGAAAAACGCAACAGCCGTTTAAAGGGGTGATATCAAACACAAAAGTCCAAGTTAGGAGAAGCAGTTAGACCAATCTTGTCAAGCATCAAGCAGATAGGCACAATTGGAAAGATGCTGGAGCCCAAGATTCACACAATTCTTGCTTCTAACTTGGTGCCTTTTTTTGATCGCTTTGCTCCACTTTATCGCTCCACTTGAAATGCACAGTGGCGCAGCGGGCTAAGGCCGTGTGATCTTCAAGAACGTCATGTTGCAAGTTCAAACCACTTGAAATGCTCTTTGTATGACCTGAAGTGACTGAGACACACACACACTGAGACTGTGTGTGTTGTAGTGTGTGTGTTTCTTAGTGTATGTGTGTCTCAGTGTGTGTGTTTCAGTGTGTCTGTATGTGTCTCAGAGTGTGTGTCTCAGTGTATGTGTGCCTCAGTGTGTGTGTGTCTCAGTGTGTGTGTGTGTCTTAGAGTGTGTGTCAGTGTGTATGTGTGCCTCAGTGTGTGTGTGCCTCAGTGTGTCTGTGTGTGTGAGTGTGTGTCTCAGTCACTTTAAGTCATACAAAGAGCATTTCAAGTGGAGCGAAGCGATCAAAAAAGGCACCAAGTTAGAAGCAAGAATTGTGTGAATGTTGGGCCCCAGCACCTTTCCAATTGTGCCTATTTGCTTGATGCTTGACAAGATTGGCCTAATTGCTTCTCCTTACTTGGACTTTTGTGTTTGATATTACCCCTTTAAACGGCTGTTGCGTTTTTCTAACTTGTTTTTTTACATCAACAATGTTTTTGTTATAGATTTTTACATATAATTATCCATTTATACAGTTGGGTTTTTACTGGAGCAATCTAGGTAAAGTACCTTGCTCAAGGGTACAGCAGCGTCCCCCACCTGGGATTGAACCCACGACCCTCCGGTCAAGAGTCCAGAGCCCTAACCACTACTCCACACAGAGGGGACCCCCGGCCACACTATCCTTTCGCAGCTCATGCGCTTATCTTACCTCATCGCAGTGAGGCTCTATCTTCTATTTAACATTTTGGGATGTGGCCCGCTTTAATCTCTCAGTGCTCGAGTCCCAACTAACCCACCTATTCTTGTTCTTTACAGGTTCCCTGGGGGACGCTCCTCTGCTCCCGGCTTCGGAGACCACAGTCTCACCTCATCCGGGCAGGGAACCCCTTTTACTATTATTTCCTTTCCAGTCTCCGCGAGACAGCTCTGTCACAGCAGAGTTTTTTCTCATGTTTTTAGATCCCCGGGGGCCGCATCCTTCAAGACCAAGCCCTCTCCTCCACAGAGGACGGCTCTCTGGTGGGGGATCTATTTTCTATCCAGTTCGCAGTCTGTTCAGAAGTT
Organism: Acipenser ruthenus; assembly: GCF_902713425.1. Taxonomy (NCBI): domain Eukaryota; kingdom Metazoa; phylum Chordata; class Actinopteri; order Acipenseriformes; family Acipenseridae; genus Acipenser; species Acipenser ruthenus. The sequence continues at coordinate 10,326,436 of NC_081216.1, read as the reverse complement.
CGGGCCGCAGTCCACTTATCTAAAGTCGGGTTCCTTCGCCCATTACTGTCGCACTAACTCCTCCTTTCTGCCTTCTCTGTACTACACTAGTCCCGGCAGCCGCCCCGTGAATTTTGGTTTAACCCTTTGCGGTTCTATGTTGGACCTGGTCCGACATTGCAATTATTCCTATCCGGTCCAATGTCGGACCCTGTCCGACATCATCAAAAAACCGCAAAAAACGGGTTTCTAGTCGTTTTTTCTCCGGAAAAAGCAGAGAAAACCATTCAATGGCCGAGTGGGAGCGACAGGAGCCGAGACAAGCCGAAAACAAAAAAAAAAGGGCGTATGTCATGATTAGTCATACTTGCCCCTGGGATCAGATAGGGGCGGCCATAAGGAAACAAGCTGGCTGATACTGAATCAGCGCACAGAGAATATCACGGACATTTGCAGAGCTTTTTTGAGATGTTATAGTAATAAAATAATGACTTGGATCGCATTATTGAGGAGTTTGGTGATAAAACGAGTGATCAGGAGATGATTGATCGGTATGTACGACTGTGTGGCGGAGTGTCCCGCCCCTATTTATTATTATTAGTATTTTTGTTTGTGGCGCGGATAAAAGCGCCGCGTCTTTTATTATTATATTTAAAAACCCCGTGAGGATGCATGGCTGATCAGCTACTGATTATTTAACTAGCTGACAGTCATGCATCCTTACCAAACGCGTGCAGACTCTGGCCAAGGGGTAATAAGATAATTAACAACTAGTTAATCCCTCGGCCAGAGTATATAAACCTGCAGCTCTCTGCACTCGGTGTGAGTGTAGAGGAGAGTACGGGAGAGTGGAGAGAGAAAGAGCGCAAGGAGAATAATATAAATTAACAATTGCTAAAACGTGCTGGATTAACCAGTACGACACTTACTTGTTTGTTTGTTTATTCATTTGGCCCTTGTGCCTTTTTGTTTTGTGTTTTGTTGTTTTGTTAAAATCATTTGTTTATTAAACACCCTGAGTGCCATTGCACTCAGCTTCACCCGCCCATCCACTGTTTGGTTTCAGTTACTTCCTGGTCCGTGATGTCACCACTGCAAGCCAACCTGCCACAGACTATTATTCCCATTTTATTTGTTGAAACAAACTAAAAACCTACCAGTATAAATAAATGGCAGTTACCGGTGCTGTGTTTTGAATGCAGTTTATTCATATTGTCGCTTACAGTGCTGGCAGGATGCAGCCTGCTTGTTTCTCTCCTGGTCGACTGTATAATTATTAAAAGTGAACTCCACCACCACAGGTACTTTTAGTGTACTCTCCATGAAAAAAAAAATCACAATTTTCCTCAGGATTTTCTGTGATCAGTGATCAGAAATCTGGCTTTCCGTCTTCCCGTCAGTGATCAGAAATCTGGCTTCCAGTCTACACATTTAGATTCCGGGGCTCCCTGCTGCTTGTGACATTATGGTCACAGAATGGTGCAATAGGCGAGAAAGGTGTTTTCTATTTCCTTAGCAACGGTCTTAACAACCAGGCAGGAACCTGTTTATGACTCGAGACAGATGGAGACTCGAGTCGAGTCACGTCTTTTGAGCAGGGAGTTGAGTCTCTGCTTGCAGGGACTCGAGTCAAGTTGAATCATTTGATGACAATGACTTGAGTCGTTACATCTCTGTAATAGACGCATACAGGCATCCTGAAGGGCTTTATTGTATTTATAATCCAGGTAAAACTGGATTTGAAAAAAAAAAAAGCAGAAGTTATTTTTAGGGCAATATATTTTGATTTTTATTACATATCTTTCCACCAATAAAGGGACCACAAAAGTAGTCCCATTTATAACTGAACTGCACACTAATTTAAGATGAGTACATTGATTGAATTCAAACATGCAAAAGTAAGTGTGGTAAACTTACTTTCTAATCAGCCTGTATTTATTTTTGATTTGTTGAATTTTACATTGCCATTGAAAAGATCCACCGGAGTCGCACTCAGTGAGTATAAAGAGAGCAATTTTTTTTGTATTTTTTGTATTTTTTTCTGTTTTGCTATCTTCCAGTTCATTTAATTGTTCATCCAAATCTGCATGTCTACTTACTATTTTTGTGATTTTGTTCTGCTGGTAATTGGGCACTCAGTATTATAGCTTTACTGTACATCTGTAACTGTAAACAAGATGGCTAACAATACTTTAAATTCTGTGAGGCAGTGCAGTGATTTGGAATATGTGACAAGGCTCCAACTGTCTGTATCCATCCAACATACTGACAGCTGGAACCATACTCGACCAGTCACATTGTCTGTTTCATGTTCCATTGCCAGCCCTGGATTATAAATGTCTTTATACACATTTCAGGGTCTGGCTGTGGAGATCCATCACTTGGTACAGATGATGTTGCTTCCTCAAATGCGCTTCAGAGACATGGATAATTTGCTCTTTCCCAGGAATGCATGTCGGTGCCAATGGTGTAGTGGTATCATGCAAGATCACCATTCTTGTGACACAGGTTCAATTCCCAGACGGCGCATCCAGCAAATTCAGTGTTTATATTTCAATGCATTCATTACAGTAAGCTTTTACAAACACATAAGATAATAATAGTTTTTGTTATTGAGGAATGGAGTTAAGCATGTATGCGTTTATAGCATGCAACCTGGGGGCTGGACGACTGAGGTGTGGTAGTGGGACCCAGCAGTCTAAGGCACTGGATTCAGGCTTCCAGAGAGAGTCGATTCTAGAAGAACACTGACACACAGACCCTTCTGAGGTGGAGTTCCAGGTTCAGTCCATGGTGGGGAGATACAGTCTTGAGTCTGTGAATCCAGAAGTTTTCCCTTTTATCTAACGTCAGAATTGTACATGTCTTCTATTGGAGGAATGTTCATATAGAGCAAGGCTGTGCAGCAGGTTGATCCAGCTCGTTATGGCTGATGCATGATATCTGAAAGGAGTGCGCAGTGGTCTAAGTCACTGGATTAAGGCTCCAGTCTCTCTGGAGGTGTGGGTTCAAACACCTGCTGTGTTTATTTTCAGCTTTGTAAACACATATATTTCTATATTTGAAAAATAATTAAGTACCACATTCCTTCGAATTTAAGACGCAGCACAAATTTATCACTCTCAATTGAGGAAAAAATGAAACATAAAATAAATATGCATTTACAAAGGTACAACCTCAATTACGCTGTTGTATTGTTCAAAACTGACAGGAAACAGTGTTGTAGATTAACCACAGAGCTTGTTTATTGTGCTGTTTAATTTATAATACTGTCATACACACACCACCACTCAAAGCATTACACATCTTGGCAACAGCAAGCATGACACAACACTCCACAGCATCAGGCATGCGAAGATAGAGCAAGGCTTTTGATACACATTTTTCAAATACAGTAGTAAGAATGGGCAGCCTCAATCTGCACTGGGTAATTCATTTTACCCCTGTGTCAAATTTTTCCTCTAAATCTAGGACTGATTAGAGCCTGTCACCTCGGCATAAAACCCCACAGCAGGTAAGGGACGGGGGTAAATCTCTCTCTCTCGCTCTCATAAGAACATAAGAACAAGAAAGTTTACAAACGAGAGGAGGCCATTCAGCCCATCTTGCTCGTTTGGTTGTTAGTAGCTTATTGATCCCAGAATCTCATCAAGCAGCTTCTTGAAGGATCCCAGGGTGTCAGCTTCAACAACATTACTGGGGAGTTGGTTCCAGACCCTCACAATTCTCTGTGTAAAAAAGTGCCTCCTATTTTCTGTTCTGAATGCCCCTTTATCTAATCTCCATTTATGACCCCTGGTCCTTTTTTCTTTTTTCAAGTCAAAGAAGTCCCCCGGGTTGACATTGTCTATACCTTTTAGGATTTTGAATGTTTGAATCAGATCGCCGCGTAGTCTTCTTTGTTCAAGACTGAATAGATTCAATTATTTTAGCCTGTCTGCATACGACATGCCTTTTAAACCCGGGATAATTCTGGTTGCTCTTCTTTGCACTCTTTCTAGAGCAGCAATATCCTTTTTGTAACGAGGTGACCAGAACTGAACACAATATTCTAGGTGAGGTCTTACTAATGCATTGTAGAGTTTTAACATTACTTCCCTTGATTTAAATTCAACACTTCTCACAATATATCCAAGCATCTTGTTAGCCTTTTTTATAGCTTCCCCACATTGTCTAGATGAAGACATTTCTGAGTCAACATAAACTCCTAGGTCTTTTTCATAGTTCCCTTCTTCAATTTCACTATCTCCCATATGATATTTATAATGCACATTTTTATTTCCTGCATGCAATACTTTACACTTTTCTCTATTAAATTTCATTTGCCATGTGTCTGCCCAATTTTGAATGCGGTCTAGATCATTTTGAATGACCTTTGCTGCTTCAACAGTGTCTGCCACTCCTCCTATTTTTGTGTCGTCTGCAAATTTAACGAGTTTGCTTACTATACCAGAGTCTAAATCATTAATGTAGATTAGGAATAGCAGAGGACCTAATACTGATCCCTGTGGTACACCACTGGTTACCTCACTCCATTTCGAGGTTTCTCCTCTAATCAGTACTTTCTGTTTTCTACATGTTAACCACTCCCTAATCCATGTGCATGCATTTCCTTGAATCCCTACTGCGTTCAGTTTGAGAATTAATCTTTTATGCGGGACTTTGTCAAAAGCTTTCTGGAAATCTAAATAGACCATGTCGTATGCTTTGCAGTTATCCATTTTCAATGTTGCATCCTCAAAAAAGTCAAGTAGGTTAGTTAGACACGATCTCCCTTTCCTAAAACCATGCTGACTGTCTCCCAGGATATTGTTACCATATAGGTAATTTTCCATTTTGGATCTTATTATAGTTTCCATAAGTTTACATATAATAGAAGTCAGGCTTATTGGTCTGTAGTTACCTGGTTCAGTTTTGTCTCCCTTTTTGTGGATCGGTATTACGTTTGCTATTTTCCAGTCTGTCGGTACAACCCCTGTGTCAAGAGACTGTTGCATGATCTTGGTTAGCGGCTTGTAAATAACTTCTTTCATTTCTTTGAGTACTATTGGGAGGATCTCATCCGGCCCAGGGGATTTGTTTATTTTAAGAGCTCCTAGTCCCTTTAACACTTCTGCCTCTGTTATGCTAAAGTTATTTAAAACTGGATAGGAACAGGTAGACATGTGGGGCATGTTGTCCGTGTCCTCCTTTGTAAAAACCTGCGAAAAGTAATCATTTAATATATTTGCTATTTTTTTCTCTTCATCTATGATTTTGCCATTTGTGTCTCTTAGACATTTAACCTCCTCTTTGAATGTTCTCTTGCTGTTATAATATTGGAAAAACATTTTGGAATTGGTTTTAGCCCCCTTAGCAATATTGATTTCTATCTCTCTCTTGGCCTTTCTAACTTCCTTTTTGACTTGTGTTTGCAGTTCCAAGTACTCTTTCTGTGTGCTTTGTTTTTGGTCCCTTTTAAACGCTCTGTAAAGTGCCTTTTTTCGCTGAATATTTTTTTTAATTGATCTATTAAACCATTTTGGCCATTTTGTTTTAGATTTAGATTTGTCTACTTTTGGGATGTAATTGTTTTGTGCCTCTAGTACTACATTTTTAAAAGACAGCCACCCTTTTTCTGTGGATGTTTTCTCTATTTTACTCCAATCTACTTCTATAAGTCTCTGTTTCATACCTTCGTAGTTTGCTTTTCTAAAATTGTAAACCTTAGCTTTAGTCATTACTTTTGGGGTTTTAAAAAATATTTCAAATGAGACCATGTTGTGGTCTGAGTTGGCCAATGGCTCTCTGACCTCTGTTTTAGTTATTCTGTCTTCATTATTTGAAAAGACTAAATCAAGGCATGCCTCCCCTCTAGTCGGTGCCTTGACAAATTGCGTTAGGAAGCAGTCATTTGTCATTTCCACCATTTCAATTTCGTCCGCCGTGCCCCCCATTGGGTTTTCCCATTTTATATGGGGGAAGTTGAAATCCCCCATTAGTATGGCTTCTCCTTTTCTACACGCATTTCTAATGTCATTGTACAACAGATTATTTTGCTCAGCGTCTGAATTTGGCGGTCTATAGCATGCTCCTATTATTATGCCCTTTGAATTTGTGTCCATTATTCTGACCCATATTGATTCTGCATTGTTTTCTTTGTCCTGATTTAACACCTGGGCTTCAAGGCTATTTCTTATGTATAGCGCTACCCCTCCACCTCTTCTGTCCTGCCTGTCTTTCCTATACAGTGTGTACCCACTAATATTATATTCGTCTCCATCACTCTCAGACAACCAAGTTTCTGTAACACCTATCACTTCGTAGTTACTTGTTAGTGCAGTAGCTTCAAGTTCTAACATTTTGTTTCTGAGACTTCTAGCATTAAGATAAATACATTTAATAGTGGTCTTACCTGAGTTGTTGCCCTTGTTTTGATGTAGTCTCCCTTCTGTTTTTTTGTTTTCTCCCCCCTTCCTTTCTAGTTTAAATGCTTCTGGACCGCCTGAAGGATCCTTTCTCCGAGTAGATTGGTTCCCTTTCTGTTTAAGTGCAGTCCGTCCCACCTGTATAGATAGTCCTTGTTGTAGAAAGTGCTCCAATGTTCAAGAAAGGTGAAGCCTTCCTGTGTACACCACGATTTCAGCCATGCATTTTGATTTTGTATTTCCAGCTGTCCATATGGTCCTTTGCAAGGCGCCGGCAGTATCCCAGAAAATACCACAGTTTTGGTCTTGTCTTTTAATTTCCTTCCAGCTCTCTGAATTTGTTTTGCAGGGATCTTGGCCTGTCTCTTCCAATGTTGTTTGTACCAATGTGGACGACTACTACCGGGTCATCTCCTGTTCGTTCTAGGAGCCTGTCCACATTCTCAGTGATGTGCTTGACTGAGGCTCTGGAAGCAGCACACTGTTGTAGTAAGGGGGTCCAAACTGCGAACTGAACTTGCTGTGTTTCTCAGTATGGAGTCCCCAACAATCATGACCTCCCTTCTTTTTGCTGCCTGGCCAGCACTGTTTATAGGGTCCTGGGTGTTGTTTCTTTCATTCTCTTGATGTTGGTTTTGGTCATCTAAATGTTGAAGTGGCTCAAATGTGTTGGATGTCTGGATTTCTGGTGGTTGTGTTTGACGAAGTTTCTTTTTTTCCCTGCTTCTGCCTATCTGAACCCAGCTGTTTCGACTCTCTTCCATCTCCCTGGTGGCTTTCAGTCTGCTAGGGGTGCAGACTTCCATGAATTGTGGGTGTGTCAGCTCCTCAAGCTCCTGTTGCTGTCTCATTTCCTCCAGCTCCTTTTCTAGCAGGCTTAATCGCTGAATCAAGTCCTGGATCGTGCAGCACTTTACACAAACTTGGTTGAGCTCTGTTGGGTTTTCTCGGATTTCCCACATCATGCAGTTGTCACAGATTACTGGCTTGAAGACCATTTTTTTTTGTTTAGTGTAGCTTCTGCAGCTGTCAACCTGCTTTCAAACTGCTTCTAACTGCGCTGTACTTGTCCACGACTGTACTTCTCCCACGATGTCGCTTCCACACGCTGTCGCTCGGAAGACTGCCTGCCTTTTGTTTGTTTGTGTTTATGCTGCGTGCTCCGCTCCTCCCCCGTGTCCCAGAACGCCGCGGGATTGGAATCAGCTGCTCCGAGTTTCAGCTTATCAGAAAAATACACGCAGCTGCAAGGCTTTAAGCTGCAATGTTTTCTGATTAAAGCAACTCCAGATTTAAAGATGTAATTCCTCCTTTCTGCTTCTAACTGCGCTGTACTTGTCCACGACTGTACTTCTCCCACGATGTCGCTTCCACACGCTGTTGCTCGGAAGACTGCCTGCCTTTTGTTTGTTTGTGTTTATGCTGCGTGCTCCGCTCCTCCCCCGTGTCCCAGAACGCCGCGGGATTGGAATCAGCTGCTCCGAGTTTCAGTTTATCAGAAAAATACACGCAGCTGCAAGGCTTTAAGCTGTAATGTTTTCTGATTAAAGCAACTCCAGATTTAAAGATGTAATTCCTCCTTTCTGCTTCTAACTGCGCTGTACTTGTCCACGACTGTACTTCTCCCACGATGTCGCTTCCACACGCTGTTGCTCGGAAGACTGCCTGCCTTTTGTTTGTTTGTGTTTATGCTGCGTGCTCCGCTCCTCCCCCGTGTCCCAGAACGCCGCGGGATTGGAATCAGCTGCTCCGAGTTTCAGTTTATCAGAAAAATACACGCAGCTGCAAGGCTTTAAGCTGCAATGTTTTCTGATTAAAGCAACTCCAGATTTAAAGATGTAATTCCTCCTTTCTGCTTCTAACTGCGCTGTACTTGTCCACGACTGTACTTCTCCCACGATGTCGCTTCCACACGCTGTCGCTCGGAAGACTGCCTGCCTTTTGTTTGTTTGTGTTTATGCTGCGTGCTCCGCTCCTCCCCCGTGTCCCAGAACGCCGCGGGATTGGAATCAGCTGCTCCGAGTTTCAGCTTATCAGAAAAATACACGCAGCTGCAAGGCTTTAAGCTGCAATGTTTTCTGATTAAAGCAACTCCAGATTTAAAGATGTAATTCCTCCTTTCTGCTTCTAACTGCGCTGTACTTGTCCACGACTGTACTTCTCCCACGATGTCGCTTCCACACGCTGTTGCTCGGAAGACTGCCTGCCTTTTGTTTGTTTGTGTTTATGCTGCGTGCTCCGCTCCTCCCCCGTGTCCCAGAACGCCGCGGGATTGGAATCAGCTGCTCCGAGTTTCAGCTTATCAGAAAAATACACGCAGCTGCAAGGCTTTAAGCTGCAATGTTTTCTGATTAAAGCAACTCCAGATTTAAAGATGTAATTCCTCCTTTCTGCTTCTAACTGCGCTGTACTTGTCCACGACTGTACTTCTCCCACGATGTCGCTTCCACACGCTGTCGCTCGGAAGACTGCCTGCCTTTTGTTTGTTTGTGTTTATGCTGCGTGCTCCGCTCCTCCCCCGTGTCCCAGAACGCCGCGGGATTGGAATCAGCTGCTCCGAGTTTCAGTTTATCAGAAAAATACACGCAGCTGCAAGGCTTTAAGCTGCAATGTTTTCTGATTAAAGCAACTCCAGATTTAAAGATGTAATTCCTCCTTTCTGCTTCTAACTGCGCTGTACTTGTCCACGACTGTACTTCTCCCACGATGTCGCTTCCACACGCTGTCGCTCGGAAGACTGCCTGCCTTTTGTTTGTTTGTGTTTATGCTGCGTGCTCCGCTCCTCCCCCGTGTCCCAGAACGCCGCGGGATTGGAATCAGCTGCTCCGAGTTTCAGCTTATCAGAAAAATACACGCAGCTGCAAGGCTTTAAGCTGCAATGTTTTCTGATTAAAGCAACTCCAGATTTAAAGATGTAATTCCTCCTTTCTGCTTCTAACTGCGCTGTACTTGTCCACGACTGTACTTCTCCCACGATGTCGCTTCCACACGCTGTTGCTCGGAAGACTGCCTGCCTTTTGTTTGTTTGTGTTTATGCTGCGTGCTCCGCTCCTCCCCCGTGTCCCAGAACGCCGCGGGATTGGAATCAGCTGCTCCGAGTTTCAGCTTATCAGAAAAATACACGCAGCTGCAAGGCTTTAAGCTGCAATGTTTTCTGATTAAAGCAACTCCAGATTTAAAGATGTAATTCCTCCTTTCTGCTTCTAACTGCGCTGTACTTGTCCACGACTGTACTTCTCCCACGATGTCGCTTCCACACGCTGTTGCTCGGAAGACTGCCTGCCTTTTGTTTGTTTGTGTTTATGCTGCGTGCTCCGCTCCTCCCCCGTGTCCCAGAACGCCGCGGGATTGGAATCAGCTGCTCCGAGTTTCAGCTTATCAGAAAAATACACGCAGCTGCAAGGCTTTAAGCTGCAATGTTTTCTGATTAAAGCAACTCCAGATTTAAAGATGTAATTCCTCCTTTCTGCTTCTAACTGCGCTGTACTTGTCCACGACTGTACTTCTCCCACGATGTCGCTTCCACACGCTGTCGCTCGGAAGACTGCCTGCCTTTTGTTTGTTTGTGTTTATGCTGCGTGCTCCGCTCCTCCCCCGTGTCCCAGAACGCCGCGGGATTGGAATCAGCTGCTCCGAGTTTCAGCTTATCAGAAAAATACACGCAGCTGCAAGGCTTTAAGCTGCAATGTTTTCTGATTAAAGCAACTCCAGATTTAAAGATGTAATTCCTCCTTTCTGCTTCTAACTGCGCTGTACTTGTCCACGACTGTACTTCTCCCACGATGTCGCTTCCACACGCTGTTGCTCGGAAGACTGCCTGCCTTTTGTTTGTTTGTGTTTATGCTGCGTGCTCCGCTCCTCCCCCGTGTCCCAGAACGCCGCGGGATTGGAATCAGCTGCTCCGAGTTTCAGTTTATCAGAAAAATACACGCAGCTGCAATGCTTTAAGCTGTAATGTTTTCTGATTAAAGCAACTCCAGATTTAAAGATGTAATTCCTCCTTTCTGCTTCTAACTGCGCTGTACTTGTCCACGACTGTACTTCTCCCACGATGTCGCTTCCACACGCTGTTGCTCGGAAGACTGCCTGCCTTTTGTTTGTTTGTGTTTATGCTGCGTGCTCCGCTCCTCCCCCGTGTCCCAGAACGCCGCGGGATTGGAATCAGCTGCTCCGAGTTTCATCTTATCAGAAAAATACACGCAGCTGCAAGGCTTTAAGCTGCAATGTTTTCTGATTAAAGCAACTCCAGATTTAAAGATGTAATTCCTCCTTTCTGCTTCTAACTGCGCTGTACTTGTCCACGACTGTACTTCTCCCACGATGTCGCTTCCACACGCTGTTGCTCGGAAGACTGCCTGCCTTTTGTTTGTTTGTGTTTATGCTGCGTGCTCCGCTCCTCCCCCGTGTCCCAGAACGCCGCGGGATTGGAATCAGCTGCTCCGAGTTTCAGCTTATCAGAAAAATACACGCAGCTGCAAGGCTTTAAGCTGCAATGTTTTCTGATTAAAGCAACTCCAGATTTAAAGATGTAATTCCTCCTTTCTGCTTCTAACTGCGCTGTACTTGTCCACGACTGTACTTCTCCCACGATGTCGCTTCCACACGCTGTCGCTCGGAAGACTGCCTGCCTTTTGTTTGTTTGTGTTTATGCTGCGTGCTCCGCTCCTCCCCCGTGTCCCAGAACGCCGCGGGATTGGAATCAGCTGCTCCGAGTTTCAGCTTATCAGAAAAATACACGCAGCTGCAAGGCTTTAAGCTGCAATGTTTTCTGATTAAAGCAACTCCAGATTTAAAGATGTAATTCCTCCTTTCTGCTTCTAACTGCGCTGTACTTGTCCACGACTGTACTTCTCCCACGATGTCGCTTCCACACGCTGTTGCTCGGAAGACTGCCTGCCTTTTGTTTGTTTGTGTTTATGCTGCGTGCTCCGCTCCTCCCCCGTGTCCCAGAACGCCGCGGGATTGGAATCAGCTGCTCCGAGTTTCAGCTTATCAGAAAAATACACGCAGCTGCAAGGCTTTAAGCTGCAATGTTTTCTGATTAAAGCAACTCCAGATTTAAAGATGTAATTCCTCCTTTCTGCTTCTAACTGCGCTGTACTTGTCCACGACTGTACTTCTCCCACGATGTCGCTTCCACACGCTGTTGCTCGGAAGACTGCCTGCCTTTTGTTTGTTTGTGTTTATGCTGCGTGCTCCGCTCCTCCCCCGTGTCCCAGAACGCCGCGGGATTGGAATCAGCTGCTCCGAGTTTCAGCTTATCAGAAAAATACACGCAGCTGCAAGGCTTTAAGCTGCAATGTTTTCTGATTAAAGCAACTCCAGATTTAAAGATGTAATTCCTCCTTTCTGCTTCTAACTGCGCTGTACTTGTCCACGACTGTACTTCTCCCACGATGTCGCTTCCACACGCTGTCGCTCTCGCTCTCACTCTCATTCTCTCTCACTCCACACATCCCCACATTTAGATTCCGGGGCTCCCTGCTGCTTGTGACATTATGGTCACAGAATGGTGCAATAGGCGAGAAAGGTGTTTTCTATTTCCTTAGCAACGGTCTTAACAACCAGGCAGGAACCTGTTTATGACTCGAGACAGATGGAGACTCAAGTCGAGTCACGTCTTTTGAGCAGGGAGTTGAGTCTCTGCTTGCAGGGACTCGAGTCAAGTTGAATCATTTGATGACAATGACTTGAGTCGTTACATCTCTGTAATAGACGCATACAGGCATCCTGAAGGGCTTTATTGTATTTATAATCCAGGTAAAACTGGATTTGAAAAAAAAAAAAAGCAGAAGTTATTTTTAGGGCAATATATTTTGATTTTTATTACATCTCTTTCCACCAATAAAGGGACCACAAAAGTAGTCCCATTTATAACTGAACTGCACACTAATTTAAGATGAGTACATTGATTGAATTCAAACATGCAAAAGTAAGTGTGGTAAACTTACTTTCTAATCAGCCTGTATTTATTTTTGATTTGTTGAATTTTACATTGCCATTGAAAAGATCCACCGGAGTCGCACTCAGTGAGTATAAAGAGAGCAATTTTTTTTGTATTTTTTGTATTTTTTTCTGTTTTGCTATCTTCCAGTTCATTTAATTGTTCATCCAAATCTGCATGTCTACTTACTATTTTTGTGATTTTGTTCTGCTGGTAATTGGGCACTCAGTATTATAGCTTTACTGTACATCTGTAACTGTAAACAAGATGGCTAACAATACTTTAAATTCTGTGAGGCAGTGCAGTGATTTGGAATATGTGACAAGGCTCCAACTGTCTGTATCCATCCAACATACTGACAGCTGGAACCATACTCGACCAGTCACATTGTCTGTTTCATGTTCCATTGCCAGCCCTGGATTATAAATGTCTTTATACACATTTCAGGGTCTGGCTGTGGAGATCCATCACTTGGTACAGATGATGTTGCTTCCTCAAATGCGCTTCAGAGACATGGATAATTTGCTCTTTCCCAGGAATGCATGTCGGTGCCAATGGTGTAGTGGTATCATGCAAGATCACCATTCTTGTGACACAGGTTCAATTCCCAGACGGCGCATCCAGCAAATTCAGTGTTTATATTTCAATGCATTCATTACAGTAAGCTTTTACAAACACATAAGATAATAATAGTTTTTGTTATTGAGGAATGGAGTTAAGCATGTATGCGTTTATAGCATGCAACCTGGGGGCTGGACGACTGAGGTGTGGTAGTGGGACCCAGCAGTCTAAGGCACTGGATTCAGGCTTCCAGAGAGAGTCGATTCTAGAAGAACACTGACACACAGACCCTTCTGAGGTGGAGTTCCAGGTTCAGTCCATGGTGGGGAGATACAGTCTTGAGTCTGTGAATCCAGAAGTTTTCCCTTTTATCTAACGTCAGAATTGTACATGTCTTCTATTGGAGGAATGTTCATATAGAGCAAGGCTGTGCAGCAGGTTGATCCAGCTCGTTATGGCTGATGCATGATATCTGAAAGGAGTGCGCAGTGGTCTAAGTCACTGGATTAAGGCTCCAGTCTCTCTGGAGGTGTGGGTTCAAACACCTGCTGTGTTTATTTTCAGCTTTGTAAACACATATATTTCTATATTTGAAAAATAATTAAGTACCACATTCCTTCGAATTTAAGACGCAGCACAAATTTATCACTCTCAATTGAGGAAAAAATGAAACATAAAATAAATATGCATTTACAAAGGTACAACCTCAATTACGCTGTTGTATTGTTCAAAACTGACAGGAAGTGTTGTAGATTAACCACAGAGCTTGTTTATTGTGCTGTTTAATTTATAATACTGTCATACACACACCACCACTCAAAGCATTACACATCTTGGCAACAGCAAGCATGACACAACACTCCACGGCATCAGGCATGCGAAGATAGAGCAAGGCTTTTGATACACTTTTGAGAGGTCAATAGAAAGTCACTGTGTCTGAAGAGGGGAAGGTGAATGGACAGTGACAGTGTGTGTCTGAAGAGGGTGCACTTTGATTTAACTCAAGAACACGTGCCCTGCTTACTAGAGGAAATACTGCTGTTGAATACAATGAGCACGTTAATAACAACCAGCTGGCAACACACCAAGCTTCTAGCTCACAGCTTCATGAAGGCATTATAACGGCACGATAGGGCACGATTAAGCTGCAATGTTTTCTGATTAAAGCAACTCCAGATTTAAAGATGTAATTCCTCCTTTCTGCTTCTAACTGCGCTGTACTTGTCCACGACTGTACTTCTCCCACGATGTCGCTTCCACACGCTGTTGCTCGGAAGACTGCCTGCCTTTTGTTTGTTTGTGTTTATGCTGCGTGCTCCGCTCCTCCCCCGTGTCCCAGAACGCCGCGGGATTGGAATCAGCTGCTCCGACCCTGTACAGGACTGTACTTCTCCCACGATGTCGCTTCCACACGCTGTTGCTCGGAAGACTGCCTGCCTTTTGTTTGTTTGTGTTTATGCTGCGTGCTCCGCTCCTCCCCCGTGTCCCAGAACGCCGCGGGATTGGAATCAGCTGCTCCGAGTTTCAGCTTATCAGAAAAATACACGCAGCTGCAAGGCTTTAAGCTGCAATGTTTTCTGATTAAAGCAACTCCAGATTTAAAGATGTAATTCCTCCTTTCTGCTTCTAACTGCGCTGTACTTGTCCACGACTGTACTTCTCCCACGATGTCGCTTCCACACGCTGTCGCTCGGAAGACTGCCTGCCTTTTGTTTGTTTGTGTTTATGCTGCGTGCTCCGCTCCTCCCCCGTGTCCCAGAACGCCGCGGGATTGGAATCAGCTGCTCCGAGTTTCAGCTTATCAGAAAAATACACGCAGCTGCAAGGCTTTAAGCTGCAATGTTTTCTGATTAAAGCAACTCCAGATTTAAAGATGTAATTCCTCCTTTCTGCTTCTAACTGCGCTGTACTTGTCCACGACTGTACTTCTCCCACGATGTCGCTTCCACACGCTGTTGCTCGGAAGACTGCCTGCCTTTTGTTTGTTTGTGTTTATGCTGCGTGCTCCGCTCCTCCCCCGTGTCCCAGAACGCCGCGGGATTGGAATCAGCTGCTCCGAGTTTCAGCTTATCAGAAAAATACACGCAGCTGCAAGGCTTTAAGCTGCAATGTTTTCTGATTAAAGCAACTCCAGATTTAAAGATGTAATTCCTCCTTTCTGCTTCTAACTGCGCTGTACTTGTCCACGACTGTACTTCTCCCACGATGTCGCTTCCACACGCTGTTGCTCGGAAGACTGCCTGCCTTTTGTTTGTTTGTGTTTATGCTGCGTGCTCCGCTCCTCCCCCGTGTCCCAGAACGCCGCGGGATTGGAATCAGCTGCTCCGAGTTTCAGCTTATCAGAAAAATACACGCAGCTGCAAGGCTTTAAGCTGCAATGTTTTCTGATTAAAGCAACTCCAGATTTAAAGATGTAATTCCTCCTTTCTGCTTCTAACTGCGCTGTACTTGTCCACGACTGTACTTCTCCCACGATGTCGCTTCCACACGCTGTCGCTCTCGCTCTCACTCTCACTCTCTCTCACTCCACACATCCCCACATTTAGATTCCGGGGCTCCCTGCTGCTTGTGACATTATGGTCACAGAATGGTGCAATAGGCGAGAAAGGTGTTTTCTATTTCCTTAGCAACGGTCTTAACAACCAGGCAGGAACCTGTTTATGACTCGAGACAGATGGAGACTCAAGTCGAGTCACGTCTTTTGAGCAGGGAGTTGAGTCTCTGCTTGCAGGGACTCGAGTCAAGTTGAATCATTTGATGACAATGACTTGAGTCGTTACATCTCTGTAATAGACGCATACAGGCATCCTGAAGGGCTTTATTGTATTTATAATCCAGGTAAAACTGGATTTGAAAAAAAAAAAAAGCAGAAGTTATTTTTAGGGCAATATATTTTGATTTTTATTACATCTCTTTCCACCAATAAAGGGACCACAAAAGTAGTCCCATTTATAACTGAACTGCACACTAATTTAAGATGAGTACATTGATTGAATTCAAACATGCAAAAGTAAGTGTGGTAAACTTACTTTCTAATCAGCCTGTATTTATTTTTGATTTGTTGAATTTTACATTGCCATTGAAAAGATCCACCGGAGTCGCACTCAGTGAGTATAAAGAGAGCAATTTTTTTTGTATTTTTTGTATTTTTTTCTGTTTTGCTATCTTCCAGTTCATTTAATTGTTCATCCAAATCTGCATGTCTACTTACTATTTTTGTGATTTTGTTCTGCTGGTAATTGGGCACTCAGTATTATAGCTTTACTGTACATCTGTAACTGTAAACAAGATGGCTAACAATACTTTAAATTCTGTGAGGCAGTGCAGTGATTTGGAATATGTGACAAGGCTCCAACTGTCTGTATCCATCCAACATACTGACAGCTGGAACCATACTCGACCAGTCACATTGTCTGTTTCATGTTCCATTGCCAGCCCTGGATTATAAATGTCTTTATACACATTTCAGGGTCTGGCTGTGGAGATCCATCACTTGGTACAGATGATGTTGCTTCCTCAAATGCGCTTCAGAGACATGGATAATTTGCTCTTTCCCAGGAATGCATGTCGGTGCCAATGGTGTAGTGGTATCATGCAAGATCACCATTCTTGTGACACAGGTTCAATTCCCAGACGGCGCATCCAGCAAATTCAGTGTTTATATTTCAATGCATTCATTACAGTAAGCTTTTACAAACACATAAGATAATAATAGTTTTTGTTATTGAGGAATGGAGTTAAGCATGTATGCGTTTATAGCATGCAACCTGGGGGCTGGACGACTGAGGTGTGGTAGTGGGACCCAGCAGTCTAAGGCACTGGATTCAGGCTTCCAGAGAGAGTCGATTCTAGAAGAACACTGACACACAGACCCTTCTGAGGTGGAGTTCCAGGTTCAGTCCATGGTGGGGAGATACAGTCTTGAGTCTGTGAATCCAGAAGTTTTCCCTTTTATCTAACGTCAGAATTGTACATGTCTTCTATTGGAGGAATGTTCATATAGAGCAAGGCTGTGCAGCAGGTTGATCCAGCTCGTTATGGCTGATGCATGATATCTGAAAGGAGTGCGCAGTGGTCTAAGTCACTGGATTAAGGCTCCAGTCTCTCTGGAGGTGTGGGTTCAAACACCTGCTGTGTTTATTTTCAGCTTTGTAAACACATATATTTCTATATTTGAAAAATAATTAAGTACCACATTCCTTCGAATTTAAGACGCAGCACAAATTTATCACTCTCAATTGAGGAAAAAATGAAACATAAAATAAATATGCATTTACAAAGGTACAACCTCAATTACGCTGTTGTATTGTTCAAAACTGACAGGAAGTGTTGTAGATTAACCACAGAGCTTGTTTATTGTGCTGTTTAATTTATAATACTGTCATACACACACCACCACTCAAAGCATTACACATCTTGGCAACAGCAAGCATGACACAACACTCCACGGCATCAGGCATGCGAAGATAGAGCAAGGCTTTTGATACACTTTTGAGAGGTCAATAGAAAGTCACTGTGTCTGAAGAGGGGAAGGTGAATGGACAGTGACAGTGTGTGTCTGAAGAGGGTGCACTTTGATTTAACTCAAGAACACGTGCCCTGCTTACTAGAGGAAATACTGCTGTTGAATACAATGAGCACGTTAATAACAACCAGCTGGCAACACACCAAGCTTCTAGCTCACAGCTTCATGAAGGCATTATAACGGCACGATAGGGCACGATTAAGCTGCAATGTTTTCTGATTAAAGCAACTCCAGATTTAAAGATGTAATTCCTCCTTTCTGCTTCTAACTGCGCTGTACTTGTCCACGACTGTACTTCTCCCACGATGTCGCTTCCACACGCTGTTGCTCGGAAGACTGCCTGCCTTTTGTTTGTTTGTGTTTATGCTGCGTGCTCCGCTCCTCCCCCGTGTCCCAGAACGCCGCGGGATTGGAATCAGCTGCTCCGACCCTGTACAGGACTGTACTTCTCCCACGATGTCGCTTCCACACGCTGTTGCTCGGAAGACTGCCTGCCTTTTGTTTGTTTGTGTTTATGCTGCGTGCTCCGCTCCTCCCCCGTGTCCCAGAACGCCGCGGGATTGGAATCAGCTGCTCCGAGTTTCAGCTTATCAGAAAAATACACGCAGCTGCAAGGCTTTAAGCTGCAATGTTTTCTGATTAAAGCAACTCCAGATTTAAAGATGTAATTCCTCCTTTCTGCTTCTAACTGCGCTGTACTTGTCCACGACTGTACTTCTCCCACGATGTCGCTTCCACACGCTGTCGCTCGGAAGACTGCCTGCCTTTTGTTTGTTTGTGTTTATGCTGCGTGCTCCGCTCCTCCCCCGTGTCCCAGAACGCCGCGGGATTGGAATCAGCTGCTCCGAGTTTCAGTTTATCAGAAAAATACACGCAGCTGCAAGGCTTTAAGCTGCAATGTTTTCTGATTAAAGCAACTCCAGATTTAAAGATGTAATTCCTCCTTTCTGCTTCTAACTGCGCTGTACTTGTCCACGACTGTACTTCTCCCACGATGTCGCTTCCACACGCTGTCGCTCGGAAGACTGCCTGCCTTTTGTTTGTTTGTGTTTATGCTGCGTGCTCCGCTCCTCCCCCGTGTCCCAGAACGCCGCGGGATTGGAATCAGCTGCTCCGAGTTTCAGCTTATCAGAAAAATACACGCAGCTGCAAGGCTTTAAGCTGCAATGTTTTCTGATTAAAGCAACTCCAGATTTAAAGATGTAATTCCTCCTTTCTGCTTCTAACTGCGCTGTACTTGTCCACGACTGTACTTCTCCCACGATGTCGCTTCCACACGCTGTTGCTCGGAAGACTGCCTGCCTTTTGTTTGTTTGTGTTTATGCTGCGTGCTCCGCTCCTCCCCCGTGTCCCAGAACGCCGCGGGATTGGAATCAGCTGCTCCGAGTTTCAGCTTATCAGAAAAATACACGCAGCTGCAAGGCTTTAAGCTGCAATGTTTTCTGATTAAAGCAACTCCAGATTTAAAGATGTAATTCCTCCTTTCTGCTTCTAACTGCGCTGTACTTGTCCACGACTGTACTTCTCCCACGATGTCGCTTCCACACGCTGTTGCTCGGAAGACTGCCTGCCTTTTGTTTGTTTGTGTTTATGCTGCGTGCTCCGCTCCTCCCCCGTGTCCCAGAACGCCGCGGGATTGGAATCAGCTGCTCCGAGTTTCAGCTTATCAGAAAAATACACGCAGCTGCAAGGCTTTAAGCTGCAATGTTTTCTGATTAAAGCAACTCCAGATTTAAAGATGTAATTCCTCCTTTCTGCTTCTAACTGCGCTGTACTTGTCCACGACTGTACTTCTCCCACGATGTCGCTTCCACACGCTGTCGCTCGGAAGACTGCCTGCCTTTTGTTTGTTTGTGTTTATGCTGCGTGCTCCGCTCCTCCCCCGTGTCCCAGAACGCCGCGGGATTGGAATCAGCTGCTCCGAGTTTCAGCTTATCAGAAAAATACACGCAGCTGCAAGGCTTTAAGCTGCAATGTTTTCTGATTAAAGCAACTCCAGATTTAAAGATGTAATTCCTCCTTTCTGCTTCTAACTGCGCTGTACTTGTCCACGACTGTACTTCTCCCACGATGTCGCTTCCACACGCTGTTGCTCGGAAGACTGCCTGCCTTTTGTTTGTTTGTGTTTATGCTGCGTGCTCCGCTCCTCCCCCGTGTCCCAGAACGCCGCGGGATTGGAATCAGCTGCTCCGAGTTTCAGCTTATCAGAAAAATACACGCAGCTGCAAGGCTTTAAGCTGCAATGTTTTCTGATTAAAGCAACTCCAGATTTAAAGATGTAATTCCTCCTTTCTGCTTCTAACTGCGCTGTACTTGTCCACGACTGTACTTCTCCCACGATGTCGCTTCCACACGCTGTTGCTCGGAAGACTGCCTGCCTTTTGTTTGTTTGTGTTTATGCTGCGTGCTCCGCTCCTCCCCCGTGTCCCAGAACGCCGCGGGATTGGAATCAGCTGCTCCGAGTTTCAGCTTATCAGAAAAATACACGCAGCTGCAAGGCTTTAAGCTGCAATGTTTTCTGATTAAAGCAACTCCAGATTTAAAGATGTAATTCCTCCTTTCTGCTTCTAACTGCGCTGTACTTGTCCACGACTGTACTTCTCCCACGATGTCGCTTCCACACGCTGTTGCTCGGAAGACTGCCTGCCTTTTGTTTGTTTGTGTTTATGCTGCGTGCTCCGCTCCTCCCCCGTGTCCCAGAACGCCGCGGGATTGGAATCAGCTGCTCCGAGTTTCAGCTTATCAGAAAAATACACGCAGCTGCAAGGCTTTAAGCTGCAATGTTTTCTGATTAAAGCAACTCCAGATTTAAAGATGTAATTCCTCCTTTCTGCTTCTAACTGCGCTGTACTTGTCCACGACTGTACTTCTCCCACGATGTCGCTTCCACACGCTGTTGCTCGGAAGACTGCCTGCCTTTTGTTTGTTTGTGTTTATGCTGCGTGCTCCGCTCCTCCCCCGTGTCCCAGAACGCCGCGGGATTGGAATCAGCTGCTCCGAGTTTCAGCTTATCAGAAAAATACACGCAGCTGCAAGGCTTTAAGCTGCAATGTTTTCTGATTAAAGCAACTCCAGATTTAAAGATGTAATTCCTCCTTTCTGCTTCTAACTGCGCTGTACTTGTCCACGACTGTACTTCTCCCACGATGTCGCTTCCACACGCTGTCGCTCGGAAGACTGCCTGCCTTTTGTTTGTTTGTGTTTATGCTGCGTGCTCCGCTCCTCCCCCGTGTCCCAGAACGCCGCGGGATTGGAATCAGCTGCTCCGAGTTTCAGCTTATCAGAAAAATACACGCAGCTGCAAGGCTTTAAGCTGCAATGTTTTCTGATTAAAGCAACTCCAGATTTAAAGATGTAATTCCTCCTTTCTGCTTCTAACTGCGCTGTACTTGTCCACGACTGTACTTCTCCCACGATGTCGCTTCCACACGCTGTTGCTCGGAAGACTGCCTGCCTTTTGTTTGTTTGTGTTTATGCTGCGTGCTCCGCTCCTCCCCCGTGTCCCAGAACGCCGCGGGATTGGAATCAGCTGCTCCGAGTTTCAGCTTATCAGAAAAATACACGCAGCTGCAAGGCTTTAAGCTGCAATGTTTTCTGATTAAAGCAACTCCAGATTTAAAGATGTAATTCCTCCTTTCTGCTTCTAACTGCGCTGTACTTGTCCACGACTGTACTTCTCCCACGATGTCGCTTCCACACGCTGTTGCTCGGAAGACTGCCTGCCTTTTGTTTGTTTGTGTTTATGCTGCGTGCTCCGCTCCTCCCCCGTGTCCCAGAACGCCGCGGGATTGGAATCAGCTGCTCCGAGTTTCAGCTTATCAGAAAAATACACGCAGCTGCAAGGCTTTAAGCTGCAATGTTTTCTGATTAAAGCAACTCCAGATTTAAAGATGTAATTCCTCCTTTCTGCTTCTAACTGCGCTGTACTTGTCCACGACTGTACTTCTCCCACGATGTCGCTTCCACACGCTGTCGCTCTCGCTCTCACTCTCACTCTCTCTCACTCCACACATCCCCACATTTAGATTCCGGGGCTCCCTGCTGCTTGTGACATTATGGTCACAGAATGGTGCAATAGGCGAGAAAGGTGTTTTCTATTTCCTTAGCAACGGTCTTAACAACCAGGCAGGAACCTGTTTATGACTCGAGACAGATGGAGACTCAAGTCGAGTCACGTCTTTTGAGCAGGGAGTTGAGTCTCTGCTTGCAGGGACTCGAGTCAAGTTGAATCATTTGATGACAATGACTTGAGTCGTTACATCTCTGTAATAGACGCATACAGGCATCCTGAAGGGCTTTATTGTATTTATAATCCAGGTAAAACTGGATTTGAAAAAAAAAAAAAGCAGAAGTTATTTTTAGGGCAATATATTTTGATTTTTATTACATCTCTTTCCACCAATAAAGGGACCACAAAAGTAGTCCCATTTATAACTGAACTGCACACTAATTTAAGATGAGTACATTGATTGAATTCAAACATGCAAAAGTAAGTGTGGTAAACTTACTTTCTAATCAGCCTGTATTTATTTTTGATTTGTTGAATTTTACATTGCCATTGAAAAGATCCACCGGAGTCGCACTCAGTGAGTATAAAGAGAGCAATTTTTTTTGTATTTTTTGTATTTTTTTCTGTTTTGCTATCTTCCAGTTCATTTAATTGTTCATCCAAATCTGCATGTCTACTTACTATTTTTGTGATTTTGTTCTGCTGGTAATTGGGCACTCAGTATTATAGCTTTACTGTACATCTGTAACTGTAAACAAGATGGCTAACAATACTTTAAATTCTGTGAGGCAGTGCAGTGATTTGGAATATGTGACAAGGCTCCAACTGTCTGTATCCATCCAACATACTGACAGCTGGAACCATACTCGACCAGTCACATTGTCTGTTTCATGTTCCATTGCCAGCCCTGGATTATAAATGTCTTTATACACATTTCAGGGTCTGGCTGTGGAGATCCATCACTTGGTACAGATGATGTTGCTTCCTCAAATGCGCTTCAGAGACATGGATAATTTGCTCTTTCCCAGGAATGCATGTCGGTGCCAATGGTGTAGTGGTATCATGCAAGATCACCATTCTTGTGACACAGGTTCAATTCCCAGACGGCGCATCCAGCAAATTCAGTGTTTATATTTCAATGCATTCATTACAGTAAGCTTTTACAAACACATAAGATAATAATAGTTTTTGTTATTGAGGAATGGAGTTAAGCATGTATGCGTTTATAGCATGCAACCTGGGGGCTGGACGACTGAGGTGTGGTAGTGGGACCCAGCAGTCTAAGGCACTGGATTCAGGCTTCCAGAGAGAGTCGATTCTAGAAGAACACTGACACACAGACCCTTCTGAGGTGGAGTTCCAGGTTCAGTCCATGGTGGGGAGATACAGTCTTGAGTCTGTGAATCCAGAAGTTTTCCCTTTTATCTAACGTCAGAATTGTACATGTCTTCTATTGGAGGAATGTTCATATAGAGCAAGGCTGTGCAGCAGGTTGATCCAGCTCGTTATGGCTGATGCATGATATCTGAAAGGAGTGCGCAGTGGTCTAAGTCACTGGATTAAGGCTCCAGTCTCTCTGGAGGTGTGGGTTCAAACACCTGCTGTGTTTATTTTCAGCTTTGTAAACACATATATTTCTATATTTGAAAAATAATTAAGTACCACATTCCTTCGAATTTAAGACGCAGCACAAATTTATCACTCTCAATTGAGGAAAAAATGAAACATAAAATAAATATGCATTTACAAAGGTACAACCTCAATTACGCTGTTGTATTGTTCAAAACTGACAGGAAGTGTTGTAGATTAACCACAGAGCTTGTTTATTGTGCTGTTTAATTTATAATACTGTCATACACACACCACCACTCAAAGCATTACACATCTTGGCAACAGCAAGCATGACACAACACTCCACGGCATCAGGCATGCGAAGATAGAGCAAGGCTTTTGATACACTTTTGAGAGGTCAATAGAAAGTCACTGTGTCTGAAGAGGGGAAGGTGAATGGACAGTGACAGTGTGTGTCTGAAGAGGGTGCACTTTGATTTAACTCAAGAACACGTGCCCTGCTTACTAGAGGAAATACTGCTGTTGAATACAATGAGCACGTTAATAACAACCAGCTGGCAACACACCAAGCTTCTAGCTCACAGCTTCATGAAGGCATTATAACGGCACGATAGGGCACGATTAAGCTGCAATGTTTTCTGATTAAAGCAACTCCAGATTTAAAGATGTAATTCCTCCTTTCTGCTTCTAACTGCGCTGTACTTGTCCACGACTGTACTTCTCCCACGATGTCGCTTCCACACGCTGTTGCTCGGAAGACTGCCTGCCTTTTGTTTGTTTGTGTTTATGCTGCGTGCTCCGCTCCTCCCCCGTGTCCCAGAACGCCGCGGGATTGGAATCAGCTGCTCCGACCCTGTACAGGACTGTACTTCTCCCACGATGTCGCTTCCACACGCTGTTGCTCGGAAGACTGCCTGCCTTTTGTTTGTTTGTGTTTATGCTGCGTGCTCCGCTCCTCCCCCGTGTCCCAGAACGCCGCGGGATTGGAATCAGCTGCTCCGAGTTTCAGCTTATCAGAAAAATACACGCAGCTGCAAGGCTTTAAGCTGCAATGTTTTCTGATTAAAGCAACTCCAGATTTAAAGATGTAATTCCTCCTTTCTGCTTCTAACTGCGCTGTACTTGTCCACGACTGTACTTCTCCCACGATGTCGCTTCCACACGCTGTCGCTCGGAAGACTGCCTGCCTTTTGTTTGTTTGTGTTTATGCTGCGTGCTCCGCTCCTCCCCCGTGTCCCAGAACGCCGCGGGATTGGAATCAGCTGCTCCGAGTTTCAGTTTATCAGAAAAATACACGCAGCTGCAAGGCTTTAAGCTGCAATGTTTTCTGATTAAAGCAACTCCAGATTTAAAGATGTAATTCCTCCTTTCTGCTTCTAACTGCGCTGTACTTGTCCACGACTGTACTTCTCCCACGATGTCGCTTCCACACGCTGTCGCTCGGAAGACTGCCTGCCTTTTGTTTGTTTGTGTTTATGCTGCGTGCTCCGCTCCTCCCCCGTGTCCCAGAACGCCGCGGGATTGGAATCAGCTGCTCCGAGTTTCAGCTTATCAGAAAAATACACGCAGCTGCAAGGCTTTAAGCTGCAATGTTTTCTGATTAAAGCAACTCCAGATTTAAAGATGTAATTCCTCCTTTCTGCTTCTAACTGCGCTGTACTTGTCCACGACTGTACTTCTCCCACGATGTCGCTTCCACACGCTGTTGCTCGGAAGACTGCCTGCCTTTTGTTTGTTTGTGTTTATGCTGCGTGCTCCGCTCCTCCCCCGTGTCCCAGAACGCCGCGGGATTGGAATCAGCTGCTCCGAGTTTCAGCTTATCAGAAAAATACACGCAGCTGCAAGGCTTTAAGCTGCAATGTTTTCTGATTAAAGCAACTCCAGATTTAAAGATGTAATTCCTCCTTTCTGCTTCTAACTGCGCTGTACTTGTCCACGACTGTACTTCTCCCACGATGTCGCTTCCACACGCTGTCGCTCGGAAGACTGCCTGCCTTTTGTTTGTTTGTGTTTATGCTGCGTGCTCCGCTCCTCCCCCGTGTCCCAGAACGCCGCGGGATTGGAATCAGCTGCTCCGAGTTTCAGCTTATCAGAAAAATACACGCAGCTGCAAGGCTTTAAGCTGCAATGTTTTCTGATTAAAGCAACTCCAGATTTAAAGATGTAATTCCTCCTTTCTGCTTCTAACTGCGCTGTACTTGTCCACGACTGTACTTCTCCCACGATGTCGCTTCCACACGCTGTCGCTCGGAAGACTGCCTGCCTTTTGTTTGTTTGTGTTTATGCTGCGTGCTCCGCTCCTCCCCCGTGTCCCAGAACGCCGCGGGATTGGAATCAGCTGCTCCGAGTTTCAGCTTATCAGAAAAATACACGCAGCTGCAAGGCTTTAAGCTGCAATGTTTTCTGATTAAAGCAACTCCAGATTTAAAGATGTAATTCCTCCTTTCTGCTTCTAACTGCGCTGTACTTGTCCACGACTGTACTTCTCCCACGATGTCGCTTCCACACGCTGTTGCTCGGAAGACTGCCTGCCTTTTGTTTGTTTGTGTTTATGCTGCGTGCTCCGCTCCTCCCCCGTGTCCCAGAACGCCGCGGGATTGGAATCAGCTGCTCCGAGTTTCAGCTTATCAGAAAAATACACGCAGCTGCAAGGCTTTAAGCTGCAATGTTTTCTGATTAAAGCAACTCCAGATTTAAAGATGTAATTCCTCCTTTCTGCTTCTAACTGCGCTGTACTTGTCCACGACTGTACTTCTCCCACGATGTCGCTTCCACACGCTGTCGCTCGGAAGACTGCCTGCCTTTTGTTTGTTTGTGTTTATGCTGCGTGCTCCGCTCCTCCCCCGTGTCCCAGAACGCCGCGGGATTGGAATCAGCTGCTCCGAGTTTCAGCTTATCAGAAAAATACACGCAGCTGCAAGGCTTTAAGCTGCAATGTTTTCTGATTAAAGCAACTCCAGATTTAAAGATGTAATTCCTCCTTTCTGCTTCTAACTGCGCTGTACTTGTCCACGACTGTACTTCTCCCACGATGTCGCTTCCACACGCTGTCGCTCGGAAGACTGCCTGCCTTTTGTTTGTTTGTGTTTATGCTGCGTGCTCCGCTCCTCCCCCGTGTCCCAGAACGCCGCGGGATTGGAATCAGCTGCTCCGAGTTTCAGCTTATCAGAAAAATACACGCAGCTGCAAGGCTTTAAGCTGCAATGTTTTCTGATTAAAGCAACTCCAGATTTAAAGATGTAATTCCTCCTTTCTGCTTCTAACTGCGCTGTACTTGTCCACGACTGTACTTCTCCCACGATGTCGCTTCCACACGCTGTTGCTCGGAAGACTGCCTGCCTTTTGTTTGTTTGTGTTTATGCTGCGTGCTCCGCTCCTCCCCCGTGTCCCAGAACGCCGCGGGATTGGAATCAGCTGCTCCGAGTTTCATCTTATCAGAAAAATACACGCAGCTGCAAGGCTTTAAGCTGCAATGTTTTCTGATTAAAGCAACTCCAGATTTAAAGATGTAATTCCTCCTTTCTGCTTCTAACTGCGCTGTACTTGTCCACGACTGTACTTCTCCCACGATGTCGCTTCCACACGCTGTTGCTCGGAAGACTGCCTGCCTTTTGTTTGTTTGTGTTTATGCTGCGTGCTCCGCTCCTCCCCCGTGTCCCAGAACGCCGCGGGATTGGAATCAGCTGCTCCGAGTTTCAGCTTATCAGAAAAATACACGCAGCTGCAAGGCTTTAAGCTGCAATGTTTTCTGATTAAAGCAACTCCAGATTTAAAGATGTAATTCCTCCTTTCTGCTTCTAACTGCGCTGTACTTGTCCACGACTGTACTTCTCCCACGATGTCGCTTCCACACGCTGTCGCTCGGAAGACTGCCTGCCTTTTGTTTGTTTGTGTTTATGCTGCGTGCTCCGCTCCTCCCCCGTGTCCCAGAACGCCGCGGGATTGGAATCAGCTGCTCCGAGTTTCAGCTTATCAGAAAAATACACGCAGCTGCAAGGCTTTAAGCTGCAATGTTTTCTGATTAAAGCAACTCCAGATTTAAAGATGTAATTCCTCCTTTCTGCTTCTAACTGCGCTGTACTTGTCCACGACTGTACTTCTCCCACGATGTCGCTTCCACACGCTGTTGCTCGGAAGACTGCCTGCCTTTTGTTTGTTTGTGTTTATGCTGCGTGCTCCGCTCCTCCCCCGTGTCCCAGAACGCCGCGGGATTGGAATCAGCTGCTCCGAGTTTCAGCTTATCAGAAAAATACACGCAGCTGCAAGGCTTTAAGCTGCAATGTTTTCTGATTAAAGCAACTCCAGATTTAAAGATGTAATTCCTCCTTTCTGCTTCTAACTGCGCTGTACTTGTCCACGACTGTACTTCTCCCACGATGTCGCTTCCACACGCTGTTGCTCGGAAGACTGCCTGCCTTTTGTTTGTTTGTGTTTATGCTGCGTGCTCCGCTCCTCCCCCGTGTCCCAGAACGCCGCGGGATTGGAATCAGCTGCTCCGAGTTTCAGCTTATCAGAAAAATACACGCAGCTGCAAGGCTTTAAGCTGCAATGTTTTCTGATTAAAGCAACTCCAGATTTAAAGATGTAATTCCTCCTTTCTGCTTCTAACTGCGCTGTACTTGTCCACGACTGTACTTCTCCCACGATGTCGCTTCCACACGCTGTCGCTCTCGCTCTCACTCTCACTCTCTCTCACTCCACACATCCCCACATTTAGATTCCGGGGCTCCCTGCTGCTTGTGACATTATGGTCACAGAATGGTGCAATAGGCGAGAAAGGTGTTTTCTATTTCCTTAGCAACGGTCTTAACAACCAGGCAGGAACCTGTTTATGACTCGAGACAGATGGAGACTCAAGTCGAGTCACGTCTTTTGAGCAGGGAGTTGAGTCTCTGCTTGCAGGGACTCGAGTCAAGTTGAATCATTTGATGACAATGACTTGAGTCGTTACATCTCTGTAATAGACGCATACAGGCATCCTGAAGGGCTTTATTGTATTTATAATCCAGGTAAAACTGGATTTGAAAAAAAAAAAAAGCAGAAGTTATTTTTAGGGCAATATATTTTGATTTTTATTACATCTCTTTCCACCAATAAAGGGACCACAAAAGTAGTCCCATTTATAACTGAACTGCACACTAATTTAAGATGAGTACATTGATTGAATTCAAACATGCAAAAGTAAGTGTGGTAAACTTACTTTCTAATCAGCCTGTATTTATTTTTGATTTGTTGAATTTTACATTGCCATTGAAAAGATCCACCGGAGTCGCACTCAGTGAGTATAAAGAGAGCAATTTTTTTTGTATTTTTTGTATTTTTTTCTGTTTTGCTATCTTCCAGTTCATTTAATTGTTCATCCAAATCTGCATGTCTACTTACTATTTTTGTGATTTTGTTCTGCTGGTAATTGGGCACTCAGTATTATAGCTTTACTGTACATCTGTAACTGTAAACAAGATGGCTAACAATACTTTAAATTCTGTGAGGCAGTGCAGTGATTTGGAATATGTGACAAGGCTCCAACTGTCTGTATCCATCCAACATACTGACAGCTGGAACCATACTCGACCAGTCACATTGTCTGTTTCATGTTCCATTGCCAGCCCTGGATTATAAATGTCTTTATACACATTTCAGGGTCTGGCTGTGGAGATCCATCACTTGGTACAGATGATGTTGCTTCCTCAAATGCGCTTCAGAGACATGGATAATTTGCTCTTTCCCAGGAATGCATGTCGGTGCCAATGGTGTAGTGGTATCATGCAAGATCACCATTCTTGTGACACAGGTTCAATTCCCAGACGGCGCATCCAGCAAATTCAGTGTTTATATTTCAATGCATTCATTACAGTAAGCTTTTACAAACACATAAGATAATAATAGTTTTTGTTATTGAGGAATGGAGTTAAGCATGTATGCGTTTATAGCATGCAACCTGGGGGCTGGACGACTGAGGTGTGGTAGTGGGACCCAGCAGTCTAAGGCACTGGATTCAGGCTTCCAGAGAGAGTCGATTCTAGAAGAACACTGACACACAGACCCTTCTGAGGTGGAGTTCCAGGTTCAGTCCATGGTGGGGAGATACAGTCTTGAGTCTGTGAATCCAGAAGTTTTCCCTTTTATCTAACGTCAGAATTGTACATGTCTTCTATTGGAGGAATGTTCATATAGAGCAAGGCTGTGCAGCAGGTTGATCCAGCTCGTTATGGCTGATGCATGATATCTGAAAGGAGTGCGCAGTGGTCTAAGTCACTGGATTAAGGCTCCAGTCTCTCTGGAGGTGTGGGTTCAAACACCTGCTGTGTTTATTTTCAGCTTTGTAAACACATATATTTCTATATTTGAAAAATAATTAAGTACCACATTCCTTCGAATTTAAGACGCAGCACAAATTTATCACTCTCAATTGAGGAAAAAATGAAACATAAAATAAATATGCATTTACAAAGGTACAACCTCAATTACGCTGTTGTATTGTTCAAAACTGACAGGAAGTGTTGTAGATTAACCACAGAGCTTGTTTATTGTGCTGTTTAATTTATAATACTGTCATACACACACCACCACTCAAAGCATTACACATCTTGGCAACAGCAAGCATGACACAACACTCCACGGCATCAGGCATGCGAAGATAGAGCAAGGCTTTTGATACACTTTTGAGAGGTCAATAGAAAGTCACTGTGTCTGAAGAGGGGAAGGTGAATGGACAGTGACAGTGTGTGTCTGAAGAGGGTGCACTTTGATTTAACTCAAGAACACGTGCCCTGCTTACTAGAGGAAATACTGCTGTTGAATACAATGAGCACGTTAATAACAACCAGCTGGCAACACACCAAGCTTCTAGCTCACAGCTTCATGAAGGCATTATAACGGCACGATAGGGCACGATTAAGCTGCAATGTTTTCTGATTAAAGCAACTCCAGATTTAAAGATGTAATTCCTCCTTTCTGCTTCTAACTGCGCTGTACTTGTCCACGACTGTACTTCTCCCACGATGTCGCTTCCACACGCTGTTGCTCGGAAGACTGCCTGCCTTTTGTTTGTTTGTGTTTATGCTGCGTGCTCCGCTCCTCCCCCGTGTCCCAGAACGCCGCGGGATTGGAATCAGCTGCTCCGACCCTGTACAGGACTGTACTTCTCCCACGATGTCGCTTCCACACGCTGTTGCTCGGAAGACTGCCTGCCTTTTGTTTGTTTGTGTTTATGCTGCGTGCTCCGCTCCTCCCCCGTGTCCCAGAACGCCGCGGGATTGGAATCAGCTGCTCCGAGTTTCAGCTTATCAGAAAAATACACGCAGCTGCAAGGCTTTAAGCTGCAATGTTTTCTGATTAAAGCAACTCCAGATTTAAAGATGTAATTCCTCCTTTCTGCTTCTAACTGCGCTGTACTTGTCCACGACTGTACTTCTCCCACGATGTCGCTTCCACACGCTGTCGCTCGGAAGACTGCCTGCCTTTTGTTTGTTTGTGTTTATGCTGCGTGCTCCGCTCCTCCCCCGTGTCCCAGAACGCCGCGGGATTGGAATCAGCTGCTCCGAGTTTCAGTTTATCAGAAAAATACACGCAGCTGCAAGGCTTTAAGCTGCAATGTTTTCTGATTAAAGCAACTCCAGATTTAAAGATGTAATTCCTCCTTTCTGCTTCTAACTGCGCTGTACTTGTCCACGACTGTACTTCTCCCACGATGTCGCTTCCACACGCTGTTGCTCGGAAGACTGCCTGCCTTTTGTTTGTTTGTGTTTATGCTGCGTGCTCCGCTCCTCCCCCGTGTCCCAGAACGCCGCGGGATTGGAATCAGCTGCTCCGAGTTTCAGTTTATCAGAAAAATACACGCAGCTGCAATGCTTTAAGCTGTAATGTTTTCTGATTAAAGCAACTCCAGATTTAAAGATGTAATTCCTCCTTTCTGCTTCTAACTGCGCTGTACTTGTCCACGACTGTACTTCTCCCACGATGTCGCTTCCACACGCTGTTGCTCGGAAGACTGCCTGCCTTTTGTTTGTTTGTGTTTATGCTGCGTGCTCCGCTCCTCCCCCGTGTCCCAGAACGCCGCGGGATTGGAATCAGCTGCTCCGAGTTTCAGCTTATCAGAAAAATACACGCAGCTGCAAGGCTTTAAGCTGCAATGTTTTCTGATTAAAGCAACTCCAGATTTAAAGATGTAATTCCTCCTTTCTGCTTCTAACTGCGCTGTACTTGTCCACGACTGTACTTCTCCCACGATGTCGCTTCCACACGCTGTTGCTCGGAAGACTGCCTGCCTTTTGTTTGTTTGTGTTTATGCTGCGTGCTCCGCTCCTCCCCCGTGTCCCAGAACGCCGCGGGATTGGAATCAGCTGCTCCGAGTTTCAGCTTATCAGAAAAATACACGCAGCTGCAAGGCTTTAAGCTGCAATGTTTTCTGATTAAAGCAACTCCAGATTTAAAGATGTAATTCCTCCTTTCTGCTTCTAACTGCGCTGTACTTGTCCACGACTGTACTTCTCCCACGATGTCGCTTCCACACGCTGTTGCTCGGAAGACTGCCTGCCTTTTGTTTGTTTGTGTTTATGCTGCGTGCTCCGCTCCTCCCCCGTGTCCCAGAACGCCGCGGGATTGGAATCAGCTGCTCCGAGTTTCAGCTTATCAGAAAAATACACGCAGCTGCAAGGCTTTAAGCTGCAATGTTTTCTGATTAAAGCAACTCCAGATTTAAAGATGTAATTCCTCCTTTCTGCTTCTAACTGCGCTGTACTTGTCCACGACTGTACTTCTCCCACGATGTCGCTTCCACACGCTGTTGCTCGGAAGACTGCCTGCCTTTTGTTTGTTTGTGTTTATGCTGCGTGCTCCGCTCCTCCCCCGTGTCCCAGAACGCCGCGGGATTGGAATCAGCTGCTCCGAGTTTCAGTTTATCAGAAAAATACACGCAGCTGCAATGCTTTAAGCTGTAATGTTTTCTGATTAAAGCAACTCCAGATTTAAAGATGTAATTCCTCCTTTCTGCTTCTAACTGCGCTGTACTTGTCCACGACTGTACTTCTCCCACGATGTCGCTTCCACACGCTGTTGCTCGGAAGACTGCCTGCCTTTTGTTTGTTTGTGTTTATGCTGCGTGCTCCGCTCCTCCCCCGTGTCCCAGAACGCCGCGGGATTGGAATCAGCTGCTCCGAGTTTCATCTTATCAGAAAAATACACGCAGCTGCAAGGCTTTAAGCTGCAATGTTTTCTGATTAAAGCAACTCCAGATTTAAAGATGTAATTCCTCCTTTCTGCTTCTAACTGCGCTGTACTTGTCCACGACTGTACTTCTCCCACGATGTCGCTTCCACACGCTGTTGCTCGGAAGACTGCCTGCCTTTTGTTTGTTTGTGTTTATGCTGCGTGCTCCGCTCCTCCCCCGTGTCCCAGAACGCCGCGGGATTGGAATCAGCTGCTCCGAGTTTCAGCTTATCAGAAAAATACACGCA
The DNA here is from genome assembly GCF_902713425.1 of Acipenser ruthenus. Classification (NCBI taxonomy): domain Eukaryota; kingdom Metazoa; phylum Chordata; class Actinopteri; order Acipenseriformes; family Acipenseridae; genus Acipenser; species Acipenser ruthenus. The sequence goes on along the minus strand of NC_081216.1, from coordinate 10,293,984 downwards.
GCTGCAAGGCTTTAAGCTGCAATGTTTTCTGATTAAAGCAACTCCAGATTTAAAGATGTAATTCCTCCTTTCTGCTTCTAACTGCGCTGTACTTGTCCACGACTGTACTTCTCCCACGATGTCGCTTCCACACGCTGTCGCTCGGAAGACTGCCTGCCTTTTGTTTGTTTGTGTTTATGCTGCGTGCTCCGCTCCTCCCCCGTGTCCCAGAACGCCGCGGGATTGGAATCAGCTGCTCCGAGTTTCAGCTTATCAGAAAAATACACGCAGCTGCAAGGCTTTAAGCTGCAATGTTTTCTGATTAAAGCAACTCCAGATTTAAAGATGTAATTCCTCCTTTCTGCTTCTAACTGCGCTGTACTTGTCCACGACTGTACTTCTCCCACGATGTCGCTTCCACACGCTGTTGCTCGGAAGACTGCCTGCCTTTTGTTTGTTTGTGTTTATGCTGCGTGCTCCGCTCCTCCCCCGTGTCCCAGAACGCCGCGGGATTGGAATCAGCTGCTCCGAGTTTCAGCTTATCAGAAAAATACACGCAGCTGCAAGGCTTTAAGCTGCAATGTTTTCTGATTAAAGCAACTCCAGATTTAAAGATGTAATTCCTCCTTTCTGCTTCTAACTGCGCTGTACTTGTCCACGACTGTACTTCTCCCACGATGTCGCTTCCACACGCTGTTGCTCGGAAGACTGCCTGCCTTTTGTTTGTTTGTGTTTATGCTGCGTGCTCCGCTCCTCCCCCGTGTCCCAGAACGCCGCGGGATTGGAATCAGCTGCTCCGAGTTTCAGCTTATCAGAAAAATACACGCAGCTGCAAGGCTTTAAGCTGCAATGTTTTCTGATTAAAGCAACTCCAGATTTAAAGATGTAATTCCTCCTTTCTGCTTCTAACTGCGCTGTACTTGTCCACGACTGTACTTCTCCCACGATGTCGCTTCCACACGCTGTCGCTCTCGCTCTCACTCTCACTCTCTCTCACTCCACACATCCCCACATTTAGATTCCGGGGCTCCCTGCTGCTTGTGACATTATGGTCACAGAATGGTGCAATAGGCGAGAAAGGTGTTTTCTATTTCCTTAGCAACGGTCTTAACAACCAGGCAGGAACCTGTTTATGACTCGAGACAGATGGAGACTCAAGTCGAGTCACGTCTTTTGAGCAGGGAGTTGAGTCTCTGCTTGCAGGGACTCGAGTCAAGTTGAATCATTTGATGACAATGACTTGAGTCGTTACATCTCTGTAATAGACGCATACAGGCATCCTGAAGGGCTTTATTGTATTTATAATCCAGGTAAAACTGGATTTGAAAAAAAAAAAAAGCAGAAGTTATTTTTAGGGCAATATATTTTGATTTTTATTACATCTCTTTCCACCAATAAAGGGACCACAAAAGTAGTCCCATTTATAACTGAACTGCACACTAATTTAAGATGAGTACATTGATTGAATTCAAACATGCAAAAGTAAGTGTGGTAAACTTACTTTCTAATCAGCCTGTATTTATTTTTGATTTGTTGAATTTTACATTGCCATTGAAAAGATCCACCGGAGTCGCACTCAGTGAGTATAAAGAGAGCAATTTTTTTTGTATTTTTTGTATTTTTTTCTGTTTTGCTATCTTCCAGTTCATTTAATTGTTCATCCAAATCTGCATGTCTACTTACTATTTTTGTGATTTTGTTCTGCTGGTAATTGGGCACTCAGTATTATAGCTTTACTGTACATCTGTAACTGTAAACAAGATGGCTAACAATACTTTAAATTCTGTGAGGCAGTGCAGTGATTTGGAATATGTGACAAGGCTCCAACTGTCTGTATCCATCCAACATACTGACAGCTGGAACCATACTCGACCAGTCACATTGTCTGTTTCATGTTCCATTGCCAGCCCTGGATTATAAATGTCTTTATACACATTTCAGGGTCTGGCTGTGGAGATCCATCACTTGGTACAGATGATGTTGCTTCCTCAAATGCGCTTCAGAGACATGGATAATTTGCTCTTTCCCAGGAATGCATGTCGGTGCCAATGGTGTAGTGGTATCATGCAAGATCACCATTCTTGTGACACAGGTTCAATTCCCAGACGGCGCATCCAGCAAATTCAGTGTTTATATTTCAATGCATTCATTACAGTAAGCTTTTACAAACACATAAGATAATAATAGTTTTTGTTATTGAGGAATGGAGTTAAGCATGTATGCGTTTATAGCATGCAACCTGGGGGCTGGACGACTGAGGTGTGGTAGTGGGACCCAGCAGTCTAAGGCACTGGATTCAGGCTTCCAGAGAGAGTCGATTCTAGAAGAACACTGACACACAGACCCTTCTGAGGTGGAGTTCCAGGTTCAGTCCATGGTGGGGAGATACAGTCTTGAGTCTGTGAATCCAGAAGTTTTCCCTTTTATCTAACGTCAGAATTGTACATGTCTTCTATTGGAGGAATGTTCATATAGAGCAAGGCTGTGCAGCAGGTTGATCCAGCTCGTTATGGCTGATGCATGATATCTGAAAGGAGTGCGCAGTGGTCTAAGTCACTGGATTAAGGCTCCAGTCTCTCTGGAGGTGTGGGTTCAAACACCTGCTGTGTTTATTTTCAGCTTTGTAAACACATATATTTCTATATTTGAAAAATAATTAAGTACCACATTCCTTCGAATTTAAGACGCAGCACAAATTTATCACTCTCAATTGAGGAAAAAATGAAACATAAAATAAATATGCATTTACAAAGGTACAACCTCAATTACGCTGTTGTATTGTTCAAAACTGACAGGAAGTGTTGTAGATTAACCACAGAGCTTGTTTATTGTGCTGTTTAATTTATAATACTGTCATACACACACCACCACTCAAAGCATTACACATCTTGGCAACAGCAAGCATGACACAACACTCCACGGCATCAGGCATGCGAAGATAGAGCAAGGCTTTTGATACACTTTTGAGAGGTCAATAGAAAGTCACTGTGTCTGAAGAGGGGAAGGTGAATGGACAGTGACAGTGTGTGTCTGAAGAGGGTGCACTTTGATTTAACTCAAGAACACGTGCCCTGCTTACTAGAGGAAATACTGCTGTTGAATACAATGAGCACGTTAATAACAACCAGCTGGCAACACACCAAGCTTCTAGCTCACAGCTTCATGAAGGCATTATAACGGCACGATAGGGCACGATTAAGCTGCAATGTTTTCTGATTAAAGCAACTCCAGATTTAAAGATGTAATTCCTCCTTTCTGCTTCTAACTGCGCTGTACTTGTCCACGACTGTACTTCTCCCACGATGTCGCTTCCACACGCTGTTGCTCGGAAGACTGCCTGCCTTTTGTTTGTTTGTGTTTATGCTGCGTGCTCCGCTCCTCCCCCGTGTCCCAGAACGCCGCGGGATTGGAATCAGCTGCTCCGAGTTTCAGCTTATCAGAAAAATACACGCAGCTGCAAGGCTTTAAGCTGCAATGTTTTCTGATTAAAGCAACTCCAGATTTAAAGATGTAATTCCTCCTTTCTGCTTCTAACTGCGCTGTACTTGTCCACGACTGTACTTCTCCCACGATGTCGCTTCCACACGCTGTTGCTCGGAAGACTGCCTGCCTTTTGTTTGTTTGTGTTTATGCTGCGTGCTCCGCTCCTCCCCCGTGTCCCAGAACGCCGCGGGATTGGAATCAGCTGCTCCGAGTTTCAGCTTATCAGAAAAATACACGCAGCTGCAAGGCTTTAAGCTGCAATGTTTTCTGATTAAAGCAACTCCAGATTTAAAGATGTAATTCCTCCTTTCTGCTTCTAACTGCGCTGTACTTGTCCACGACTGTACTTCTCCCACGATGTCGCTTCCACACGCTGTCGCTCGGAAGACTGCCTGCCTTTTGTTTGTTTGTGTTTATGCTGCGTGCTCCGCTCCTCCCCCGTGTCCCAGAACGCCGCGGGATTGGAATCAGCTGCTCCGAGTTTCAGCTTATCAGAAAAATACACGCAGCTGCAAGGCTTTAAGCTGCAATGTTTTCTGATTAAAGCAACTCCAGATTTAAAGATGTAATTCCTCCTTTCTGCTTCTAACTGCGCTGTACTTGTCCACGACTGTACTTCTCCCACGATGTCGCTTCCACACGCTGTTGCTCGGAAGACTGCCTGCCTTTTGTTTGTTTGTGTTTATGCTGCGTGCTCCGCTCCTCCCCCGTGTCCCAGAACGCCGCGGGATTGGAATCAGCTGCTCCGAGTTTCAGTTTATCAGAAAAATACACGCAGCTGCAATGCTTTAAGCTGTAATGTTTTCTGATTAAAGCAACTCCAGATTTAAAGATGTAATTCCTCCTTTCTGCTTCTAACTGCGCTGTACTTGTCCACGACTGTACTTCTCCCACGATGTCGCTTCCACACGCTGTTGCTCGGAAGACTGCCTGCCTTTTGTTTGTTTGTGTTTATGCTGCGTGCTCCGCTCCTCCCCCGTGTCCCAGAACGCCGCGGGATTGGAATCAGCTGCTCCGAGTTTCATCTTATCAGAAAAATACACGCAGCTGCAAGGCTTTAAGCTGCAATGTTTTCTGATTAAAGCAACTCCAGATTTAAAGATGTAATTCCTCCTTTCTGCTTCTAACTGCGCTGTACTTGTCCACGACTGTACTTCTCCCACGATGTCGCTTCCACACGCTGTTGCTCGGAAGACTGCCTGCCTTTTGTTTGTTTGTGTTTATGCTGCGTGCTCCGCTCCTCCCCCGTGTCCCAGAACGCCGCGGGATTGGAATCAGCTGCTCCGAGTTTCAGCTTATCAGAAAAATACACGCAGCTGCAAGGCTTTAAGCTGCAATGTTTTCTGATTAAAGCAACTCCAGATTTAAAGATGTAATTCCTCCTTTCTGCTTCTAACTGCGCTGTACTTGTCCACGACTGTACTTCTCCCACGATGTCGCTTCCACACGCTGTCGCTCGGAAGACTGCCTGCCTTTTGTTTGTTTGTGTTTATGCTGCGTGCTCCGCTCCTCCCCCGTGTCCCAGAACGCCGCGGGATTGGAATCAGCTGCTCCGAGTTTCAGCTTATCAGAAAAATACACGCAGCTGCAAGGCTTTAAGCTGCAATGTTTTCTGATTAAAGCAACTCCAGATTTAAAGATGTAATTCCTCCTTTCTGCTTCTAACTGCGCTGTACTTGTCCACGACTGTACTTCTCCCACGATGTCGCTTCCACACGCTGTTGCTCGGAAGACTGCCTGCCTTTTGTTTGTTTGTGTTTATGCTGCGTGCTCCGCTCCTCCCCCGTGTCCCAGAACGCCGCGGGATTGGAATCAGCTGCTCCGAGTTTCAGCTTATCAGAAAAATACACGCAGCTGCAAGGCTTTAAGCTGCAATGTTTTCTGATTAAAGCAACTCCAGATTTAAAGATGTAATTCCTCCTTTCTGCTTCTAACTGCGCTGTACTTGTCCACGACTGTACTTCTCCCACGATGTCGCTTCCACACGCTGTTGCTCGGAAGACTGCCTGCCTTTTGTTTGTTTGTGTTTATGCTGCGTGCTCCGCTCCTCCCCCGTGTCCCAGAACGCCGCGGGATTGGAATCAGCTGCTCCGAGTTTCAGCTTATCAGAAAAATACACGCAGCTGCAAGGCTTTAAGCTGCAATGTTTTCTGATTAAAGCAACTCCAGATTTAAAGATGTAATTCCTCCTTTCTGCTTCTAACTGCGCTGTACTTGTCCACGACTGTACTTCTCCCACGATGTCGCTTCCACACGCTGTCGCTCTCGCTCTCACTCTCACTCTCTCTCACTCCACACATCCCCACATTTAGATTCCGGGGCTCCCTGCTGCTTGTGACATTATGGTCACAGAATGGTGCAATAGGCGAGAAAGGTGTTTTCTATTTCCTTAGCAACGGTCTTAACAACCAGGCAGGAACCTGTTTATGACTCGAGACAGATGGAGACTCAAGTCGAGTCACGTCTTTTGAGCAGGGAGTTGAGTCTCTGCTTGCAGGGACTCGAGTCAAGTTGAATCATTTGATGACAATGACTTGAGTCGTTACATCTCTGTAATAGACGCATACAGGCATCCTGAAGGGCTTTATTGTATTTATAATCCAGGTAAAACTGGATTTGAAAAAAAAAAAAAGCAGAAGTTATTTTTAGGGCAATATATTTTGATTTTTATTACATCTCTTTCCACCAATAAAGGGACCACAAAAGTAGTCCCATTTATAACTGAACTGCACACTAATTTAAGATGAGTACATTGATTGAATTCAAACATGCAAAAGTAAGTGTGGTAAACTTACTTTCTAATCAGCCTGTATTTATTTTTGATTTGTTGAATTTTACATTGCCATTGAAAAGATCCACCGGAGTCGCACTCAGTGAGTATAAAGAGAGCAATTTTTTTTGTATTTTTTGTATTTTTTTCTGTTTTGCTATCTTCCAGTTCATTTAATTGTTCATCCAAATCTGCATGTCTACTTACTATTTTTGTGATTTTGTTCTGCTGGTAATTGGGCACTCAGTATTATAGCTTTACTGTACATCTGTAACTGTAAACAAGATGGCTAACAATACTTTAAATTCTGTGAGGCAGTGCAGTGATTTGGAATATGTGACAAGGCTCCAACTGTCTGTATCCATCCAACATACTGACAGCTGGAACCATACTCGACCAGTCACATTGTCTGTTTCATGTTCCATTGCCAGCCCTGGATTATAAATGTCTTTATACACATTTCAGGGTCTGGCTGTGGAGATCCATCACTTGGTACAGATGATGTTGCTTCCTCAAATGCGCTTCAGAGACATGGATAATTTGCTCTTTCCCAGGAATGCATGTCGGTGCCAATGGTGTAGTGGTATCATGCAAGATCACCATTCTTGTGACACAGGTTCAATTCCCAGACGGCGCATCCAGCAAATTCAGTGTTTATATTTCAATGCATTCATTACAGTAAGCTTTTACAAACACATAAGATAATAATAGTTTTTGTTATTGAGGAATGGAGTTAAGCATGTATGCGTTTATAGCATGCAACCTGGGGGCTGGACGACTGAGGTGTGGTAGTGGGACCCAGCAGTCTAAGGCACTGGATTCAGGCTTCCAGAGAGAGTCGATTCTAGAAGAACACTGACACACAGACCCTTCTGAGGTGGAGTTCCAGGTTCAGTCCATGGTGGGGAGATACAGTCTTGAGTCTGTGAATCCAGAAGTTTTCCCTTTTATCTAACGTCAGAATTGTACATGTCTTCTATTGGAGGAATGTTCATATAGAGCAAGGCTGTGCAGCAGGTTGATCCAGCTCGTTATGGCTGATGCATGATATCTGAAAGGAGTGCGCAGTGGTCTAAGTCACTGGATTAAGGCTCCAGTCTCTCTGGAGGTGTGGGTTCAAACACCTGCTGTGTTTATTTTCAGCTTTGTAAACACATATATTTCTATATTTGAAAAATAATTAAGTACCACATTCCTTCGAATTTAAGACGCAGCACAAATTTATCACTCTCAATTGAGGAAAAAATGAAACATAAAATAAATATGCATTTACAAAGGTACAACCTCAATTACGCTGTTGTATTGTTCAAAACTGACAGGAAGTGTTGTAGATTAACCACAGAGCTTGTTTATTGTGCTGTTTAATTTATAATACTGTCATACACACACCACCACTCAAAGCATTACACATCTTGGCAACAGCAAGCATGACACAACACTCCACGGCATCAGGCATGCGAAGATAGAGCAAGGCTTTTGATACACTTTTGAGAGGTCAATAGAAAGTCACTGTGTCTGAAGAGGGGAAGGTGAATGGACAGTGACAGTGTGTGTCTGAAGAGGGTGCACTTTGATTTAACTCAAGAACACGTGCCCTGCTTACTAGAGGAAATACTGCTGTTGAATACAATGAGCACGTTAATAACAACCAGCTGGCAACACACCAAGCTTCTAGCTCACAGCTTCATGAAGGCATTATAACGGCACGATAGGGCACGATTAAGCTGCAATGTTTTCTGATTAAAGCAACTCCAGATTTAAAGATGTAATTCCTCCTTTCTGCTTCTAACTGCGCTGTACTTGTCCACGACTGTACTTCTCCCACGATGTCGCTTCCACACGCTGTTGCTCGGAAGACTGCCTGCCTTTTGTTTGTTTGTGTTTATGCTGCGTGCTCCGCTCCTCCCCCGTGTCCCAGAACGCCGCGGGATTGGAATCAGCTGCTCCGACCCTGTACAGGACTGTACTTCTCCCACGATGTCGCTTCCACACGCTGTTGCTCGGAAGACTGCCTGCCTTTTGTTTGTTTGTGTTTATGCTGCGTGCTCCGCTCCTCCCCCGTGTCCCAGAACGCCGCGGGATTGGAATCAGCTGCTCCGAGTTTCAGCTTATCAGAAAAATACACGCAGCTGCAAGGCTTTAAGCTGCAATGTTTTCTGATTAAAGCAACTCCAGATTTAAAGATGTAATTCCTCCTTTCTGCTTCTAACTGCGCTGTACTTGTCCACGACTGTACTTCTCCCACGATGTCGCTTCCACACGCTGTCGCTCGGAAGACTGCCTGCCTTTTGTTTGTTTGTGTTTATGCTGCGTGCTCCGCTCCTCCCCCGTGTCCCAGAACGCCGCGGGATTGGAATCAGCTGCTCCGAGTTTCAGTTTATCAGAAAAATACACGCAGCTGCAAGGCTTTAAGCTGCAATGTTTTCTGATTAAAGCAACTCCAGATTTAAAGATGTAATTCCTCCTTTCTGCTTCTAACTGCGCTGTACTTGTCCACGACTGTACTTCTCCCACGATGTCGCTTCCACACGCTGTCGCTCGGAAGACTGCCTGCCTTTTGTTTGTTTGTGTTTATGCTGCGTGCTCCGCTCCTCCCCCGTGTCCCAGAACGCCGCGGGATTGGAATCAGCTGCTCCGAGTTTCAGCTTATCAGAAAAATACACGCAGCTGCAAGGCTTTAAGCTGCAATGTTTTCTGATTAAAGCAACTCCAGATTTAAAGATGTAATTCCTCCTTTCTGCTTCTAACTGCGCTGTACTTGTCCACGACTGTACTTCTCCCACGATGTCGCTTCCACACGCTGTCGCTCGGAAGACTGCCTGCCTTTTGTTTGTTTGTGTTTATGCTGCGTGCTCCGCTCCTCCCCCGTGTCCCAGAACGCCGCGGGATTGGAATCAGCTGCTCCGAGTTTCAGCTTATCAGAAAAATACACGCAGCTGCAAGGCTTTAAGCTGCAATGTTTTCTGATTAAAGCAACTCCAGATTTAAAGATGTAATTCCTCCTTTCTGCTTCTAACTGCGCTGTACTTGTCCACGACTGTACTTCTCCCACGATGTCGCTTCCACACGCTGTTGCTCGGAAGACTGCCTGCCTTTTGTTTGTTTGTGTTTATGCTGCGTGCTCCGCTCCTCCCCCGTGTCCCAGAACGCCGCGGGATTGGAATCAGATGCTCCGAGTTTCAGCTTATCAGAAAAATACACGCAGCTGCAAGGCTTTAAGCTGCAATGTTTTCTGATTAAAGCAACTCCAGATTTAAAGATGTAATTCCTCCTTTCTGCTTCTAACTGCGCTGTACTTGTCCACGACTGTACTTCTCCCACGATGTCGCTTCCACACGCTGTCGCTCGGAAGACTGCCTGCCTTTTGTTTGTTTGTGTTTATGCTGCGTGCTCCGCTCCTCCCCCGTGTCCCAGAACGCCGCGGGATTGGAATCAGCTGCTCCGAGTTTCAGCTTATCAGAAAAATACACGCAGCTGCAAGGCTTTAAGCTGCAATGTTTTCTGATTAAAGCAACTCCAGATTTAAAGATGTAATTCCTCCTTTCTGCTTCTAACTGCGCTGTACTTGTCCACGACTGTACTTCTCCCACGATGTCGCTTCCACACGCTGTTGCTCGGAAGACTGCCTGCCTTTTGTTTGTTTGTGTTTATGCTGCGTGCTCCGCTCCTCCCCCGTGTCCCAGAACGCCGCGGGATTGGAATCAGCTGCTCCGAGTTTCAGCTTATCAGAAAAATACACGCAGCTGCAAGGCTTTAAGCTGCAATGTTTTCTGATTAAAGCAACTCCAGATTTAAAGATGTAATTCCTCCTTTCTGCTTCTAACTGCGCTGTACTTGTCCACGACTGTACTTCTCCCACGATGTCGCTTCCACACGCTGTTGCTCGGAAGACTGCCTGCCTTTTGTTTGTTTGTGTTTATGCTGCGTGCTCCGCTCCTCCCCCGTGTCCCAGAACGCCGCGGGATTGGAATCAGCTGCTCCGAGTTTCAGCTTATCAGAAAAATACACGCAGCTGCAAGGCTTTAAGCTGCAATGTTTTCTGATTAAAGCAACTCCAGATTTAAAGATGTAATTCCTCCTTTCTGCTTCTAACTGCGCTGTACTTGTCCACGACTGTACTTCTCCCACGATGTCGCTTCCACACGCTGTTGCTCGGAAGACTGCCTGCCTTTTGTTTGTTTGTGTTTATGCTGCGTGCTCCGCTCCTCCCCCGTGTCCCAGAACGCCGCGGGATTGGAATCAGCTGCTCCGAGTTTCAGCTTATCAGAAAAATACACGCAGCTGCAAGGCTTTAAGCTGCAATGTTTTCTGATTAAAGCAACTCCAGATTTAAAGATGTAATTCCTCCTTTCTGCTTCTAACTGCGCTGTACTTGTCCACGACTGTACTTCTCCCACGATGTCGCTTCCACACGCTGTTGCTCGGAAGACTGCCTGCCTTTTGTTTGTTTGTGTTTATGCTGCGTGCTCCGCTCCTCCCCCGTGTCCCAGAACGCCGCGGGATTGGAATCAGCTGCTCCGAGTTTCAGCTTATCAGAAAAATACACGCAGCTGCAAGGCTTTAAGCTGCAATGTTTTCTGATTAAAGCAACTCCAGATTTAAAGATGTAATTCCTCCTTTCTGCTTCTAACTGCGCTGTACTTGTCCACGACTGTACTTCTCCCACGATGTCGCTTCCACACGCTGTCGCTCGGAAGACTGCCTGCCTTTTGTTTGTTTGTGTTTATGCTGCGTGCTCCGCTCCTCCCCCGTGTCCCAGAACGCCGCGGGATTGGAATCAGCTGCTCCGAGTTTCAGCTTATCAGAAAAATACACGCAGCTGCAAGGCTTTAAGCTGCAATGTTTTCTGATTAAAGCAACTCCAGATTTAAAGATGTAATTCCTCCTTTCTGCTTCTAACTGCGCTGTACTTGTCCACGACTGTACTTCTCCCACGATGTCGCTTCCACACGCTGTTGCTCGGAAGACTGCCTGCCTTTTGTTTGTTTGTGTTTATGCTGCGTGCTCCGCTCCTCCCCCGTGTCCCAGAACGCCGCGGGATTGGAATCAGCTGCTCCGAGTTTCAGTTTATCAGAAAAATACACGCAGCTGCAATGCTTTAAGCTGTAATGTTTTCTGATTAAAGCAACTCCAGATTTAAAGATGTAATTCCTCCTTTCTGCTTCTAACTGCGCTGTACTTGTCCACGACTGTACTTCTCCCACGATGTCGCTTCCACACGCTGTTGCTCGGAAGACTGCCTGCCTTTTGTTTGTTTGTGTTTATGCTGCGTGCTCCGCTCCTCCCCCGTGTCCCAGAACGCCGCGGGATTGGAATCAACTGCTCCGAGTTTCATCTTATCAGAAAAATACACGCAGCTGCAAGGCTTTAAGCTGCAATGTTTTCTGATTAAAGCAACTCCAGATTTAAAGATGTAATTCCTCCTTTCTGCTTCTAACTGCGCTGTACTTGTCCACGACTGTACTTCTCCCACGATGTCGCTTCCACACGCTGTTGCTCGGAAGACTGCCTGCCTTTTGTTTGTTTGTGTTTATGCTGCGTGCTCCGCTCCTCCCCCGTGTCCCAGAACGCCGCGGGATTGGAATCAGCTGCTCCGAGTTTCAGCTTATCAGAAAAATACACGCAGCTGCAAGGCTTTAAGCTGCAATGTTTTCTGATTAAAGCAACTCCAGATTTAAAGATGTAATTCCTCCTTTCTGCTTCTAACTGCGCTGTACTTGTCCACGACTGTACTTCTCCCACGATGTCGCTTCCACACGCTGTCGCTCGGAAGACTGCCTGCCTTTTGTTTGTTTGTGTTTATGCTGCGTGCTCCGCTCCTCCCCCGTGTCCCAGAACGCCGCGGGATTGGAATCAGCTGCTCCGAGTTTCAGCTTATCAGAAAAATACACGCAGCTGCAAGGCTTTAAGCTGCAATGTTTTCTGATTAAAGCAACTCCAGATTTAAAGATGTAATTCCTCCTTTCTGCTTCTAACTGCGCTGTACTTGTCCACGACTGTACTTCTCCCACGATGTCGCTTCCACACGCTGTTGCTCGGAAGACTGCCTGCCTTTTGTTTGTTTGTGTTTATGCTGCGTGCTCCGCTCCTCCCCCGTGTCCCAGAACGCCGCGGGATTGGAATCAGCTGCTCCGAGTTTCAGCTTATCAGAAAAATACACGCAGCTGCAAGGCTTTAAGCTGCAATGTTTTCTGATTAAAGCAACTCCAGATTTAAAGATGTAATTCCTCCTTTCTGCTTCTAACTGCGCTGTACTTGTCCACGACTGTACTTCTCCCACGATGTCGCTTCCACACGCTGTTGCTCGGAAGACTGCCTGCCTTTTGTTTGTTTGTGTTTATGCTGCGTGCTCCGCTCCTCCCCCGTGTCCCAGAACGCCGCGGGATTGGAATCAGCTGCTCCGAGTTTCAGCTTATCAGAAAAATACACGCAGCTGCAAGGCTTTAAGCTGCAATGTTTTCTGATTAAAGCAACTCCAGATTTAAAGATGTAATTCCTCCTTTCTGCTTCTAACTGCGCTGTACTTGTCCACGACTGTACTTCTCCCACGATGTCGCTTCCACACGCTGTTGCTCGGAAGACTGCCTGCCTTTTGTTTGTTTGTGTTTATGCTGCGTGCTCCGCTCCTCCCCCGTGTCCCAGAACGCCGCGGGATTGGAATCAGCTGCTCCGAGTTTCAGCTTATCAGAAAAATACACGCAGCTGCAAGGCTTTAAGCTGCAATGTTTTCTGATTAAAGCAACTCCAGATTTAAAGATGTAATTCCTCCTTTCTGCTTCTAACTGCGCTGTACTTGTCCACGACTGTACTTCTCCCACGATGTCGCTTCCACACGCTGTTGCTCGGAAGACTGCCTGCCTTTTGTTTGTTTGTGTTTATGCTGCGTGCTCCGCTCCTCCCCCGTGTCCCAGAACGCCGCGGGATTGGAATCAGCTGCTCCGAGTTTCAGCTTATCAGAAAAATACACGCAGCTGCAAGGCTTTAAGCTGCAATGTTTTCTGATTAAAGCAACTCCAGATTTAAAGATGTAATTCCTCCTTTCTGCTTCTAACTGCGCTGTACTTGTCCACGACTGTACTTCTCCCACGATGTCGCTTCCACACGCTGTTGCTCGGAAGACTGCCTGCCTTTTGTTTGTTTGTGTTTATGCTGCGTGCTCCGCTCCTCCCCCGTGTCCCAGAACGCCGCGGGATTGGAATCAGCTGCTCCGAGTTTCAGCTTATCAGAAAAATACACGCAGCTGCAAGGCTTTAAGCTGCAATGTTTTCTGATTAAAGCAACTCCAGATTTAAAGATGTAATTCCTCCTTTCTGCTTCTAACTGCGCTGTACTTGTCCACGACTGTACTTCTCCCACGATGTCGCTTCCACACGCTGTCGCTCGGAAGACTGCCTGCCTTTTGTTTGTTTGTGTTTATGCTGCGTGCTCCGCTCCTCCCCCGTGTCCCAGAACGCCGCGGGATTGGAATCAGCTGCTCCGAGTTTCAGCTTATCAGAAAAATACACGCAGCTGCAAGGCTTTAAGCTGCAATGTTTTCTGATTAAAGCAACTCCAGATTTAAAGATGTAATTCCTCCTTTCTGCTTCTAACTGCGCTGTACTTGTCCACGACTGTACTTCTCCCACGATGTCGCTTCCACACGCTGTTGCTCGGAAGACTGCCTGCCTTTTGTTTGTTTGTGTTTATGCTGCGTGCTCCGCTCCTCCCCCGTGTCCCAGAACGCCGCGGGATTGGAATCAGCTGCTCCGAGTTTCAGTTTATCAGAAAAATACACGCAGCTGCAATGCTTTAAGCTGTAATGTTTTCTGATTAAAGCAACTCCAGATTTAAAGATGTAATTCCTCCTTTCTGCTTCTAACTGCGCTGTACTTGTCCACGACTGTACTTCTCCCACGATGTCGCTTCCACACGCTGTTGCTCGGAAGACTGCCTGCCTTTTGTTTGTTTGTGTTTATGCTGCGTGCTCCGCTCCTCCCCCGTGTCCCAGAACGCCGCGGGATTGGAATCAACTGCTCCGAGTTTCATCTTATCAGAAAAATACACGCAGCTGCAAGGCTTTAAGCTGCAATGTTTTCTGATTAAAGCAACTCCAGATTTAAAGATGTAATTCCTCCTTTCTGCTTCTAACTGCGCTGTACTTGTCCACGACTGTACTTCTCCCACGATGTCGCTTCCACACGCTGTTGCTCGGAAGACTGCCTGCCTTTTGTTTGTTTGTGTTTATGCTGCGTGCTCCGCTCCTCCCCCGTGTCCCAGAACGCCGCGGGATTGGAATCAGCTGCTCCGAGTTTCAGCTTATCAGAAAAATACACGCAGCTGCAAGGCTTTAAGCTGCAATGTTTTCTGATTAAAGCAACTCCAGATTTAAAGATGTAATTCCTCCTTTCTGCTTCTAACTGCGCTGTACTTGTCCACGACTGTACTTCTCCCACGATGTCGCTTCCACACGCTGTCGCTCGGAAGACTGCCTGCCTTTTGTTTGTTTGTGTTTATGCTGCGTGCTCCGCTCCTCCCCCGTGTCCCAGAACGCCGCGGGATTGGAATCAGATGCTCCGAGTTTCAGCTTATCAGAAAAATACACGCAGCTGCAAGGCTTTAAGCTGCAATGTTTTCTGATTAAAGCAACTCCAGATTTAAAGATGTAATTCCTCCTTTCTGCTTCTAACTGCGCTGTACTTGTCCACGACTGTACTTCTCCCACGATGTCGCTTCCACACGCTGTTGCTCGGAAGACTGCCTGCCTTTTGTTTGTTTGTGTTTATGCTGCGTGCTCCGCTCCTCCCCCGTGTCCCAGAACGCCGCGGGATTGGAATCAGCTGCTCCGAGTTTCAGCTTATCAGAAAAATACACGCAGCTGCAAGGCTTTAAGCTGCAATGTTTTCTGATTAAAGCAACTCCAGATTTAAAGATGTAATTCCTCCTTTCTGCTTCTAACTGCGCTGTACTTGTCCACGACTGTACTTCTCCCACGATGTCGCTTCCACACGCTGTCGCTCGGAAGACTGCCTGCCTTTTGTTTGTTTGTGTTTATGCTGCGTGCTCCGCTCCTCCCCCGTGTCCCAGAACGCCGCGGGATTGGAATCAGATGCTCCGAGTTTCAGCTTATCAGAAAAATACACGCAGCTGCAAGGCTTTAAGCTGCAATGTTTTCTGATTAAAGCAACTCCAGATTTAAAGATGTAATTCCTCCTTTCTGCTTCTAACTGCGCTGTACTTGTCCACGACTGTACTTCTCCCACGATGTCGCTTCCACACGCTGTCGCTCGGAAGACTGCCTGCCTTTTGTTTGTTTGTGTTTATGCTGCGTGCTCCGCTCCTCCCCCGTGTCCCAGAACGCCGCGGGATTGGAATCAGCTGCTCCGAGTTTCAGCTTATCAGAAAAATACACGCAGCTGCAAGGCTTTAAGCTGCAATGTTTTCTGATTAAAGCAACTCCAGATTTAAAGATGTAATTCCTCCTTTCTGCTTCTAACTGCGCTGTACTTGTCCACGACTGTACTTCTCCCACGATGTCGCTTCCACACGCTGTTGCTCGGAAGACTGCCTGCCTTTTGTTTGTTTGTGTTTATGCTGCGTGCTCCGCTCCTCCCCCGTGTCCCAGAACGCCGCGGGATTGGAATCAGCTGCTCCGAGTTTCAGCTTATCAGAAAAATACACGCAGCTGCAAGGCTTTAAGCTGCAATGTTTTCTGATTAAAGCAACTCCAGATTTAAAGATGTAATTCCTCCTTTCTGCTTCTAACTGCGCTGTACTTGTCCACGACTGTACTTCTCCCACGATGTCGCTTCCACACGCTGTTGCTCGGAAGACTGCCTGCCTTTTGTTTGTTTGTGTTTATGCTGCGTGCTCCGCTCCTCCCCCGTGTCCCAGAACGCCGCGGGATTGGAATCAGCTGCTCCGAGTTTCAGCTTATCAGAAAAATACACGCAGCTGCAAGGCTTTAAGCTGCAATGTTTTCTGATTAAAGCAACTCCAGATTTAAAGATGTAATTCCTCCTTTCTGCTTCTAACTGCGCTGTACTTGTCCACGACTGTACTTCTCCCACGATGTCGCTTCCACACGCTGTTGCTCGGAAGACTGCCTGCCTTTTGTTTGTTTGTGTTTATGCTGCGTGCTCCGCTCCTCCCCCGTGTCCCAGAACGCCGCGGGATTGGAATCAGCTGCTCCGAGTTTCAGCTTATCAGAAAAATACACGCAGCTGCAAGGCTTTAAGCTGCAATGTTTTCTGATTAAAGCAACTCCAGATTTAAAGATGTAATTCCTCCTTTCTGCTTCTAACTGCGCTGTACTTGTCCACGACTGTACTTCTCCCACGATGTCGCTTCCACACGCTGTTGCTCGGAAGACTGCCTGCCTTTTGTTTGTTTGTGTTTATGCTGCGTGCTCCGCTCCTCCCCCGTGTCCCAGAACGCCGCGGGATTGGAATCAGCTGCTCCGAGTTTCAGCTTATCAGAAAAATACACGCAGCTGCAAGGCTTTAAGCTGCAATGTTTTCTGATTAAAGCAACTCCAGATTTAAAGATGTAATTCCTCCTTTCTGCTTCTAACTGCGCTGTACTTGTCCACGACTGTACTTCTCCCACGATGTCGCTTCCACACGCTGTCGCTCGGAAGACTGCCTGCCTTTTGTTTGTTTGTGTTTATGCTGCGTGCTCCGCTCCTCCCCCGTGTCCCAGAACGCCGCGGGATTGGAATCAGCTGCTCCGAGTTTCAGCTTATCAGAAAAATACACGCAGCTGCAAGGCTTTAAGCTGCAATGTTTTCTGATTAAAGCAACTCCAGATTTAAAGATGTAATTCCTCCTTTCTGCTTCTAACTGCGCTGTACTTGTCCACGACTGTACTTCTCCCACGATGTCGCTTCCACACGCTGTTGCTCGGAAGACTGCCTGCCTTTTGTTTGTTTGTGTTTATGCTGCGTGCTCCGCTCCTCCCCCGTGTCCCAGAACGCCGCGGGATTGGAATCAGCTGCTCCGAGTTTCAGTTTATCAGAAAAATACACGCAGCTGCAATGCTTTAAGCTGCAATGTTTTCTGATTAAAGCAACTCCAGATTTAAAGATGTAATTCCTCCTTTCTGCTTCTAACTGCGCTGTACTTGTCCACGACTGTACTTCTCCCACGATGTCGCTTCCACACGCTGTTGCTCGGAAGACTGCCTGCCTTTTGTTTGTTTGTGTTTATGCTGCGTGCTCCGCTCCTCCCCCGTGTCCCAGAACGCCGCGGGATTGGAATCAGCTGCTCCGAGTTTCAGCTTATCAGAAAAATACACGCAGCTGCAAGGCTTTAAGCTGCAATGTTTTCTGATTAAAGCAACTCCAGATTTAAAGATGTAATTCCTCCTTTCTGCTTCTAACTGCGCTGTACTTGTCCACGACTGTACTTCTCCCACGATGTCGCTTCCACACGCTGTTGCTCGGAAGACTGCCTGCCTTTTGTTTGTTTGTGTTTATGCTGCGTGCTCCGCTCCTCCCCCGTGTCCCAGAACGCCGCGGGATTGGAATCAGCTGCTCCGAGTTTCAGCTTATCAGAAAAATACACGCAGCTGCAAGGCTTTAAGCTGCAATGTTTTCTGATTAAAGCAACTCCAGATTTAAAGATGTAATTCCTCCTTTCTGCTTCTAACTGCGCTGTACTTGTCCACGACTGTACTTCTCCCACGATGTCGCTTCCACACGCTGTCGCTCGGAAGACTGCCTGCCTTTTGTTTGTTTGTGTTTATGCTGCGTGCTCCGCTCCTCCCCCGTGTCCCAGAACGCCGCGGGATTGGAATCAGCTGCTCCGAGTTTCAGCTTATCAGAAAAATACACGCAGCTGCAAGGCTTTAAGCTGCAATGTTTTCTGATTAAAGCAACTCCAGATTTAAAGATGTAATTCCTCCTTTCTGCTTCTAACTGCGCTGTACTTGTCCACGACTGTACTTCTCCCACGATGTCGCTTCCACACGCTGTTGCTCGGAAGACTGCCTGCCTTTTGTTTGTTTGTGTTTATGCTGCGTGCTCCGCTCCTCCCCCGTGTCCCAGAACGCCGCGGGATTGGAATCAGCTGCTCCGAGTTTCAGTTTATCAGAAAAATACACGCAGCTGCAATGCTTTAAGCTGTAATGTTTTCTGATTAAAGCAACTCCAGATTTAAAGATGTAATTCCTCCTTTCTGCTTCTAACTGCGCTGTACTTGTCCACGACTGTACTTCTCCCACGATGTCGCTTCCACACGCTGTTGCTCGGAAGACTGCCTGCCTTTTGTTTGTTTGTGTTTATGCTGCGTGCTCCGCTCCTCCCCCGTGTCCCAGAACGCCGCGGGATTGGAATCAACTGCTCCGAGTTTCATCTTATCAGAAAAATACACGCAGCTGCAAGGCTTTAAGCTGCAATGTTTTCTGATTAAAGCAACTCCAGATTTAAAGATGTAATTCCTCCTTTCTGCTTCTAACTGCGCTGTACTTGTCCACGACTGTACTTCTCCCACGATGTCGCTTCCACACGCTGTTGCTCGGAAGACTGCCTGCCTTTTGTTTGTTTGTGTTTATGCTGCGTGCTCCGCTCCTCCCCCGTGTCCCAGAACGCCGCGGGATTGGAATCAGCTGCTCCGAGTTTCAGCTTATCAGAAAAATACACGCAGCTGCAAGGCTTTAAGCTGCAATGTTTTCTGATTAAAGCAACTCCAGATTTAAAGATGTAATTCCTCCTTTCTGCTTCTAACTGCGCTGTACTTGTCCACGACTGTACTTCTCCCACGATGTCGCTTCCACACGCTGTCGCTCGGAAGACTGCCTGCCTTTTGTTTGTTTGTGTTTATGCTGCGTGCTCCGCTCCTCCCCCGTGTCCCAGAACGCCGCGGGATTGGAATCAGCTGCTCCGAGTTTCAGCTTATCAGAAAAATACACGCAGCTGCAAGGCTTTAAGCTGCAATGTTTTCTGATTAAAGCAACTCCAGATTTAAAGATGTAATTCCTCCTTTCTGCTTCTAACTGCGCTGTACTTGTCCACGACTGTACTTCTCCCACGATGTCGCTTCCACACGCTGTTGCTCGGAAGACTGCCTGCCTTTTGTTTGTTTGTGTTTATGCTGCGTGCTCCGCTCCTCCCCCGTGTCCCAGAACGCCGCGGGATTGGAATCAGCTGCTCCGAGTTTCAGCTTATCAGAAAAATACACGCAGCTGCAAGGCTTTAAGCTGCAATGTTTTCTGATTAAAGCAACTCCAGATTTAAAGATGTAATTCCTCCTTTCTGCTTCTAACTGCGCTGTACTTGTCCACGACTGTACTTCTCCCACGATGTCGCTTCCACACGCTGTTGCTCGGAAGACTGCCTGCCTTTTGTTTGTTTGTGTTTATGCTGCGTGCTCCGCTCCTCCCCCGTGTCCCAGAACGCCGCGGGATTGGAATCAGCTGCTCCGAGTTTCAGCTTATCAGAAAAATACACGCAGCTGCAAGGCTTTAAGCTGCAATGTTTTCTGATTAAAGCAACTCCAGATTTAAAGATGTAATTCCTCCTTTCTGCTTCTAACTGCGCTGTACTTGTCCACGACTGTACTTCTCCCACGATGTCGCTTCCACACGCTGTTGCTCGGAAGACTGCCTGCCTTTTGTTTGTTTGTGTTTATGCTGCGTGCTCCGCTCCTCCCCCGTGTCCCAGAACGCCGCGGGATTGGAATCAGCTGCTCCGAGTTTCAGCTTATCAGAAAAATACACGCAGCTGCAAGGCTTTAAGCTGCAATGTTTTCTGATTAAAGCAACTCCAGATTTAAAGATGTAATTCCTCCTTTCTGCTTCTAACTGCGCTGTACTTGTCCACGACTGTACTTCTCCCACGATGTCGCTTCCACACGCTGTTGCTCGGAAGACTGCCTGCCTTTTGTTTGTTTGTGTTTATGCTGCGTGCTCCGCTCCTCCCCCGTGTCCCAGAACGCCGCGGGATTGGAATCAGCTGCTCCGAGTTTCAGCTTATCAGAAAAATACACGCAGCTGCAAGGCTTTAAGCTGCAATGTTTTCTGATTAAAGCAACTCCAGATTTAAAGATGTAATTCCTCCTTTCTGCTTCTAACTGCGCTGTACTTGTCCACGACTGTACTTCTCCCACGATGTCGCTTCCACACGCTGTTGCTCGGAAGACTGCCTGCCTTTTGTTTGTTTGTGTTTATGCTGCGTGCTCCGCTCCTCCCCCGTGTCCCAGAACGCCGCGGGATTGGAATCAGCTGCTCCGAGTTTCAGCTTATCAGAAAAATACACGCAGCTGCAAGGCTTTAAGCTGCAATGTTTTCTGATTAAAGCAACTCCAGATTTAAAGATGTAATTCCTCCTTTCTGCTTCTAACTGCGCTGTACTTGTCCACGACTGTACTTCTCCCACGATGTCGCTTCCACACGCTGTCGCTCGGAAGACTGCCTGCCTTTTGTTTGTTTGTGTTTATGCTGCGTGCTCCGCTCCTCCCCCGTGTCCCAGAACGCCGCGGGATTGGAATCAGCTGCTCCGAGTTTCAGCTTATCAGAAAAATACACGCAGCTGCAAGGCTTTAAGCTGCAATGTTTTCTGATTAAAGCAACTCCAGATTTAAAGATGTAATTCCTCCTTTCTGCTTCTAACTGCGCTGTACTTGTCCACGACTGTACTTCTCCCACGATGTCGCTTCCACACGCTGTTGCTCGGAAGACTGCCTGCCTTTTGTTTGTTTGTGTTTATGCTGCGTGCTCCGCTCCTCCCCCGTGTCCCAGAACGCCGCGGGATTGGAATCAGCTGCTCCGAGTTTCAGTTTATCAGAAAAATACACGCAGCTGCAATGCTTTAAGCTGTAATGTTTTCTGATTAAAGCAACTCCAGATTTAAAGATGTAATTCCTCCTTTCTGCTTCTAACTGCGCTGTACTTGTCCACGACTGTACTTCTCCCACGATGTCGCTTCCACACGCTGTTGCTCGGAAGACTGCCTGCCTTTTGTTTGTTTGTGTTTATGCTGCGTGCTCCGCTCCTCCCCCGTGTCCCAGAACGCCGCGGGATTGGAATCAACTGCTCCGAGTTTCATCTTATCAGAAAAATACACGCAGCTGCAAGGCTTTAAGCTGCAATGTTTTCTGATTAAAGCAACTCCAGATTTAAAGATGTAATTCCTCCTTTCTGCTTCTAACTGCGCTGTACTTGTCCACGACTGTACTTCTCCCACGATGTCGCTTCCACACGCTGTTGCTCGGAAGACTGCCTGCCTTTTGTTTGTTTGTGTTTATGCTGCGTGCTCCGCTCCTCCCCCGTGTCCCAGAACGCCGCGGGATTGGAATCAGCTGCTCCGAGTTTCAGCTTATCAGAAAAATACACGCAGCTGCAAGGCTTTAAGCTGCAATGTTTTCTGATTAAAGCAACTCCAGATTTAAAGATGTAATTCCTCCTTTCTGCTTCTAACTGCGCTGTACTTGTCCACGACTGTACTTCTCCCACGATGTCGCTTCCACACGCTGTCGCTCGGAAGACTGCCTGCCTTTTGTTTGTTTGTGTTTATGCTGCGTGCTCCGCTCCTCCCCCGTGTCCCAGAACGCCGCGGGATTGGAATCAGATGCTCCGAGTTTCAGCTTATCAGAAAAATACACGCAGCTGCAAGGCTTTAAGCTGCAATGTTTTCTGATTAAAGCAACTCCAGATTTAAAGATGTAATTCCTCCTTTCTGCTTCTAACTGCGCTGTACTTGTCCACGACTGTACTTCTCCCACGATGTCGCTTCCACACGCTGTTGCTCGGAAGACTGCCTGCCTTTTGTTTGTTTGTGTTTATGCTGCGTGCTCCGCTCCTCCCCCGTGTCCCAGAACGCCGCGGGATTGGAATCAGCTGCTCCGAGTTTCAGCTTATCAGAAAAATACACGCAGCTGCAAGGCTTTAAGCTGCAATGTTTTCTGATTAAAGCAACTCCAGATTTAAAGATGTAATTCCTCCTTTCTGCTTCTAACTGCGCTGTACTTGTCCACGACTGTACTTCTCCCACGATGTCGCTTCCACACGCTGTCGCTCGGAAGACTGCCTGCCTTTTGTTTGTTTGTGTTTATGCTGCGTGCTCCGCTCCTCCCCCGTGTCCCAGAACGCCGCGGGATTGGAATCAGATGCTCCGAGTTTCAGCTTATCAGAAAAATACACGCAGCTGCAAGGCTTTAAGCTGCAATGTTTTCTGATTAAAGCAACTCCAGATTTAAAGATGTAATTCCTCCTTTCTGCTTCTAACTGCGCTGTACTTGTCCACGACTGTACTTCTCCCACGATGTCGCTTCCACACGCTGTCGCTCGGAAGACTGCCTGCCTTTTGTTTGTTTGTGTTTATGCTGCGTGCTCCGCTCCTCCCCCGTGTCCCAGAACGCCGCGGGATTGGAATCAGCTGCTCCGAGTTTCAGCTTATCAGAAAAATACACGCAGCTGCAAGGCTTTAAGCTGCAATGTTTTCTGATTAAAGCAACTCCAGATTTAAAGATGTAATTCCTCCTTTCTGCTTCTAACTGCGCTGTACTTGTCCACGACTGTACTTCTCCCACGATGTCGCTTCCACACGCTGTTGCTCGGAAGACTGCCTGCCTTTTGTTTGTTTGTGTTTATGCTGCGTGCTCCGCTCCTCCCCCGTGTCCCAGAACGCCGCGGGATTGGAATCAGCTGCTCCGAGTTTCAGCTTATCAGAAAAATACACGCAGCTGCAAGGCTTTAAGCTGCAATGTTTTCTGATTAAAGCAACTCCAGATTTAAAGATGTAATTCCTCCTTTCTGCTTCTAACTGCGCTGTACTTGTCCACGACTGTACTTCTCCCACGATGTCGCTTCCACACGCTGTTGCTCGGAAGACTGCCTGCCTTTTGTTTGTTTGTGTTTATGCTGCGTGCTCCGCTCCTCCCCCGTGTCCCAGAACGCCGCGGGATTGGAATCAGCTGCTCCGAGTTTCAGCTTATCAGAAAAATACACGCAGCTGCAAGGCTTTAAGCTGCAATGTTTTCTGATTAAAGCAACTCCAGATTTAAAGATGTAATTCCTCCTTTCTGCTTCTAACTGCGCTGTACTTGTCCACGACTGTACTTCTCCCACGATGTCGCTTCCACACGCTGTTGCTCGGAAGACTGCCTGCCTTTTGTTTGTTTGTGTTTATGCTGCGTGCTCCGCTCCTCCCCCGTGTCCCAGAACGCCGCGGGATTGGAATCAGCTGCTCCGAGTTTCAGCTTATCAGAAAAATACACGCAGCTGCAAGGCTTTAAGCTGCAATGTTTTCTGATTAAAGCAACTCCAGATTTAAAGATGTAATTCCTCCTTTCTGCTTCTAACTGCGCTGTACTTGTCCACGACTGTACTTCTCCCACGATGTCGCTTCCACACGCTGTTGCTCGGAAGACTGCCTGCCTTTTGTTTGTTTGTGTTTATGCTGCGTGCTCCGCTCCTCCCCCGTGTCCCAGAACGCCGCGGGATTGGAATCAGCTGCTCCGAGTTTCAGCTTATCAGAAAAATACACGCAGCTGCAAGGCTTTAAGCTGCAATGTTTTCTGATTAAAGCAACTCCAGATTTAAAGATGTAATTCCTCCTTTCTGCTTCTAACTGCGCTGTACTTGTCCACGACTGTACTTCTCCCACGATGTCGCTTCCACACGCTGTTGCTCGGAAGACTGCCTGCCTTTTGTTTGTTTGTGTTTATGCTGCGTGCTCCGCTCCTCCCCCGTGTCCCAGAACGCCGCGGGATTGGAATCAGCTGCTCCGAGTTTCAGCTTATCAGAAAAATACACGCAGCTGCAAGGCTTTAAGCTGCAATGTTTTCTGATTAAAGCAACTCCAGATTTAAAGATGTAATTCCTCCTTTCTGCTTCTAACTGCGCTGTACTTGTCCACGACTGTACTTCTCCCACGATGTCGCTTCCACACGCTGTCGCTCGGAAGACTGCCTGCCTTTTGTTTGTTTGTGTTTATGCTGCGTGCTCCGCTCCTCCCCCGTGTCCCAGAACGCCGCGGGATTGGAATCAGCTGCTCCGAGTTTCAGCTTATCAGAAAAATACACGCAGCTGCAAGGCTTTAAGCTGCAATGTTTTCTGATTAAAGCAACTCCAGATTTAAAGATGTAATTCCTCCTTTCTGCTTCTAACTGCGCTGTACTTGTCCACGACTGTACTTCTCCCACGATGTCGCTTCCACACGCTGTTGCTCGGAAGACTGCCTGCCTTTTGTTTGTTTGTGTTTATGCTGCGTGCTCCGCTCCTCCCCCGTGTCCCAGAACGCCGCGGGATTGGAATCAGCTGCTCCGAGTTTCAGTTTATCAGAAAAATACACGCAGCTGCAATGCTTTAAGCTGTAATGTTTTCTGATTAAAGCAACTCCAGATTTAAAGATGTAATTCCTCCTTTCTGCTTCTAACTGCGCTGTACTTGTCCACGACTGTACTTCTCCCACGATGTCGCTTCCACACGCTGTTGCTCGGAAGACTGCCTGCCTTTTGTTTGTTTGTGTTTATGCTGCGTGCTCCGCTCCTCCCCCGTGTCCCAGAACGCCGCGGGATTGGAATCAACTGCTCCGAGTTTCATCTTATCAGAAAAATACACGCAGCTGCAAGGCTTTAAGCTGCAATGTTTTCTGATTAAAGCAACTCCAGATTTAAAGATGTAATTCCTCCTTTCTGCTTCTAACTGCGCTGTACTTGTCCACGACTGTACTTCTCCCACGATGTCGCTTCCACACGCTGTTGCTCGGAAGACTGCCTGCCTTTTGTTTGTTTGTGTTTATGCTGCGTGCTCCGCTCCTCCCCCGTGTCCCAGAACGCCGCGGGATTGGAATCAGCTGCTCCGAGTTTCAGCTTATCAGAAAAATACACGCAGCTGCAAGGCTTTAAGCTGCAATGTTTTCTGATTAAAGCAACTCCAGATTTAAAGATGTAATTCCTCCTTTCTGCTTCTAACTGCGCTGTACTTGTCCACGACTGTACTTCTCCCACGATGTCGCTTCCACACGCTGTCGCTCGGAAGACTGCCTGCCTTTTGTTTGTTTGTGTTTATGCTGCGTGCTCCGCTCCTCCCCCGTGTCCCAGAACGCCGCGGGATTGGAATCAGATGCTCCGAGTTTCAGCTTATCAGAAAAATACACGCAGCTGCAAGGCTTTAAGCTGCAATGTTTTCTGATTAAAGCAACTCCAGATTTAAAGATGTAATTCCTCCTTTCTGCTTCTAACTGCGCTGTACTTGTCCACGACTGTACTTCTCCCACGATGTCGCTTCCACACGCTGTTGCTCGGAAGACTGCCTGCCTTTTGTTTGTTTGTGTTTATGCTGCGTGCTCCGCTCCTCCCCCGTGTCCCAGAACGCCGCGGGATTGGAATCAGCTGCTCCGAGTTTCAGCTTATCAGAAAAATACACGCAGCTGCAAGGCTTTAAGCTGCAATGTTTTCTGATTAAAGCAACTCCAGATTTAAAGATGTAATTCCTCCTTTCTGCTTCTAACTGCGCTGTACTTGTCCACGACTGTACTTCTCCCACGATGTCGCTTCCACACGCTGTCGCTCGGAAGACTGCCTGCCTTTTGTTTGTTTGTGTTTATGCTGCGTGCTCCGCTCCTCCCCCGTGTCCCAGAACGCCGCGGGATTGGAATCAGATGCTCCGAGTTTCAGCTTATCAGAAAAATACACGCAGCTGCAAGGCTTTAAGCTGCAATGTTTTCTGATTAAAGCAACTCCAGATTTAAAGATGTAATTCCTCCTTTCTGCTTCTAACTGCGCTGTACTTGTCCACGACTGTACTTCTCCCACGATGTCGCTTCCACACGCTGTCGCTCGGAAGACTGCCTGCCTTTTGTTTGTTTGTGTTTATGCTGCGTGCTCCGCTCCTCCCCCGTGTCCCAGAACGCCGCGGGATTGGAATCAGCTGCTCCGAGTTTCAGCTTATCAGAAAAATACACGCAGCTGCAAGGCTTTAAGCTGCAATGTTTTCTGATTAAAGCAACTCCAGATTTAAAGATGTAATTCCTCCTTTCTGCTTCTAACTGCGCTGTACTTGTCCACGACTGTACTTCTCCCACGATGTCGCTTCCACACGCTGTTGCTCGGAAGACTGCCTGCCTTTTGTTTGTTTGTGTTTATGCTGCGTGCTCCGCTCCTCCCCCGTGTCCCAGAACGCCGCGGGATTGGAATCAGCTGCTCCGAGTTTCAGCTTATCAGAAAAATACACGCAGCTGCAAGGCTTTAAGCTGCAATGTTTTCTGATTAAAGCAACTCCAGATTTAAAGATGTAATTCCTCCTTTCTGCTTCTAACTGCGCTGTACTTGTCCACGACTGTACTTCTCCCACGATGTCGCTTCCACACGCTGTTGCTCGGAAGACTGCCTGCCTTTTGTTTGTTTGTGTTTATGCTGCGTGCTCCGCTCCTCCCCCGTGTCCCAGAACGCCGCGGGATTGGAATCAGCTGCTCCGAGTTTCAGCTTATCAGAAAAATACACGCAGCTGCAAGGCTTTAAGCTGCAATGTTTTCTGATTAAAGCAACTCCAGATTTAAAGATGTAATTCCTCCTTTCTGCTTCTAACTGCGCTGTACTTGTCCACGACTGTACTTCTCCCACGATGTCGCTTCCACACGCTGTTGCTCGGAAGACTGCCTGCCTTTTGTTTGTTTGTGTTTATGCTGCGTGCTCCGCTCCTCCCCCGTGTCCCAGAACGCCGCGGGATTGGAATCAGCTGCTCCGAGTTTCAGCTTATCAGAAAAATACACGCAGCTGCAAGGCTTTAAGCTGCAATGTTTTCTGATTAAAGCAACTCCAGATTTAAAGATGTAATTCCTCCTTTCTGCTTCTAACTGCGCTGTACTTGTCCACGACTGTACTTCTCCCACGATGTCGCTTCCACACGCTGTTGCTCGGAAGACTGCCTGCCTTTTGTTTGTTTGTGTTTATGCTGCGTGCTCCGCTCCTCCCCCGTGTCCCAGAACGCCGCGGGATTGGAATCAGCTGCTCCGAGTTTCAGCTTATCAGAAAAATACACGCAGCTGCAAGGCTTTAAGCTGCAATGTTTTCTGATTAAAGCAACTCCAGATTTAAAGATGTAATTCCTCCTTTCTGCTTCTAACTGCGCTGTACTTGTCCACGACTGTACTTCTCCCACGATGTCGCTTCCACACGCTGTCGCTCGGAAGACTGCCTGCCTTTTGTTTGTTTGTGTTTATGCTGCGTGCTCCGCTCCTCCCCCGTGTCCCAGAACGCCGCGGGATTGGAATCAGCTGCTCCGAGTTTCAGCTTATCAGAAAAATACACGCAGCTGCAAGGCTTTAAGCTGCAATGTTTTCTGATTAAAGCAACTCCAGATTTAAAGATGTAATTCCTCCTTTCTGCTTCTAACTGCGCTGTACTTGTCCACGACTGTACTTCTCCCACGATGTCGCTTCCACACGCTGTTGCTCGGAAGACTGCCTGCCTTTTGTTTGTTTGTGTTTATGCTGCGTGCTCCGCTCCTCCCCCGTGTCCCAGAACGCCGCGGGATTGGAATCAGCTGCTCCGAGTTTCAGTTTATCAGAAAAATACACGCAGCTGCAATGCTTTAAGCTGTAATGTTTTCTGATTAAAGCAACTCCAGATTTAAAGATGTAATTCCTCCTTTCTGCTTCTAACTGCGCTGTACTTGTCCACGACTGTACTTCTCCCACGATGTCGCTTCCACACGCTGTTGCTCGGAAGACTGCCTGCCTTTTGTTTGTTTGTGTTTATGCTGCGTGCTCCGCTCCTCCCCCGTGTCCCAGAACGCCGCGGGATTGGAATCAACTGCTCCGAGTTTCATCTTATCAGAAAAATACACGCAGCTGCAAGGCTTTAAGCTGCAATGTTTTCTGATTAAAGCAACTCCAGATTTAAAGATGTAATTCCTCCTTTCTGCTTCTAACTGCGCTGTACTTGTCCACGACTGTACTTCTCCCACGATGTCGCTTCCACACGCTGTTGCTCGGAAGACTGCCTGCCTTTTGTTTGTTTGTGTTTATGCTGCGTGCTCCGCTCCTCCCCCGTGTCCCAGAACGCCGCGGGATTGGAATCAGCTGCTCCGAGTTTCAGCTTATCAGAAAAATACACGCAGCTGCAAGGCTTTAAGCTGCAATGTTTTCTGATTAAAGCAACTCCAGATTTAAAGATGTAATTCCTCCTTTCTGCTTCTAACTGCGCTGTACTTGTCCACGACTGTACTTCTCCCACGATGTCGCTTCCACACGCTGTCGCTCGGAAGACTGCCTGCCTTTTGTTTGTTTGTGTTTATGCTGCGTG
Source organism: Acipenser ruthenus (assembly GCF_902713425.1). Lineage (NCBI taxonomy): Eukaryota > Metazoa > Chordata > Actinopteri > Acipenseriformes > Acipenseridae > Acipenser > Acipenser ruthenus. Next base: position 10,265,532 of record NC_081216.1, on the reverse strand, counting down.
CTCCGCTCCTCCCCCGTGTCCCAGAACGCCGCGGGATTGGAATCAGCTGCTCCGAGTTTCAGCTTATCAGAAAAATACACGCAGCTGCAAGGCTTTAAGCTGCAATGTTTTCTGATTAAAGCAACTCCAGATTTAAAGATGTAATTCCTCCTTTCTGCTTCTAACTGCGCTGTACTTGTCCACGACTGTACTTCTCCCACGATGTCGCTTCCACACGCTGTTGCTCGGAAGACTGCCTGCCTTTTGTTTGTTTGTGTTTATGCTGCGTGCTCCGCTCCTCCCCCGTGTCCCAGAACGCCGCGGGATTGGAATCAGCTGCTCCGAGTTTCAGCTTATCAGAAAAATACACGCAGCTGCAAGGCTTTAAGCTGCAATGTTTTCTGATTAAAGCAACTCCAGATTTAAAGATGTAATTCCTCCTTTCTGCTTCTAACTGCGCTGTACTTGTCCACGACTGTACTTCTCCCACGATGTCGCTTCCACACGCTGTTGCTCGGAAGACTGCCTGCCTTTTGTTTGTTTGTGTTTATGCTGCGTGCTCCGCTCCTCCCCCGTGTCCCAGAACGCCGCGGGATTGGAATCAGCTGCTCCGAGTTTCAGCTTATCAGAAAAATACACGCAGCTGCAAGGCTTTAAGCTGCAATGTTTTCTGATTAAAGCAACTCCAGATTTAAAGATGTAATTCCTCCTTTCTGCTTCTAACTGCGCTGTACTTGTCCACGACTGTACTTCTCCCACGATGTCGCTTCCACACGCTGTCGCTCTCGCTCTCACTCTCACTCTCTCTCACTCCACACATCCCCACATTTAGATTCCGGGGCTCCCTGCTGCTTGTGACATTATGGTCACAGAATGGTGCAATAGGCGAGAAAGGTGTTTTCTATTTCCTTAGCAACGGTCTTAACAACCAGGCAGGAACCTGTTTATGACTCGAGACAGATGGAGACTCGAGTCGAGTCACGTCTTTTGAGCAGGGAGTTGAGTCTCTGCTTGCAGGGACTCGAGTCAAGTTGAATCATTTGATGACAATGACTTGAGTCGTTACATCTCTGTAATAGACGCATACAGGCATCCTGAAGGGCTTTATTGTATTTATAATCCAGGTAAAACTGGATTTGAAAAAAAAAAAAAGCAGAAGTTATTTTTAGGGCAATATATTTTGATTTTTATTACATCTCTTTCCACCAATAAAGGGACCACAAAAGTAGTCCCATTTATAACTGAACTGCACACTAATTTAAGATGAGTACATTGATTGAATTCAAACATGCAAAAGTAAGTGTGGTAAACTTACTTTCTAATCAGCCTGTATTTATTTTTGATTTGTTGAATTTTACATTGCCATTGAAAAGATCCACCGGAGTCGCACTCAGTGAGTATAAAGAGAGCAATTTTTTTTGTATTTTTTGTATTTTTTTCTGTTTTGCTATCTTCCAGTTCATTTAATTGTTCATCCAAATCTGCATGTCTACTTACTATTTTTGTGATTTTGTTCTGCTGGTAATTGGGCACTCAGTATTATAGCTTTACTGTACATCTGTAACTGTAAACAAGATGGCTAACAATACTTTAAATTCTGTGAGGCAGTGCAGTGATTTGGAATATGTGACAAGGCTCCAACTGTCTGTATCCATCCAACATACTGACAGCTGGAACCATACTCGACCAGTCACATTGTCTGTTTCATGTTCCATTGCCAGCCCTGGATTATAAATGTCTTTATACACATTTCAGGGTCTGGCTGTGGAGATCCATCACTTGGTACAGATGATGTTGCTTCCTCAAATGCGCTTCAGAGACATGGATAATTTGCTCTTTCCCAGGAATGCATGTCGGTGCCAATGGTGTAGTGGTATCATGCAAGATCACCATTCTTGTGACACAGGTTCAATTCCCAGACGGCGCATCCAGCAAATTCAGTGTTTATATTTCAATGCATTCATTACAGTAAGCTTTTACAAACACATAAGATAATAATAGTTTTTGTTATTGAGGAATGGAGTTAAGCATGTATGCGTTTATAGCATGCAACCTGGGGGCTGGACGACTGAGGTGTGGTAGTGGGACCCAGCAGTCTAAGGCACTGGATTCAGGCTTCCAGAGAGAGTCGATTCTAGAAGAACACTGACACACAGACCCTTCTGAGGTGGAGTTCCAGGTTCAGTCCATGGTGGGGAGATACAGTCTTGAGTCTGTGAATCCAGAAGTTTTCCCTTTTATCTAACGTCAGAATTGTACATGTCTTCTATTGGAGGAATGTTCATATAGAGCAAGGCTGTGCAGCAGGTTGATCCAGCTCGTTATGGCTGATGCATGATATCTGAAAGGAGTGCGCAGTGGTCTAAGTCACTGGATTAAGGCTCCAGTCTCTCTGGAGGTGTGGGTTCAAACACCTGCTGTGTTTATTTTCAGCTTTGTAAACACATATATTTCTATATTTGAAAAATAATTAAGTACCACATTCCTTCGAATTTAAGACGCAGCACAAATTTATCACTCTCAATTGAGGAAAAAATGAAACATAAAATAAATATGCATTTACAAAGGTACAACCTCAATTACGCTGTTGTATTGTTCAAAACTGACAGGAAGTGTTGTAGATTAACCACAGAGCTTGTTTATTGTGCTGTTTAATTTATAATACTGTCATACACACACCACCACTCAAAGCATTACACATCTTGGCAACAGCAAGCATGACACAACACTCCACGGCATCAGGCATGCGAAGATAGAGCAAGGCTTTTGATACACTTTTGAGAGGTCAATAGAAAGTCACTGTGTCTGAAGAGGGGAAGGTGAATGGACAGTGACAGTGTGTGTCTGAAGAGGGTGCACTTTGATTTAACTCAAGAACACGTGCCCTGCTTACTAGAGGAAATACTGCTGTTGAATACAATGAGCACGTTAATAACAACCAGCTGGCAACACACCAAGCTTCTAGCTCACAGCTTCATGAAGGCATTATAACGGCACGATAGGGCCGTTATAGGTAAGGGCGGCTGGCAGAGCCTTGTTTAAACTCCATTTTAAGGGGGATGTTTTCTCAGCCGTTTCAAAATGGATCAGGATGGCATTTCATATGCTCCGTGTCCGTGTCACCGACATCACCAAAACATTATTTTGACAAATTAGTCAGGTTTATTTTTTGCTAAAATAACAAAAAAATGGCTGTGTGTTTAAACAAGTTGATGTAGCAATTAATTAAATTGTACTTTTAAATATTTACAGCCAATATATTAGTCTGTATATATTTATAGTTTATATGCATTAAGAACATAAGAACATAAGAAAGTTTACAAATGAGAGGAGGCCATTCAGCCCATCTTCCTCGATACCAGGGTGTCAGCTTCAGCAACATTACTGGGGAGTTGGTTCCAGACCCTCACAATTCTCTGTGTAAAAAAGTGCCTCCTATTTTCCGTTCTGAATGCCCCTTTACCTAATCTCCATTTGTGACCCCTGGTCCTTGTTTCTTTTTTCAGGTCAAAGAAGTCCTCTGGGTCGACATTAGATACACTTTAAAACATAAGCATAGAAGATATATATTTGTAATACCAATATACTGTGTATGATAACGTAGTGTATATTATGTGCATGATTGGTAATTAATAATACCAAATGTGTGACAGTTTGTTTCCTAAAACAACAATCACGTAATAAATTGCTCACAAACAGTTATGGATTTGCAGCATTTGACTGATCATTTATGTTCTGAACCCTCCTTCCATGTGAACTGTGACACACAATACATACAGTATAGTTGTGAATACAGAGGGGAGCTGCATTTGAACACTATTTTTTTTTTTTGTATGTGATTAACCCTAGCGTTTTGTTTACGTGTTGAAATTCCTAGTTAAGGGAGTTACAGTATCTGGGAGATCTTGTTGTTCATGATTATAAGGCCCGATTAGCAACAAATTAAATCACCTAATTAATTCGGGAGATGGCCACCTTCTGCACGAGTTTTTAAATGGGGCTTCCCATCTACGCTACTAAACAAAAAACAAACATTTGGCTACGCCGTCACTAACAAAACAAAATACACAGCGCTTCGCCGTCATAAATACTAAATACATAAACAAACAAGCACGACTTTCGCCGTCATACATTTAAATACAATAAAACAAATAAACAATACAAAATAACACAGGGGCAGAGGGGGAGACCCCTTTCTAAAATAAACAAACCCTGTACAGGGCTGCTCGCCCTGTTACACAGCCTAATAGATATCCTTTAAAAGTTTAGAAGAGTCACTGTCATAAATGCATAAGAAAGATCTATAAAGTTCATGGATTGATCGGTTGAAAATGCTTGTGTGACATGTCATTTGTCTCCTTTCAATGCTCTCATTACTACGGAACCCCTAAAGAGACATGGTGTAGATTAAAAAGGCAGGCTGCTATCTCAGGCACACGACCCACGATCTCATCAACACGAGATATTATAGGAAGTCATGTGCACAAGATAGTAGCCTCCCATTTAAATGTTTACACCATGTACCTTTATGGGTTCCGTACATTACATGCATATGTAGCATCTACCCGCCGAGAGCGGGGCAAGCGCCACAGAATACACAAAAAGTACAGCCTGAATCCGCCACCGAGGGAATTTCAACCTCAGAATTAAAACAAGCGGTAGTTTAAAACACAGTCTCCTAAGTAGGTTCTTTTATAGGGTGTGGAACTGGGATATAAATCAGAAGGAGCACACAAACTACAACGATTAAAAAATCATTCCAGGTTTTATTTGGAGAGGACACAGACTCAGGTCATAGATATGCACATTAACAAACAATTACTACCAACAACAGTAATCAATAGTATAACTGTGCAGATGTGACGGAAGTGTTAAAAACACTTACACAGGAAAAAAATCAACTGTGCAAAAAAACGCTAATACATACTCATCACAATAATAAAATAAACAAATCAAATACATCACACATCTTTAAATCACGCATATACAAACCAATAAACAAACGTGCAAGTGCAACACATTGCTATTATAATTAACTATTCCATTGGTTTAAACACACAAAACAAGCAGGTTATCGTTGACAGTGCAGATCATTCATCAAATAATGATATTGCGAACTGGAGTCTAATCATTACGGGAAATTAATAAAAACAGTCATAATAAACAATACAGTACATAAAAACAAAAGAAAACAACCAGGGGGATATCTAAAAGAACGGAAGCTTAAAACACAAACTAATCTGGGGAACGGCAATCTGTCAGGACACGATCAAGCGTGTGGTGGTCCAAGAGTAGCCGGCCATGTAATGTAAACAAACGTGCTGCTTTGAAACAATAAATTCTAAACTAGAATGGAAGTTTCTGGAGAAACTTCATCTGCGTTGTAAAATGCGACAGGTCAAAAGTCAAGATCAAGGTCATTTTTAGATATGGCATACTTGGTTTTCTATACAGTTTCTATAGTGAACATGACTCTATCTGCAGTGTGTCAGGAGCTATATACTGTCAAAATCGTTAATTATCGAGTTTGACCATGAACGGTAGGTTATGTCTCTAAGGCTAATTAAGCTGTCAAAATAGTGTATTGTCCAGTTTGAACAATAACGAGAGGTCAAAGGTCAAAATCCAAGACATTTTTAGAAAGCTCAGTTGGTTTCCTATACGTGTCCAATAGTACATGAGCCTATCTGCAGTATTTAGGGAGATAGGAGCTGGAAATGCAGTCAATTGTCCAGTTTGACCATGAACGAGAGGTCAAAGGTCAAAGTCCAAGACATTGTTAGAAAGCTCTTAGTTGGTTTCCTATACATCTCCAATAGTACATATGAGCCTATTTGCAGTATTTAAGGAGATAAAAGCTGTTAAAACAGTCAATTGTCCAGTTTGACCATGAGAGGTCAAATGTCAAAGTCCAAGACATTTCTAGAAAGCTGTTATTTGGTTAATTATACATGTCCAATAGTACATATGAGCCTATCTGCAGTATTTAAGGAGGTTTTCTATACAGTTTCTATAGTAAACATGGTTCAATATACTGTCAAATCAGCAGTTACAAGATTTGGCCACTAGAGGGCAGACAGAGAAAGTTGGAATGTGGCATTTTTCTGGGCACTGCGTCCACATTTGAAATCCGATCACTACAAAATGTAATACCAACTAAATTCAAATATATTGGAAGAGCTGAGCGAAAAAATCAAGTTGATTGATTGAAAACTATAGGAGGAGAAGCTGTCCAGTATTTAGCGGTCATTTCTGAAATAGCTAAATGTCCATATCTGGCTCTGGGAAGGTCATGGGTCAATGGAACCCGTGCAGACTTTTAGAGAACCAATAGGTTTCTATACATGTTCAATAGTAACTATGACCCTATCTTGCCCCTATAAGGAGTTATAAGCTGTTTAATTTTGGGGGGTCATGACCTGTCACCCCCAAATCCAACAGTCCGTTTGCCACCAAAAGTAATAAGAACTCAAATGAGATTGAGTGCAATACTTGTGCCAAGCTTTGAGTTGATCAGTTCAAAGCTCTAGGAGGAGATGCGTGCGGAAGTTTAGTCAGAAACATGGAATAATAATAATAATAACAAGAATGGAAGTTTCTGGAGAAACTTCGTCTGCGTTGTAAAACACGACAGGTCATGGTCATTTGTGGATATGGCATACTTGGTTTTCTATACAGGTTCTATAGTAAACATGACTATCTGCAGTGTTTAAGGAGCACTATACTGTCAAAATGCAGTTACAAGATTTGGCCACCAGAGAGCAGACAGAGAAAGTTGGAATGTGGCATTTTTCTGGGCACTGCACCCACATTTCAAATCGGATCACTACAAACATGAATAGCAACTAAATTCAAACAGATTGGAAAAGCTGAGCAAAAAAATCGAGTTGATCGGTTGAAAACTGTAGGAGTAGGAGGTGTCCAGTTTTTAGCTGTCATTCTTCAAACAGCAAAATGTCCTTATCCGGCTCTGGGAAGGTCATAGGTCAACGAAACCTGCGCAAACTTTTAGAGAATCAATGGGTTTCTATACATGTTCAATAGTAACTATGACCCTATCTTCCCCCTATAAGGAGTTATAAGCCGTTTGATTTTTGGGGGTCATGACCTGTTACCCCCAAATCCACCAGTCCGATCGCCACCAAAAGTGACAGCAACTCAATTAAGATAGAGTGCAATACTTGTGCAAACTTTTGAGTTGTTCACTTCAAAGCTCTAGGAGGAGATGCGTGCAGAAATTTGTTGGAAAATGGAATAATAATAATAACTACAATGGAAGTTTCTGGAGAAACTTCGTCGGCGTTTTTAAGTTGTTTTGGATGGTGTAATTTTAATAGTGCGGTAGAAGTGGTTTCAATAGACAAATTTGTTTGATAAGCATTCATATCCTGTTATTTAGCATTTTAATTAAAACGAAAGGCCAAAGCTCAAAGTCCAAGACATTTTGAGAAAGGTCTTAATTGGTGTCTTATACATATCCAATTGTGCTTAAAAGCATATGTGCAGTATTTAAGGAAATGTAATCTGTTAAAAAAAGTCTATTGTCCAGTCTGACCATGAACGAGAGGTCAAAGGTCAAAGTCCAAGACTTATGTGGAAAGCTCTTAGTTGGTTTGCTATACATGTTCAATAGTACATATGAGCCTATCTGCAGTCTGTAAGGAGATATAAGCTGTTAAAACAGTCCATTTTCCAGTTTGACCAATAACCAGAGGTTAAAGGTCAAAGTTTAAGACATATTTAGAAAACTTTTAGTTGGTTTCCTATTAATGTTTAGTAGTGAATAATGGTCTATGTGCAGTCTGCAAGGCTAATTAAGCTGTCAAAACAGTGTATTGTCCAGTTTGACCAATAACGAGAAGTCAATGGTCAAAGTCCAAGACATTTTTACAAAGCTCTTAGTTGGTTTCCTATAAGTGTGCAATAGTACATATGAGCTTATTTGCAGTATTTAAGATAAAAGCTGTTAAAACAGTCTATTGTCCAGTTTGACCATGAGAGGTCAAAGGTCAAAATCCAAGACATGTTTAGTAAGCTCTTAGGTGGTTTCCTATAAGTGTGCAATAGTACATATGAGCCTATGTGCAGTATTTAAGGAGATATAAGTTGCAAATGCAGTCTATTGTCCAGTTTGACAAATAACGAGAGGTCAAAGGTCAAAGTCCAACACATATTTAGAAAGCTCTTACAGTGCCTTGCGAAAGTATTCGGCCCCCTTGAACTTTGCGACCTTTTGCCACATTTCAGGCTTCAAACATAAAGATATGAAACTGTAATTTTTTGTGAAGAATCAACAACAAGTGGGACACAATCATGAAGTGGAACGAAATTTATTGGATATTTCAAACTTTTTTAACAAATAAAAAACTGAAAAATTGGGCGTGCAAAATTATTCAGCCCCTTTACTTTCAGTGCAGCAAACTCTCTCCAGAAGTTCAGTGAGGATCTCTGAATGATCCAATGTTGACCTAAATGACTAATGATGATAAATAGAATCCACCTGTGTGTAATCAAGTCTCCGTATAAATGCACCTGCACTGTGATAGTCTCAGAGGTCCGTTTAAAGCGCAGAGAGCATCATGAAGAACAAGGAACACACCAGGCAGGTCCGAGATACTGTTGTGGAGAAGTTTAAAGCCGGATTTGGATACAAAAAGATTTCCCAAGCTTTAAACATCCCAAGGAGCACTGTGCAAGCGATAATATTGAAATGGAAGGAGTATCAGACCACTGCAAATCTACCAAGACCTGGCCGTCCCTCTAAACTTTCAGCTCATACAAGGAGAAGACTGATCAGAGATGCAGCCAAGAGGCCCATGATCACTCTGGATGAACTGCAGAGATCTACAGCTGAGGTGGGAGACTCTGTCCATAGGACAACAATCAGTCGTATACTGCACAAATCTGGCCTTTATGGAAGAGTGGCAAGAAGAAAGCCATTTCTTAAAGATATCCATAAAAAGTGTCGTTTACAGTTTGCCACAAGCCACCTGGGAGACACACCAAACATGTGGAAGAAGGTGCTCTGGTCAGATGAAACCAAAATCAAACTTTTTGGCAACAATGCAAAACGTTATGTTTGGCGTAAAAGCAACACAGCTCATCACCCTGAACACACCATCCCCACTGTCAAACATGGTGGTGGCAGCATCATGGTTTGGGCCTGCTTTTCTTCAGCAGGGACAGGGAAGATGGTTAAAATTGATGGGAAGATGGATGGAGCCAAATACAGGACCATTCTGGAAGAAAACCTGATGGAGTCTGCAAAAGACCTGAGACTGGGACGGAGATTTGTCTTCCAACAAGACAATGATCCAAAACATAAAGCAAAATCTACAATGGAATGGTTCACAAATAAACATATCCAGGTGTTAGAATGGCCAAGTCAAAGTCCAGACCTGAATCCAATCGAGAATCTGTGGAAAGAACTGAAAACTGCTGTTCACAAATGCTCTCCATCCAACCTCACTGAGCTCGAGCTGTTTTGCAAGGAGGAATGGGCAAAAATTTTAGTCTCTCAATGTGCAAAACTGATAGAGACATACCCCAAGCGACTTACAGCTGTAATCGCAGCAAAAGGTGGCGCTACAAAGTATTAACTTAAGGGGGCTGAATAATTTTGCACGCCCAATTTTTCAGTTTTTTATTTGTTAAAAAAGTTTGAAATATCCAATAAATTTCGTTCCACTTCACGATTGTGTCCCACTTGTTGTTGATTCTTCACAAAAAATTACAGTTTCATATCTTTATGTTTGAAGCCTGAAATGTGGCAAAAGGTCGCAAAGTTCAAGGGGGCCGAATACTTTCGCAAGGCACTGTAGGTGGTTTCATATAAGTGTCCAATAGTACATAAGAGCCTATTTGCAGTATTTAGGGAGATAGAAGCTGTAAATGCAGTCTATTGTCCAGTTTGACCATGAACGAGAGGTCAAAGGTCAAAGTCCAACACATTTTTAGAAAGCTCTTAGTTGGTTTCCTATAAGTGTCCAATAGTATATCTGAGTATATGTGCAGTATTTAAGGATATAACCGCTGTTAAAACAGTCTATTGTCCAGTTTGACCATGAGAGGTCAAAGGTCAAAGTCCAAAACATTTTTAAAAAGCTCTTGGTTGATTTCCTATAAATGTGTAATAGTGAATAATGGTCTATGTGCAGTCTGTAAGGCTAATTAAGTTGTCAAAATGGTGTATTGTCCAGGTTGACCAATAACGAGAGGTCAATGGTCAAAGTCCAAGGCATATTTAGAAATCTCTTAGTTGGTTTACTATACATGTTCAATAGTACAGTTGAGTGTATCTGCAGTCTTTATGGAGATATAAGCTGTTAAAACAGTCCATTGTCCGGTTTGACCAATAACCAGAGGTTAAAGGTCAAAGTCCAAGACATATTTAGAAAGCTCTTAGTTGGTTTCCTATAAGTGTCCAATAGTACATATGAGCCTATTTGCAGTATTTAGGGAGATAGAAGCTGTAAATGCAGTCTATTGTCCAGTTTGACCATGAGTGATCAAAGGTCAAAGTCCAAGATTTTTTTAAAAAGCTCTTAGCTGGTTTCCTATAAATGTGTAATAGTGAATACTGGTCTATCTGAAGTATGTAAGGCTAATTAAGCTGTCAAAATGGTGTTTTGTCCAGTTTCACCAATAACAAGAGGTCAATTATCAAAGTCCAAGGCATATTTAGAAAGCTCTTAGTTGGTTTCCTACAAGTGTCCAATAGTGCTTATGACCATATGTGCAGTATTTAAGGAGATAAAAGCTGTTAAAACAGTCTATTGTCCAATTTGACCATGAGAGGTCAAAGGTCAAGGTCCAAGACATTTTTTTAGAAAGCTCTTAGTTGGTTTCCTATAAGTGTCCAATAGTACATATGAGCCTATTTGCAGTATTTAGGGAGATAGAAGCTGTAAATGCAGTCTATTGTCCAGTTTGACCATGAACGAGAGGTCAAAGGTCAAAGTCCAACACATTTTTAGAAAGCTCTTAGTTGGTTTCCTACAAGTGTCCAATAGTGCTTATGAGCATATGTGCACTCTTTAAGGATATAACAGCTGTTAAAACAGTCTATTGTCCAGTTTGACCATGAGAGGTCAAAGGTCAAAGTCCAAAACATTTTTAAAAAGCTCTTGGTTGATTTCCTATAAATGTGTAATAGTGAATAATGGTCTATGTGCAGTCTGTAAGGATAATTAAGCTGTCAAAATGGTGTATTGTCCAGTTTGACCAATAACGAGAGGTCAATGGTCAAAGTCCAAGGCATATTTAGAAATCTCTTAGTTGGTTTACTATACATGTTCAATAGTACAGTTGAGCGTATCTGCAGTCTTTATGGAGATATAAGCTGTTAAAACAGTCCATTTTCCAGTTTGACCAATAACCAGAGGTTAAAGGTCAAAGTCCAAGACATATTTAGAAAACTTTTAGTTGATTTCCTATTAATGTTTAATAGTGAATAATGGTCTATGTGCAGTGTGCAGGGCTAATTAAGCTGTCAAAACAGTGTATTGTCCGGTTTGACCAATAACGAGAGGTCAAGTAATCATTTAATATATTTGCTATTTTTTTTTCATAGATCAAGAAAAAAAAATAGCAAATATATTAAATGATTACTTTTCACAGGTTTTTACAAAGGAGGACACGGACAACATGCCCCACATGTCGACCTGTTCCTATCCAGTTTTAAATAACTTTAGCATAACAGAGGCAGAAGTGTTAAAGGGACTAGGAGCTCTTAAAATAAACAAATCCCCTGGGCCGGATGAGATCCTCCCAATAGTACTCAAAGAAATGAAAGAAGTTATTTACAAGCTGCTAACCAAGATCATGCAACAGTCTCTTGACACAGGGGTTGTACCGACAGACTGGAAAATTGCAAACGTAATACCGATCCACAAAAAGGGAGACAAAACTGAACCAGGTAACTACAGACCAATGAGCCTGACTTCTATTATATGTAAACTTATGGAAACTATAATAAGATCCAGAATGGAAAATGACCTATATGGTAACAATATCCTGGGAGACAGCCAGCATGGTTTTAGGAAAGGGAGATCATGTCTAACTAACCTACTTGACTTTTTTGAGGATGCAACATTGAAAATGGACAACTGCAAAGCATACGACATGGTCTATTTAGATTTCCAGAAAGCTTTTGACAAAGTCCCGCATAAAAGATTAATTCTCAAACTGAACGCAGTAGGGATTCAAGGAAATGCATGCACATGGATTAGGGAGTGGTTAACATGTAGAAAACAGAAAGTACTGATTAGAGGAGAAACCTTGAAATGGAGTGAGGTAACCAGTGGTGTACCACAGGGATCAGTATTAGGTCCTCTGCTATTCCTAATCTACATTAATGATTAAGACTCTGATATAGTAAGCAAACTCGTTAAATTTGCAGACGACACAAAAATAGGAGGAGTGGCAGACACTGTTGAAGCAGCAAAGGTCATTCAAAATGATCTAGACCGCATTCAAAATTGGGCAGACACATGGCAAATGAAATTTAATAGAGAAAAGTGTAAAGTATTGCATGCGGGCAATAAAAATGTGCATTATAAATATCATATGGGAGATAGTGAAATTGAAGAAGGGAACTATGAAAAAGACCTAGGAGTTTATGTTGACTCAGAAATGTCTTCATCTAGACAATGTGGGGAAGCTATAAAAAAGGCTAACAAGATGCTTGGATATATTGTGAGAAGTGTTGAATTTAAATCAAGGGAAGTAATGTTAAAACTCTACAATGCATTAGTAAGACCTCACCTAGAATATTGTGTTCAGTTCTGGTCACCTCGTTACAAAAAGGATATTGCTGCTCTAGAAAGAGTGCAAAGAAGAGCAACCAGAATTATCCCGGGTTTAAAAGGCATGTCGTATGCAGACAGGCTAAAAGAATTGAATCTATTCAGTCTTGAACAAAGAAGACTACGCGGCGATCTGATTCAAACATTCAAAATCCTAAAAGGTATAGACAATGTCAACCTGGGGGACTTCTTTGACTTGAAAAAAGAAAAAAGGACCAGGGGTCATAAATGGAGGTTAGATAAAGGGGCATTCAGAACAGAAAATAGGAGGCACTTTTTTACACAGAGAATTGTGAGGGTCTGGAACCAACTCCCCAGTAATGTTGTTGAAGCGGACACCCTGGGATCCTTCAAGAAGCTGCTTGATGAGATTCTGGGATCAATAAGCTACTAACAACCAAACGAGCAAGATGGGCTGAATGGCCTCCTCTCGTTTGTAAACTTTCTTATGTTCTTATGTTCTTATGTTCTTATATTTAGAAAGCTCTTAGTTGGTTTCCTATAAGTGTCCAATAGTGCTTATGAGCATATGTGCAGTATTTAAGGAGATAAAAGCTATTAAAACAGTCTATTGTCCAGTTTGACCATGAGTGATCAAAGGTCAAAGTCCAAGATATTTTTAAAAAGCTCTTAGCTGGTTTCCTATAAATGTGTAATAGTGAATACTGGTCTATCTGAAGTATGTAAGGCTAATTAAGCTGTCAAAATGGTGTATTGTCCAGTTTCACCAATAACGAGAGGTAAATTATCAAAGTCCAAGGCATATTTAGAAAGCTCTTAGTTGGTTTCCTACAAGTGTCCAATAGTGCTTATGAGTATATGTGCACTATTTAAGGATATAACAGCTGTTAAAACAGTCTATTGTCCAGTTTGACCATGAGAGGTCAAAGGTCAAAGTCCAAAACATTTTTAAAAAGCTCTTAGTTGGTTTCCTATAAATGTGTAATAGTGAATAATGGTCTATGTGCAGTCTGTAAGGATAATTAAGCTGTCAAAATGGTGTATTGTCCAGTTTGACCAATAACGAGAGGTCAATGGTCAAAGTCCAAGGCATATTTAGATAGCTCTTAGTTGGTTTACTATACATGTTCAATAGTACAGTTGCGTGTATCTGCAGTCTTTAAGGAGATATAAGCTGTTAAAACAGTCCATTTTCCAGTTTGACCAATAACCAGAGGTTAAAGGTCAAAGTCCAAAACATATTTAGAAAACTTTTAGTTGATTTCCTATTAATGTTTAATAGTGAATAATGGTCCATGTGCAGTGTGCAAGGCTAATTAAGCTGTCAAAACAGTGTATTGTCCGGTTTGACCAATAACGAGAGGTCAATGGTCAAGGTCCAAGGCATATTTAGAAAGCTCTTAGTTGGTTTCCTACAAGTGTCCAATAGTGCTTATGACCATATGTGCAGTATTTAAGGAGATAAAAGCTGTTAAAACAGTCTATTGTCCAATTTGACCATGAGAGGTCAAAGGTCAAGGTCCAAGACATTTTTTTAGAAAGCTCTTAGTTGGTTTCCTATAAGTGTCCAATAGTACATATGAGCCTATTTGCAGTATTTAGGGAGATAGAAGCTGTAAATGCAGTCTATTGTCCAGTTTGACCATGAACGAGAGGTCAAAGGTCAAAGTCCAACATATTTTTAGAAAGCTCTTAGTTGGTTTCCTATAAGTGTCCAATAGTATAAATGAGATAGAGTGCAGTATTTAAGGAGATAACAGCTGTTAAAACAGGCTATTGTCCAGTTTGACCATGAGAGGTCAAAGGTCAAAGTCAAAGACATTTCTAGAAAGCTGTTAATTGGTTTCTTATACATGTCCAATTGTACATATGACCCTATCTGCAGTATTTATGGAGCAATATACTGTCTAATCTGCAGTTATAAGATTTGGCCACCAGAGGGCAGACAGAGAAAGTTGGAATGTGGCATTTTTCTGGGCACTACGTCCACATTTGAAATCCGATCACTACAAAATGTAATACCAACTAAATTCAAATATATTGGAAGAGCTGAGCGAAAAAATCAAGTTGATTGATTGAATCAATAGCCCCTCAAGTGAGACAGAGTGCAATACTTGTGCAAAGTATGGAGTTGATCACTTCAAAGCTCTAGGAGGAGATGCGTGCGGAATTTTGTCAGAAACTGGAATAATAATAATAACTAGAATGGAAGTTTCTGGAGAAACTTCGTCTGCGTTGTAAAACACGACAGGTCAAGGTCAGTTTTGGATATGGCATACTTGGTTTTCTATACAGATTCTATAGTTAACATGACTATCTCCAGTGTTTAAGGAGCACTATACTGTCAAATCTGCAGTTACAAGATTTGGCCACCAGAGGGCAGACAGAGAAAGTTGGAATGTGGCATTTTTCTGGGCACTGCACCCACATTTAAAATCCGATCACTACAAAAATTAATACCAACTAAACTCAAACATATTGAAAGAGCTGAGCGGAAAAATCGAGTTGATCGGTTGAAAACTGTAGGAGTCGGAGCTGTCCAGTTCTTAGTGGTCATTCTTGAAACAGCCAAATGTCCATATCTAGCTGTGGGAAGGTCAAAGGTCAACGAATCCGTCAGCTCTAGGAGATGCGTGCGGAATTTTGTTGGAAACTGTAATAATAATAATAATAATAAAGAAACCAAGAGAAAACAAGGTCTGTGTTTTACAATGTAGACAATAAAGAAACTGAGAGAAAAGAAGGTCTGCGTTTTACAACGCAGACAATAATGATTTCCATTACACGAGAGTAGATGTTAAAACTTCATGCTGATTTGAACTCGGCTCTTGCCAAGATAAGCACCAACTAAGACGTAGCTTTACAGTAAACTGTGATCCATATGTGTCTCCATCCATTTGCGCTTCCTTCCATATGATGATGTAGATATCCTTCTGTCTGCTGTTAATGGCTGAAGTGTAATGCTGGCTCCAGGGATCAGCTTATTTTGCCTCCCTGGCGCATCAGCACACACAACAGCTGCGATGCTGGCTCCGGGGTTCAACCACAGTGCAGCCTCCCCAGCGCATCAGCATGACAACCGTCTGGATTGAGCTAAGTGGGGTACATCTCTGGGGTCTTCAAGTGGGCACCTTCCATCCTCAGTGTTTCGTCGACTAGCCCACGACACCTCAGGAGGGCATCACCCCCCTCCGTCCCCCACTCAACTCAGCCCAGCTTACTTACCTGTACATCAGCGTTTCTTTCTTTCTATTGTGCTTGAGATCCCCAGCCAGAATCTTTCCATCTCAACCACAGCCAGTTGCTGCTCCTCTCTGCTGCTTCAGATAAGTTCTTCACTGTGCGACGCAACTCTTGGCCACTGAATCCGACGTCTCTGAGAAACCGGGTTGTAGCGTGTGCCACAAATGCTCGACAACCCACCTCCACTGGGTAAACCCAGACTCTCCATCCTCGCTGTTCCGCTTCAGTGGCTAGTTGAGCATACCGCAGTTTCTTCCTCTCATACGCCTCATCTACAGCATCCTCCCATGGCACTGTTAACTCTACCAGGTGAACAAGGCGTGCTGATCCAGACCACAAAACAATATCTGGTCAAAGGTTAGTGGTGGCGATCTCTGTTGGAAAAATAAGCCGTTGACCAACATCTGCCAGCATTTTCCAGTCTCTAGCAGCTTCCAGTTGTCCTGGGTGAGGATTGGTTTTAACACCTTTTTTTGGTGGTTGCTCTCCTGGGCAGAGGAATGTTGTCTTTTGTGTGTAATGTTTTGATGGAACAGGAGGCAACTTATTGGTCATGTTATGCTTGTCTTCCAATGCTAAGGCCAAACATCGCAGCACCTGGTCATGGCGCCAAGTAAACCGTCCTTGGCTAAGAGCCACCTTACATCCTGTCAAAATGTGCCTTAATGTTGCAGGTGATGAACACAAAGGACATGAGGGATCCTCTCCTACCCAGAGGTTTAGGTTCTGTGGTGATGGGAGAACATCATATGTTGACCTGATGAGGAAACTGATCCTGCTATGTTCCATTGACCATAGGTCTTACCAGCCAATCTTGCGTTGTTCCACACTCACCCATCTCATCCATTCTCCCTGCTTGGCCTGGGAAATGGCCTTTATACACCTCATCCTCTCCTCCTGCTTTTGCACCTCGTTGACTACCAGCTTCCTCCTTTGAGCTGGGGCTGCCTTGTGCCATGTAGGAGGAGCTGAACTGAGACCAAGACTCCCTCTTCCATGCTGAACTTGCCTCATGATATCACCAATTCGAAGGGCAGCCTTTGCATCTTCCACAGCTTTCTTTGCCGCCCACTTTCTTCCAGTTTTCAACACAGGTGATGCCTCCCTTATGCATTTGTCGCGTGACTCCACTAATGTCATTTCCAGTCTGACCTTGGCGCACTTAAACTCCTCGGTTAGAGCAGAGACTGGTAGCTGCGGTATTCCTTTACCATAAAGTCCCACTCTGCTGAGGCAGTGTGGAACTCCCAACCATTTCCTGATGTATGAACTGATTAAAGCTTCCAGCTTCTCTACTGTTGTCAAAGAAACCTCGTACACAGTCAGTGGCCACAGCAACCTCGGCAGTAGACCAAACTGAAAGCACCAGAGTTTTAGTTTACCTGGTAGAGCGCAGCTGTCTATGCTCTTCAACCCTTCCACTGCTTGTTGTCTAACTTCTCCCACACGAACTGTGTCCTTTAGATCCCCATCGTACCATCTCCCAAGACTCTTCACTGGCTTCCAGACACTGTTGGTATTGCCTCACCATTAATGAAGAATGTTTTATCTACTACTTTACCTTTAATTATAGAGATGCTCCTTGATTTAGTGGGCTTGAATTGCATTGCATGGTTAATTTGCCCAATAACCGATTAGTGCAGGCTACTGTTGTAGTCATGGTTGTCATGTCATCCATGTATGCTCGAATTGGTGGTAGTCACATTCCAGAAGCCAAGCGCTCTCCTCCTACTACCCATTTTGATGCCCTAATGATTACTTCCATTGCCATGGTAAAAGCCAGTGGAGAAATGGTGAATCCTGCAATTATTCCAACCTCTAGGCATTGCCATGTAGTACTAAATTCTGAAGTTGAAAAACTAAATTGCAAATCTCCAAAGTAGGCTTTCACTAAATTTGTTATTGTCATCGGTACACTGAAAAAATCAAATGCTGCCCAAAGTAGTTCATGTGGCACTGAACCATATGCATTAGCCAAATCCAGGAATGTCACATGGAGCTCCATCCTCTCCTTTTAAGCTGATTGAATTTGTTGCCAGATCACATTGATGTGTTCTAAGCATCCTGGGAAACCTGGAATGCCCACTTAAAGAAACCGAGAGAAAACAAGGTCTGCGTTTTACAACGCAGACAATAAAGAAACCGAGAGAAAACAAGGTCTGCGCTTTACAATGCAGACAATAATAATAAAGAAACCGAGAGAAAACAAGGTCTGCGTTTTACAATGCAGACAATAATAATAAAGAAACCGAGAGAAAACAAGGTCTGCGTTTTACAACGCAGACAATAATAAAGAAACCGAGAGAAAACAAGGTCTGCGTTTTACAACGCAGACAATAAAGAAACCGAGAGAAAACAAGGTCTGCGTTTTATAACGCAGACAACTAGTCCGTCTCTTTAAGGATTTCACGACAACCAACGAAGGTTGTAGCTGACTAGAAGATCATAATCAAATTGGCTTACTCACGTTTCATACATCAATACTACTGCCGCTACTCGCACACCACACACATAATCTTTTAAATGATCCAGGTAAAGGGAATCATCCTCTGATTGGCGCGGAAAAGAAACGAAAGAGGGGCATTCTAAAAATGAAAGTAGCCTAATTAAAACGATAAAACAAACACAAAGTAGCGACCTGCTACACATACATCACATGTATTTTCCGCCATATCAAACACATGTTTTATTTTGTCCTTCATAAACAAAAGCAAAATCCAAAAAAGAAAGAAAAATTCTGAAATGGTTATGACAGTTGTAAATATTTGTATACTTGGAATAAATACATAACTTGTCTCACTCTAGATGTGTTAATATTCCAACTATTCTAATTAGCTTTTCCAATTCACATGATTCTATGACAACATGAAAACAACCATGGTTCTTCTGGTTTTAGACCTGACCTGACCTGCCCAGTGGTGACTACACATGTTGTGTGAAGTGAACCCACCTACTGTAGCAGTGAAGCAGTGTGTGCTGGAAAGCCTTGTCAGAACGTGGATCAGGTAAGGGCACAGTGGCAGCCTTACCTGAAAATTTCACGTCTTTTTTGGAATTGCCAGCTCGTACCGTCAAGTAAAACATTGTTTTTTGTGTTTAATATAAATATAGGCACAGGAGTGACATAGTTTGAGACGAGCTCCAAGTCCTCCCGGTGACCTTGAAGGTGTAGCCGCTGCGCTCTGAGAAGGACAGGTCATTGAGCTCTACCTTTACTTCTGTCATGACTAGTGCTACTTTATTTTATATAAAGATAATGTGTAAATAATATGTGTGTAACTCTTGAATATTGAAATCAAATAAAGGAGCATTGATAAATTCTTAATTACTGTTTGGACTTTAATAATTCTAAATTATAAAACACAATATCTATTTTTTTTAAAGGAGACACAGTCTGGGGAAATGTAACTGGTGAGTGATACAGAATTGCCTTTCCTTTTTACTAAATTATTATTATTATTTATTTCTTAGCCGAAGCCCTTATCCAGGGCGACTTACAACTGTTACAAGATATCACATTATTTTTACATACAACTACCCATTTATACAGTTGGGTTTTTACTGGAGCAATCTAGGTAAAGTACCTTGCTCAAGGGTACAGCAGCAGTGTCCCCCACCTGGGATTGAACCCATGACCCTCCGGTCAAAAGTCCAGAGCCCTAACAACTACTCCACAATGCTGCCCTCAGCAGTAGGGGACACTGTTTGGTTCTGCTTGAGGTGATTGGGAGCCTCAATCCTCCATCATTTATCTCTGTTTCTCAATTTCTAATTCTATTCCTCTCTCTGCATCTCTATCTATCACGCAATCTCTAAATCAAAGCAATATCTGATGTTATATAGAACACCATAACAAAAACATGTCATATTTACTCCAATTTCAGGGGGGAGCGACATGGATCCGAGGGTGACTCAGATTCACGTTTTTTTTTTTTTTTTTTGTTAAAGTACCATTTACATGTGTGCTTGAATGACACACAGTAATGCCCACTACACTCTCAATACAGTGCAGGTATATTACAATCAAAAGCCTATTCTAATACAATAATATGAATGAAATGATCAACAGGGATCCAGCTTCAAGATGAACAATCATCTCTTTCTATCTGGCAGGACACAGGAAATAGGAACACAAACTAAGGTGACCACATTTTTAAGTCCTTAAACTGGGACAGGAGATTGAAATACTGTGAATAACTTCCAACTTCCAAGCTACGGGGAAGCTCTGGGGTTTTTATTTTCACTTTGGCAGTGTTTGATCTAATATCATATTGAAAGTGAATGCAGAGACTCGTGGTGATATTAAGAGTGAAATATCTTATTGACTTTGTAATTTCATTTCTACACAAATATAGTTATTACATAACACAGTAGCTATTCAATAATATCAAATTCTGAGATTCTATTTTATTTATTTTAGTTCAATTTCTGCCCAAGAAACTGCATTTTCTCTAATTGATTTCCACTTTCCATCTCTGTCTCTGTCTCTATCTCTATGCTAACCTCCAGTGTCCAATCACAAACCAGGCCCTTCTTGTATGAAAACATTACATATCTCAATATTTGTATTTATGAAATGGTTACTTAATAGAATCTTTTTTTTTTCTTCCAGATATTTAATTTCTTACTGTTTAATGTGACATGGTATTTGTTCTGTATATATTTTTCTATTGCAGTTTCTGCTGGGATCATTAGTGTGCTGTGATTAATAGATCCGAGGATTTTTTTCAGCCACTTTCTACTATTAAACTATTATTATTAAAGGTGATTAAATGTGTTAAATATCCTGTGTTTTACTGTGTGCAATAAATGAAGTCCACTAATCCGCTTCTGAAGTAGTTATTAAACATGTTAAATAGTAATCCCCGTAGGCAAACCCTGTTAAGTTTCTCTGAATAGTTGTATTTTTATGCTGTAAGATGATGGGCATCACTTCAAACAGAAAGGAACCTGTTGAAAACTTGTTAGTTGCATGATGACATTTCCTGTGTATTGCATTTTTTGGTACCAATCAATGAGCATGAGAAAGCGTCTTCTGACAATCTAAATTAGATAACTACACATTTTACGAAGGCTAATTTCTTTGCTGATCTTGGCTGGAGTTTATTTTCTGGAGTCAACAGTACAGGCTGAGACATGGATCAAGGTGTAATAAGATGACATTGTATTCCTTTTCTGGTCACATTAAATGTTGTCACTTATTTACATATGAATGGAATACCATTTATTCTTCATTAATATAAGCATAATCATTAGCCTATGTAAAATGCACAGAATTTCAGATTGTCAGGAGATGCTTTTGTAACGTGTTCTAATGCACAAAATTGGTAGAGAGCTGACCAGGTGACAATAAACCACACTGTTAACGATGTGTACGAACATTAACTCTCCCGTTTCCACTCTCTCACTACAGGTTCTTTTGGGATTCTGGGACACCAACCCGACCCCACCTGATGAAGGTCCAAGGACCACAACACAGGTAAGGAAGCTTCAACAGGAAGCTGCAGTAGGGATTCAAGGAAATGCATGCACATGGATTAGGGAGTGGTTAACATGTAGAAAACAGAAAGTACTGACAAAATGGAGCGAGGTAACCAGTGGTGTACCACAGGGATCTGATTAGGTCCTCTGCTATTCCTAATCTACATTAATGATTTAGACTCTGATATAGTAAGCAAACTCGTTAAATTTGCAGACGACACAAAAATAGGAGGAGTGGCAAACACTGTTGCAGCAGCAAAGGTCATTCAAAATGATCTAGACAGCATTCAGAATTGGGCAGACACATGGCAAATTAAATTTAATAGAGAAAAGTGTAAAGTATTGCATGAGGGCAATAAAAATGTGCATTATAAATATCATATGGGAGATAGTGAAATTGAAGAAGGGAACTATGAAAAAGACCTAGGAGTTTATGTTGACTCAGAAATGTCTTCATCTAGACAATGTGGGGAAGCTATAAAAGGCCAACAAGATGCTTGGATATATTGTGAGAAGTGTTGAATTTAAATCAAGGGAAGTAATCTTAAAACTTTATAATGCATTAGTAAGACCTCACCTAGAATATTGTATTCAGTTCTGGTCACCTCTTTACAAAAAGGATATTGCTGCTCTAGAAAGAGTGCAAAGAAGAGCAACCAGAATGCAGACAGGCTAAAAGAATTGAATCTATTCAGTCTTGAACAAAGAAGACTACACGGCGATCTGATTCAAACATTCAAAATCCTAAAAGGTATAGACAGTGTCGACCCAGGGGACTTTTTTGACCTGAAAAAAGAAACAAGGACCAGGGGTCACAAATGGAGATTAGATAAAGGGGCATTCAGAACAGAAGATAGGAGGCACTTTTTTACACAGAGAATTGTGAGGGTCTGGAACCAACTCCCCAGTAATGTTGTTGAAGCTGACACCCTGGGATCATTCAAGAAGCTACTTGATGAGATTCTGGGATCAATAAGCTACTAACAACCAAACGAGCAAGATGGGCTGAATGGCCTCCTCTCTTTTGTAAACTTTCTTATGTTCTTAATTCTTTTTGCAAAGAATGGCCACAATAATCTTTATCAAAATAATGATTTACACAATAAATACAATCCCAACTAAAACTATATATATGACATCTATCTAAAATAGCAATTTTTACTAAAACAATTTGAGTAGGTTAACACTATCTAAAAACGAGTTCAATTGTGCAAATAGGCAGGGAGGGCCCCGGTGTTTCTCAACCGTGAGAAGGGAGGCTGTAGCACAGAAAGATACAGCCTTGTATTCCTTGTGTCCCGGCTTGTAGTATCACTCCAGGCCGAAAATGGCCCTTGTCCTCTTCACTATAAATTAGCCCCACACAGACAGGCCCCGTCAGAACCCGGGGCCGGCTTCTCCCCATCCCGAATGCTGTCCCGTCACTGTCCAACTGGGGTTCAGCCCAAAACCCCGGGCACATGTACTGCGCTAACAAGCAAAAAGAACAAACAAAGCCACCGTCAGTGCAGTTCAAATAGTAAAACACACAAAGCAAAAAACTGAACATAGTAAGTAATATAAAATAAAACAACCAAATAATCACAGCACAATTATAACAAACAGTGCAAATCAATCCATCAATGAAAAGTGAAAAGGTGCAGTGCTCCATTTGGTCACTTATGACACTTTCTCATTATCATTAATTGGTACTGAAAAACTGCATAGAGAAGGTAAGGAATGTTATCATACAATGAATACATTTTTGACCCCACCCCCAGCCCCCAGTAATTCAAGCCCTGACATTTGCCTCATTTGGTGAAGGAAGCACATGTTTTTATCAAGGTGTTGCTTTTCTTCTATTAAACTAATAGCTGTGATATACATAGAATAATCGATGGGCTTCAGTGAGTTACAGGAAATCATTTCATCTAGGATTTATGTGACGTCATAAACTACGAGACTGTTAGGTCGAGTTAAGGTTCAAATTGCAAGTGAATTTAATGAATAATAATAATAACTAGAGTTGCCAGCAACCTTACGGCTTCCAGTACCAGTACCAGTACCAGTACCAAACACTTCAGCAGATAATGCAGAATGCAGTACCAGTACCAAACACTTCAGCAAATAGTGCAGAATACATTCATGGGTTCATGGGCTAATCTGCACTCTCTCAGGAGTTATAAGCCAGTTTTACATTTAACCTTTAGGAGAGGTCAAAGGTCACGGGCAATGACATTTTTTGATAGAGCATACATGGGTTCCTACATGCATTCCATAGTAACCATGGCCCTATCTGCACTCTACAAGGAGTTATTAGCCAGTTTTGTAAATTGATGATGTCATCCAACGTGGCCACGTTATTAGAACATAAGAACATAAGAAAGTTTACAAACGAGAGGAGGCCATTCAGCCCATATTCCTCGTTTGGTTGTTAGTAGCTTATTGATCTCAGAATCTCATCAAGCAGCTTCTTGAAGGATCCCAGGATGATAGCTTCAACAACATTACTGGGGAGTTGGTTCCAGACCCTCACAATTCTCTGTGTAAAAAAGTGCCTCCTATTTTCTGTTCTGAATGTCCCTTTATCTAATCTCCATTTGTGACCCCTGGTCCTTGTTTCTTTTTCAGATCAAAAAAGTCCCCTGGGTCGACATTGTCTATACCTTTTAGGATTTTGAATGTTTGAATCAGATCGCCGCATAGTCTTCTTTGTTCAAGACTGAATAGATTCAATTCTTTTAGCCTGTCTGCATACGAAATGCCTTTTAAACCCGGGATAATTCTGGTTGCTCTTCTTTGCACTCTTTCTAGAGCAGCAATATCCTTTTTGTAACGAGGTGACCAGAACTGAACACAATATTCTAGGTGAGGTCTTACTAATGCATTGTAAAGTTTTAACATTACTTCCCTTGATTTAAATTCAACACTTCTCACAATATATCCGAGCATCTTGCTGGCCTTTTTTATAGCTTCCCCACATTGTCTAGATGAAGACATTTCTTTTTTTTTTATTATTATTTTTTTTAATTTAGTCGTTGCCAATTAGTTTTTTTTTATTATTTTCTCCCCAATTTGAAATGCCCAATTATTTTTTAGGCTCAGCTCACCGCTACCACCCCTGCACTGACTCGGGAGGGGCGAAGATGAACACACGCTGTCCTCCGAAGCGTGTGCCGTCAGCCGCCCGCTTCTTTACACACTGCAAACTCACCGTGCAGCTGCCTCAGAGCTACAGCGTCGGAGGACAACACAACTCTGGGCAGCTTACAGGCAAGCCTGCAGGCGCCCGGGCCAGACTACAGGGGTCGCTGCTGCGCGGTGAGCCGAGGACACCCTGGCCGACCTAACCCTCCCTCCCCCCGGGCGATGCTCTGCCAATTGAGCGCCGCCCTCTGGGAGCTCCCGTCCACGGTCGGCTGTGGAATAGCCTGGACTCGAACCGGCGACGTCCAGGCTATAGAGCGCATCCTGCACTCTAGCGAGTGCTTTTACTGGATGCGCCACTCAGGAGCCCAAGATGAAGACATTTCTGAGTCGTAGCAACTTCCCTTGAACAACGTTTAAAGACAACCACTCTAGGATCATGTATGACAATTGTTGGTTCAATCGGACCAATACATTTAACACAGAAACAAAAATAAGTGGTCACCAGATTAAATAGATTTAATTTATTCTGCCTCTAAGGCAGCTTATTTAGATTTTTTTTTGAAGAAGGTCAAATGAAATGAGAATGTGATTGTTTTTTTGTAATTGTTTTAATCTATTTGTATCACATACAGTACTCAACTATCAATGTGTGAGTGTGTATATATATACAGACATGCTCAAATTTGTTGGTATCCCTCCACAAAAAACAAAGAATGCACAATTTTCTCTGAAATAACTTGAAACTGACAAAAGTAATTGGCATCCACCATTGTTTATTCCATATTTAATAGAAATCAGACTTTGCTTTTGATTTTTTATTCAACATAATATTGTAAATAATAAAACAAATGAAAATGGCATGGACAAAAATGATGGGACCGCTAACCTAATATTTTGTTGCACAATCTTTAGAGGCAATCACTGCAATCAAACATTTTCTGTAGCTCTCAATGAGACTTCTGCACCTGTTAACAGGAAGTTTGGCCCACTCTTCCTGAGCAAACTGCTCCAGCTGTCTCATGTTTGATGGGTGCCTTCTCCAGACTGCAAGTTTCAGCTCTTTCCATAGATGTTCGATAGGATTCAGATCAGGACTCATAGAAGGCCACTTCAGAATAGTCCAATGTTTTGTTCTTATCCATTCTTGGGTGCTTTTAGCTGTGTGTTTTGGGTCATTATCCTGTTGGAGGACCCATGACCTGCGACTGAGACAGAGCTTTCTGACACTGGGCAGTACGTTTCGCTCCAGAATGCCTTGATAGTCTTGAGATTTCATTGTGCCCTGCACAGATTCAAGGCACCCTGTGCCAGGCGCAGCAAAGCAGCCCCAAAACATAACCGAGCCTCCTCCATGTTTCACTGTAGGTATGGGGTTATTTTCTTTGAAATCTTCATTTTATCGTCTGTGAACATAGAGCTGATGTGACTTGCCAAAAAGCTCCAGTTTTGACTCATCTGTCCAAAGGACATTCTCCCAGAAGGATTGTGGCTTGTCAATATGCATTTTAGCAAATTCCAGTCTGGCTTTTTTATGTTTTTCTGTCAAAAGTGGAGTCCTGCTGGGTCTTCTTCCATGGAGCCCACTTTCGCTCAAAAAGCGACGGATGGTGCGATCAGAAACTGACGTACCTTCACCTTGGAATTCAGCTTGTATCTCTTTGGCAGTTATCCTTGGTTCTTTTTCTACCATTCGCACTATCCTTCTGTTCAATCTGGGGTCGATTTTCCTCTTGCGGCCGCGCCCAGGGAGGTTGGCTACAGTTCCATGGACCTTAAACTTCTTAATAATATTTGCAACTGTTGTCACAGGAACATCAAGCTGCTTGGAGATGGTCTTGTAGCCTTTACCTTTACCATGCTTGTCTATTATTTTCTTTCTGATCTCCTCAGACAACTCTCTCCTTTGCTTTCTCTGGTCTATGTTCAGTGTGGTGCACACAATGATACCAAACAGCACAGTGACTACTTTTCTCCATTTAAATAGGCTGAATGACTGATTACAAGATTGGAGACATGTGTGATACTAATTAAATAAACTAATTAGTTTGAAATATCACTATAATTCAATTATTTATTATCTTTTCTAAGGGGTACCAACAAATGTGTCCAGGCCATTTTAGAATATCTTTGTGGAATAAGCAATAATTCATCTCTTATTACAGCTTCTTTGCTTTATTCTATGACATACCAAAGGCATGCAAGTATACATGATAAAATAGCTTTTAATTTCATCACTTTTCAGGAGGAATGAAGCATTATTTCAATGAGCTGTAAGGGTACCAACAAATTTGAGCACGTCTGTATATATATATATATATATATATATATATATATATATATATATATATATATATATATATATATATACTGAGCATCAAAAGAAACTTATCACTTATTTGAGCATCAAAATAAACTTATCACTTTGAATAAAATACACTAGATGTGATCAAAAATGACAAATTCTGTTTAGAGCAGGTGCAGTGACTTTTTATTGTGCTGATTAACAATTGATATTTTACTGTCTGAAGTTATGGGGGGACGGGGGATACTGTGAAAGGCTAGTAACGTGTGTGGCCAGCGTTGGAAGCAATACAAGCAGTACTTCTGCGACGCATGATTTGCACCAGGTTTCGGATGTTGTCTTGCGGAATCCTGGCCCATTCCTCTTGTAGTGCCTAGATAAGCATCTGCCTGTTCAGTATCTCTGAGCCCTAGAAGACACACATCTCCCAATTCACGGTCTGTCATTGACAGAGTGTGTCTGGTTATACCGTCTCGCCAGGTTTGAAATTGCTGGCTGTGAGCACCCAAGACGACGAGCCACAGCACTCTGCCCTCGTCCAGCCTCCAGCATGCCGATTGCACGAAGGCGCTGCTCTCTTGACAGACGTGGCATATTGTTTTTTTTTCTGTGATTTTCTTTATTGCTGTTATTCAAACTTGCAATTTAACAGCTGAAATCACTCCCATATCCAGTGTCCAATCAACTTTCTCACTACTTAGATGATTAAGTGCATATGCTTCAGTCATAGTCACTCAAGCGTGTCATGGTCAAGGTGAATGAGCGAGGGATTATAAAGAAACCAGAAACATTTTGTCAATGTCCATCATTTATATACTTTTTTTTTAAAATAAATGTGTTATACTAGTGATACGTTTCTTTGTATACTTAAAGAAATAAAACATGTTTAAAATATATTTACATTTCTTAGAGGGTACCTGTGGTGAACTGAAAGTGAATATAGACGTATTTCATAGCACATAGCACCGTGATGTAACGTGACAGCGTGGATTTCCACAATTGTCGCCTATCGCTACACCAGAAGGAAAGTTGTTTGCACATACATATTCAAATATCATGGATGAAGAGAATAATTCCAACACAATACAAATGGTACCTGTATGATGTGTTATTGTTAGACTACAGTAGTCTAATCTCTTCACACAGCGAGAGTGATGATTCAGATGAGGATAGCTGTGTGTTCATTTAGCAAGTCAGTGGATAAACCAATCCGCAATTCTCTGTGATTGGTTGGAAATATGAACGTTGAATGTTCATTTATTTGCATGACGCTGTACAGCTGCTTTTTAATGCTAGTTCCCTTTAGTCACATCAAGTGTCATTGTCCTGTAATAAGTTAGATATGGTAGTAACACAGGAGCCTGCATGAAAATACAATATTTTGTTACCGGCGTGGCGATGCTCAGGGGGAAATAATAGGACGAAATGAGCATCCCAAGAAAGGTTCTGGGGACACTGGGACCAGTGTTACAAAAGTGGGACATCCCATCCAAAACGGTCACCTTAACACTATGTACTTGTAGCAGGGTTATGATTTCACCAAGTTGTCCATAGGAACATCCATCCATTATCTGTAACCGCTTAATCCTATGGAGGGTCGCCATGAGCCGGAGCCTAACCCGGCAGACACAGGGCGCAAGGCGGAACTACTCGCCAGTCCATCGCAGGGCAACTAAGGGGCAATTTACCTAGCCAGCATATCTTTGGACTGTAGGAGGAAACCCAAGTGGAATCAAGCCAAGGACCCTTGAGCTGTGAGGCAGCAGCGCTAACCACCGCTCCACCGTGCCGCCCCTCCATAGGAACAGTGGATCTATATTCTGACAGTTATAAGGTACAGTAGACGCTCGTTAGTAGCAACACCTGGTGAGAGCAACTGCTGCTTACGAGCAACATTTCCCAGGAAACACTTTCCTTACCATTAAAAATCCACTCCGTAACAGCAACATAGCCGCCGCTGAACAGCAACATGTATGACTTTGTGACGTCACATCCTCAGCAGTCACCCTTATACAGAAACTGTGAAACTTCCAGTAATCCCTCTGTACAGTGCTCTTATCAGTTTACTTTCCAAGGCAAATTAGTGATCGGCTTGATCATTCCAGAGTTTATTTCTCGCAATGTGTAAAAAAAAAAAAAACTGTTCACTTTGTCGTGATTACAACTAGAAGAAAATACAGCTGTATAAGGATCATACAAAAGAATAGACATCAAAAAAGAGCAAGGGAAGTGAATGTAAGTACTGTACAAAGCTTGCTTATTGTATGCTATTATCTATAACAAAAACATTGTCAATGTAAAAAAACAAGTTAGAAAAACACAACAGCCATTTAAAGTGGTGATAGCAAACACAAAAGCCCAAGTTAGGAGAAGCAATGGGGCAACCTTGTCAAGCATCAAGCAAACAGTCACAATTTGAAAGGTGCTGGGGTCCAACATTCACACAATTGTTGCTTCTTTTTTTGATCGCTCCACTTTACATGAAATGCTCATTCCCTTATCTGGATTGTAACCAGAATAAAGATGCTGAGACACATGAGT
Organism: Acipenser ruthenus; assembly: GCF_902713425.1. Lineage (NCBI taxonomy): Eukaryota > Metazoa > Chordata > Actinopteri > Acipenseriformes > Acipenseridae > Acipenser > Acipenser ruthenus. Next base: position 10,236,090 of record NC_081216.1, on the reverse strand, counting down.
GCCAAGGAAAGTGCTAAACACAGACTGAAGTGTTCTTGGTTATCCTTACAAGCACTACTAAAGAGAGAAAGACAGACAGGGAATGGGAGAGGCCTCATCACAGGCGCAGACAAGTATGCTTTGGGAAGACACACTGACAACATGCAGGTAAGGCACAGGTAGATCAGGGCACACATGGGCATTTAGCCCATACATACAAGCAGTATATTTCCAACAATGAAGATGATGAACAAGACCAATAATGGCAACGAGTGCAAGGGATAATGAGAATGCAAGGTAAGTGTATGGGAAGTGACAGTTGATGGGGTAGGTATTGCAGATCCAGGGCTGGGGTGTTGGAGCCTTTTTTTTGGTTGTGCATTGTCAATGTTTTTTTGTTGCAGATGTGACTTTTGGGCTGATAAGGGAATGGTCACAATGCCCTTGAAGTTGTACAAAGAGTATTTCAATATAAAGTAGAGCGATCCGAAAAAGAAGTCAAGTTAGAAGCAACAATTGTGTGAATGTTGGGCCCCAGCACCTTCCCAATTGTGCCCATTTGCTTGATGCTTGACAAGGCTGCCCCAATTGCTTCTAACTTAGGCTTTTGTGTTTGATATCACCACATTAAACAGCTGTTGCATTTTTCTAACTTGTATTATTACATTGTTTTTGTTATAGATATCACTTCTTTTTTTACTTCATCAAATAATGAATAAAGTGAGGGAAAGATATTCGAGAATGTGTATGACAGACAGACATTACAAGAGAGTAATAAGTAGAGCAATATAAGTAATATCTTCCAGTGACATTGTGTGAGAAGTGCATCGTTTTAAAAGTGTAGAGCAGTTAGAAGCAGTAAGGAGAAATTAAACCTGGAATTGCTTTCATCAGAAAATACATTGATTGGGAAATTAATGCAGCTTAAATTGTAACAGGTGCATGTCTTTTTTCTGATCAAAAACTGAAACTCAGAGCAGCCGATTCAAATTCAGCGCCGTTCTGAGACAAGGGGAGGGGCAGAGCTACCAGCACAACAGAACACAACAAAGTGGAGACAGTTCTTCCAGCGACATTGTGTGAGAAGCGCATCATTTAAAAGTGCAGAGCAGTTAGAAGCAGTTTGAAAGCAGACTGACAGATGCAGAAGCTAAACTAACCTTAAAAAAAATTAACATGGTCTTCAAGCCAGTAATCTGTGACACCTGCATGATGTGGGAAATCCGAGAAAACCCAGCAGAGCTCAACCTAGTGTGTGTAAAGTGTCGCACAATCCAGGACTTGCTAGTAAGTGAGCTAGAAATGGAGCTGGAGGAAATGAGACAGCAACAGGAGCTTGAGGAGCTGGCACACCCACAATTCATGGAAATCTGCACCCCTAGCAGACTGACAGCCATCAGGGAGATGGAAGAGGGTCAAAACAGCTGGGTTCAGATAGGCAGAAGCAGGGAAAAAAAGAAACTTCGTCAAACACAACCACCAGAAATCAAAACATCCAATAAATTTGAGGCACTTCAAAATATAGATGGTATTTTCTGGGATACTGTCGGTACCTTGCAAAGGAGCATACGGACAGCTGGAAATACATAATCAGAATGCATGACTGAAATCGTGGTGCACACAGGAAGGCTTCATCTTTCTTGAACATTGGAGCACATTCTACAACAAGGACTATCTATATAGACAGGACGGACTGCACTTATGTAACCGATATTAACATCTGTCACTGAAGGAATACATTTAAATTCTAGCCGCTACGCCACTCCCCAATATTAATAGGGAGAAAAGGAAAATCTTAATTAAGGTTATTTTCTATAGGGCAAGGACTTAGTTTAATAGTAGCATCACTTCCCAAACACAGAACCCAAGTAAATGTATACAAAGTTTATTAACACAAAGGCAATTCCAGTTAAAAACTATTTAAAATGTAGCAGCAATTGTCTAGAGTTAGCAGCAATGATATTAATGTATAAAAATGGTTTCAAATAGCAGTAATCACAATGTCACAGCAATAGCTACATATAGCAACAATAGTCAAATTACAATTAAAAGGCCCAGCCCTTAGTAGCAGTGTGATAACACGGCAAAACAGAAATCAATTATCAAAAATGGTGCTTAACACAATCCAAACGTTCAAGTGAAAAAAATAAAGAAAGAAACAACAAAACGAATCTCAAATACAAGTTGTCCCAACAGGGAAATAACACAAAACAAAATACATGAAGTGCACTTCTAACTATTAAGCTCTGGTACTTTAAACTACAGACTATCACGACTACCCGTGGTCTGTTAATAAAATGCACAATCAAACAATCACCTTCAAATTACTAGTTTGAAACACACACATCATTGTGGTTGCAACAACTAGAACAATAGTTAAAAGATAAACAAAAGCACAAACACAATACACCTTCCCTAATATGGAGCGTGGAGGCTGGAGTTGTTGTTAATAATTTGAATTTGGTACTTATCTCTACAGAATGCTTCAGCTGTCGATCTCGAGATCACCAATAATACAACCGGCAAAAACAGAGAACGTCTCAATACAATCACACAGAAGCGAGTTTTCGAACACTCGCGGCGGGTCAGTGAGCTGCAGGCGCTGTCTGTGCATAGCTCCTGCATGCGTATCTGGGAGGATAGCAGCAGGGTGTCTCTGCGCAACAACCCTGCTTTCCTCCCCAAGGTGATCACAGCCTTCCACATTAATCAGTCTGTGTGGTAAATCCTGCCCTGCCTTCAGGGTGTAAGCTCACACCGCTACCATTGGGATATGCGGTCCTGATGCATCCCTCATATGTTGCCGTTCCTTCTCCCTCGCGACGGCTCTGGTATACATTATCCCATACATAATGTCGTTGGTGGTCGTCTTCGAATTGAAAGGGAACGTTAGGTTACTTACCATAACCCTAGTTCCCTGAAAGAGAAGATGACCACCAACCGCAAGGTTGCACGGGTTCGATAGAAAAAGAGAAATGGCTTCCTCAGGATGAAAGTTTTAATCCCTTGGTGGGCGGGACCGAATGCATCATCCCAGGAAGGGGCCTATTGGCAGCTCTGGTATAGAGAGCTCAGCAATTACCTACCCAATGGGCAGGCATATCCCATACATAATGTCGTTGGTGGTCGTCTTCTCTTTCAGGGAACCAGGGTTATGGTAAGTAACCTAATGTTTACTGGAGTTTGGGTCTATTTATTTTATACGTTTTGTAAGTTTTCACAGCTACATTAAAAACACGGAACGTAGTGACAGAATTTGGAGTGCTTTTTAGTGGGCTTGCCACACCAACTCAGGTAATAGAGGCCACTGTATAATTAAACATTTATTTTATTATTGCTGGTAGTAGTTTATGATAGCAATTTAATATAGCGCCAGTGCAAGAATACACAAGAATAGCCCTCCCACCCCCAAAATAAAAACAACAAACAAACTAAAGTGTTCGAAAATAAACTAAAAGCTGTCTAGCTTTAATACACTTTATTAATACTTCATTTCAATTACAATTTTAAAGGTCAGAGGTGTAAATCAGTTTACTACAGATTTGCCATAAAAACATTTACCACAGATATATTAAACTTATTATTATTTGTTTATTTAGCAGACACCTTTATCCAAGGCAACTTACAGAGACTAGGGTGTGTGAACTATGCATCAGCTGCAGAGTCACTTACAACTACGTCTCACCCGAAAGATGGAGCACAAGGAGGATAAGTGACTTGCTCAGGGTCACACAATGAGTCAGTGGCTGAAGTGGGATTTGAACCGGGGACCTCCTGGTTACAAGCCTGTTTCTTTAACTGGACCACACAACAACCTAGGTTTCTTAAATACATACATTGTAACAGTAACAAACCTTAATTCAAATCAGGCACAGCATAGACTAAATATTTTTAAACGACAAAGAAAGATTAACTTCAAAGAACCGTATAACTATAATGAAAACAACTTTTTTAGTTAAACATACAATGAATGTGTTTATTTTCTATGTGGTATACACAATGTATATACTATGTATTAAATAAACAGGAGACATTAACTAATTATATATATACGTATACAATTTAAATACGAGAGTGCAATATTTAAACATGTGAAGTGCTCAGCTTTCAGAGTGAAGGAGAGGAGAGAAGTCATCGGAAAACACCTCATCTTGTTTGAACTTGTTTCTCACAAGTCATTGTTTTGCTGTTAAAACAAGTCTTTCACCATTCCCCCAAACTGTCTTTTTCTATGGAAACAGGATGCTGGCTCAATTCTTAGAAAACTTATTGTGGAATTATCGCATATTGCCATCTATTTTTTTACCCATGTGCAAGATTCTCTCCGCCATATCGTGTGAATGCACAAATCTAAAAGTATTGACATTTCAGATTAAATCTCAAATTGTTAACACATTTCAGAGCCAATATAAAATGATTAAAACATATCAAAGTCAATATAAAATTAATAAAACATTTCAGAGTCAAAATAAAAACCTTTACTAATATGCTGCCTCCACCCCTACAATACAATTGAATGGCAGAACCATTCAGATTGTGGTTTCATTATAAATAAGGCTATGACTGGTTTGATTTGTACAAATCCTGACAGGCAGCTGCGACATTTAGCAGACCCACAGGAGATATTTTTGTCAAATTGTATTTTATTTTCAACAGTTATTTTCAGAACTAATCAATCACTATTGATTGCTGTAGGCTGCCCTAGGCTATATTGTAGGCTGTATGTCATAGTGGTTAGGGATCTGGACAAGCTCCTGCTGTACCCTTGAGCAAGGTACTTTACCAGCATTGCTCCAGTAAAAAGAAAAACTGTATAAATGGGTAAATGTACAAATAATAATGTGATATCATCTTGTAACAATTATAAGTCATCTGCTAAGAAATAAAATAATAATAATAATGAATAATATATTGTAGCATCCACACTAAAATAATAAAATATGTTAGTGCCCTGCAGGCTGTGAGTGACCAATTGCTTCCAAAATTTTAGGACATGTGTAGGGGGGTTTAGTCGCAAAATGATAGTTTGAATTTTGTTTTTGTCTTGATTTAAAAAGATCTCTAGTTTTCATATTGACCTGACGATGTTCTGTTTTTAATGTTTATTACTATTATTTTTACTTTTAAAACATTTGCGATCATAACAGAAACATACTAACTTCTAGATTTGTTTTCTCCTAAGATAACATATTAGCAATGTGAGACACATGTAATTTGTCTTATTACCATGTTAGGAATGTACTTTTTCAGGGATTTAAAGTTGCATAAAGAATATCATTTTTTTATTATTATTTTTGGTTTTTCACTTTATTGTATATTAAAGATCTGGTAATGTTAGAAAGCTAGATTAAAATGGGCTATTGGGTTGGTGCATGGGTTAGTAATAATACAATACTTTGTTTCCTTTTTCTTATTAGGTTCTACATGTAATTTAACAAATGTTATTTGAAAAAGCATCAGCTGCAGAATTAAAAAAAAAGATATATATATGTATATATAGATAGATAGATAGATAGATAGATAGATAGAGATAGATAGATAGATAGATATAATTTATTTAAAACATATATATATATATATATATAATGATTTCCATTACACAAGAGTAGATGTTAAACTTCATGTGATCCATCTGTGTCTCCATCCATTTGCGCTTCCTTCCATATGATGATGTAGATATCCTTCTGTCTGATATATATATATATATATATATATATATATATATATATATATATATATATATATATATATATGTGTTTTAAATAAATAATATTTATCCTCTTGAGACCTAAAAATCTGTTTTATGTTATTATGGTGTACCCCAAATCACCTCCAAAATGTGGGCTTTGGCCAACGGACTATAACAGTGAATGAATACAGCCTTGCTGTTTTTTTATTGTTGTATTATCTTGGCAGACACCCATATCCAGGTCCTTAACTACTGCAAATGAAACCAATCAGACACCAAGGTGAATACCAAGGAACAGGGAGTGCTGCATTGCTTGCCTACGCAATCAACCTTATATGCAAATTTCTGATTTCTGATATGATGAGAAGTTCAAGAAAGGACACTCCTGATTGCATCACAATTCAAACAATTCAGAGTAAATCTCAAATTGTTAACACATTTCAGAGTTTGTTGGGTTTTTTTTGGAGGGGGCGGTATTGATGTATACTTAAGCGCAGTTGGATGTTGGCAGTTTCTGTATTGGGAAGATTGTCACTGTTTTGTTTATATTTTTATACTGATTTATTCTTTTTCATATGTTTCTAGTGTGCTGCTGCTATCATTTATATATATATATATATATATATATATATATATATATATATATATATATATATATATATATAGTAAAGGATTGCACCACTCTCGGGTTCGTTGCCCCTTTAAAAATAGACCCCACACGACAGAAATGGATTTTTAAGCGCTGGTGCGCTATGTTTAATAAACAAAAAATAAACAAAATACAAAACAAACACCTAGCTCTGTACGAGCACTAACTAACACACAGGAACACCCTGGCTAACACGGGACAGCTACGCTGTTTCCCCGTCCTTACAAAACACACTGGTTTGAAACAGCACTTACACTTTCACTCCCAACTGCCAGGAAGCAGAGCACCCCTTTCTTTTATTATTATTATTATTTATTTCTTAGCAGACGCCCTTATCCAGGGCGACTTACAATCGCAAGCAAATACAAATACATTCAAGTGTTACAATATAAGTCATACAATAAGAACAAGAAATACAATAATTCTCAAGTGTGACAAACCACAATTCAATAATACAGCAGATAATAGTGAAAGTTACATCAGGATATGATTAAGTAGTGATAGTTACATCAGGATATGATTAAGTACAAAATACTACAGATTAAACACTTGGGAGATTACAATATTCTGAGGTACAGGATTAAATGCAGTAAAATAGGGGGCAGATAAGCAGCCTCGAGCAGACTGCCTGCTCTCCTTTTAAACCCCACACCTGGGTCTAATTCCCCAATAAGCCCAGGTGCGGATGATCATTAATAAAACAATTAAACAATTAAATTTAAACAATAAACCAAAAAGTGCATTCTCACATGTTTCTTTTGCAGGGAGGTTTTAACCCCCTCCCTGCTGTCTCTCACAACCCGCTATCTTACAATATATATATATACAGTACTGTGCAAAAGTTTTAGGCAGGTGTAAAAAATGCTGTAAAGTAAGAATGCTTTCAAAAATAGACTTTAGATAGCCTTTTTATTCCTTCGCCGTCCTGTGTGCATTGCACTTAGGCAAAAAAAAACACGTCCTTAGACAAATAACATTTGCAAAAAATGTCTCCAAAGCGGTTAACGTTCATGTTTACTGTTCAAATGACAACAATGTTTTAATCAGCCTATCAGTGTGTCTGTACTGGCTTTTCTGTGACCTGTACTGTACAGTAAGGGGTGGGACAAGGTCAGTGTTGCATTGTTTTGATTTAGGTTGCTAAAATCTTGTTTTCAGCATTGGAGATAAAATACCAGAAATGGACAAAAAGCAAAAAAAGCAAAGTATATTTCGGTGATTGATCGTGTCAAGATATTTCCCAAAGAAACTGTACATACAGATGGAGGGAATTGTTTTGCACATTTTTTAATGTGTCTTTGGAGAAAATACAATTGATTGCTATTTAGCTTCAGAATCATACATTAAACAAATGGCTACTACAGGGGCTGCTGAACAGAACGTAAAATAAACAGCTTTCAGAAAACAAATTGGACAGTCAGCACAGACAAAAAGTATTCCTGTCGGTTGTAGCCAAGTTAAATCAGTACTACAGGAACGATCTAGCACAGTCACCTCGCTTCAAACAACTTGCTGCTTACTTTTTAAACAGAGTTGGAATTTTAGACCTGAATAGGCACGTTCCCTTTCAATCTTAAAATGTCAACCATTACGAGTTGGGAAATGACCTTCAATGCCCCTTTATCTAATCTCCATTTGTGACCCATGGTGATAGGCTCCGTTTTCGTGAGAATCTCTTTCTCTTCGGAGACTGTTTCTCCCCGGAAGCCGGTTTGCCCCTTCCTTTGGATGCGATGGTAGTTTCTCTATAGTCTAAATCACACGGCTGTGTGGTTTTGGCGGCTGAGAAGCAGCGGCTGCTGTTTCCAGCCTCGGCCATTTTGGATTTTGCCTCAAATTATTCTTGTGTCTCGGTTTGAGGTCCACGTTCGCGTGTTGTGCCCAACCAAGTTGTTTTTTTGTTTTTGGGTTTTTCCAAAAAAAAAAAATAACCCTGTAGAGTGCTGTGCCTCAGCTCCGGCTCCAGCACATTTACTCAGGGCGTAGCACTTCCTGCATAGCATTTTGGGCCTTTTTCAGTGGTACATAGCACTCCTGTGCATAGTACCCCGTACATCCATCGGTACTCCGTGCCCCGTGCTTTACCCGGTGCATAGCACTCCCGTGCATAGCCCCGGTACACTCAGCACACCCAGTACATCCCCGTGCACTTCCTCAGTGTCCCCGTGCCTGGTACACCTCGGTACTTATCACCTCCTTGCATAGCACCAGTGTCTTACCCAGTGCTTGGTTCAGGTGCATAGCACTCCCGTGCAGAGCACCTCACCCAGTTAGCCATCCATACAATGTCATTCCACGATTGTGTGAGATGTGGGGCCAGCCTCCCCCAAGTGGACGGCCACAAATTGTGCGTCCGATGCCTAGGCGCTGATCATGCCTGGCGAGCGCTGGCAGATCCCACCTTTTGTGCTGTGCGCGCAAGCTTTCAAAAGAGGTCCAGGGCTAAGAGGGCAGACCATGCTGAAGGTCGTTCCACCTCCTCTGGCTCTCCAGAGCACAAGACCACGAAAGCAAAGAAGTGCAGGCACTCGCCCAATGCAGATGTGTCAGCCTTATGGCCACAAATGATGCAGCTAGCAAGCATGGTTGCAAATCAGCAGTCGTTGTTGGAGCGTCTTGTCAATTTGACAGCTCCCCCTGCACCCACTCCGGCTTTTGGGGTACTGGAGACCCCCTCAGCTCCAGCACTGGTCCCTGCTCTCCCGCAGTCTCAGCTGATTGGGGAGGAGCAGGACGATGTGGTGTCCCTGGCTGCCTCCATGGAGGAAGATGAATTCGAAGGGGGAACGGAGGACCCATCCTGTTTAGAGGGCTCCCCGTCTGAGAATATGGCTCCTAGCGGTCCGCTGGCGGATGAGCTAGCAGCCCTTGTGAGTAGAGCTGCTGCCCGGGTCTAGATCCCTTGGATTGAGGAGATCCAGGTCCGCCGATCGGTTTTTGAAACCTTGGTGTCAACTACACAGCGCTGTAAGCCCCTCCCGGTCCTCCTGGATTTTGTGGAGGAGTTGCAATCTTCGTGGGGGCAGCCCAGCATCAGCGCCCACTTGCTCCAAATGGGTGGAAGCATTGTATGCCCTCCAGGGTGCGGAGAAGCTGGGACTCCAGCATTTCCCGCCCGTTGATTCCTGGGTGGCTGCTTTAGTGCAGACACCGACTATTTCAACGCTGTCCCGTGACTTCTCCTGCCCAAATAAACAGTGTAGGGTCACTGAGACACACTTAAAAAGGGCATACAGCGCGGGGGCACTGGCAGCGAGACTAGCAAACACCGCTGGTTTGCTGACTGTGTGCCAATCGCAGCTGCTACAGGACCTGTCTGCCCAGCCTTCTCCTCATTTTATTAATAAGCTGAGGTTGGTGAATGACTGCTGCTCCACATAGTTCGGCACAGTGGCCAAGCTATCGGACATAACCTGGGAGCCCTTGTGGTTGCACAACGCGGACAAAGCGTCCCTGTTCAACGTATCCATCTCCCCAGGCTACACCTTCGGGCCAGCCGTGGAAGAGATGCTGCAGTGGTCTCACCGTGCGAGGGAGTCGTCAAAGCAGCTCACAGAGCTGCTTCCATGACCCACATATACCCAGCACCAGGGGCAGCAGCGATGGAGACCCAGAGCTGCTGCACCACAGACCATTGTGCACACTGTCCCAGTGGCTGCTCTACCTGGGCCAAACAGGCAGTAGCCCCGCAACCGACCCTCGGCAGCGGCGGGCAGTGCCCGGCAGACACCCCAGCAGCGCCCTCAACAGAGGCAGCGCCAGCCAAACACAGCCCAGCAGGCTCAGCAAAAGCAGCAGCAACCCTGACGGGCTCCGGCCTCAGGCAGTGCACCCATTCAGCCAGCACCACCTTCTGGCATGGAGGCAATGCATCACCGACGCGTGGGTGCTTGCAACCGTCCACTCCGGCTACTCCCTCCAGTTTCGAGCCGGACCTCCTCCCTTCCAGGGGTTCATGAACACTTTGGTGTCCGACCCCGCGCAGACCTCTGTCCTCATGCAAGAATTGGATAGGACGTAAACCCCTTCTGTGTCTCACATGGCTCTAGTGACAGAGCATCTTACCCGGCTGGGGCTCACACTCAACCTGGAGAACAGCTCCCTGCAGCCGGCATGAGTGACGGTCTTCCTGGGGATCCGGCTGGATTCCTGCTCCATGACCGCTTCCCTGTCGGCCCACAGGGTAAGCGCATTGCAAGCCTGTCTGTCCCTGTTCCATCTCAGACAGTCAGTGCTGTGCCAACGGTTGCTAGTTCTACTGGCCGCAGCCTCCTCTGACCTCCCTCTCTGTCTCCCCACATGCGCCCCTTGCAGGCATGGCTCAATGCCCAAGTAGTTCATCCAGCCTGAAACAGACACCGCCGGCTGACAGTGTCTCGATCATGCTGGCGTGCCTTGAGCTGGTGGAAGAATCCTTGCCACCTCAGCGAAGGAGTAACTATGGGTGTAATATACCGGAGAGAGGTGCTGACCGTGGACGCCTCCAACCTTGGTTCTGGGGCAGTTTGGAATGGCAGTTTGGAATCCAGACCCGTGGGGTCTGGACTGGCAGGTGGCAGTCCGTCCACATCAACGCGCTGGAACTGAGGGCAGTGCACCTGGCCCTGCACCATTTTCAATCAGTGCTGCAGGGCAAGCATGTACTAGTGCGCACAGACAATACCACTGTCGTGGCATATGTCAATCGCCAGGGGGGCTACGGTCCCCAGGTTGCACCAAGCGGTGTTCCAGTTGCTTACCTGGGCACAACCGCTTTTTCTGTCCCTCAGGACAGTCCACCTGCCGCGGGTTTTGAACCAGGCAGCAGACCTGCTGTTGAGTGGGGCTCCTCGGCATGCCGAGTGGCGCCCGCATCCCCAGGTGGTAGCCATGATTTGGCACGGGTTCGGCAGCGCGACAGTGGACCTGTTTGCCTCAGAGGAGTCCACACATTGCCCTCTGTGGTTCTCGATTCAGAGAGGCGGGGGCCCTCTGGGAATCGATGCCCTAGTCCACAGCTGGCCTCAGGGCTTGCTGTATGCCTTCCCCCCTCTAGCGATGATACCGTCCTTCTTGAAGAAGGTACGGAACGAGGGCGCGAGGGTCCTCCTGGTTGCGCCGCACTGGCCCAGGAGGATATGGTTTACTGCTCTAAGCCAGCTCATTCAGGGACAGCCGTGGCGGATCCCACTACGCAGGGACCTTCTCAGTCAGGCTCAGGGCCATCTGTGGCACCCGGGGTCAGTCCAGCTGTGGGTCTGGCCCCTGAACGGGAGCGTCTGAGTGCCCTCAGACTCTCAGACTCCGTTATAGCCACACAACAGAATGCTAGAGCCTCTTCAATGAGGTCTCAGTATTCTTGTAAATGGAGGATTTTCCAGGAGTGGTGCTTGGCGAGATACCATGACCCCACTTCCTGCCCCACGTTGCCTCTGCATTCAGTGGACCCAAAATACTTGTCTTTTAAGACATCCTTTCTCCTGACTGTCACCACAGCCAAACGTGTCAGTGAGTTACAGACCCTTTCCACAGAGGGTTCCTGTTTGCGCTTTGCCAGCAGCGCTAATAACGTTACTTTACGCACTAACCCAGCTTTTCTGCCTAAGGTTGTTTAACAGTTTCACTTGAACCAGTCAGTGGAATTGGAGGTGTTCCACCCGCCCCCCTTCTCCTCTGAAGCAGATCACAGACTTAATACACTCTGCCCTGTCAGGGCGTTGAGGTGTTACATTGATAGGTCTCAATCATGGCGACAGACAACCCAGTTATTTGTGTGTTATAGGTCGCGCACTCAAGGTCAGGCACTTTCCAAGCAGCGTTTGTCGCATTGGATAGTGGATACGATACGGCTGGTTTATGAGCTGGCTAACCTACCCTCTCCAAGTGATGTTACAGCTCACTCCACTAGAGGGACTATGATGTCTTGGGCAGTGTTTCATGGGGCATCCCTACCTGACATATGTAACGCTGCGGCATGGACCACACCGCACACGTTTATAAGGTTTTACCAACTGAATGTGGCTACTTCAGTGATGTCTTCTGTGGGGTCCAGAGTCCTTGATGTAGCTTGCCCTCTTGTGCAGCAGCTTTCCAGTTAGGCTCGTGCCAGGGCAAGGCTTGTGGCTGCTTTGGCTCACTGCGACAACTTGGGTATACATTTCCCAACTTGTAATGGTTGACATTTCGAGATTGAAAGGGAACATTAGGTTACTTACCGTAACCCTGGTTCCCTGAAAAAGAAATGCCAACCATCAAATTTGCGAGGTTGCTAGCTCGCCTTCATTGCCATACAGAATCAAATGGCGAAGGTTGCTGTGTGACGTCGCTTCTTGTTCCAGAATGCAACAGACACGTGGTCACACCGGGCCTATCAGGCAGCTTTTTAAATATGTGCTCAGGTCATGTGACACGTGTGTCATTTCCCAACTCGTAATGGTTGACATTTCTTTTTCAGGGAACCAGGGTCATGGTAAGTAACCTAACGTTTCTTTGTTTTGACTTGGTACTAATAAAATAAATTATTGGATGGGACAAATAACATGACAACGAACGTGCTGCATATATTGCCTTTATTAAGGTATTTACCCCTTGGGTAAATGAGTTTTGGGGCTGTTTCTAATCGATTTCCACATCTATAACTTGGCAAAGCTTTGCCTTATACATTTAACCAATTCAGTGGATGCAGAACATGCAGTCTCAATGTATGAGCAGACAGAGAATGTCGGCAGCAACTGCAGGGGGATGCTGCATGCTTGCCTTTAACAAATGACAGCACTCTGTTTTAGTAGGAGACGAGTATCACTATTTTTAGACTTTATAGTGTTCTGAAATACTGTCCACTTAGGTTTATTTAATGTTTAACAGGTCCGCGAAATGTCAGCGAAATCCTAATTTTATTCCACAACCTACCCGTGAAAAATACATAAATTTACCGCGATTTAAGTAGACCCCTAGTTATAAGGTAGCTTTTCATTTGACCTTAAGGAGAGGTCAGGGGTAACAGGCAATGACATTTATTTATAGAGGATATATGGTATGTCCATGCTGTGACCAATGAACACCATCTAGTGGACAATTTTTGTAAGCGCATACATGTGTTCCTATATGTGTTCTTTACCAACCATGACCCTACCTGCACTCTCTAAGCAGTTATAAGCCACTTTTGCATTTGACCTTAAGAAGAGGTCAAAGACATTTTTGGTAGAGCATATATGGGTTCCTATATGTGTTCTATAGTAACCATGATCCTATCTGCACTCTACAAGGAGTTATTAGCCAGTTTTGTAAGTTGATGATGTCATCCAACGTGGCCGTCATGTTTTTTATTGTAGCAACTTCCCTTGAACAACGTTTAAAGACAACCACACTCGGATCAAGTGTGCCAATTTTTGGTTCAATCGGACTAGTTGTTTTAGATACAAAGGTTTTTGTAAGCCAGTTTTGTATGCTGATGATGTCATCCAATGTGGCTGCCATGTTTTTTACCGTAGCAACTTCCATTGAAAAAGTGTAAAAGCCAACCATCCGAGAAGAAGGTCCATCCGAGAAGAAGGGCCTGGAAGCCTAATAATAATCCTAACAATTACAATAGGGCTCCAGCAAAAAAACAAAAATGAACAGTTTTTTCACAATCGCTTTAATCTTATTGTATAACCCCACTGTAATGCAAACGTGGTTTTTTTGTTTACTTTTTTACTTAATCATTAGTAAACAAGGACAAACGTAGAAAAATAAACAAGCAAAGCACGGCACTGCAATGCAAAACTGAGTTCAATTCAATACTGTTAATGTGAACAAAATCACCACTCAGGCAGCTTTGTTTAGATTGGATGTCAGGATACTCAAAAAGCTTCAAGCATCTGAAATCACGCACATTTAAATACACTGGTTCAGCAGCCCTGCTAGGGGCCTTGGAATCGAGTTTTGCATGGGTCTCCCTGGGGCAAACGCTGCCCCTGAGTCAGGTGTTCAGAGTCGCAGTGTTTATGGAGTCCCTGGTACCATCACAGTACTTCACTGTATCATTTTATGAAACTCATGACATTTCCGAGCTGCGCATGACTTCAGAATTCCCCACACAGGGACTTTTTTTTTCTGTGTTCTGAATGTCACACACAAGATTTCCAGAGATCATGTTTGAAAATAAAAAAAACAAGCTACAATCACATTAAACTACACCGGTAACACTTTGAAGAAACTGCCTCATTGCCCTGGTCTTGGTTAAAAACAGCATCATTTAAAAGTGCTTCTTTAACAGCTTTCAGAGAACACATATATTTCCTGTCTATCTTTGCATCTCTACTGCTGAGATTATCTGGGGTTCTTTATGGGATGATGGACGACTGTAGGCAGTCAGGATTTAGAGATGAAGAAAGGTTCATTTTATGCTTTTATATATCAGCGTAGGCAAATAAGCAAATAAGAATATTCTGAAAAAGCTTACAATGCATTCAAAATTATATCCATCTACACCCATATATGCACAAAAAATATGAAACATATCAGATTTCAAACTGATGTTATATGAAATACTTTATTTTATGATAACTTTTTTTTTGTTGCTGTTCCTAATAAACAAATGATTTCTGAATCCTTCAAGACTGGGTTGTCTACAGAACATGTCAAACTAACAACTTCCCACGACACAGAGCTGTTGATGTTAGTCCAGTTTAACATATATATGCAATAAAGTTTTTGTTGTAGTGATATCAACCCCCTTTTTTTAGAAGGTTAAGGATCATGAAATCACTAAAACGTGATAATATAATATCGAGTGCCAGCAGTGCCTAAGTACAATTCCCGTGTAGGCGTGGCACTGGCTTCAGATTCCTACATACTCAGTACAAACACCCGATCAGTGTTTATTACATCACCAGCACAGGTACAGCAGGGACAATGGCTTCAAGAGGTAAAGGAACATCAACTGGACTCGCTGGTAAGAAATTATCATATTCTCCTATGAATGTCTTACAAATTAAAAACAAAAACACATTTGTAAATAGATATTCTGAACTGCATGCATAAGTTTTGTCTAAAAAATAAATAAATTAAAAAACAAAACTAAAGAAACAATCCTCATCAAAACTAGGATCTCCCTCCGATAGGGTTGAACCCACATTTGAAATAAATCAAGAAGGTTTGTTTTTTTTTTTGGGGGGGGGGGGGGGGGGGGTTGCAGGTAAAGGTGGGCATTATACAATGTAAGAATTTATAAATGAGAGAAATACGTTTTATGACAAACACAGTTTTAGTAGTTGATTAAAAGGGTTTGTTAAAACGTTTTTTTTTTTGTTGTTTTTTTTTTGCAGAAATGTAAAGTTTATGGTCTATTATAAATCATGTCAAATTTTTTTTTTTTTTTTTTTTTTCTTTTAAAGTAACCTAAAGCCGGAAAAATATGGCAAACCTGTCGATATTTTGCAGCACTTCAAATCTGCATATTTTTCGTAAACATTCGGCAATTATTGGCGTGTGACGTATATGAAGACCTACACATGAGCTACCTGCCGCAATTACCATTGACTTAAGTGTGAGGAGTGGAGCCAAAGTGAAGGTTTGGGGTTAATACGCTCTGATGTTGCTTTCGTAGCAGTTGTTATCTCTGAAGTCACTATCATGACTGACTGACCTATAATATTTTTCTATTTACAAAAAACTTTCAATGATTTCCCTACAGTACTTATAAACGGCTATCTATTACTGTTACACAACATTACAAGTGTTATACTTAAATTGTACAATGTATTTCACACATACCTGATTTGTTACTTATTTAAACAAAATAAAAACAACATACTATGATCTATCTAATTATCTATATATCTATCTATCTATCCCAATGAGAAACTTCAGGAATAATACAAACCAATAAAAAAATGCATTTCACTAAAGCCCCTAACTATTAAGTTAAGTTAAAATTATAAGTTATAAGTTAAACTATTAGCTATAGAACATTTGTTTGTACGAGATTGTGAAGGGTAGGTTGATAATAAAATTGGTATATTTGTTAGTATTAAAATGGTTGTCATTTGTTTGTTAACGGGTCAATTTGGCTGAAAATGTAAGCAGGTCTTGGCCAAACCATAATACATCTTAGTTTTCAATTTAAAAGAAAACGGTTTGCTCGTTAGGCCAGAACTGCGCATACAAGAAATATTGCAAACGCAGCTGCTATGGCAACAATAACCATAGAAACGTAACCAAGCCTATGACGTGTTCAGCAATCATGATCAAATGTAAAAAACACTTATACTTTGAGTTCTAAGCAATAAACTGATAACGTGGACGTGGCGGACCGACCCCAAAGCTATACCCCCACCCCGCTCAAAGAGCGACGACGGGGATAAAAATCTATGGGCAGTTCTTGTGTATTATATTTTGCTAAACTGCAGTATCGTCGGTTGGTTAACCTGGTCTATATTCATGGATTGACGTTGCTCTGTGAAAATGTATCTATATGAAGAAACACTTCTTTCAACATCCACAAAATTGGTCAACTAACAAATATATTTTAGCCTTTCTTGCTGAATTACGGAAGTGCATTGCTGCCATACATAAAAAAAAAATAAAAAAATTAAAAAAAAATGATATCATGTCTTTACGTGATGATTATCCTGTAATTTCGTGATAGGGAATTATCACGTGATAACAAATTAACACGTAATTACGTGATAGGGAATTATCACGTAAATTTGTGATAGGGATAATTATGGGGGATTTTTCAGTAAATTCAGTTGTTTCAGTAAATGCGCTGTAAGTAGGATAATTATTATTATTATTATTATTATTATTATTATTATTATTATTATTATTATTATTTGTTTATTATTTGTTTATTTAGCAAACACCTTTATCCTGCTTAGAGGAGAAACCTCAGAATGTACCACAGGGATCAGTATTAGGTTCTCTGCTATACCTAATCTACATTAATGATTTAGATTCTGGTATAGTAAGCAAACTTGTTAAATTTGCAGACGACACAAAAATAGGAGGAGTGGCAAACACTGTTGCAGCAGCAAAGGTCATTCAAAATGATCTAGACAGCATTCAGAACTGGGCAGACACATGGCAAATGACATTTAATAGAGAAAAGTGTAAAGTACTGCACACATGCAATAAAAATGTGCATTATAAATATCATACGGGAGATACTGAAATTGAAGAAAGAATCTATGAATAAGGCCTAGGAGTTTATGTTGACTCAGAAATGTCTTCATCTAGACAATATGGGGAAGCTATAAAAAAGGCCAACAAGATGCTTGGATATATTGTGAGAAGTATTGAATTTAAATCAAGGGAAGTAATCTTAAAACTTTACAATGCATTAGTAAGACCTCACCTGAACTTGTGTTCAGTTCTGGTCACCTCATTACAAAAAGGATATTGCTGCTCTAGAAAGAGTGCAAAGGAAGAGCAACCAGAATTATCCCAGGTTTAAAAGGCATGTCGTATGCAGACAGGCTAAAAGAATTGAATCTATTCAGTCTTGAACAAAGACGATTACACGGTGATCTGATTCAAGCATTCAAAATCCTAAAAGATATAGACAATGTCGACCCAGGGGACTTTTTTGACCTGAAAAAAGAAACAAATTCCAGGGGTCACAAATGGAGATTAGATAAAGGGGCATTCAGAACAGAAAATAGGAGGCACTTTTTTACACAGAAAATTGTGAGGGTCTGGAACCAACTCCCCAGTAATGTTGTTGAAGCTGACACCCTGGGATCCTTCAAGAAGCTGCTTGATGAGATTCTGGGATCAATAAGCTACTAACAACCAAACGAGCAAGATGGGCTGAATGGCCTCCTCTCGTTTGTAAACTTTCTTATGTTCTTATCCAAGGCGACTTACAGACTAGGGTGTGTGAACTATACATCAGCTGCAGAGTCACTTACAACTACGTCTCACCCGAAAGACGGAGCACAAGGAGGTTAAGTGACTTGCTCAGGGTCACACAATGAGTCAGTGGCTGAGGTGGGATTTGAACTGGGGACCTCCTAGTTACAAGCCCTTTTCTTTAACCACTGGACCACACAGCCTCCTACGTAACCCTAATAAGCACATGTACTGCCCCAACTCACGAGTAAATCCTTTACCAGCTTTGGAAAAACGTAACTGCGATCACATCTGTCCAAGCATAATGTTTATGCTGTTCTATAAACCTGTTGTTGAATTAAATAGATGCTGTTTGTTTTAAAAATATATTTTTGGTTGTACCATTAATTTACTAAGAGTATACAAACAACAATAAACAAGTTTCATATGACACACTTGCAGAAATTGAATTTTAATCCAGTGTCACTAGTACATGGAAATGAAAGACCAGATCATTCTGAACATAGAGAAAGCTTCCATGCGACCCAGCGTTGCAGTCAAGAATTGTGACGTGATTAGAAATGATCACATAATTACGTGATAATTCCCTATCACGTAATAATGTGATAGAAGTTTTTTTTAATGTATGGCAGCAATGTGCTTCCGTAGGAAATAGTGTCATGTAATTCTAATTCTGGCAGGGCCCACATAATAATAATAATAATAATAATAATAATAATAATAATAATAATAATAATAATAATAATAATAATAATAATGTATTTGTTTTATGTACAAATATTACAAGCAAAACCAGCAATCCTATATAAAAAATATGAACATTATAGACTGGATGTGTGCTGAGCGAATATTTAAATAATTGACACCGAATATGATTATTGTTTGCGATTCATGGATTAATCTCTTAATTTCACTTATTTATTTTTTATTTAATAATGCACAAAAAAACTATAAATCAAACAAAAGGCACCCCCACTAATGATGCTCTGTAATCTCCTCTCTCCAGTGCTGGTTTGGTTGTCTTACTCTGTTGATGGTCTCCATCTAAATAGCAAGTGGCAACTCACTTAGTCAACAACAATGTACATTGTCATCACAAAATGCTTTCTGGCTTAACTCTGAGATGGTTAGCTTATAATATGCACAAATAACTACAGTAAAATACTATTCACCTAAAATGTCTATACTATATGTCTGTTTTGAGCAGTACACAAATATTTAACCTTTTACCTTGAAATATGCAAAAATAACTAACATACACTTCACTTAAAGTTGCAGTGAATAAGATATTAATATCATTTAAAACTATTTAATTATTTTGAAAGACATTGAAAAATTGCAGATTTTTTAATATTTTAATTGTAATATATTTTTTTAGCTTTTGAAAATGTCTAAGTAAAATGAACAGTCTGTACACCCTGCATAAACACTAACACAGTCCTGAACTAACTCTGAACTGCATGCTACGGTAACGCTGTTAGTTTTTTTTTTCCTCCTTGCATCTATTTCTGTTACTGCTTCCAGAAGCCATGACTGTAGAAGCAAAGCTGAGTGAATGAGAGAGAGTGTTTGCATAATGCTCTGTGTAGCTGTTGGGTTTACTATAGAAGAGGTGATGCAGCACTAAAAACAATCCTTTACCTTTTCATGATGCTTCTAATGATCTGGAGTGGTTCAGAGTATATTCATTTAATAAGAAGTTATTTCTCCACCTGGCATTATTTGTGCCTGCAGAATCCTAACTGAATCCAAAATTCAACCCTGCTGTCACATCCTGGACGCTGACGTCACCACCCACGCCACTCAAAGCCATCCTTGCCACAGGAAGTAAGCAGCTCTTTTTTGTTTTGCAGCGTCTAGTAAGCAGGGGCAGGACCAGGGCAGGTCCTCTGAGCTGAGGCTGGTGCTGCTTGGGAAGACAGGAGATGGGAAGAGTGCCTCTGGAAACACCATCCTGGGCAGTAAGAAGTTTGAATCTAAAATCAGCGCCTCCTCAACAACAAAGAAGTGTAAGAAGAAAACAGCTGTTGTTGCTGGGAGAAAGGTTTCTGTGATCGACACTCCAGGAATCTTCAACACAGATCTCTCTGAAGACGAGGTTAAACTGGAGATTGGGAGATGCATCTCCCTGTGCTCCCCAGGACCCCACGCTTTCCTCCTGGTGATGCCGTTGGGTCGATACACGGGGCACAAGCGTGAAACAGTGCAGGAAATCCAGAAGATGTTTAGTGAGGAAGTTATGAGGTACACCATCATTCTGTTCACTAGAGCGAATGAACTAAAAAAGGACGAGACTATCGAGGAGTACCTTGAGAGAGGCAGCCAGGAGCTCCAGGAGCTGGTTAAAAAGTGTGGAGGGTATCACACCTTCAATAACAAGGAGGAGAATCCCACCCAGATCACTGAACTACTGGAGAAAATAGAGAGCATGGTGGCTGTGAACGGAGGCAGCCACTACACTGATAAGATATACCAGCTAGCAGAAGCAGTGATCAGAGAAGAGTGGGTTAGTAAAGGAATAAGCAGAGAAAAGACCGAAAAGTCCAACAGTTTCATTAGGGCATTGACCATACTGACAGGAGCAGCAGTGGGAGCTGGTTTGGGGATCTTATTGGGAGGGGGGCTAGCATGTATTGCAGGTGGGGCAGCAGTGGTACCAGGAGCAGCGGTATTTGGGGTATTAGGAGGAGTATGTGGAGTGTCAATTGGATCAGAAGCATCAGGGCCAAGCGATGCAGTACAGAGAGTGATTAAAGCACTAGTAGACATAAAAGAGGCAGCAGTCAACACATTAAAAACAGTACCTGTGCCTGAACACGGCAAGAAACAATAGAAGCAGTACGTGCCCCTGAATGCAAGTTTACCATGGTGAATTTATCAGTGTTTTCACACTTTTCCCATGGCTTTGCTTTGCTTTTCAAATGGTTTGAACATGCTTTGCTATACTGTACCATGGGAATACCATGATATTCCATAATACATGTTTACTATGGTTAACCATTGTAAGAGGTTCGATTTCTTCTTAAAAATAATTAATCTTCTTCAGGTAAAGTTAATCAAAAATAGTTTATTCAGGAATCAAAATGCAAACAGGAACAAAGAATCCAAGGTGATGCATCAGTGAGCTCACATAGAAGCTGTTCTGAGCTGGCATCAGTGCAGATGTTATTTACTTCTGAGCCGAGCTGAGTCTCTTCGTACAGCACAGATATAGAGCTAGCTTATGTAATTTCCTTGACCAAATGTGGTCTTATTACCCTAGAATAATGCATGGTGTGAGACACAGCACATTAATACTTAACATCTGCGTTTCTTCTTCATTTTACCAATGTCAGCAGAAACCCAGATAACAAGAAGTTACATTTCAGGCAGCATAGTGCTATACCCACGCATCACAAGGTCGAACGACAAGGCTGGTGATTGCAAACACTGATGTGCACCAGCCATGTACAGCTTGATGTTAAGAGTTCATTAACCCTGCATTGATTCAGAGCAGGGTTAATGAACACAATGTTTACAGACAGTTTCAAAGATTTCTCACTTCTTTCATCATTTAAATGGGAAGCATACGTAACAGGTTGTATAATGAAAAGGAATAAAGGCTGATGAAACAATAAGAGCTTGTGCTATTTAACTGGAACAATGTGTACCCTGCCCCACACACGGTGCGTACTTATCAGAAAAAGCCTGCGTGTTCCAATTGTATAGTGTATTATTATGAGTTCCATGACACTTACTTTTGTTAAAAGTGACAAGCTATAACTTTAGGTAAGTGGTTTTAGAACCAGTTTTAATTGGTTTGATTCTGGTTTGTACATAGGCTTAAAACAGCTTATTAAGCAGAAGCAAAGGTTTGATCATCCCTCCGAGGTCACAGCTGCACTCTGAGTTATGAAAAGCCAGTCACTCCGACATGGGTGTATTTGGGGCCACATGCCAAGCTAAAGAGCTACAAGGTCAGGGAAGCACACAGGCAAAAATCCTTACACCATGGTCCAGTATAGTAAAGCACAGTGAAAGCATGTTAACATTGGAAAAGCAAAGCAAAACCATGGAAAAGGTGCAAAAACACAATAATAAATTTACCATGGTAAACTTTCACAAGAGCAGCTTTGCGTATTGAGAATATATTAGAGCACAACACTGAGAACCAGTGCAGTGAATTCTCATTGAATTCCACATTCCAGTTTGAACCGATTCTCTTCCAGATGGAGGTCAGTGTGTCTGGCAGACATGAAGTGAAAGAGAGATCATGATTAGTAATGACTGGGTTTATGAAACTGGGCTTTCATTTGTTTTTATGGACGTGTTTTTTTTAACAGTATTTTCCGAACAATCTTTCAGTTAATAGTTAAAATAGCTAGAATTTATAGGTTGAATACAATTGTACAATTTTATGAGCCAAGTAGCAAATTATTTTGAAATTTTCATTGTTCATCTTGAAACATTCAGTTGTTTGACTATTCGATGATTTCACCTGAACTATAAACAGCAATGATACAACTTCATCTGTCTGTTGATCTTTGCTTCTGGTTCACATTTTCATTTCAGCTTTTCAGCAGCATGATAAAATGCAACACTGTTTCGTGTCAGTGTGCTCGTATATTTCATTTAATCAGATAAAATGGAATCTAATGTATTTTCATGGGGGCTATCGGGGTAAACATGTTAAGAGTTCAAAGTCTTTTTTCTTACCATATCCCACAGAGACAAAAGACATAACTTGAGTTTTTATTTTCTTTCATTCAGTTAAAAAAGTAGTTGAAAAACATCTGCTACTATCGTGATAATCAGTGTATGGTGAAAGAGTGGGCTCACGACTATTGTGATAATCAGTGTATGGTGAAGAGTGGCTCACGACTATCGTAATAATCAGTGTATGGTGAAAGAGTGGGCTCAGGACTATCTTGATAATCAGTGTATGGTGAAAGAGTGGCTCACGACTATCGTGATAATCAGTGTATGGTGAAAGAGTGGGCTCACGACTATTGTGATAATCAGTGTATGGTGAAAGAGTGGCCCAAGACTATCATGATAATCAGTGTATGGTGAAAGAGGGGGCTCACGACTATCGTGATAATCAGTGTATGGTGAAAGAGTGGCCCAAGACTATCATGATAATCAGTGTATGGTGAAAGAGGGGGCTCACGACTATCGTGATAATCAGTGTATGGTGAAAGAGGGGGCTCACGACTATCGTGATAATCAGTGTATGGTGAAAGAGTGGCTCACGACTATCGTGATAATCAGTGTATGGTGAAAGAGGGGGCTCACGACTATCGTGATAATCAGTGTATGGTGAAAGAGTGGCTCACGACTATCATGATAATCAGTGTATGGTGAAAGAGTGGCTCACGACTATCATGATAATCAGTGTATGGTGAAAGAGTGGCTCACGACTATCGTGATAATCAGTGTATGGTGAAAGAGTGGGCTCACGACTATCGTGATAATCAGTGTATGGTGAAAGAGTGGCCCAAGACTATCATGATAATCAGTGTATGGTGAAGAGTGGCTCACGACTATCGTGATAATCAGTGTATGGTGAAAGAGTGGCTCACGACTATCGTGATAATCAGTGTATGGTGAAAGAGTGGCTCACGACTATCGTGATAATCAGTGTATGGTGAAAGAGGGGGCTCACGACTATCGTGATAATCAGTGTATGGTGAAAGAGGGGGCTCACGACTATCGTGATAATCAGTGTATGGTGAAAGAGTGGCTCACGACTATTGTGGAAATTTACTATCGTTTCATCCCTAGTGTCACTGTGCCGTGTATTTCATTTAATCATTTTCATGGGGGCTATCGGGGTAAACATGTTAAGAGTTCAAAGTTTTCTGTCTTTTTTCTGATTATTATTAGCACAGTTTTGTTAAAAATGAACTTTGTATTCTGCTTTACAGTACAATTTAAGAGTGTTAATATCGTCACTGTTCTTTCAATTATATTAAAACTCAATAAATAAACATGTGTGATTGATGTGTGTGCTTCTTGTGTTCCCTGCAGACAGACACCTGCCCCCCATCCCACAAGTCCTCTACCTTCTATCTCTGACCGGCTTCATGTTACTGGGATTTCTCTGACTCTCAGACACGTGTCCTGCTGTCTTTTCAGATATTGTCAATACTCACTGAGAGGAATTGCAAGGAACCACGATTTAAGAAGAACTATTATTATCATGTTTCATTTTAAAAGAGTCTCATTTGAAGTGCCTTGTATAATTCCTCTACATAGTTAATGTACCACATGTAAAGAATTAGTTATAATCAACCAATCAATAGGTAGGTAGGTAGGTAAGTAGATATTCTCACTGAGAAATGCAGAACATTGGACTGCATTGCACGTTGAAACTGCATGTTTCTGGCACTGGTTGTATGTCGAAGCAAAATTTGAACATTTAGCACTTGGATAATGCTTAAAATTTGAAACTGTAAACTGTTAACACCCAAAGTACTCTTACAAAAGTTCACAGTGGTAAATCTGCAGGGTCATTTTGCAATCCCCCCCCCCCCCCGATGTTTTTCCCACAGTAATAACAAGCATTTATCATATTGTATTTAAGCAAGGTTTACCATGTTTTTAAATATGCTTTACTATAACTCTCTGTGCTTCCCTATGCTTTACTATATCTGTGATTTATCATGTTTCCCTATGCTTTACTGTACCTCTCTGCTTTACCACAACTCTCTGTGCTCTACAATTGTCACATGTTTTTTTTGGCATTTATTTCAGATTTGTTGTAATTCTCAGTGTAGCATGGTATGCTGGAGAGTAATCTCTTTAAGTTTCACAATTCATTTCCTTTGTTTTGCCAATCTCAGGGTTGTGGCATCTGGTGTTTACAGTAAGTGTGGGTTTGTAGGGTTATTCCCAAGAGACAATTAACATCTGACTCAAAGTGAAACTAAGTATTTATTTAAAGGTAGAATAGGAGCAGATGCAAAATATCATTCAACACATAAAAATGAATTCTAACAATGTTAATACCTATCAATACTACAAGCATGATCACATTTGCTAAAATAGCTTCAATAGCAGAGACTCAAAGTTACCTTCTTAACAACTCTATGTGATTCAATTAGCACAGCATGGATACCTCCGTGCCTGTATATCCTAAAGCGATCTGTCTCTTCCTTAAAAGTTCTTCTAAGCCCGGTTACAACCAGGAATCGTCTATCTAGGCTTCCGACGATGTAGACTGTGTTTTTCAGATCTTAAAGAGCAACTATCAGGGTTTTTAAAAAATCACTTATCAGTCCCTACGTGTTGCTTCAGCTGTTTAAAGGGTACATCAGCAGTACATGAAAAACAAAACATAAACTATCCCACCTTGCTGTTCCGAATGTATTTGGTCATTGTATAATAATCAGTTTGTGCCCAAACATCTGCATAATGCTACACTGCCAATGTCCAAAATTACTCTTCTGGAACATCTTTTTGAGCCAAAACAAGTTGCCTTCCGTATGTACTCAAAGGAAAACCTCACATATACTGGCGCATGCCCAATGAAGTGTCATATACGCTCTATTAGTCTGTGTGGAAACACTCTAGTCTTTGTGACAAACATACGGTCCATCTAATTTTCTGTAAGGAAGGTGCTTTTGTTTTGTGTAGTAGACATTTTTCAAATTGTGCATGTTTCCTTCACATGTTGTATTTTTAATGTTGCATTCAATAAAAAAAAAAGTCTTAGATATTAAATAAACTTAGCAAATCAGATTTGGAAACGATGTATTTCCTTTCGGGAATGAGGTCTTTGAGCATGATCCAAACTAAAAATATAAATATTGCATTTTTTTATTCTTTAAACAGCTGAAGCAACACGTAGGGACTGATAAGTGATTTTTTAAAAACCCTGATAGTTGCTCTTTAAGATCGTCGGAAGCCTAGATAGACGATTCCTGGTTGCAACCGGGCTTAGAAGAACTTTTAAGGAAGAGACAGATCGCTTTTAGATATACAGGTACAGAGGTATCCATGCTGTGCTAATTGAATCACATAAGAGTTGTTAAGAAGGTAACTTTGAGTCTCTGCTATTGAAGCTATTTAGCAAATAGGATCTCGCTTGTAGTATTGATAGGTGTAATAGGTTGAAACTAAGCACTGTCTTTTTAAAGAAGAAAAAATATTTTTTTACTGTTTTGGCAGGAAGATATTGTATCCGATCAGCGTGGATGAGGAGCGGGACAAGAAGGATTGGACTGAAGCAAGATGGAGGATTATCAGTAGGGTGTACAAGAAAAAGAAAAGTGTAGGAACAATTCAATAATTGATCATTTAGAGTTTATCTGGGTTGATTAGTTCTCTTATTAATAATATTTGATTGATGTGTTACAAAGATCGAGGATTTACTATGAAGACACATACACACGCTAGACACAAGGAATGTTTAATCAATAGTAGTATTTTATTAAGTACACATAAATCAGAAAAGTCATAAAGTAAATCTCTTGTCTCTTTTACTGCATTCATGCAGCTAGCAGGGCAATTGAAATATGACACCGCCTATCACCTCACACACCAAGCAGCCACTTCAACAGCCAAGCAGGCTGTGATGTAGCTAGTAGCTTGCTCATACACATACACGCCCACACACACCCGCACACAGCCTAAACTGAAATGATGCAGACAATCTTAGAATAGATCTGTGGCAAAGTGGTGAATACGTGCAGGCCCGGAAGAAACAGACAGACAGAAACAGCGAGGTTGGTGAAGTTGAGCCCTTGGTTGTGCTCAGCATTTAATAAACAAAACAAGAGAACACAAAAACAGGACACGGCACTCTACGCCAAAATAAAATAGACAAACAAAACGTACTAAACACTAAACAGACAAACGAACAAACACGGTGAGTGAAAACAACTATCTATTTTTTATTATTCTTTTCGTTTATTTTAACTCCTCTCCACACCCGTTCTCCACTCACGAACACCCAACCCAGAGTGAGTGCTACGTGTCTCTATATATACTGTTGTGCTGGGATACAATTAATTATTCACTTGAATCCCAGCACGTGAATTCATTACGTGCAACCCCGTGCTCACATATTATTACATACTTTAAATGCACGTGCAATCCCATGCCTAAATATAATTATACAATTTAAATCCTCATGCTGCACACACCCATTTATATCCCGTGTACCAACTACAATACACCAACATTTACACACAACACGCAACATACAACACAGAAACGCACACAAGGGCAGGGCACATTGCCACAAGATCACATTAAGCTTATGAATGGTATATAGATTAATGGTATATAGTATTTTTTTGGCGGTCATCTTCTCTTTCAGGGAACCAGGGTTACATCCATAACCTATCGTTCCCTTTCAATTCGAAGATGACCACCAAAACAATACTTTTGGGAAAGTATACCAAAGCCGTCGCAAGGGAGAATGAGCGGACAGCACACGAGGGACATCTCGTTACCGCCATCTAGTGTTGGTGGTGTGAGCGTGCAACCTCAAGGACCCTTGTGCCTAATGAAGGTGCAGAGGGATCTACCACATTGAGTCGGTAGAATCTGATGAATGTATGCGGAGTAGCCCAGCTAGCCGTAGTACAAATATCAATCAACGAGGCACCTCTGAAGAGGACCCATGACGTAGCCACACCTCTGGTTGAGTGCGCGGCCACCCTGCCAGGTGGGGGTAGGCTGGCATTAGTATATGCAGTAGAAACCGTGTCCACAATCCAGTGATACAGTCGCTGCTTAGAGAGGGCTTGGCCTCGGGTCCTTTCACCATGACAAACGAAGAGCTGGTCAGACTGAAGCAGCGCTCTCGTTCTTTTCACATAACATCTCAATGCCTGAACTGGGCAAAGAGAATTTAATCTCCTATCTGACTCCTCCATGAAGGGAGGGGGATGGAAAGCCTCTAATTCCACTGACTGATTCAAGTGAAAAGCTGTAATCACCTTAGGGAGGAAAGCAGGGTTTGTGCGCAACGATACCGTTTCCATTGTCCCAAATACTGACCCGTTTAGCGGAGGTGATAGCTAATAGAAAGGCTGACTTCATAGAGAGATACTTCAGCTCTATGGGGGCCTTAGTGAGAGCCTCCAATACCACGTCTAGACTCCATTCGGGGAGGACGTAACCACCGAACACCCTTTACAAAACGGCTAGTATATGAGCGCCCGGGGATACTCAGTCAATGGGGACATGGCATGCCAATATGGCTGCTAGGTACACTTTTAATGTATAGGGGGATTTACCCGCCTCTAACAGATCTTGCAGAAACTGTAAAATAATTGCTATAGGGCAATAGATGGGATCATGACCTCTGGTCATGCACCAATTTTGTGCAGGGATGTCCAGTGACCCGACCAGTGTCCGCAGACTCCTCTGCCTTCCCAGACCGCCCCCCAACCAGAGTTGGATGTGACTATCGTCAGCACTTGACGGTTGTGTATCACTCCCATCATTACGCCTTTGCTCAGATGAGAGGCTTGCCTCCACCAGCATAGTGCTTCCCAGCATAGGCGAGAAACGGTCAGCCGACAGTGTTTGTCGCGCTTGGGGTGTAGCTGAAAGGCACTGAGCCAGGCTTGGAGAGGGCACAGGATGGCTGATGAAGCCGTGGCCATCAGACCCAGTAGTTTTTGGCACAATACCAATTGTAATGTAAACCCTTGATGAAACAGGGCCAGACAGTTGTGAATGGCAGCTACTCTGTTGTCTGACAGGTAGGCTCGCATCGTAAGGGAATCAAGCCAGAAACCCAAGTAGACTGTACTTTACACCGGAATTAATTGGCTTTTGGATGAGACCCAGCCTTGACAGATGCTCCGTCACAGTCGCTGTGTGGGCCACTGCTCCTTCCTGGGACTGGGAACAAATAAACGGTTTTCCAGGTAATTCATTACCCTGATCCCTTGCAGCTGCAAGGGAGCTAGGATGGCATCCAGTGCACCTTGAAAATGTGCAGGGGCCTAAGGAGAGGCCAAATGGCAGCACGGAAAACTTGAAGACGCTCCCCGAAAGGTGAAGCAGAGATACTTCTTGTGCGCTGGACGGATAGGAACATGAAAATATGCGTCCTTCAGGTCCACTGTTGTAAACCAGTTGCCCGGCTGGACAGACTGGAGGATGTGGCGATGTGTGACCATCTGGAACCTCCTCTCCCTCAAGAACCTGTTGAGGTGTCTCAGGTCTGGGATGGGGCGAAGGCCGTCACCCTTTTTTGGCACCAAGAAGTATCTCGAGTAGAACCTCTCTCTTTAAGAGGTGTGTTCTACGAGACAGATGGCTTCCTTGAAAAGCAGTGTTTTTACTTCTTGTCTGAGTGCCAAGACCTGGAGAGGGTCGTTCACAGATGTAACCATGATCCCTCGAAAGGGAGGAGGTGCAGCGCGTAACTGGTGTGTACGGTGGCGAGCTGAGACCCCATGTCTAGCACTTCCCCATCCTTGCTGACGGCCCCTTGTATTAGCTGTTGCAGAGGCCTGGATGCGGTGCCTCAGGTCACCCCATGGTGCCCTGGGGATTGGAATAGTCCGGGTTACCGTAGTAACTGCCGAACGCCATTGTCTCCCCGTTCCTCGTGCCGGGGCATGGGACTGGAGCATTGCAGCCACCTGTCGAGATGCCTCTCGCTCTTTGTGAGAGCGTTGCAGTATCTCATCTACCGCCATTCCAAAAGTATGGCCAGGGGAGATAGGCGCATCCAATAGGCAGACTTGTCCGCACTAAGGCTGCTACGGTGGAGTCCACTAAAGGGAAGTGTGCCAGCTCCATCACCTTCCAAGGGAACTGCAGAAAAATCACACAAATGGAAAGAGGTTGGTTTATACTCACCCTACCTACCTGTTCGTGAAAGGCAAAAGAGACCCATGCAGTGACTATTTATTACCTCGTGAGGCGGGACCGAGGACGTCTCTCCGCGGAGGGGCCTATCAGCAGATTTGATATAAAATGCTCAAATCAAGGAGGCATATCCCTAAAGTATTGTTTTGGTGGTCATCTTCGAATTGAAAGGGAACAGACTTGAAATGAGACATTGCAAACAAGATTTTGTGTAGTAAATATTGTTTTTCTATTTGAACTTAAAGGGAAGCTCCTGGTGTTAAAAGGTGAACTGGTTTAAGTGAAGTATATTTTTTGTGAACTATACTGCTTTGAACTGTTTTTTGAAACGGGACTGTGTATTCTGAGGTACCTTATTGAAGAACATGCATTTTCTGCACATTATTTTTTGTATTCATTTTTTCCTTACAACAGAACGGTGCTATTGATTTTTTTTTTATTATTTAAAACAAACTGTGCTACTGAACCTTCTCTTGTGAAAAAGACCTTGCCAGCGAACTTTTATTTTTTTAAAGACAGATTGTGACATTGGATTGGACTGAGCTAAAGAGAATTTTTTTTTGTATGGATTTTTTTCTAAAAAAGGGAACAAGTAGGGTTAAAAAACTGAAACAGTAAAGGAAAGAAATGCTGTGTTAATTGTACTAGAAAAACTGTTTACACTGCTATTGTTTTTTTGTGCAGTGAAGGTGCCGATTGAGTGTAGGTGTAACTGTGAAATGTTAAAGCTTTGAGTGTTGAGATTTATCATTCTTAACTGAGGGGTTTATAAGCTGACATTATTGTGTAGTTTGGGGTATAACTCTGATTACTGAGATTTGGTTTGGGTAGCTGTCACCTGACAGAAGGGGACCAAATTTAAAGTTCAAGCAAGACTTGCAGATTTCTCTAGTTTTTCTCCCCAAGTGAAAACAATTGCTGTTTGTGGAAAAAACCAATAACACAAAAATCAAAGCAAAGTTTTAATTTTATTTCATGCTGCAATAAAGAGTTTTTTTTGTTTACAGCTGTTGAGTTTTGAAGCTAAGGTTTCTGTAAACCGCTGTTTACGGGTTATCTTTAAACAAAAGATAAAGACAGCAGGATACGTGTCTGAGAGTCAGAGAAATCCCAGTAACATGAAGCCGGTCAGAGATAGAAGGTAGAGGACTTGTGGGATGGGGGACAGGTGTCTGTCTGCAGGGAACACAAGCAGCACACACATCAATCACACATGTTTATTTATTAAGTTTTAATATAATTCAAAGAACAGTGAAGATATTAACACTCTTAAATTGTACTATAAAGCAGAATACAAAGTTCATTTTTAACAAAACCGTGCTAATAATAATAATCAGAAAAGACAGAAAACTTTGAACTCTTAACATGTTTACCCCGATAGCCCCCATGAAAATACATTAGATTCCATTTTATCTGATTAAATGAAATATACGAGCACATTGACACGAAACAATGTTGCATTTTATCATGCTGCTGAAAAGCTGAAATGAAAATGTGAACCAGAAGCAAAGATCAACAGACAGATGAAGTTGTATCATTGCTGTTTATAGTTCAGGTGAAATCATTGAATAGTCAAACTATTGAAAGTTTTAAGCTGCTAATAATTCAATACCTAGGTCCTGGCCCTCAAAAGCAGACAACTGTATACAACTCATAAATTCTAGCTGTTTTAACTATTAACTAAATGAGCATTACAAAAATATTAGAAAACAGAAAAATTATGTTACAAACACGCACGCCTACATCTACTTCTGCTCTTGTCTGATCACTGCTTCTGCCTGCAGGTACATCTTGTCAGTGTAGTGGCTGCCTCCGTTCTCAGCCACCATGCTCTCTATTTTCTTCAGTAGCTCAGTGACCTGGGTGGGATTCTCCTCCTTGTTATTGAAGGCGTGACACCCCCCACACTTTGTAACCAGCCCCTGGAGCTCCTGGCTGCTCTTAAGGTACTTCTTGATAGTCATGCCCTTTTCGAGATCATCCGCTCGGGTGAACAGAATGATG
Organism: Acipenser ruthenus; assembly: GCF_902713425.1. NCBI lineage: Eukaryota > Metazoa > Chordata > Actinopteri > Acipenseriformes > Acipenseridae > Acipenser > Acipenser ruthenus. The sequence goes on along the minus strand of NC_081216.1, from coordinate 10,204,135 downwards.
GTGTACCTCATAACTTTCTCACTAAACATCTTCTGGACTTCCTGCACTATTTCCTTCTCTTGCTTTGTGTATGGACCCACCGGCATCACCAGGAGGAAAGCGTGGGGTCCCGGGGAGGACAGGGAGACGCATCTCCCAATCTCCAGTTTAACCTCGTCTTTAGAGAGATCTGTGTGAAAAAATCCTGGAGTGTCGACCACAGAAATGTGTCTCCCAGCAACTACAGCTGTTTTCTTCAGGCACTCCACTGTTAATGAGGAAGAGCCGGCATCAGATTGAAACTCTTCTCTGCCCAGGATGGTGTTTCCAGAGGCACTCATCCCATCTCCTGCCCTCCCAAGCAGCACCACCCTCAGCTCAGAGGACCTGCCCTGGACTTGCTTACTGGATGCTGCAAAACAAAAAAGAGTTGATTACTTCCCTCCAGAGATGAGAGTCCTGGGTTTGAAATAGTGCTGTAGCGATTCACCGGTACAGAATAGATAGGTTCAGTTCAAACGATACGACATCAACCATACCGGTACAAAACTACACAAATACATGGTAACTCACTAAACACAGTAATGTAGGTCACAGTGTGTTAAAAATGAAAGCAGAGCGGCAGAGGATATTGTTTATTGCAGTGCATTCTTCACAGCATTCGAGTTAAAAAAACAAACAAACAACGTTTTAACTTAAGATGATGAAAACGTGAACAAATATAAACCTATAACGAAAGCTCCCTAAAGCTTAACATCAGCAGTGTGGAGTAGTGGTGAGGGAGCAGTGTGCAGTAGTGGTGAGGGAGCAGTGTGGAGTTGTGGTGAGAGAGCAGTGTGCATTTGTGGTGAAGGGGCAGTGTGTGGTAGTGGTGAGGGAGCAGTGTGAAGTTGTGGTGAGGGAGCAGTGTGGAGTTGTGGTGAGAGAGCAGTGTGCAGTTGTGGTGAAGGAGCAGTGTGCAGTAGTGGTGAGGGATCTTGACCGGAGGGCCGTGGGTTCAAATCCCAGTTGGGAGTGGGACACTGCTGCTGCTGTACCCTTGAACAAGGTATAAATGACCTCTTTTACACCTACTCGGGTGGTTTTACACAAGCAAGATATCCGACCCGTACCGTGAAACTCCAGCCTTGGACGTATCTGAATCTGGCTCGGGGCCGAAGCAGGCCATGGGCAGGGTTACTGCATTTCGTCATTACATCAGTCAGCATTCATGACTGAAAACAAGTGGTGTACAGGGTTCAAGTTCAAAGTAAAGAGCGTTTGGGGAACGAAATAATCACTACTTTATATATTTTGTGATGACAGAAGAATCGTAAGCAAACTGTGTTATTTATTTTGTGACACAGTGTAACTTCGTTTGCAGCTCACAGAAAAGCTTTCGGCACTGTCCTTTAATTTTACCATTATGATAGTGTTTCACTTTAATCATTCCATGTAATACCTCATTTATTTAAAATACATAATGTTTGCAAGTACATTAACGGCTTAAAAAATATATAATTGGAAGGGACATGTTTGTGTTACACAATCACATGACATACAGCATTTTTAATCACAAAAATCGAGTTCAGCTAGACTCTCACAGTGTAAAATGCAGCTACATACAATTGATAAAATGAATGTTACATAGGGCCAGATCTTTTCATAAAGACTGTAATAAAGCCAGTTGATGTATTTTATACACTTGTTTTTATGACTATATTTTAATAAAAACAAAGCAAAATACATTCTTCATTTCCATTACACAAGAGTAGATGTTAAAACTTCATGCTGATTTGGTTCATAAGAACATAAGAACATAAGAACATAAGAAAGTTTTGTCGTGGAAATTCTAATAAAAGGAAGAGAGACTGCGAGTTCCAAACACACAGGCCTTTATTTCTTAAGTTTGCAAACTGAAAACACTCTCAACACACAGGGTGCTAGATAATTATCGAGCAGTGTTTCAACATACAGAGTTAGATCAGTTTCTTATATACCTTAAAACTGTCAGCAAGGCAGAGGGTTAGCCAATGATGATTCAGGTATTAGCATATAAGAGAAAACTTATAACTATGCATACTTGGCATAAAACTAAGCAAGCAGATAAAAAGGATGGGTGGTTTGGGTATACGTGCAAAAAGACACGTCTGGCTCATCCCTTTTTTCTCACAGCCGCAGCTGCAGTGTAGGCATCTTGCAGTTCCTTATCTTTAGCATAGCATACAAGGTTATGTGACCAAGGTTATGGGAGTACAAAATGCCAGTACATTATGTCGAGTCAGTTCTATTTTCTGTAACATTTCTATTACAGTTTACAAACGAGAGGCGGCCATTCAGCCCATCTTGCTCGTTTGGTTGTTAGTAGCTTATTGATCCCAGAATCTCATCAAACAGCTTCTTGAGGGATCCCAGGGTGTCAGCATCAACAACATTACTGGGGAGTTGATTCCAGACTCTCACAATTCTCTGTGTAAAAAAGTGCCTCCTATCTTCTGAATGCCCCTTTATCTAATCTCCATTTGTGACCCCTGGTCCTTGTTTCTTTTTTCAGGTCAAAAAAGTCCCCTGGGTCGACACTGTCTATACCTTTTAGATTTTGAATGTTTGAATCAGATCGCTGTGTAATCTTCTTTGTTCAAGACTGAATAGATTCAATTCTTTTAGCCTGTCTGCATACGACATGCCTTTTAAACCCGAGATAATTCTGGTTGCTCTTCTTTGCACTCTTTCTAGAGCAGCAATATCCTTTTTGTAACGAGGTGACCAGAACTGAACACAATATTCTAGGTGAGGTCTTACTAATGCATTATAAAGTTTTAAGATTACTTCCCTTGATTTAAATTCAACACTTCTCACAATATATCCAAGCATCTTGTTGGCCTTTTTGTAGCTTCCCCACATTGTCTAGATGAAGACATTTCTGAGTCAACATAAACTCCTAGGTCTTTTTCATAGTTCCCTTCTTCAATTTCAATATCTCCCATATGATATTTATAATGCACATTTTTATTGCCTGCATGCAATACTTTACACTTTTCTCTATTAAATGTCATTTGCCATGTGTCTGCCCAGTTCTGAATGCTGTCTAGATCATTTTGAATGACCTTTGCTGCTGCAACAGTGTTTGCCACTCCTCCTATTTTTGTGTCGTCTGCAAATTTAACAAGTTTGCTTACTATACCAGAATCTAAATCATTAATGTAGATTAGGAATAGCAGAGGACCTAATACTGATCCCTGTGGTACTCCACTGGTTACCTCGCTCCATTTTGAGGTTTCTCCTCTAATCAGTACTTTCTGTTTTCTACGTGTTAACCACTCCCTAATCCATGTGCATGCATTTCCTTGAATCCCTACTGCGTTCAGTTTGAGAATTAATCTTTTATGCAGGACTTTTGTCAAAAGCTTTCTGGAAATCTAAATAAACCATGTCGTATGCTTTGCAATTATCCATGGTCGATGTGTCATCCTCAAAAAAATCAAGCAGGTTAGTTAGACACGATCTCCCTTTCCTAAAACCATGCTGGCTGTCTCCCAGGATATTGTTACCATATAGGTAATTTTCCATTCTGGATCTTATTATAGTTTCCATAAGTTTACATATGATAGAAGTCAAGCTTACTGGTCTGTAGTTACCTGGTTTGGTATTGTCTCCCTTTTTGTGGATCGGTATTACGTTTGCAATTTTCCAGTCTGTTGGTACAACCCCTGTGTCAAGAGACTGTTGCATGATCTTGGTTAGCTGTTTGTAAATAACTTCTTTCATTTCTTTGAGTACTATTGGGAGGATCTCATCTGGCCCAGGGGATTTGTTTATTTTAATTGCTCCTAGTCCCTTTAACACTTCTGCCTCTGTTATGTTAAAGTTATTTAAAACTGGATAGGAACAGGTCGACATGAGGGGCATGTTGTCCGTGTCCTCCTTTGTAAAAACCTGTGAAAAGTAATCATTAATATATATGCTATTTTATTTTTGTTAGTCTATGATTTTGCCATGTGTGTCTCTTAGACATTTAACCTCCTCTTTGAATGTTCTCTTGCTGTTATAATATTGGAAAAAACATTTTGGAATTGTTTTTAGCCCCCTTAGCAATATTGATTTATATCTCTCTCTTGGCCTTTCTAACTTCCTTACAGGGGTTACAGGTTTTTTTACATACAAATTATTGTACCCCTTATACCAGTGCTTTTCAACCTTTTCATCTCAAGTACCAGTGATTCAGTAGGGACCATCTGCTGTGCCAGTAACTGTGTGCAATCTTAAATGGCTGTTGTAAAACGCAGTTCTTACAAAAATCGCTTAAGTTGCTATGACTTTCTCTAATTATTTGAAGAATTTGCCACAAACTGCTTAGGTTCACCATCAGTAACTTGAAAAGTTCATAACGACCCTCTCGTTGTGATTTCTCAGACTTGCTAGGTCATTTTTATTTGTCTGTCGTTCAGTGGTACAAACAGATTGATACATTGTGATAGAGATATTGTGGTTGGGAAAACACATGGTCATAAATACAACTGCTGCTGTATACCAGTTGCAAGCCTGCATTATAGAGTTGTGTTTTACTGGAGCAATCTGGGTAAATTACCTTGCTCAAGGGTACAGCAGCAACGTCCCACCTGGGATTTGAACCCACGACCCTCTGGTTAGGAGTCCAGATCCCTAACCACTACTCCACACAATTTAAAAATAAGGAATTTAAACATAAAAAAGTTCAGTAAAGCACTAAGTTAAACTAGATGAACTGGTCAGTGTAAGGGCACCTCCCAATTAAGGACACTACTTGAGGTTCCTTGATGGACTGTTCTGATACAAATGGAAACTAACATTGCACACTTTAAAGCAGAGTTAACATTTTGTATAATATGCAAAGTAAAATAAGATGAATTTGTCTGTAAATAGTAAAATGTACTGTGGCTGTCTATTCTTTCTTACACAGCAGTTATAATTACAAATGAAATAACTCACCCATTTTCAGGAAAATTGTCGTCTTTTTTGCAATTTCTTCTGCTTTGAACCGGAATAGAAGTCTGCTTTTTGCTTTAGAAAAAAAACCTTAATGCACCTGAGCTTTACACTTTGAAAACTTCTGCCAGTTTGTTTTATAATCCTGTAAGACTAGTTCACAATTCCATCACTAACAGCAGAATACATATTTGATCTGCTCTGAACACAAACGCTGGTTGTAAGTGCCTGGAGGGTGAGGCAGCATCCCTATGTGTCTGAGCTCTGACCAATTTGCATGTATGTCACTAATGCCAGAATCACCGTCGAGCCCTCTTGAGGTGTTGTGGACTAGTTGACGAAACACAGAGGATGGAAGGTGCCCACTTGAAGACCCCAGAGATGTACCCTACTTAGCTCAATCCAGACGGTTGTCATGCTGATGCTCTGGGGAGACCGCACCGTGGTTGATCCCCAGAGCCAGCATCACAGCCGTTGTGTGTGCTGATGCGCTAGGGAGGCAATAAGTTGATCCCTGGAGCCAGCATTACACTTCAGCCATCAACACCAGACAGAAGGATATCTACATCATCATATGGAAGGAAACGCAAATTGATGGAGACACAGATGGATCACATTAGTTTACTGTAAAGCTACGTCTTAGTTGGTGCTTATCTTGGCGAGAGCCGAGTTCAAATCAGCATGAAGTTTTAACATCTAATCTCATGTGATGGAAATCATCACTTGGCCCTGATGCTTCCAATTCCACCAACGAGTTTACCCACATTCCAGACCATTGAAGAGCGTTACCTTCTGCAGCACCTGACTCTCTCTCGACTACAGCTCTGCTGTTCTCCTGGTGATCGGAAGCGCTTCCACCCTGGATTCCCTGTGAATCAAAACGGCACGTTGCAAATAGTTCACTGCATTTAAAGTCACAGTGCACTATTTTTGTTTTTGTTTATTTATGTTGCACTTCGTGACATAATAAAAACATGTTTTCTTCCGCACCTGTCTTTCTCTGTGTGTCATTTAAAGAGCCTTCCACAATTCCATACAAATGGTTCAGCATGGTGGGTTGTTATTGTTGTGTCCTTTTTTGTAGGAAACAAGTCTGGATTAGCCACTTAAGGACCAAGCATTTTTCAATGGGATGCACACCCAGGACCAAGCGCTTTTTGGCTGTTTTTGACTCCCTTGCTATATAAAATCACTATACATTTTTTACAGTAGCACCTTGAAATTGGTGTCCTTTTTCCAGCACATTTTGGGGAACATTATCTACTACTCCAGAAACTATAAAAACACCTCTGACTCTTTTTTTTCAGTTTATGTCGTTGTCACAAAGACGGCCGGAGTGGGTGGCGTCAGACCAGAAGCAGGGAGTAAACAGACAGAGACTTGGGGTTTTGGTGGAGCTGAGCGAATGGTTTCGCTCAGCATTTAATAAAACAGCACAGAAAATAAAAGGTTTGAACAGACAAAAACACGGGACACGGCACTTGCGCCAAAATAAACAGACAGACAAAACGCACTAAACACAAACGGTGCACGGAGACAAACAAACACGGTGAGTACACACACTTATCTTTACGTTTAATGATTTTAACTCTCTCCTCTCTCTCTCACCCGTTCTCCTCTTCCGAACACCTAACCACCAGTGAGTGAAAATGTGTCTCTATATATACTGTTGTGCTGGGATTCAATTACTAATTAATTATTCACTTGAATCCCAGCACGTGAATTAATTACGTGCAACCCCGTGCCACACATTATATTTTAAATGCACGTGCGTGATGTGCAATCCCGTGCCTAAATACAAATATACACTTTTTAAATACACGTGAAACACAGACCCGTTTATATCCCGTGTACCAATGACTATACACCAACATTTACACACGCAACATACATACACAGAACACCCAAATGCACACAGGGGCGGGGCACTTTGCCACATATACCCCCCCTTGTGCGCAGCACACATGGCCTCAACGGCCACCTCCCCCCTTAAAAACCCAGCAGTCCAGGACAAAGTCTCGGGCTGGGAAGGGAGGCTTCAGTGGGCCCTTGGCTGGCAATGCTGTCAGCACCCCTGCCGGTAGTGGCACGGCTGACAGCCTGTTGGTCCCGTCCTGCAGCGAAAAAGCTGCGGGGGCAGGTGGTCCCTCGACCTCCCCCTTCTTCGTAGCCGGCAGCTCCCTCCTGTGGGGCTCCGGCCACAAGAACTCCTGCAGCGAAACTGCTGCTGGGGACAGTGGTCTCCAGACCTCGTCCCCCTTCTTTGTAGCCGGTAGCTCCCTTTGGTGGGGCTCCGACCACAGTACTGCCGGCAGCGAAGAAGCTGCAGTGGGAGCAGGTCTCCGGACCTCCCCCACGATCTCCGGCAGCGAAACTGCTGCAGTGGGAGCAGGTCTCCGGACCTCCCCCACGATCTCCGGCAGCGAAACTGCTGCAGTGGGAGCAGGTCTCTGGACCTCCCCCACGATCTCCGGCAGCGAAACTGCTGCTGGGGTTGGTGGTCTCCAGACCTCCTCCCCCTTCTTCGTGGCCGACAGCTCCCCTTTCTGGGGCTCCAGCCACCGTACTCCCCGTGGTGGAGGTATGGGAAGCAGAGACAGCTCCTGCTGTTCTGCTTCTGGCAGTGGCAGAGGCAGAGGCAGCTCCTCTGCTCCTGGAAGTGGCAGAGGCAGCTCCTGCTCCTTTGCTCCTGGAAGTGGCAGAGGCAGCTCCTGCTCCTTTGCTCCTGCCGGTGTAGGTGGCTGAGGCAGAGGCAGCTCCGGCTGCTCTGCTCCTGCTGATGTAGGTGGCGGAGGCAGAGGCAGCTCCTGCTCCTCTGCTCCTGGAAGTGGCAGAGGCAGCTCCGGCTGCTCTGCTCCTGCCGGTGAAGGTGGGAGCAGCGTGTAGTCTCCTGCCGATGGAGGTGGGAGCAGCGTGTAGTCTCCCCCTTTTTCAGGGGACTGGTGCTGCTCTGCCTCTCTTGCAGCGGACTGGTGCGGCTCTGCTTCTGAAGGGGAAACCAGCAGGCATTCTTCCTCTGCTGGTTGTGCTGGGGAAACCAGCAGGCATTCTTCCTCTGCTGGTTGTGCTGGGGAAACCAGCAGGCATTCTTCCTCTGCTGGTTGTGCTGGGGAAACCAACAGGCATTCTTCCTCTGCTGGTTGTGCTGGGGAAACCAGCAGGCATTCTTCCTCTGCTGGTTGGGCTGGGGAAACCAGCAGGCATTCTTCCTCTGCTGGTTGGGCTGGGGAAACCAGCAGGCATTCTACCTCTGCTGGTTGTGATGGGGAAACCAGCAGGCATTCTTGCTCTGCTGGTGAAGGTGGGAACAGCTGCCTCTCAGGCTTCGGATTCCCGCGGTCCCCCCGTCTGGGCGCTGGACGCTCGCGGTCCCCCCGTCTGGGCGCTGGTTCCTCCTCTTCATACTGGGTGGGGCATATGGCTAACGTGTGCCCATAAGCCCCACAGCCAGGGCATAACTCTGCTGCGAGGTTCTTTAAAAAAACCTCCCAGCCATCATCCTCGACCTCCTCCCTTTTGGGCTGTGGACGCCCCGACTCCTCCCTTTTGGGCTGTGGACACTCGGGTTCCTCCCACTCAGGCGTAGGACGTTCGGGTTCCTCCCACTCAGGCGTAGGACGCTCAGGCTCCTCCCACTCGGGCTGTGGACGCTCAGGCTCCTCCCACTCGGGCTGTGGACGCTCAGGCTCCTCCCACTCGGGCTGTGGACGCTCAGGCTCCTCCCACTCGGGCTGTGGACGCTCAGGCTCCTCCCACTCGGGCTGTGGACGCTCAGGCTCCTCCCACTCGGGCTGTGGACGCTCAGGCTCCTCCCACTCGGGCTGTGGACGCTCAGGCTCCTCCCGCTCAGGTACTGGAGAGGGCAGTGACTGCTCCTCTCCCTCTTGCTCACTGGAAGGCATCCCTCCCATGTCTGCAGCTAGGTAACCCAGCACCACAATGGTGAGGTCACGAACGGATGCCGGGTTGTGCTGTTGCTCCCAGTCCTCCCATCGTTTCCCATCTCGCATCTGCAGTGCGTGAATAACCATGGGGAGGTCACTGGCGAAGTTCCCCTCGGGGTGCACCAGCCAGTCCCATATTTCCCGGGACGGTGGGGAACCCGGTGGCAGTGGGGGTAGAGGGGTGGCTACTGCCCCGTTGTGGCTGTCCTCCTCCCAGCCCGGCATGCAGGATGAGGGCTGCAGCTGTTGTTGTTGCTGCTGCTGCTTCTGCTGCTTCCTGCAGCTCTTTCTTCCCATCCTCGCTTTACTATTTTTTTTTTTTTTTTTTCACAAAACCCCCTCTCCTGGTCTGACGCTTGGAGGCGCTATTATCCCACGATGACACCACGTGTCACAAAGACGGCCGGAGTGGGTGGCGTCAGACCAGAAGCAGGGAGTAAACAGACAGAGACTTGGGGTTTTGGTGGAGCTGAGCGAATGGTTTCGCTCAGCATTTAATAAAACAGCACAGAAAATAAAAGGTTTGAACAGACAAAAACACGGGACACGGCACTTGCGCCAAAATAAACAGACAGACAAAACGCACTAAACACAAACGGTGCACGGAGACAAACAAACACGGTGAGTACACACACTTATCTTTACGTTTAATGATTTTAACTCTCTCCTCTCTCTCTCACCCGTTCTCCTCTTCCGAACACCTAACCACCAGTGAGTGAAAATGTGTCTCTATATATACTGTTGTGCTGGGATTCAATTACTAATTAATTATTCACTTGAATCCCAGCACGTGAATTAATTACGTGCAACCCCGTGCCACACATTATATTTTAAATGCACGTGCGTGATGTGCAATCCCGTGCCTAAATACAAATATACACTTTTTAAATACACGTGAAACACAGACCCGTTTATATCCCGTGTACCAATGACTATACACCAACATTTACACACGCAACATACATACACAGAACACCCAAATGCACACAGGGGCGGGGCACTTTGCCACAGTCGTTTTTTTGTGTTTTTTTAAATGTTATTTAGTTATGAAGTATTTTTTTTATTAGTATGCAGAGTTCTCAAAGCGATAAATGTGTAAAACATGTTATTCCATGACCTTAGGGACCTTACAATACTTCCTGAAAGTTTTGTTGAAAAATATTCATGTTTAGCCAAGCTACAAGATTTTGTTTCACCTGAGTGATTTTTGATTTTTCTACACATTTTTGCCATTCTATCTTTGAAAATGAGCCAAAAATCAATGTTTTGTAGTAGAGACTTGAAAATTGTATTTTTGTTTTGTTTCAGGACACTCTAGAGAATATCATAGAATACTTCAAAAATTATAAATAAACACTTTACTGCTTTTTCCTATCCATAAAGTTAAAAATAAATCAGACGTTTTTCAAAAACGTATTTTTTAAAATTATTATTATTCAGTAGATTCAAAGAGATAAATGTACAAAAACATGTTTTTCTGTTACCTGATGGACCCTTCAACACTCCCTGAATGTTTTGTTGGAAAATTTTGAAATATGAGCAAAATACAAGACATCTTTTCACCTTTTCCTTTTAGAACCTTTTGTAAAAAAATACAAAACAAACACAGCACATGGTTTAGAACTGTACATTTATTATGAAAATAAATACCTAGAACACAGATTACATAAACTATAAATAAATACACTGTAAAAGAAATTGCGTTGAAAACAACACAATTTGGGTTCAGACCGGGACAAATGAGAACATCTATATTATATAATATAAAAAATAAAAAAACACGGAGAACATCTATATATAATAAAAATAAATAACTGAGAACATCTATACAACATAAAAAAAATAAAATAACGGGGGCGCCCGAGTGATGCATCCAGTAAAGTCGCTCCGCGTGGAGTGCAGGATGCGCCCTGTAGCCTGGAGGTCACCGGTTCAAGTCCAGGTTATTCCACTGCCGAGCGTGGACAGGAGCTCCCAGGGGGCAGCACACAATTGGCCGAGTGCTGCCCAGCAGGGGGAGGGCTTAGGTCGGCCGGGGTGTCCAGCAGAGGCGACCGCAGCCTTACGCACTGTGCGTACCATTGGATCTTAATATTTCAGTAATCTTATGTGATCCGCAGACGGATATTGTATTTATGAAGCGACCCAGGGTTTCGCTCTGCAGTTTGTTTACATTCTGAATGTTTCACAGGGCTACAGAAGGAAGGAGGGAATACACAGCTGTCAATCTGTCTGGGTCCACCAATCCTGGACAGGCACTCAACCGCCTGATTTTACTTAAGGGGCGGAGTTCAACTAATGACCTGGTTTGTTGAACACTGACAGGGCCGATGTTGAGAGGAAGGGGAATGTGCCTACTTTGACAGAGTGAGTGTTGGTGTGTGGAGAGGAGGTAAAAAAAAAAGTTGATCGATAGAGGTGTGAATGAACGATTATTTAGAATATATAGAGACAGTTATTTATTATTGTTTATTTAATTTGGCATGGTCCGCGGCTGGCAGTGGTCTTTTTTATTTTAAGCTTTTCAAATAGTACAATATGAGCAAAAGGAAGCAAGTGAGTTTATTTGATGCTGGCTTCAAAAAAGTGCTTTCTTCTGATGATCAGAGCAGGAAGGGTGAATCGGATCAAAATAACAATATTACAACAAGTGCCGAACCGTCTGTTTCAGGGACTTTCAGAAGTGAGATTTTCAGTACTGAAAAGACGGCAGGACCAGCATTCAGTGTAAGTACTAGTAGTATACCTGAGATTGAAGATGTTCAAGATATTGGCCTTGTCAGTGCAGATGCACTTAAACGGCACCCGACGCAATCAAATTTAGTGCTTTTCAAAACCGGTTTCAGTCAAAAAAAGGGATGGGCAGCACCATTCCGCTGTATTTTTGGAAAGAAACGACGAGTCCCAGATTAATTCTTTGACAAGGCCTTGTATCCAACATTGCAATACAGTGACGCAAAGGATGGTGTGTTTTGTGTTGCCTGTATCCTATTTTCATCTGGTGACATAGTACTACGATCACAGCCTCTTGTGGACTGGAGCAACGCAAAGAAAATCATTACAAAACATCTTACAACACAAACGCATCTGAGTGCTCAAATACGTGCTGCTGAATTTTTACGTGTTTGTGATAACAAGCAACAGTCCATAATTTCATCTTTGAATAAAGCCCATCAGGAATATGCAGAATGCAGTAAGTCAGCTCTGAGAGCAATTGTAGATTTAATAGCGGTTTGCAGTAAACAAAACGTTTCAATCAGGGGTCACACTGACGAGCGCAGCAACTTCAGAGATTTTTTAGAGTACCGTGCGAAAGGAGATGAGGCACTGACAAGGCACTTGCAGCAAGCACCAGGCAACGTGAAGTACTGCAGCCACAGAGTACAAAACAAAATTATTGATCTGTGCGGAAAGCAAATACGTGATGGCATTCTACTTAAATGCAGAAATGCTAAATTGTTCTCGTTGCTGGCAGATGAGTGCTGACATTAGCTGCACAGAACAACTATCCCTTATTCTAAGATATGTGGATCAGTCACCATCAGGGCAGTTCTCTGTGCAAGAGGACTTTGTGGCTTTTATTTCAACAAGCGATACAACAGGTGAAATGCTTACCACCCTGCTTCTGAACCACCTGCAGCAGTCCAATTTGAACCCCTCCAACCTGGTTGGACAAGGCTACGATGGTGCTGGAAATATGACTGGCAAAATACGTGGAGTGCAGGCCCACATCAGAGAGAAATACCCCTCAGCAGCATATGTGCACTGCAGAAACCACTCACTAAACCTAGCAATTACACACTCAACGAGAATCCCTTTAGTTCGCAATAGACTGAATACCGTTCAAGAGATCGTGGCTTTTGTGACTGCATATGACTCCAAAACGAATGCAGTGTTTTTTGGATACAAGTGACACAAAGCAGCGTCTGCAGAAGTTTTCTGACACCCGCTGGTCTCAGCATGATGCATGCCTCTCCACTGTCTTCATGAACTCTGAAAATGTGTTTTGCCACCATCGATCATTTAAAAACAGACACAGACCACAAGTGTAGTGGCACCACTGTATCCATAGCCAGAGCAATGGAGTCATTTGAGTTTCTGGTCTGTATTATTGTGTGCCAAGGGTTACTGCAGTATCTCACTCCACTTAGTAATGCTCTTCAGAACCCGTCTTGCGATCTCGTGAAAGCCAGTCAACAAGCCAGCAATTTAGTTTCTCTGCTTGGGGACAAAAGGATGGACAGCACCTATACCAACCTGTGGGAAAATGCCTGTGCACTGGCTGAAAAAATGGAAATAATTGTCTCAGTGCCTCGTATTGCAAGACTTCAAACACAGAGGTCGAATGTCCCAGCTGTAATGCCACAAGAATACTGGCGCTTGAATCTATTTCTTCCATGTTTGGATCATCTAACCACACAGTTGAATGATCGAGTGTGCAGTTCTTTGCCTCGACTTAAAGCCCAATATCTTCTTCCCAACAAGTTGCCAATGCTGACCCAAGCAATGTGGAGTGAGATAAGAGGAGTACGAGGCTATGATGCCCCGTGTACAAACAGCTGGAGCAGAGGAGTACGAGGCTATGATGCCCCGCATGTACAAACAGCTGGAGCAGAGGAGTACGAGGCTATGATGCCCCGCATGTACAAACAGCTGGAGCAGAGGAGTACGAGGCTATGATGCCCCGCGTGTACAAACAGCTGGAGCAGAGCTTGAGCTCTGGAGGCATTGCAATACTGACAAGAGCAGCAGTGAAATATGTGAAATATGAGAGGACACAGTGATACTGTACCCTAACATCCACAACATCTTAAAAGTATTGCTTACCATGCCTGTGTCCACCATGTCAGAGACGCGACTCACCGGACTGGCATTGATGAACATTCACCACGATGTGGCGATCGACAGTGAGAAAGTGCTGCTGGACTTTGATGCAACGGGAACCCAAAGAATTCCTCTGCTCTTTCAGGATTGAGCAAGGTAAAAACACATTTATAGTTCTATTAATATTAAAATGAAAAATACATTATTATTATTATTATTATTATTATTATTATTATTATTATTATTATTATTATTATTATTATTATTATAATCATTATTATTATTGCACAATTTTTTGCTACAACATGCAAGAAAAAAAGTTTTATGTTTAGTTAAATGGGATGAGTAAAAATTACATTAGTGATTGTAAAAGTAATTAGAAATGTATGATTTGTGATTTCCCCTCTGGTTTAAGTTTATATTTCAAATGGATTTATGTATACTTTTTATTGTTGTAGTATGATATTTGGTTTACCGTTCAGTATTTTATGCGATGTCGGTGTGATTCAGTTTTGCATACCATGTGAAATATTTCTGGGGGCACCCCTGGTGTCCAGAAACCCCTGTAGTCTGGCCAGGCATCTGTAGGCTTGCCTGTAGCCCAGAGCTGCGTTGTCCTCCGACACTGTAGCTCTGAGGTGGCTGCATGGTGGCTGCAGTGTGTAAAGAAACAGTCAGCTGATGGCACACGCTTCGGAGACAGGGTGTGTTCGTCTTTACCCTTCGGAGTCAGCGCGGGGGTGCTAGCGGTGAGCTGAGCCTAAAAATAATTGGCTATTTTAAATTGGGAGAAAATGATTTTTTTTTAAAAATGGTCACTACTAAATTTAAAAATAAACAAATAACCGAACATCTATACAATATAAAAATAAACACTGAGAACATGAAACATTAGGAGTATATACAGCAATTGCAGTAACACCATTTTTCTCTCCTCCTTTGTCAGAAAGCTCTTCAGAATCTGACGCCATCATTTCTTCCAGCAATGATTCATGCAATAGTCTTCTGGCCGTTTTGAATAGCAAATCTGTTAAGTGGACACTTTTATTATATTATGGTCATTATTTATAGCAATGTACACACACACCCACACCCACACACCCACACACACTTACACACACACACACACACACGCACACACCCACGCACACACACACGCACCCACACACACACCCACACACACACACACACCTACACACACACCCACACACACACACCCACGCACACACCCACGCACACACACGCACACACACACGCACACGCACACACCCACGCACACACGCACGCACACACACCCACACACACTTACACACACACACACACACACGCACACACCCACGCACACACACACGCACCCACACACACACCCACACACACACACACACCTACACACACACCCACACACACACACCCACGCACACACCCACACACACACACACACCTACACACACACCCACACACACACACCCACGCACACACCCACGCACACACACGCACACACACACGCACACGCACACACCCACGCACACACGCACGCACACACACACCCACCCACATACACACCCACAATAATCAACAAAAAGAAGAAAATAATAAATAGTGCTAAATAAACTACAAAATGAAAACTAGTTTAGACAGAATATTCAATGATCAAAGCAGTGTTTCACGAGCAGAACAGAATGGTGCTACTACACAATGCTAACCAGTAAACAAATACAAACGAAAACACGCCATGCAATAAGAAATGTTTAGGCTCAGGGCAGCAGTGTGGAGCAGTGGCGTGCCTTCAGGACCTTAAGGTATTCTCTGCTGACCAGACAGTGCCAAGTAAACCGTCAGTCAAACGGCATTACGTTGCCTCACTCGCGTACAGCGTGCTTGCTTATACTATGAAACATACTACACTAATTATTTGTTCATTTGTCTGACGGCTTTATCCAAAATGACTTACATGGTTTACTAGAGGTTTTTTTTAAGTCTAGAGGTTTCCTGAAGGGGATGTGATCAGCCAATAAGAGATCTGCATTTCCCATGCATAAGTCTAAAACAACGACCAGACACTAGAACAAAAACAGTTGAGGGTATTCTCCATTTCACTTGAAGGTCTTGAGTGAGTTCAACCAATAGGCGAGTTGAAGAATGTCCTTTTTTTTTAGACAGGCGACCAATCAGGAGTGAGCAGAGGCGGGCCATAAATCTCCCAGGGTATTCTCTGCCTCACGTGAAGGCCCTGCTTTAGCAACCAATGGGAAAGTCAAAGCTCTGATAGCTGACCAATCATTAGTGAGCAACCCCAAAACATGAATATTCCTTGGTTAGCACTGCAGTTAGGAGGATAGCTGGATTTCGCACGAAATTGCTTATAAATATACATTGATAAATACAAATACCTTTACAACCTTTATTTCGAATTTTATTTTACACTAAAATAAAAAAAAATATGAGAAAACGGAGACATCATAGTCGATTTGGTTACGAATCATTTTTCAAGGAGAACTTTCTTTGAAAAATTGGAGATTGTTAAAAAAGGGAGATATACACCACAGATCCCCGAGCTGACACAGGAAGGGAAAGGATATACTCGGTACTTTCAGAATTCAAATTATGAAAGGTATCTGTGGCTTACAGGTAGCTGACACTTAAAAAAGGAGGGGGGTCGGGGAGGGGGGGGGGGGGGTTGTTGCGACGACTCTATCCCAGTCCATTTTATCATGGCACGCCACGCCACTGATGTGGAGTAGAGGTTAGGGCTCTGGACTCTTGACCGGAAGGTTGTGGGTTCAATCCCAGGTGGGGGACACTGCTGCTGTACCCTTGAGCAAGGTACTTTACCTAGATTGCTCCAGTAAAAACATAACTGTATAAAGGGGTAATTGTATGTAAAAATAATGTGATATCTTGTAACAATTGTAAGTCGCCCTGGATAAGGGCGTCTACTAAGAAATAAATAATAATCTTTGAGCAATAATTAACACTTCTCTCGATTTACACAAATAACTATCAATAAAATAACACTCATTCATTCAATATTATCAGTAATAATAATATTAATGAAAGAAAACACCACATTTTTCAATTAAACATTACCTACTGATATCCACTTGTTTCTTGATATTTATAATTGTTGTAAAAACATATTACAAAAAGAAATGAGACAGGATACATATTCGGATATAATTATAAGTCAGATAGATTGGATTTCTAGTGTATTTCTTACCTCTGAAAAGTTTCTGTGAAGCAGGCTCTGTGTTCTCTGTAGCTGCTGCTTAAAGTTTAAATGCCATGCTTGGTGACGTCACACCATTGCTATGTTTTGCCAGGGTTTATTATTTACAGTCGCCAAACGACCCGGATTATAAAACAAATAAAGGATTGCTTGGACCGTGAACTTTGTTGTCTGTCATCTGTTTAAGCTTTGCATCACATCTACACCTGCGCACTGCAAATCACTTTGCCACATGGAGGTATTCAGCAACGTTGTTTTTTTTATCAAATGTTTTTATTTATTTTTTTATTGGGGATACAAACCAGCAACAATATAAAACATACAAGAGTTCCCCACATTTTTTGTTTTCCCTCCCTGTGACAGGTGCAAGTGGTGTAGTGAATACAAAGACAGTCCAGACAGTGAGTTACTCCCAAAAATGTCTGTGTTTTAATAAACAACCAAAAAGAGCCGCCCCTCTACCAGTGATGGTGTTGGGGGGTACACGGCGAGTGTTCAAACTCGAAAACAAAACAATTATATTCCCACGTCCGGTGCAGGAAAGTGTGCTCTCCAGTGTCGGGTCCGTGGTGCTGCTGATGTTGTGCGGTGAGGGAAGTGCTCAGTGCGGCATGGACTGGCTCCGTGGCTGCAGCTCCGTGGCAAACAACACAACGCAGCTCCGGACGTCTGTGTACTTTTCAGCGCAAGGCCCCGTACTCACGTAGCTGCTTCCCCTTTGTACCCAGTCACTGCCCCCTGCAAACAACCCGTCGCCATGGTTTCTCCAATAGAGGGCCGTCCCGCAGCTGCTTGCAATGGAGTCGATCCGGGCACCTGCAGCTACGTGCCACTCCTAATATGGTTACCTTCTGGTTTCCACCTACCATCAAGGCGGTCCATCTAGGAGGCAGCATTCCTTCCCCTTACACAGCGTCCTTTCTGGTTGGGAGGGAGGTTTACAACATTGATCCTTTCTCTCTCTATCACACTCCCCCTTCTCCTATTGCACTCTATTATTGCTGCTTTATTCAAACTGATTCTACAATAGGATTCCAGGTTCATAAACCCGTACTCAATCCAGTGAGTCTGTGGCACAGGCTGAGCACCTGCTCTCTGCATGCTATCCTGTGGGGAGTGCGGTTTGTTACACAACTATTTTCCATTACAGTTTCAGAGAAATGCTTTGAGAGTTTATATATATATATATATATATATATATATATATATATATATATATATATATATATATATATATATATATAATTGTGTGTTTGTGAATGGGTCGCGCACCCGGCCGAGCTGAAACAGGCAGACAGGAGAGACTCGGAGGCGGAGAGCTGCAGTGAATGTAATGCACACGCTTATTACAAACAAAACAGTAAACAAACAAGAACACACATACACAGTCACAAACACAAACCAACCAACACTCATCTTGCCTCTTCACCACAACTAACCCGTTCCCTCTTATGTACACCAAGTGAACAATTACATGGACAATAAACATTCAATTAAACAACCACCAATCCCACATTCCCACGTGAATCACACACACGCACACACACTCTCACACGCACACGCGCACACACACACTCACATACGCACACGCACACACACAGACACACACGCACACACACACACGCACACACACACAAACGCACACACTCACACACCTACCCTGCTGTGCCACAGTGATGTATTTAATAGTTAAAGACCTGGGCTGAGAGCTCTCCACAGAGCTGCTCTGACTGTCATTGCTTATTGCCTTCAGCTGTGTCGCCACTCTTTCTTTGGCTCAGCTTTGAGGTTATGGAATGCCCTTCCTGACTCCATTGTTTTAAACCCAAAGCATTGTTTGTTTTTGTTTTCGTTGATTGATCTCTGGGTTTAAAACTGCTGTTCGGCGTCACCTACATCTGTGATTAATCTATTTTAGTTGTAACTGATATTAATATATAAATAATTGTATTATAAATAATTGTATTATTTTAATTTATACAATGGGTTGGGAGATATCTGCATTCAGATTGGCTGATAGGCATTACAAGCCATTGAATTATTACAGTACAACCAACGGATAAAAACAAGTCCTAGCAACTAAGACTTTTTACAAACAAATATTATTGCGCCGAGCATTTAAGAATGTTTAAAAATTGGCCGCCATTTTTCCCCCCAATAAAAACAGACAGACTTCCTCCATGTAAATTTTAACTTGTTTGGTGACTCCAATGTCTGCACATTCTTGGAGGATTTAGACTGCAACAGTTCAGTAACGGAACCATCAGCAATAATTAAAAAAAAGGTCAGGAAAAATATGAAACTGTGAGTAATACAAGATAGCTCTCTCTCAGTACTGCTGAAATTAATACAACTGAAACCAATAAAGAAGAGCGGAATACTGAAAAAGTAACCGCTTGGGCTGTGTCAGTTTTTAATGATTGGTCAGCACAAACAAAAAATTATATGGACTGGAAAACTGCACCTAAGACTGAAATAAACACAGTTAAGAAGTTTCTTTGCTGAAGTGATAACATCAGCTGGCACACAGTAGTCAGTTAGCAGCTACACAAGCATGCGTGCTGGCCTGGATCGTTTTTTAAATTCTCCCACAGTGGGACGATCTAAACCTAATTTCAGATGCCCACTTTAAAACAGCAAACAGAGTCTTCATTTCTCCCAAACAGTCTTAAACAAACTTAAGTCATCGGTATTCAGGACGCAGATATCTCCAAACCCATTTTATAAGGTAGTTTAAGAAGCTATTGCACACAAGCTGAGAAAGACAGGATGTCCTGGAGTTACATCCTCTCTGCAATACTAAACAAACTAAAAGGCAGAAACAAACTCCTCTCCTCACCAACTGCAATCTGTCCAGCGGTGTAACCAGCCATATAATTGAGAAAACTGTACATTCTCTGGCACAGTCAACTTCATGAGACAAATACTGAAAATATTCTGATAATTTATTTAATTCATTTGAATTTATTTAATTTATTATTAAAAATAATTCATTGGAACTATTACATTTATTTGAACTATTTTTCCTAGCGTAGTAATATATTTAGGAAAAAATAAACCTATATTCATTTTTAAATAAAAATGTGTCTATATCTTTATTTCTAAAAACTATTAACCCATTGTATAAGTGCAATAAGACACAACAGGGTGTGTGTTGCGCTAGAATAACTGCACTTCCAGGGGCTCGTGTCTTACTGCACCCCTGGACGTGCAGTTATTCTAGCACAACCAACACCCTGTCGTGTCTTATTACTTACGTATTTTATGTATATAGAAAGTCTACACCCCCTGGGATTAAACCAACGACCCCCCGGTCAAGAGTCCAGAGCCCTAACCACTACTCTACACTGCTGCCCTAGGAGGTTCTTATTTCTAACTTGACTGGTTTTGTACATGTGAAATGTTTTTGGTTAGATTTAAATTTACCCCACTTAGAGTAATCCATATAACTAAATTACCCAAACAAACAAACCAAAACCTCCCTCAAATACACTCACTGTCAAAAAAATACATCACTTAGTAGCTGCTGGTGGATTCTTTGACAGTGAGTATATAAAAAGATAAGAATTAACAGTTAGGATATAAAACAATTAATGTATACAATGACAACAGCAGTACCAAAGTGAAGGCCAGTGCCTCAGTCTATATATATATATATATATATATATATATATATATATATATATATATATATATATATATATAATAATTAACTTGTGACTGCTTTTCTCTGGAGATTGTGTTAAGTGCTGGCAGGATTGTTAGCAGGCAAGTAGTACAGGAAAAGTTGCTTCTGGTAATGGTTTTGGAACGGGTACAGGGACACTCTGAAAAGCTGTCTGCCAACAGAGTCCCACCGGAGCCAAACACAAGTCAGTGCTGGAAGGAAAGAGGGGGTGCTTAGTTTTTACATTTATGAATAGCTAGAATAGCTTTTTTATATTTGAGGGAGGTTTTGAGGGCCACTAGAGAGACAGACACTTCAAGTCTCACACCTGCTGTAGAGCAACTATCGGGTTTTAAAAAAAAAAAATACTTATTAGTCCCCACATGCTGCTACAGCTGTTTAAGTACCATACCTTCAATTTAACCTTCATTGTTAACATTCTGACAAGTTTTTACACTCTAAACATTCTCAATATGGCCGCTTATGGAGGGCAGATTTTGTGCAGCATAAGTCATGTGATCACAAAATATCCTAAACAAACTACTCTAATCCTGACTTGCTTCCTACAGAAGGAGACACAACAAGAACAACCCACCATGCTGAACCATTTGTGTGGAATATTGTAGGATTTTTTCACACGACTTATGCTGCACAAAATCGGCTCTCCATGATCGGCCATCTTTGCTGTGGACTTCAAATCTTAAAGTGTAAAAACTTGTCAGAATGTTAATGAAGGTTACAATTGCAAGTGTACTTAAACAGCTGCAGCAGCATGTGGGGACTGAAAACTCCATTTGAAAATCCTGATAGCTGCTCTTTAAACACTGTCTCACAAAATCATGCTTCCATCATGAAATCTCACGCATGCATGTATTAGTTACCCAGGTAAAGATAGCATTCAAAATGATCGTTAACAAAGGGCTACATTGTGGGGCGAGGGGCGCATCTGATAAAGGCGCTCTGCATGTGGAGTGCAGGATGCACCCTATAGCCTGGAGGACGCTGGGTCGGGTCCAGGCTATTCCACTGCCGACCATGGATGGGAGTTCCCAGGGGGCAGCGCACAATTGGCTGAGCACCACCCCGGGGTGGAGAGGGCTAGGTCGGCCAGGGTGTCTTCAGCTCACCGCGCACCAGCGACCCGGTAGACTGGCCGGGCACCTGCAAGCTGCCCAGAGCTGCGTGGTCCTCTGAAGCTGTAGCTCTGAGGTGGCTGCATGGCGGGCCTGCAGAGTGAAAAGAAGCTGACGACACACATTTCAGAGGATGTATGTGTCCGTCTTTGTCTCTCCTGAGTCAGCGCGGGGGTTGCAGCGGTGAGCCAGGCTTAAAATTGGGCATTTCAAATTGGGAAGAAAATGGGGTGAAAAACAATTTTCGATTCCAAATTTTGAAAAAAAGGGCTATATTTTTTGATTTGACAAAAAAAACTGTTAATGTACTTAAAGACTGGTTTAAAGAAAAAAAAATATGGCCATTCATTTTAAGGAAATAAGTCCAAAAAAATCTCAACAACATTAAGGGGATTTTCATGTTCAGGTGGGGTCTAGTATTGAGTCTGCAGTTTTATAACACTGAGCTGGACTGAATACATATTTTAACAGTAAAAGTTTTAACATCTCTGCTGACAGCGAGTTTGAAACCAACAAGAATGTATTCCTGTCAGTCATGAAAACTTTTACAAAAGCAGCTAAAGAGCAGGCCAGACCTCCCCCCCCCGAATTACCAGCCTGGATTTGAAGCACCTGTGGGAAATTGAGACACTGTCCCCTGACAACACGGTCGGATTTGTGCGTTAAGTCTGGTTCGATCTTCAACTTAATCTGGCACAATCTGGATGCAAGGGTGTCCGACAACTAACAAAAACATCTTTTGCGATACGAAAGGATGAGAATGGATTTGAATATGTGTGCCTTGCATATAACGAGTACAGAAACTCGGCTGATGCTTCGGGAGCCATGGGAACCGCACGGCCCGTCGTGGTTTATACCATGGGAACCGCACGGCCCGTCGTGGTTTATACCATGGGAACCGCACGGCCCGTCGTGGTTTATACCATGGGAACCGCATGGCCCGTCGTGGTTTATACCATGGGAACCGCACGGCCCGTCGTGGTTTATACCATGGGAACCGCACGGCCCGTCGTGGTTTATACCATGGGAACCGCACGGCCCGTCGTGGTTTATACCATGGGAACCGCACGGCCCGTCGTGGTTTATACCATGGGAACCGCACGGCCCGTCGTGGTTTATACCTTACTTATACTGAAACAGTACTATACTTAATATATTAACTAAACTGTTGTAATTTAAAAAGTGAGTAAGTAGATTTAAGAAAAATGCACAGAGTCATTTTCTTCAATCAATACTAGTTTTATTGAACTACATGCAGGAAATCAGGTCCCAAGTACAGAACAAGCAGATTCAAAGTTTTACAGTTTCCATGATTATTAATACTCCTGGCACAGAGTGGTTCCCCTCCCCTGTCTCAGACACTTAACCAATGGAAAAGGGACACCATCCTGTGGTTACGCCTCGCTCTTTGTCACTGTGTGTGTAATGTTTTTGTGTTGTGTGCAAAAGATACAACTACATATCATGTGCTGAAGTAGCCTTCAGAATTGCTTGTCAGCAGGAAATTACTATTTCCAACTTGTTATTCTTTGAATGTTAGCTAGCTATGTTGTGTTATCGTGGCTGTTTCAGTTTTCCCCAGCTGTCAGCCGTTCGTCAAAGAAGTTCCTGTTGGCTCGACGCTCAAACTTGTCGACTTGGCTATCTTCCTGTTTTTCTCAAGAATATGCAAATTTAGCTGGCTTTCCCTCACCGCCCCCACTTCCTCTACTAATCTTTCTGAACTAACAGAGTGGAAGAGGTTTGTGATTCATTGGAACTATTACATTTATTTGAACTATTTTTCCTAGCGTAGTAATATATTTAGGAAAAAATAAACCTATATTCATTTTTAAATAAAAATGTGTCTATATCTTTATTTCTAAAAACTATTAACCCATTGTATAAGTGCAATAAGACACAACAGGGTGTGTGTTGCGCTAGAATAACTGCACTTCCAGGGGCTCGTGTCTTACTGCACCCCTGGACGTGCAGTTATTCTAGCACAACCAACACCCTGTCGTGTCTTATTACTTACGTATTTTATGTATATAGAAAGTCTACACCCCCTGGGATTAAACCAACGACCCCCCGGTCAAGAGTCCAGAGCCCTAACCACTACTCTACACTGCTGCCCTAGGAGGTTCTTATTTCTAACTTGACTGGTTTTGTACATGTGAAATGTTTTTGGTTAGATGTAAATGTACCCCACTTAGAGTAATCCATATAACTAAATTACCCAAACAAACAAACCAAAACCTCCCTCAAATACACTCACTGTCAAAAAAATACAGCACTTAGTAGCCGCTGGTGGATTCTTTGACAGTGAGTATATAAAAAGATAAGAATTAACAGTTAGGATATAAAACAATTAATGTATACAATGACAACAGCAGTACCAAAGTGAAGGCCAGTGCCTCAGTCTATATATATATATATATATATATATATATAATAATTAACTTGTGACTGCTTTTCTCTGGAGATTGTGTTAAGTGCTGGCAGGATTGTTAGCAGGCAAGTAGTACAGGAAAAGTTGCTTCTGGTAATGGTTTTGGAACGGGTACAGGGACACTCTGAAAAGCTGTCTGCCAACAGAGTCCCACCGGAGCCAAACACAAGTCAGTGCTGAAAGGAAAGAGGGGGTGCTTAGTTTTTACATTTATGAATAGCTAGAATAGCTTTTTTATATTTGAGGGAGGTTTTGAGGGCCACTAGAGAGACAGACACTTCAAGTCTCACACCTGCTGTAGAGCAACTATCGGGTTTTAAAAAAAAAAAATACTTATTAGTCCCCACATGCTGCTACAGCTGTTTAAGTACCATACCTTCAATTTAACCTTCATTGTTAACATTCTGACAAGTTTTTACACTCTAAACATTCTCAATATGGCCGCTTATGGAGGGCAGATTTTGTGCAGCATAAGTCATGTGATCACAAAATATCCTAAACAAACTACTCTAATCCTGACTTGCTTCCTACAGAAGGAGACACAACAAGAACAACCCACCATGCTGAACCATTTGTGTGGAATATTGTAGGTTTTTTTCACACGACTTATGCTGCACAAAATCGGCTCTCCATGATCGGCCATCTTTGCTGTGGACTTCAAATCTTAAAGTGTAAAAACTTGTCAGAATGTTAATGAAGGTTACAATTGCAAGTGTACTTAAACAGCTGCAGCAGCATGTGGGGACTGAAAACTCCATTTGAAAATCCTGATAGCTGCTCTTTAAACACTGTCTCACAAAATCATGCTTCCATCATGAAATCTCACGCATGCATGTATTAGTTACCCAGGTAAAGATAGCATTCAAAATGATCGTTAACAAAGGGCTACATTGTGGGGCGAGGGGCGCATCTGATAAAGGCGCTCTGCATGGAGTGCAGGATGCACCCTATAGCCTGGAGGACGCTGGGTCGGGTCCAGGCTATTCCACTGCCGACCATGGATGGGAGTTCCCAGGGGGCAGCGCACAATTGGCTGAGCACCACCCCGGGGTGGAGAGGGCTAGGTCGGCCAGGGTGTCTTCAGCTCACCGCGCACCAGCGACCCGGTAGACTGGCCGGGCACCTGCAAGCTGCCCAGAGCTGCGTGGTCCTCTGAAGCTGTAGCTCTGAGGTGGCTGCATGGCGGGCCTGCAGAGTGAAAAGAAGCTGACGACACACATTTCAGAGGATGTATGTGTCCGTCTTTGTCTCTCCTGAGTCAGCGCGGGGGTTGCAGCGGTGAGCCAGGCTTAAAATTGGGCATTTCAAATTGGGAAGAAAATGGGGTGAAAAACAATTTTCGATTCCAAATTTTGAAAAAAAGGGCTATATTTTTTGATTTGACAAAAAAAACTGTTAATGTACTTAAAGACTGGTTTAAAGAAAAAAAAATATGGCCATTCATTTTAAGGAAATAAGTCCAAAAAAATCTCAACAACATTAAGGGGATTTTCATGTTCAGGTGGGGTCTAGTATTGAGTCTGCAGTTTTATAACACTGAGCTGGACTGAATACATATTTTAACAGTAAAAGTTTTAACATCTCTGCTGACAGCGAGTTTGAAACCAACAAGAATGTATTCCTGTCAGTCATGAAAACTTTTACAAAAGCAGCTAAAGAGCAGGCCAGACCTCCCCCCCCCCGAATTACCAGCCTGGATTTGAAGCACCTGTGGGAAATTGAGGCACTGTCCCCTGACAACACGGTCGGATTTGTGCGTTAAGTCTGGTTCGATCTTCAACTTAATCTGGCACAATCTGGATGCAAGGGTGTCCGACAACTAACAAAAACATCTTTTGCGATACGAAAGGATGAGAATGGATTTGAATATGTGTGCCTTGCATATAACGAGTACAGAAACTCGGCTGATGCTTCGGGAGCCATGGGAACCGCACGGCCCGTCGTGGTTTATACCATGGGAACCGCACGGCCCGTCGTGGTTTATACCATGGGAACCGCACGGCCCGTCGTGGTTTATACCATGGGAACCGCACGGCCCGTCGTGGTTTATACCATGGGAACCGCACGGCCCGTCGTGGTTTATACCATGGGAACCGCACGGCCCGTCGTGGTTTATACCATGGGAACCGCACGGCCCGTCGTGGTTTATACCATGGGAACCGCACGGCCCGTCGTGGTTTATACCTTACTTATACTGAAACAGTACTATACTTAATATATTAACTAAACTGTTGTAATTTAAAAAGTGAGTAAGTAGATTTAAGAAAAATGCACAGAGTCATTTTCTTCAATCAATACTAGTTTTATTGAACTACATGCAGGAAATCAGGTCCCAAGTACAGAACAAGCAGATTCAAAGTTTTACAGTTTCCATGATTATTAATACTCCTGGCACAGAGTGGTTCCCCTCCCCTGTCTCAGACACTTAACCAATGGAAAAGGGACACCATCCTGTGGTTACGCCTCGCTCTTTGTCACTGTGTGTGTAATGTTTTTGTGTTGTGTGCAAAAGATACAACTACATATCATGTGCTGAAGTAGCCTTCAGAATTGCTTGTCAGCAGGAAATTACTATTTCCAACTTGTTATTCTTTGAATGTTAGCTAGCTATGTTGTGTTATCGTGGCTGTTTCAGTTTTCCCCAGCTGTCAGCCGTTCGTCAAAGAAGTTCCTGTTGGCTCGACGCTCAAACTTGTCGACTTGGCTATCTTCCTGTTTTTCTCAAGAATATGCAAATTTAGCTGGCTTTCCCTCACCGCCCCCACTTCCTCTACTAATCTTTCTGAACTAACAGAGTGGAAGAGGTTTGTGATTCATTGGAACTATTACATTTATTTGAACTATTTTTCCTAGCGTAGTAATATATTTAGGAAAAAATAAACCTATATTCATTTTTAAATAAAAATGTGTCTATATCTTTATTTCTAAAAACTATTAACCCATTGTATAAGTGCAATAAGACACAACAGGGTGTGTGTTGCGCTAGAATAACTGCACTTCCAGGGGCTCGTGTCTTACTGCACCCCTGGACGTGCAGTTATTCTAGCACAACCAACACCCTGTCATGTCTTATTACTTACGTATTTTATGTATATAGAAAGTCTACACCCCCTGGGATTAAACCAACGACCCCCCGGTCAAGAGTCCAGAGCCCTAACCACTACTCTACACTGCTGCCCTAGGAGGTTCTTATTTCTAACTTGACTGGTTTTGTACATGTGAAATGTTTTTGGTTAGATGTAAATTTACCCCACTTAGAGTAATCCATATAACTAAATTACCCAAACAAACAAACCAAAACCTCCCTCAAATACACTCACTGTCAAAAAAATACAGCACTTAGTAGCCGCTGGTGGATTCTTTGACAGTGAGTATATAAAAAGATAAGAATTAACAGTTAGGATATAAAACAATTAATGTATACAATGACAACAGCAGTACCAAAGTGAAGGCCAGTGCCTCAGTCTATCTATATATATATATATATATATATATATATATATATATATATAATTAACTTGTGACTGCTTTTCTCTGGAGATTGTGTTAAGTGCTGGCAGGATTGTTAGCAGGCAAGTAGTAACAGGAAAAGTTGCTTCTGGTAATGGTTTTGGAACGGGTACAGGGACACTCTGAAAAGCTGTCTGCCAACAGAGTCCCACCGGAGCCAAACACAAGTCAGTGCTGGAAGGAAAGAGGGGGTGCTTAGTTTTTACATTTATGAATAGCTAGAATAGCTTTTTTTATATTTGAGAGAGGTTTTGAGGGCCACTAGAGAGACAGACACTTCAAGTCTCACGCCTGCTGTAGAGCAACTATCGGGTTTTAAAAAAAAAAAATACTTATTAGTCCCCACATGCTGCTACAGCTGTTTAAGTACCATACCTTCAATTGTAACCTTCATTGTTAACATTCTGACAAGTTTTTACACTCTAAACATTCTCAAAATGGCCGCTTATGGAGGGCAGATTTTGTGCAGCATAAGTCATGTGATCACAAAATATCCTAAACAAACTACTCTAATCCTGACTTGTTTCCTACAGAAGGAGACACAACAAGAACAACCCACCATGCTGAACCATTTGTGTGGAATATTGTAGGTTTTTTTCACACGACTTATGCTGCACAAAATCGGCTCTCCATGATCGGCCATCTTTGCTGTGGACTTCAAATCTTAAAGTGTAAAAACTTGTCAGAATGTTAATAATGAAGGTTACAATTGCAGGTGTACTTAAACAGCTGCAGCAGCATGTGGGGACTGAAAACTCCATTTGAAAATCCTGATAGCTGCTCTTTAAACACTGTCTCACAAAATCATGCTTCCATCATGAAATCTCACGCATGCATGTATTAGTTACCCAGGTAAAGATAGCATTCAAAATGATCGTTAACAAAGGGCTACATTGTGGGGCGAGGGGCGCATCTGGTAAAGGCGCTCTGCATGGAGTGCAGGATGCACCCTATAGCCTGGAGGACGCTGGGTCGGGTCCAGGCTATTCCACTGCCGACCATGGATGGGAGTTCCCAGGGGGCAGCGCACAATTGGCTGAGCACCACCCCGGGGTGGAGAGGGCTAGGTCGGCCAGGGTGTCTTCAGCTCACCGCGCACCAGCGACCCGGTAGACTGGCCGGGCACCTGCAAGCTGCCCAGAGCTGCGTGGTCCACTGAAGCTGTAGCTCTGAGGTGGCTGCATGGCGGGCCTGCAGAGTGAAAAGAAGCTGACGACACACATTTCAGAGGATGTATGTGTCCGTCTTTGTCTCTCCTGAGTCAGCGCGGGGGTTGCAGCGGTGAGCCAGGCTTAAAATTGGGCATTTCAAATTGGGAAGAAAATGGGGTGAAAAACAATTTTCGATTCCAAATTTTGAAAAAAAAGGGCTATATTTTTTGATTTGACAAAAAAAAACTGTTAATGTACTTAAAGACTGGTTTAAAGAAAAAAAATATGGCCATTCATTTTAAGGAAATAAGTCCAAAAAAATCTCAACAACATTAAGGGGATTTTCATGTTCAGGTGGGGTCTAGTATTGAGTCTGCAGTTTTATAACACTGAGCTGGACTGAATACATATTTTAACAGTAAAAGTTTTAACATCTCTGCTGACAGCGAGTTTGAAACCAACAAGAATGTATTCCTGTCAGTCATGAAAACTTTTACAAAAGCAGCTAAAGAGCAGGCCAGACCTCCCCCCCGAATTACCAGCCTGGATTTGAAGCACCTGTGGGAAATTGAGGCACTGTCCCCTGACAACACGGTCGGATTTGTGCGTTAAGTCTGGTTCGATCTTCAACTTAATCTGGCACAATCTGGATGCAAGGGTGTCCGACAACTAACAAAAACATCTTTTGCGATACGAAAGGATGAGAATGGATTTGAATATGTGTGCCTTGCATATAACGAGTACAGAAACTCGGCTGATGCTTCGGGAGCCATGGGAACCGCATGGCCCGTCGTGGTTTATACCATGGGAACCGCACGGCCCGTCGTGGTTTATACCATGGGAACCGCACGGCCCGTCGTGGTTTATACCATGGGAACCGCATGGCCCGTCGTGGTTTATACCATGGGAACCACACGGCCCGTCGTGGTTTATACCATGGGAACCGCACGGCCCGTTGTGGTTTATACCATGGGAACCGCACGGCCCGTCGTGGTTTATACC
Source organism: Acipenser ruthenus (assembly GCF_902713425.1). Taxonomy (NCBI): domain Eukaryota; kingdom Metazoa; phylum Chordata; class Actinopteri; order Acipenseriformes; family Acipenseridae; genus Acipenser; species Acipenser ruthenus. The sequence continues at coordinate 10,174,324 of NC_081216.1, read as the reverse complement.
ATGGGAACCGCACGGCCCGTCGTGGTTTATACCTTACTTATACTGAAACAGTACTATACTTAATATATTAACTAAACTGTTGTAATTTAAAAAGTGAGTAAGTAGATTTAAGAAAAATGCACAGAGTCATTTTCTTCAATCAATACTAGTTTTATTGAACTACATGCAGGAAATCAGGTCCCAAGTACAGAACAAGCAGATTCAAAGTTTTACAGTTTCCATGATTATTAATACTCCTGGCACAGAGTGGTTCCCCTCCCCTGTCTCAGACACTTAACCAATGGAAAAGGGACACCATCCTGTGGTTACGCCTCGCTCTTTGTCACTGTGTGTGTAATGTTTTTGTGTTGTGTGCAAAAGATACAACTACATATCATGTGCTGAAGTAGCCTTAAGAATTGCTTGTCAGCAGGAAATTACTATTTCCAACTTGTTATTCTTTGAATGTTAGCTAGCTATGTTGTGTTATCTTGGCTGTTTCAGTTTTCCCCAGCTGTCAGCCGTTCGTCAAAGAAGTTCCTGTTGGCTCGACGCTCAAACTTGTCGACTTGGCTATCTTCCTGTTTTTCTCAAGAATATGCAAATTTAGCTGGCTTTCCCTCACCGCTCCCACTTCCTCTACTAATCTTTCTGAACTAACAGAGTGGAAGAGGTTTGTGATTTTTTAGTCACTTCCCAGTGCACAGCATTTGTGCTGTAGCACCCAAACGAAACAGAATATTATTTGCTGTTATTTCTCTTTTCCATGTTACAACATAAACCATTTCAGGTTTGTGGTTAATAGGTACAAATGCAGAAAATTACAGTCAATTATCTGACGGATGGGGTGGCTGCAGTGGCAGCGAACCTGTAAGGTTAGGGACTGAGCTTCCCTGCCCCCCAAAGGATGGACCCCTGGCTCACTGCAACTGTGCCACCAATGCAAAAAAATGAAAATAAGGATGTTAGGTGTAGTATTTAGTAAACAGATGGAAAATGTGTAGACCTCCCGCTGAGTGGAGAGGAAAATCCCCCTCGAGGGAGGAAACCTCTGGTGGTCCAGGCGGAGAGAAGGCCCCCATCTGGGCATGCTAGCAATAGATTGTTGAGCTGAAAAGATATCAGGGAAAGAAGAGCGGATGTACGGTTCAAATGCTGAAGAAGACTAACGCCCCATACTTTTAATTAGAAGCTGATTGCTATTGACTTTAGCCGCTGATGTAGCTGCATCTATTCTGAAAGGATAAGTGGTATAGAATTGAGGAGGCAGGCCTGCTTTGGAGATGAGAGAGGACAGATGGGATAAAAAAAACAACTCCTAGAGATGACAGTATGGTTGGAGTTATTAAACAGGGTAGAAAGGAGCAGAAGGGTTGTGACGAGACAGGTAGTGGGACAGAGAAGAATAAAGACACAGGGGGGAGTTGAGCTTCCGGAACTGAGCGAACTGCCTCTGGCGGAAATGATTTGTCTTGGAGGAAGTGAAGGAAGTCTTTGCGTGGACAATGAAGGTTAAAATTCAGGTTAAATGCGTATGAAGAGCAGGTGGCTGGAGCGAGGGCAGAAGCCATATAACCTTGTGTAGATGTGAAGAGGTTGAGCAGAGAAGGGTTTAGTTGAGAATCAGGTTTCTGAAGGAAGGAACTGCCAAGGGAAATGGATGGGCAGAGGGAACCAGGCATCTGACTTGGGAATTTTGATGAATGATATGGATGGGAAAGCTGAAATGTCCACGCAAGGAGAGAAGATGATGGTGGTGCTGGCGATCTGAAATCCTGGATGAGGGAGAGGATACATTCAAACTTGGAGGAAGGCAGGCGAGCTTCGAGCTTTTAGAGTTCCCGGGGAAAGATGCAGATTGTCTTTTGCGTGGACAGGAAATGACAAAATGTAGTCCTGGTGTGGGCTCTGTCACACCTAGCTTTGGCATAGATCTTTTGTGCTATAAATCATTGGGACCCTTTGCATGGCAGACCTCAGTTGCCAGGGAAACTGTTCTTTTATGGACCCAGATTCAGTTAAAATGAGTCTGCCCACTGATGATGTGCAAGAGAAACTAGGTTGGAACCCAAATTATATGAAAAATAGTGAATTCTGGCCCACTCCTGTATTCTGGATGGAGGGAGTGCCTCCTAAAATTACCCTCTGTAAGCAACATGAAATGTATCAAGAGAATAGTTATCGAGTCAGGACCATTGTTCACGGTACAGAACTGACTCTGAAAAGAGCAGCTGAATGCAATCCTTTTTTAATGTGTGGATGTGACCAGTGCAGATGTGATAAGGGCCTAGCTGAATTACCCCTGACCAGGTCCAAACCCTGCCCAGCCTGTAGTCACTTAGCCAGACACTGTCGAATTCTGTTTGAATGTCCTGAAGGGATGCCATTTTCACAATTGAATGTAGACCCGCAGGATGTAAAGAGAATTGAATGTGTGGGTTGTGAAGGTGGTCATCCAGTGACATGGGCTCATTGGGGTAAGCTAGAATGTGAAGAGGGTGTTCCTGCCTAACGTGTACAAGTGTCTTGCAGGTATCAAGTGAAGACCCTGGTGGCCCACACCTGCGATGTGAAGAATTGGATGAAAAGGCCTGTTGTGGTGTTTGCAGAACCGGTCTGAGCTGAGCCTAGCACAGAGTTCGAATCTTGTTGGGAAAGGGCTGATTTGTTAGACATGAATTGGATGGTCTAAATGAACATAAGAACATAAGAACATAAGAACGTTTACAAACAAGAGGAGGCCATTGACATCTTGCTCATTTGGTTGTTAGTAGCTTATTGATCCCAGAATCTCATCAAGCAGCTTCTTGAAGGATCCCAGGGTGTCAGCTTCAACAACATTACTAGGGAGTTGGTTCCAGACCCTCACAACATGTATTGATTGAAATAATATGATATACTCTTAGTCAATAATCATAGTAATACTGTATGTACTCTATTTTAAATAGACCTGTATACTCAGTAGACAATATTAAGTAGCTGTTATGTACAGTCTGTGAAATAGCATACAGAGAAAGGTCAGGCTGACCAGCTTTTGGCAGGCCCTTATCAGAAGTAGGCAACTCTTAGATTTAGGTGCCAGACCTCGGTATCTAACTTTCTGGAGAAAGCTGCTGAGCTGAGTAAAAAAGGAAAAAACATACTTGAAATAAATATATACATGTTCTATTAGTGTAGATGTTTAAAGTAGAAAAAGAATAAAAATCTTGTAGTGGAAAAACTAAAAAGACTTAGAAAATGAGTATACAGGGTAACCAGTTATAGTCAAGTCCAGGGGTGTAGTGATAGGGGGTCGCGGGGGAGCGCGGCCCCCCCCACTTCTCTTGGGCATGGAAAGCACTGCTTCCACACTTCACATGTAGAATATTGAACTGGTTTGCTCCTATTAATATATGGAGATATACATGTGTATAACCCATACAAATAAGCAAAGAATACAATTACCGTAAGAAACCCTTGAGAGATAAATAATGAAAAAAGTTTGAATATAGCGTGCCTGGTCTGGAACAACTGGTGTGAATAAGAAGGGAACCTGTATTAACGCTTTACAATTAGATGTAATAATTGGGACAGTTCTTATTTTAGACCCACATATAAGAAATAATGTAGATAAAATAAGCTAAACATTTATTTAAAACATAAAACTCAATCGCACCAAACAAATAAAGGGTACCTGTGGCCTTACACATCTTATTTTGCAAACGGATGCACTTCTGTTTCAAAACCTCAGTTTCATTCACTCTTAAGCGCCTGCAATAGGACAGTGAGACGAGTTGATTCTGGACCGAACCATTCAATATATGAGAAGGGGGAGTGAGGGAGTGTTACACATAGGATTAATAATAATAATAATAATAATAATAATAATAATAATAATAATAATAATGACGGCATTTTAATCATGTGTGCATTAGTCTATGAAACTGGTTATGAAAATATGTACAGTGTTTGTTTATTTATTTATTTATCTTTAATGTAAATAGCTGTAAGTCTAGCTGCTTTACAATAATACCTCAATACCTGATTGTTTGAATTTGTAATCAATTGGTACACTTGTTAGCCCTTTCAAATACCGTAACTACTAGTGATAAACTGTGGTTCTGTTGAGTTTATGGGGAAACAGGGACTGCAGAAGGAGTGAGTCCGATTTAAAGACGGTCTCTGATTTTAAAAGCAAGTATTCTAAAGTAATGAAAACAGAATACCTGAATCAACCATTTAAAGTCTTAAAACTGCTGCTATATTTCTGGGAGCTAAACAAAGGTATAGTTTAAATGAATGGGCAGTCATGTATCTTATTTGGAAAAAGTATTAAGACTTGATCTAAAAGGAACCCCTGAATTAGAAGTAAATCTTCTATTTAAATTACAGCTATTAGAATGTTGTATTTAAAAGAAGCAAGACAATAACATAAAAGTAGTATAGACTGTAACTCTAACAGTAAACTTGCTGAAGGAATACAAACTAATGTTGTAACCTTGTTTTCACCTGCTTGTGGTACAGGCAGTGTTGAAGATGATTCATTGGTGTTGGCTGATGCGGGGATTTTTGATGGTCAACGATTTAAAAGCCAAGATCATCTCTATAATGAGCAATCTCGTTAATATTAACAAACGGAAATACCTTTTGGATAACAGAAGATAGGAGTTTATCTTACAATAATCATTTTCTATATATAACAGAAATGAATTAGAACCTGGCAGGAAGAAATGGGAATGGAAAGCGTAGGACGTGTTAATACGTTAAGTTAGATATTGGTTTGAAATAATGAGTATTGACAAATGCTTACGTTAGTGTTTCATATTAATCAACCCTAAAATTGGCATAAAGCAGAGGTTGTCTTAAAACCTGCTTTGACTAGATTTTGTATGAACAGTGAAGAAGGTCAGTCACTGTAGCACTATGGCATTCTGGTATATTAATGCTAGTCTGTGTTTAGATATAAATAACTGGAGCTTCCATTAAAATCTTTAAAGATTTATCAATGGAGTAAAATAATATTACAATTTATACTGTTATACTGAAGTAACTTAATTAGAAATACATCTTATAATGCCATTTAAAGATAAACTTTTGAAAGAACACAGTAAAAGTTTATTATAACAGAAGCATGGTGTTGACAATATTGCAAGCATATTGTTGACACATTTGAAATAATGTTCATTTAATTTAATCAATTTAATAATTTGTTCAGTTTCTCCAGCTAAACAAAAAGTATTTTAGACATTACAATATCAATTAAACCAAAGAATATACAAGTTTAGCTTATATAAAGATTTTACTGCAGTAATAATCAGAGGTATTTATTTACAGGGAAACTGAAGAATTTAAAAGTGAAAGAATTAAATGTTTGTCTCAGACACACAGTAGAATTCTGGAAGGGCATTAGACCTTCAAAAAATAAAGCTTAGTCTTTGGCACCTCAAAGCAGGATTCGATGTTGGCTCTTAAAAGCGGGATTTGCCAACCTTGAATGATAACCAACGGAAGGTGTTTTAAGAAAGACAGAAGTATGTATCTCACTATATTATAAGAAAATAATGAGAGCGGAGTTATAAAAATTAGGATGTAAGCTTTTTCTTATTATCTGAAAAGATACCTGTCCAGGTGTCTCTTGAATCGGCCAAAAAATGACTTCATGTGGTGAATTTGGAAAACTGCTTACAGTGGATTTTACTGCCTTAAATATACTGTGGGACTGTCTGGCATTGTTCTTTCAGGGTTTAAGTCCTTACAGATTTCAGTTTGTCTCTATTGGGGAGGATGCATCTGAAAGGTCTGAAGTTCTTTGTGGTGTCCCACAGGGCTCTGTCTTGGCTCCACTGTTGTTCTCACTATATTGACTCCAGCTTGTCCAAAATACAGCCACTCTGATCCTAACTCACGGGAGTGCCATAGCCAATGTGATGTTCCCTGTGGAATCCACAGTAAAGACCGGTGACTTCGCACAGCACCTGCAATGCAAATAAACTACTGCACAAATAGGGATGTTTTGTTCCCTATTCATTTAAGAAACTATTACCAAAAGCTCCTCAAAAGCAGGATTTTTTCACTGGAGAGTCCAAACCAAACACTAGTGACCCACATTAGTTCTGACTCACTGGGGATGTTAGTTTAAATAGAAACTACTGTTTAAATGACAAACAGATCATGTGTGCACTGCATTACATAATCAGCATATTTAAAAAGATTAGTTTTATATCTCCAATTCTTGACTTGTCATTACAACACAATTTTACTTTGCTGACTTCATTTGGCATGTGTGTATATATAGCTATTAATGGGTGAAGATCAGAGTTTAAAATGAAAACAAAGTTTGTTGAACTGTCGCTTTAGCCTCCTTCAAGAGCTCTGTCTTCAATAGGGAAGCAGCTTATTGGTTAATGACATGAAAGAATGTGTTGGAGGGAGTTGATTTTTCCCTCCACGTTGTAGCAATTCCCATGCTACATAATGTGGGTGTAAGTCTCACCCACCTGTCCCTTTAATTAAGGTCAGTAGCCTGGCCAGGTTAAAACTTCATTTCCCATAGTTCCTTGCAACTACCCTCTGTTCATCCTCTCTCCCCATTGGCTCATTCAGATTTCCACCCCTCCAATCTCAGAGCTCCTTAGTAGCCAGCACTTGTATTAAAGCTGGCTAATCAGGCCTGAGAGGGACTCCCTTTCTCACAGGAATCCATTAAACTACAGCATTTTCTCTACTTAAATTTCAGTGAATCCATTACCATCCTTAGATAATTCCAGTGCATCCGTTCATTTTCTTTTGTCGCTGTGCTTTGTCTAAGCTGCTCTTTTTGTTTTCACTGTTACTTGTTTAAGTTTAGCTGTTTTTCTAGGTCTGTTTAGTGTTTGTTGTTTTATGTGTGACAGCCTCCATTTTTTCTTGATCCTCCTGATTTTTTCCAAACAACTGTTCACCATTCAACTCAACGCTACTGGACAGTCTCAACAATTTCAACGTACTCAATGTTTTCAACCTTCTACAATCACCATCATTTCGGGACACTTTGCTGGACTGCCTTATTTGTGGGTGAGATCATTTCTTTTTTGTTTGGATTTTTTCTACTTTAATTTGATACTTTGTTTCCTGTATTTTTTGTTATTTTGTTACTTTGTATGGATTTCAATTACCCTGCTATTACTGGACTTGTTGGGCCTACCTGTCATTTCCCCACCATTGCCATAGAGACTGTTAAATGTAATTGTTTCCACAAGTCACTGTTTTTCATCTGTATCTATTTATTTATCTTTTGTCTATCTGTGTGTGTTGTGTTTGTGAGTGTGGGTTTATTGGAGACCCTCCGGACACTACATTCATTTCTATTTGGTGATACTGTTTAGCCTTCTGTTTGTCCCTACATCTGTACCAGCTTTATTCTTACCTGTTACCTGCAATTATTTGAATTCCTTACTTATCATTATTCATTTCATTCATTTGTTCATTTTTTCATTTGTTGACATTATTGTTCACAATAATAAACCGATTGTTCGTGAAATTGACACCTCTGACGTCCCTGCTTTTGCTGTCTGTCACTCTTGCTGACTTATTTAGCTATAGGAATAGGGCCAGTAGTATCTCCTTAAGGAGGACAGTGCAACTGCTTCTCAGTTGTGCAGAGTGATCGTTACAACGTGACCAAGGAAGCGCAATACTATCTCAAAGTCCCAGATATCATGTTTTAAAATACAAAAGCACTTTTTGTAACAAAGTGTGGGGCAAAGTAATGGATGGAATGTACATTCGGCCCTGATTTGTACACTTTAACCCTGGATTCTAAGGGAAGTGTAGTTTAGTAGGCAATGAACCCTGAACTATATTTCCCAAGACGCAATACAGGAAGGATTGAAGATCTAATAGACTTGATTAGGCACCTGTATAAGTGGGGAAGTAGGATCCTGCAACAATATTTTATAAAAGGGAAATAACTGAAATAAACATGAACAATGGTGTAATGTGGTCTTTGTCAGTGATGGTATCACAATGTAACATGCTGCTGTACAGGAATTCAGTGATTTTTACTCTCTTCATGTAACTGATCTTAGACATGGGGGTGGAATTTTAATGTTTGTAACCTTTATTAAACCAGGAAAGACCTGTGAGATTAAAATCTCTTTAAACCCAAATTCAAATAAGCATACCCAATCCAAACAAGTTAATCCGATTCCAAGAAACAAAACCTGTCACACTGGTTCTTATCTTTATTATCATTTTCAGATCAGGCCGTGCACAAGAAAAATGTATGCTTTCCTTTCTGGAAGAAATATTTTAAAATCAGGAAAGTTTAAACTGTAAAAGTATATAAATAATGGATGATTAAAACTATTAATAATCTACAGAGCCATGAAATCCTCTCCCTACAGGGAATGGTTGGCAGCAGGATGACTGCTCCTGATTGTTTACTTTCTTATTCAAGTAGTGCACATTCGAGCTCCCTTGTGTTTTCACTATCTCACTTAAAGGAACATGGAGTTTTCAGTCCCCACATGCTGCTACAGCTGTTTAAGTTCCATACCTGCAATTGTAACCTCCAGCAGTGTGGAGTAGTGGTTAGGGCTCTGGACTCTTGACCGGAGGGTCGTGGGTTCAATCTCAGGTGGGGGACACTGCTGCTGTACCTTTGAGCAAGGTACTTTTACCAAGATTGCTCCAGTAAAAAACCCACCTGTATAAATGGGTAATTGTATGTAAAAATAATGTGTAAAAAATAATGTAATTGTATGTAAAAAATAATGTGATATCTTGTAACAATTGTAAGTCGCCCTGGATAAGGGCGTCTGCTAAGAAATAAATAATAATAATAATTGTTAACATTCTGACAAATTTTTACACTTAAAGTTTTCAAAATGGCCGCTCATGGAGAGCAGATTTTGTGCAGCATAAGTCGTGTGATCTTTCCTGGAAATGCAAAAAAACCTACAATATTCCACACAAATGGTTCAGCATGGTGGGTTGTTCTTGTTGTGTCTCCTTCTGCAGGAAACAAGTCAGGATTAGAGTAGTTTGTTTAGGATATTTTGTGATCACATGACTTATGCTGCACAAAATCTGCTCTCCATGAGAGACCCTTTTGAGAACTTTTAGAGTGTAAAAACTTGTCAGAATGTAAGAATATTGCAGGTATGGTACTTAAACAGCTGTAGCAGCATGTGGGGACTGAAAACTACATTTTTAAAACTGGCACTCCAACTCGGGTCCAGACCTGGATTCTGGCTACCTGGATGACACAGGTTGAATGCATTCCACCTCAGGATGTGGGTCGACACGGTTTCCGAGACGATAGCAAGAGAATTATGTAGCAAATAATTATATTATATTATATATATATATATATATATATATATATATATATATATATATATATATATATATAGTGATGGAGTGCCCCACCCCTTTGTATATGAATGTGTGTTTGTGTTATCATTATTATTATGATGATTATTGTTGTATTGTGTGTGTAAATGTGTACGTTTCGGTTTGGCATGACTAGGGGTGTTTAGAACATAAGAACATTAGAAAGTTTACCAACGAGAGGAGGCCATTCAGCCCATCATGCTCGTTTGGTTGTTAGCAGCTTATTGATCCCAGAATTTCATCAAGCAGCTTCTTGAAGGATCCCAGGGTGTCAGCTTCAACAACATTACTGGGGAGTTGGTTCCAGACCCTCACAATTCTCTGTGTAAAAAAGTGCCTCCTATTTTCTGTTCTGAATGTCCCTTTATCTAATCTTCCTTTGTGACCCCTGGTCCTTGTTTCTTTTTTCAGGTCAAAAAAGTCCCCTGGGTCAATATTGTCTATACCTTTTAGGATTTTGAATATTTGAATCAGATCGCCGAGTAGTCTTCTTTGTTCAAGACTGAATAGATTCAATTCTTTTAGCCTGTCTGCATACGACATGCCTTTTAAACCCGGGATAATTCTGGTTGCTCTTTTTTGCACTCCTTCTGGAGCAGCAATATCCTTTTTGTAATGAGGTGACCAGAACTGAACACAATATTCTAGGTGAGGTCTTACTAATGCATTGTAAAGTCTTAACATTACTTCCCTTGATTTAAATTCAACTTTTCACTATATATCCGAGCATCTTGTTGGCCTTTTTTTTATAGCTTCCCCACATTGTCTAGATGAAGACATTTCTGAGTCAACATAAACTCCTAGATCTTTTTTCATAGATTTCTTCTTCAATTTCAGTATCTCCCATGTGATATTTATAATGCACATTTTTATTGCCTGCGTGCAGTACCTTACACTTTTCTCTATCAAATGGCATTAGCCATGTGTCTGTCCAGTTCTGAATGCTTTCTAGATAATTTTGAATGAGCTTTGCTGCTGCAACAATGTTTGCCACTCCTCCTATTTTTGTGTAGTCTGCAAATTTAACAAGTTTGCTTACTATACCAGAATCTAAATCATTAATGTAGATTGGGAATAGCATTGATTGTTAATTATTCAATCAACCCCCTAGCCACTTGTATGATGGCGGAAAAATCTGTGCACCATTAAACTCGTGCAGAATGTGGCTTTAATAGGATGAGAGAGAGAGAGAGAGAGAGAGAGAGAGAGAGAGAGACTTTTAACAATCCTTTATTAAATAATTTAACAGTAGTACATTTCCATTAGAATGCTAAATGATTAAAATAAAGTCTAAAAAACTATTAAAAAGCAGACTATGATTAATAAATAAATAAATAAATAAATAAATAAATAAATATTTGTTTTTATAAAATCACATTGAGCTCTCCCTCCTCACTGAGTGAGCAGCCTGCTCCTCCTGCTCTCTTGTCTAAGTGGGGTTTGTACAGCACCCTCCATTCTGGGGTCCCCTCATCTCCCAGAGACAGATGAGCCCTCCATTTGGTATCACCCATCCCTCTCAGCTTGCTGCAATGTGTTGCCTTAATACACAGTTTATACTCTCTTTACTGTTTATATTTACAAAATCTATATTTTTGAATTTTTGTAGTTTTAAGAGCTTTCCTTTCTCTTCCTCCTCCCCCTCATCTTCCTTAATCTCTACCGGAGTTACCAACAACACAGGAAAAGCAGCACCCTGTCTCTGATCCCCCTGTTCTTGAGCCATCTCCTCTCTCAGAGCCTCACTGAGCCCCGGGGAGAGACAGCTCCTAACCTGACTCACCACCCTCTCTACCTGCCTCTCGCTGCGCCAGCGCAGACAGGCAGCCAGAATAGAGCACAGAGACAGGAGGTAAGAATCTATATAACCAGCAAGATAAATACAATAACAAATACCAATCAAAAAATAATAATCATCATCTGTAATCTGTAAGAAAAATCAGTATAGTTCCATACAAACTGCTGCACTCTGCGCTGTGCAGCACCTACTGCAACATCCGCAAGGGAGGCATCAGCAGAGGCAGGCATGATGCTCACTGTCAATGTCTACAACAATGGTACTGTCATGGTGCAGGGCAGAGAGAGCAGCCTGGACCTGTTTGAACACAGCTTCCCAGCATTGAGAGAGCGTGTGGAGAGAGAGAAGACAATACCAGAGCTTGCAAACCCCCAGCCTCTCCCCCCACCCCCAGCACAACCCAGCTGCCAGCCTCCCCACCCCCAGCACAGCCCTTTCACTGACTCCCCCAGACAGGTCAACAACATCAAAGCCCTGAAGGAGTGCCTGTCAGTGCTGGAGCTGCACTTCACGGAGTTCAGGGAACACACTGAGCACAAGCTGGCCACCCTGAGCCAGGCCAGCCCATCAGAGCAGCTCAGGGATGAGGTGCACAGGCTGAAGACCAAGCACAGGGCTGAGGTGCAGGAGTGCGGCGATGAGAGGAATGGAGGATTAAAATCAGGCCATGAAGACAGAGCTGCGGAGGCTGAGAGAGGAGACGAGCAAGACAGCGCAGCAGCACAGCCAGCTGAGGAACCTGCAGAGAGAGCTGGAGGAACTGAAAGAGGAGACGAGCAAGACAACACAGCAGCACAGCCTGCTGAGGAGCCTGCAGAGAGAGCTGGAGGGACTGAGAGAGGAGACGAGCAAGACAACGCAGCAGCACAGCCTGCTGAGGAACCTGCAGAGAGAGCTGGAGGGACTGAGAGGCAGCAAGCTCTGCACACCAGCAGCACAAGAGCAACAAAGCACCCGCACGGCCTGCACCGACACACACACAACACCAGCCACACAGGCAGACACACAGACAGCTCCAAACACACACACACACACAACACCAGCCACACAGGCAGACACACAGACAGCCCCAAACACACAGTCGGAGCAGCAGGGCAGTGCGGAGGTGCTCATCCTAATAGATTCTAACGGGAAGTACCTGGATGAAAGACGGCTTTTCCCTGGCCGAAGTGTCGACAAGATCAAGTGCCCTGCAAATCCTATCCAAAAACAGACAGAGGAGCCCGAAATACATCGTGATCCACACCGGCACCAACAACCTGCGCGCAGACAGAGGAGATGTGGCCAAATCCCTGCAGCAGGTGGCAGAAACAGCAGCCAGAGAATACCCCATTGCTAAAATCATCGTGTCCACCCTGCTGCCCCGAGCGGACATGCCCTTCCACATCATCCACAGGTGTCCCGGGGCTGCGCCCTGCTACCCAACGTGCACCTGGCACACCACCACTACATCCGGCCCCACCACATGTACGATCAGGTGCACCTCAACAGGGAGGGCATGAAGCTTTTTGCTAAATCCCTCAAGGACATCACCCTGGGCTGAGAGCTCGCCATCCCACCCTACACTGAGATCAGGAGCACGCCCAGCCGCCCCCGAGCTCCTAGGATCCCCCAGCCCCCCAGGCCACGCACCCACCACAGAGCTGCCAGTCAGCAGGAGCGATGCCAGGGACCCCCACACCCCCCGCATTCCCCCCAGCCCCCCAGGCCACGCACCCACCACAGAGCTGCCAGTCAGCAGGAGCGACGCCAGGGACCCCCATGCCCCCCCGCATTCCCCCCAGGCCACGCACCCACCACAGAACTGCCAGTCAACAGGAGCGACGCCAGGGGGGGCATCATTGTGTGGTACAAAGAGGAACTCAAAAACACTGTCTCTCCCATTAAAAGAGAAGAGACACATTTATGGCTCAAAATTGAAAAAAAATCATCCAATCCCAATCTGACACATTCCTGTGCGCAGTTTACAAGCCACCAATTGACTCCCCCTACTACCGAGAGGGGTGCTTCCAAAATTTACAATCAGAAATTAGCCATTTTCAATCCCTGGGCTCTGTGCTGCTGTGTGGAGATCTCAATGCCAGGACGGGCAGAGAGGTCGACTACATCAGCACAGGGGGGAACAACCTTGTGATTGGACAGCAGACCTCTTTGTACCACACACCCATCACCACACCGCGAAACAGTTTCGACAGTGTGGTGAATAAGAGCGGGAAGCAGGTCCTGCAGCTCTGTAAAGGCCTGGGTCTGTACATCGTTAACGGCAGGATCAGAGGGGATTCTTAGGGCAGATATACATTCAGCTCTGCTTTAGGAAATAGTGTAGTAGACTACACTATCACAGACATGGACCCAGAATCTATTAATGCATTTATAGTCCGGCAACAAACCCCCCTATCAGACCACTGCCAAACAGTCCTGTATCTAAAAACAAAACCCAAAACTAAATAATTCAAACCCGACCCCACCCGCCAAATTATACATTGAACCAGCCTATAAGTGGACACAAAGCAGTGCTGAGGAATATAAAGAAACAATTTATAGTGAAGAAATAGAAAGTATGCTAAACAGCTTTTTAACAAAAAATTTTAAATTAGACAAAAATGGAATCAATTCGGCCATCAAAGAAATCAATTTTATATTCGAAACAGCAACAAAATCAAAACTCAAGAAAACAAACAAGAAAAAAACTAATTCTAAAATCAAAAGAAAAATGGTTTGACATTGAGTGTGAAACAAACAGAAAATAATTAAGAAAATTGTCAAACCAGAAACACAGAGAGCCAAACAATATCGAACTGAGACTTAGCTACTGCAAGGCTCTGAAACAATACAAACACCTTCTCAATAAAAAAAGAGAAGAACACGTGTCCAAACAATTATCCCAAATTGAAGAATCCATAGAGCAAAATTCCTTTTGGGAACTATGGAACAAATTGAACACATCCAAAACTAGTGACGAATTGGCAATCAAAAATGGTAACATTTGGAAAAATTACTTTGATAAACTTTATAAAGAATTAGACGAAAACTAATTAAATCCAGACCAAAATTCTATTTAAAAAAAAATAAATGAATTGGAAACCATAATCAAGGACAATCAGAACCCACTGGACTTCCCAATAACAGGACCAGTGCTAAAAGAAAAGCTCCAAGCCCTCAAACCCAGGAAAGCCTGCGGGCCCGACAGCATCATCAACGAGATGCTGAAACACAGCAGCCCCAGGATGCAGGAGGCCCTGCTCAAAGTATTCAACCTCATCCTGGCTGCGGGCTGTTTCCCTGACATCTGGAACCAAGGGCTAATAACACCAATTCACAAAAGTGGAGACAAATTCGACCCCAATAATTACCGAGGCATCTGTGTGAGCAGTAATCTGGGGAAGGTGTTCTGCAGTATCATTAACGCCCGGATACTGGCCTTCCTTACCAAACAGTGTCCCGAGTAAGAGTCAGATTGGATTTTTACCAAATTACCGCACCTCTGACCATGTTTACACCCTATACACCCTAATAAATAAACATGTACACCAAAAAAATAAAGGAAACATTTTTGCTTGTTTTATAGATTTTAAAAAAGCATTCGACTCAATTTGGCATTGTGGCAAAGTGGTAAGTGGTAGCAGGTGTATAGCAGGTGCAGTGCGGATACAGTAATTCCAAGAACACACAGACAACAAAGTACGGGTGAAAATGATTGATTTAATGGTGTATAATCCAATGGTCTGGTGACCCGCCAGTAAATAATAAAGAGCTGGCAATACACAACAATGTGTATTGCACAGTAATGAAACAAAGGGTTGCAGTCCCGCAAATAATAGACACGGTACAAAACACACACAATTAGACACACACGATCACTGTTCCAAAGTGCTTGTGGTGAAGTACAATATAATATGTGCTATTAGTGAAACAAGTGCTGATAACAATGTTTATTCGTGATGGTAGTGCAGTGGTGATCCGGTTTCGTGCTGGCCCTTGGCGACAGCTCTGGATGTGTTTAGCCGTCTAGTGATAACAAACACAGACAATTACTAAACAGACAAACAAACAAAACAAAACACTCACAAACTCCTTTCGTTAATTATTTTGGGCAATCTCCCGGTCCTTCCAGTTTCCTCGTAGCAAAAACCCAAGCGAAGGAAAAGATTTACAATTCTCCAGCCCCTTTTATGCGATTATGCATGACCCCTTGGTAAACGATTGCAGCTGATTCTATTGCCTGCAGCTGCTACCTCGTTTACCTTCCAGGTCAATACATTCTCGCACTGGAGTCTCGTCTTTTTCCAGGCTGACTGACTTCCCGACCCAGGGAATGAACTGTCAGGACAACCTGTCCAAAGCCTTTCCCTTTCGCTACTTCGTATCCTCACAGGTCGAGAGGGAGATTTACAACCAGAACTCATTATATTTCCGTCACAGGCATCCAGGTCTATTTCTTAGAATTCTTGAAAGCGGTGTAGGGGGTAAAATTTATGACATCATTAAGTCAGAATAAGTGTGGCGTGAAAATTGGAAACCAAAGAACAGGGTTTTTCACCCAAGGGCGTGGAGTGAGACAGGGTTGCAGTCTGAGCCCAACACTGTTCAACATCTACATTAACGAGTTGGCTACGGTGCTGGAGCAGTCTGCAGCCCCTGGCCTCACTCTACACGACAAATAAATCAAATTCCTGCTCTATGCAGATGACCTGGTCCTGCTGTCATCCGCAGAGCAGGGGCTGCAGCAGAGCCTGGCACTCCTAGAGCAGCACTGTCAGAAATGGGCACTGACAGTAAACCTGGACAATACCAGAGTTATGGTATTCCAGAAGAAAGCCAGATCTCAGGGAAACAGGTACCGCTTCACCCTGGGAAACAAAACCCTGGAGCACAGCACCAGCTACAATTACCTGGGTCTAAAATTCAGTGCGTCTGTGAACTTCAACCTGGCTATAAATGCATTAAGAGATAAAGCGCACAGGGCTTTTTATGCAATAAAGAATCGGCTATACAAAATTAAACCACCAATAAAAATGTGGCTAAAAATTTTCTACAGCATAATAAAACCAATCCTTCTGTATGGTACTGAAGTATGGGGTCCCCTTATGAACCCCGATTATAAAAAATGGGATCAAAGCCCCATAGAAATTTTCCATTTGGAATTTTGTAAACACCTCCTGCAGGTTCACAGGAGTGCAGCCAATAGCGCTTGCAGGGCTGAATTGGGCCGGTTCCACTTACTCCACTCCATAAAGAAACAAGTGCTCAACTACTGGGTCCATCTACAGCAGGCTGTTCCGCAGTCCTACCACCACACTGCACTGCGGAGCTGCACACAGCCCCCACAAGAGAATCCCCTCAGTAGAATTGTACTGAAGCTCAGCCAACTGAGCCAAATTAACACTAGCGAGCTTCAGAACACCACCAACAAAAAACTCCCAGCACAAAAAATGAAACAAATTAATCTAAATCTGGAAAACAATTATAAAGTACATTGGAATAACGAAATTGAATCACACAATAAAAATTACAATGCTATCTGGTCCTAAAAAAAGAATTTACTCTGGCAGAATATCTGATCAGGGTCAAAAACACAAAACATAGACAGATCCCGACCAAGTACAGACTCAGTGACCACAGCCTTGCTATCGAAACTGGCCGGCACAAAAAAAACTGGATTGCCAAAGAAAAAAGGCTGTGCTGTCACTGTGATCTGGGAGAGGTAGAGACAGAAATGTACTGTCCCCAGTATAAGCAAATCAGGGACACGTACTTCCCCAAACTGGCCAATCAGGCCACAACATTCCAGCTGTGCTCTGACTTAGAAAAACTGCCAGTTCTGTTAGGGGAGGAGCAGCAGACAGCAAAGCTAGCTGCCCAGTATGTAGCTGCCTGCCACAGCCAGAGAGACAGAGAGACAGAGAGACAGACCCTGGTGTAGACACCCTGGAGCATGGGGACCAGGCACTCATGCGCACCCATGTCCACTGTAAATACAGAGAGGGAGGGAGGGAGGGAAATGAGAGGGTTGTTGTTGTATTGTATTGTCTGGACTGTTTTGTGATAATGTTCATTGTTGAATTACTTTGGCAAAACTCAATTTCATTTTGTCATGCCAATAAAGCATTTTTTGAATTTGAATTTGAGTAGAGAGGAGAGAGGGAGAGTACAGGGGCAGGGAGGAGAGAGGGAGAGGAGAGAGGAGAGAGGGAGAGTACAGGGGCAGGGAGGAGAGAGGGAGAGGGAGAGGAGAGAGGAGAGAGGGCGAGTACAGGAGCAGGGAGGAGAGAGAGAGCAGAGAGGAGATAGGAGAAAGGGAGAGTACAGGGGCAGGGAGGAGAGAGGGAGAGCAGAGAGGAGAGAGGGAGAGTACAGGGGCAGGGAGGAGAGAGGGAGAGTAGAGAGGAGTTAAATGGCCAATAGCTTGTGAGAAAACTGCGTGGGACACAGTAAACACAGATCTCTGCTTTGTGTTGGAAAGGTTAAGTGGAACAGTTGAAAAGAAGCTGGATAAATTTGGGGACATCATCTATGCATATGGAAGCGAGAGGTTTGGAGTTGAAAAAAGGAAGGAAAAAGTACAAACTATTCCTGGAAAGTCTAGAAGGCTGAGGAAGCAATGGAGAAGAGCAGAACAAAGTCTGAAGGAGGGACTCAATCTCTTACAAAGGGTCATAAAAGATAAGCTTGCAACATTGCGCAGAGCTGAGCACCTACGGAAATGCTACAAAAAGAAGGAGCATGAGAGAACTAACTTTTATAAAGACCCATTCAAATTTGTAAAGAAGTTATTCACCAGTGAGAAGAATGGCACACTAAAAGCATCTAAGGTTGAGCTGGAGAGATATTTGGAGGAAACACATACAGATTCAAAAAGGCAGGAGCCTATGTCAATTCCTTCAGACATCCCACCTATCAATCCACCAGAATTCCAAATAGAGGACTGTGCACCTAAGTGGAAAGAAGTAGAGCGAGCTGTGAAAAAAGCAAGGGCTTCATCTCCAGGGCCTAATGGAGTTCCATACAGAGTGTACAAGAGTGCTTCAGGAGTTCAACGAATCCTGTGGAAATTGATGAAAGTGGCATGGGAAAAACAGGTTGTACCAAGAGCATGGCGCCGAGCAGGTGGAGTCTTTATACCTAAAAAAAAAAGATTCTACAAGCATCAGTCAATGGCCTTTTCCCTATTAAACGTAGAAGGCAAGATTTTCTACTGCATTATTGCTCAGAGATTGTCAATGTACCTATTAAAGAACTGCTTCATTGACACTTCAGTATAAAAAGCAGGCATTCCAGATTTCCCAGGAAGCTTAGAACACATCAGTGTGATCTGGCAACAAATTCAATCATCTAAAAAGGAAACTCTCAAACTGAACGCAGTAGGGATTCAAGGAAATGCATGCACATGGATTAGGGAGTGGTTAACATGTAGAAAACTGAAAGTACTGATTAGAGGAGAAACCTCAAAATGGAGCGAGGTAACCAGTGGTGTACCACAGGGATCAGTATTAGGTCCTCTGCTAATCCTAATCTACATTAATGATTTAGATTCTGGTCTAGTAAGCAAACTTGTTAAATTTGCAGACGACACAAAAATAGGAGGAGTGGCAAACACTGTTGCAGCAGCAAAGGTAATTCCAAATGATCTAGACAGCATTCAGAACTGGGCAGACACATGGCAAATGAAATTTAATAGAGAAAAGTGTAAAGTATTGCATGCAGGCAATAAAAATGTGCATTATAAATATCATATGGGAGATACTGAAATTGAAGAAGGGAACTATGAAAAAGACCTAGGAGTTTATGTTGACTCAGAAATGTCTTCATCTAGACAATGTGGGGAAGCTATAAAAAAAGGCCAACAAAATGCTCGGACATATTGTGAGAAGTGTTGAATTTAAATCAAGGGAAGTAATGTTAAAACTTTACAATGCATTAGTAAGACCTCACCTAGAATATTGTGTTCAGTTCTGGTCACCTCGTTACAAAAATGATATTGCTGCTCTAGAAAGAGTGCAAAGAAGAGCAACCAGAATTATCCTGGGTTTAAAAGGCATGTCATATGCAGACAGGCTAAATGAATTGAATCTATTCAATCTTGAACAAAGAAGACTACCACAGCGATCTGATTCAAACATTCAAAATCCTAAAAGGTATAGACAATGTCGACCCAGGGGACTTTGTTGACCTGAAAAAAGAAACAAGGACCAGGGGTCACAAATGGAGATTAGATAAAGGGGCATTCAGAACAGAAAATAGGAGGCACTTTTTTACACAGAGAATTGTGAGGGTCTGGAACCAACTCCCCAGTAATGTTGTTGAAGCTGACACCCTGGGATCCTTCAAGAAGCTGCTTGATGAGATTCTGGGATCAATAAGCTACTAACAACCAAATGAGCAAGATGGGCTGAATGGCCTCCTCTCGTTTGTAAACTTTCTTATGTTCTTCTTATGTTCTTGTTCTCAGGGCAGCATTTGATTTTTTCAGTGTACTGAGGACAATAACAAATTTAATGAAAGCCTACTTTGGAGAGTTGCAATTTAGTTTCTCAACTTCAGAATTTAGCACTACATGGCAATACCTAGAAGTTGGAATAATGGCAGGATGCACCATTTCTCCACTGGCTTTTACCATGGCAATGGAAGTAATCATTAGGGCATAAAAATGGGTAGTGGGAGGAGAGCGCATGGCTTCTGGAATGCGACTACCACCAATTCGAGTATACATGGATGAAATGACAACAACAGTAGCCTGCACTAATCGGTTACTGGGCAAATTAACCAATGATATTGAATGGGCACGAATGCAAGCCCACTAAATCAAGGAGCATCTCTATAATTAAAGGTAAAGTAGTAGATAAAATGTTCTTCATTAATGGTGAGGCAAAACCAACAGTGTCTGAGAAGCCAGTGAAATGTCGTGGGAGATGGTACGACAGGGATCTAAAGGGCACAGTTCGTGTGGGAGAAGTTAGACAACAAGCAGTGGAAGGGTTGAAGAGCATAGACAGCAGCGCTTTACCAGGCAAACTGAAACTGGTGCTTTCAGTTTGGTCTACTACCGAGGATGCTGTGGCCACTGACTGTGTATAAGGTTTCTTTGACAACAGTAGAGAAGCTGGAAGCTTTAATCAATTCATACGTCAGGAAATGGTTGGGAGTTCCACGCTGCCTCAGCAGAGTGGGCCTTTATGGTAAAGGAATACTGCAGCTACCAGTCTCCGCTCTAACCGAGGAGTTTAAGTGCGCCAAGGTCAGACTGGAAATTACATTAGTAGAGTCACGCGACAAATGCGTAAGGGAGGCAGCACCTGTGTTAAAAACTGGAAGAAAGTGGGCGGCAAAAAAAGCTGTGGAAGATGCAAAGGCTGCCCTTGGAATTGGTGATATCATGGGGCAAGTTCAGCATGGAAGAGGGGGTCTTGGTCTCAGTTCAGCTCCTCCTACATGGCACAAGGCAGCCCCAGCTCAAAGGAGGAAGCTGGTAGTCAACGAGGTGCAAAAGCAGGAGGAGAGGATGAGGTGCGTAAAGGCTGTTTCCCAGGCCAAGCAGGGAGAGTGGATGAGATGGGAGAGTGTGGAACAATGCAAGATTGGCTGGCAAGACCTATGGTCAATGGAACAGAGCAGGATCAGTTTCCTCATCAGATCATGATATTCTCCCATCACCACAGAACCTAAACCTCTGGGTAGGAGAGGATCCCGCATGTCCTTTGTGTTCCTCACCTGCAACATTAAGGCACATTTTGACAGGATGTAAGGTGGCTCTTATCCAACGACGGTTTACTTGGTGCCATGACCAGGTGCTGCAATGTTTGGCCTTAGCATTGGAAGACAAGCATAACATGACCAATAAGTTGCCACCAGTTCCATCAAAACATTACACACAAAAGACAACATTCCTCCGCCCAGGAGAGCAACCACCAAGAAAAGGTGTTAAAACCAAGCTTCGCCCAGGACAACTGGATGTTGCTAGAGACTGGAAAATGCTGGCAGATGTTGGTCAACGGCTTATTTTTCCACCTATATCAACGAGCTGGCCACCTCACTCTACATGACACTGAAGTTAAATTCCTGCTCTACGCAGATGATCTGGTCGTGCTGTCGCCCACAGAGCAGGGTCTGCAGCAGAGCCTGGCACTGCTAGAGCAGTACTGTCAGACCTGGGCCCTGGCAGTAAACATGAACAAGACCAGAGTCATGATATTCCAGAAGAAAGCCAGATCTCAGGGAAATAAGTACCACTTCAACCTGGACAACACCACCCTAGAGCACACCAGCAGCTACACAAACCTGGGTCTGACCATCAGTGCATCAGGGAGCTTTAACCTGGCAGTGAAAGCACTAAAGGAGAAAGCATGCAGGGCTTTTTATGCCATAAAGAGGAGGCTTTATAATATAAATCCCCCTGCTTGGCTCAAAATTTTTGAAAGTGTGATTCAGCCAATTGCTCTCTATGGCAGTGAAGTGTGGGGTCCAATAACCAACCAGGACTACACAAAATGGGACAAACACCCCTCTGAAACCCTGCATGCAGAGTTTTGCTAAAACATCATGAAATTACAAAGAAAAACACCAAACAATGCATGTAGGGCTGAATTAGGCCTTTATCCATTGATTATTATTAATATCCAAAAAAGAGCATTAAAATACTGGATTAATCTTAAAAATAGTGACCCAAACTCACCCTGCAATACCAAGAGCTCAACCCAGAAAAGAGTCCCTTCAGCCAGCTGGTCCTGAAGCTCACTGAGCTGAGCAACACTGACATCAGTCAGCTTCAGCTTAAGTATTAACTTAAGGGGGCTGAATAATTTTGCACGCCCAATTTTTCAGTTTTTTATTTGTTAAAAAAGTTTGAAATATCCAATAAATTTCGTTCCACTTCACGATTGTGTCCCACTTGTTGTTGATTCTTCACAAAAAATTACAGTTTCATATCTTTATGTTTGAAGCCTGAAATGTGGCAAAAGGTCGCAAAGTTCAAGGGGGCCGAATACTTTCGCAAGGCACTGTATATATACAGCTCTGGAAAGAATTAAGAGACCACTGCAAAATGATCAGTTTCTAGGTATGTGTTTGGGTAAAATGAACATTTTTGTTTTATTCTATAAACTACTGACAACATTTCTCCCAAATTCCAAATAAAAATATTGTCATTTAGAACATTTATTTGCAGAAAATGACAACTGGTCAAAATAACAAAAAAGATGCAGTGTTGTTAGACCTCAAATAATGCAAAGAAAATAAGTTCATATTCATTTTTAAACAACACAATACTAATGTTTTAACTTAGGAAGAGTTCAGAAATCAATATTTGGTGGAATAACCCTGATTTTCAAGCACAGCTTTCATGCGTCTTGGCATGCTCTCCACCAGTCTTTCACATTGATGTTGGGTGACTTTATGCCACTCCTGGCGCAAAAATTCAAGCAGCTCGGCTTTGTTTGATGGCTTGTGACCATCCATCTTCCTCTTGATCACATTCCAGAGGTTTTCAATAGCGTTTAGGTCTGGAGATTGGGCTGGCCATGACAGGGTCTTGATCTGGTGGTCCTCCATCCACACCTTGATTGACCTGGCTGTGTGGCATGGAGCATTGTCCTGCTGGAAAAACCAATCCTCAGAGTTGGGGAACATTGTCAGAGCAGAAGGAAGCAAGTTTTCTTCCAGGACAACCTTGTACTTGGCTTGATTCGTGCCAAAGCTGCCCGATTCCAACCTTGCTGAAGCACCCCCAGATCATCACCGATCCTCCACCACATTTCACAGTGGGTGCGAGACACTGTGGCTTGTAGGCCTCTCCAGGTCTCCATCTAACCATTAGACGACCAGGTGTTGGGCAAAGCTGAAAATTGGACTCATCTGGGGGTGCTTCAGCAAGGCCGGAATCGGGCAGATTTGTTTTTGTGAAGGACGCATGAATCAAGCCAAGTATATAAATTTCCTTTGTAATGCACTGTCTGCACTGTGATGGTTAATATAAAACAGCTGCTCGTGTGTTGCTGTTTTAATTGGTGTTGAGGTAAACACCACTACAGCGTGCTTCATGTGGACAGCCTTTGGGAACACATTTAGAAGCACACTGCTGGAGTTTTATCACTATAATATGTATTTTTAATGGAATGAGGTTGAAATGATGCAAACAGTAACATGGAACAATAATAATCCTTGTTTGTTAACTTTAGTTTGTAGTTGTATTGGAACCCAAGGGCTGAAGCTGAAATGTATAGAAGGAGGTCAGACTGATACAAATGAACAGGGAAATGTCACACTAACAAGGACCATATTGGAAATGGAAACATAATTACACCACAGAAATCTAACAGCTGTGTTATTAATGTGCAAGAAAAAACTGGATTGCTGGGCTGCATTGGATTGAACCAATAATAGGATCATTTCTGCCATCTACTCATCACTTTTATTAACTGATCCAAATATAAAATCCATCACAGACTAGCAGCTCTGCACACATTAGAATCAACCATCACAGACTAGCAGCTCTGCACACAAGAATAAACCATCACAGACTAGCAGCTCTGCACACACTAGAATCAACCATCACAGACTAGCAGCTCTGCACACACTAGAATCATCCATCACAGACCAGCAGCTCTGCACACACTAGAATCAACCATCACAGACTAGCAGCTTTGCACAACTAGAATCAACCATCAAAGACTAGCAGCTGTGCACACATTAGAATCAACCATCACAGACTAGCAGCTCTGCACACACTAGAATCAACCATCAAAGACTAGCAGCGCTGCACACATTTGAATCAACCATCACAGACTAGCAGTTCTGCACACAATAATATTGGTTTTAAGAATAAATAATGGAACTCACATGGGGAGGTGTCGGGTCACAGGGCTTCCTGTGCAGTAAACCTGGACTTCCTGGAGACGGGCAGAACAGAGCTCTTGCTATTCCTTATCCAATGCTGCCATTGTGTGGCCATTTAGTAGAACTGTTTGTTGTAATATATACAGTGCAGTCCATTTATAAGAATCACTGATATAAGAATCAACCGCATATAGTGATCAAAACCACTGAGACCAAATCATTCCTATACTAACCCACGTAAAATAATCTGCCTGTAAGAATCAAGCAATCCACTTATAAAAATCATTTCGGGGAAAACTGACTACATGTAATATGGTACTTGATCAAGTGCAATGACATGTACAGCCAATAAAAGCTGTTTTTGAATTTGAATTTGAGCACATCTCGCGTGATTCGGCACGTACGCAGCGTGGATCGTGCACTGATGCAGGAAACACTGCATTGTTATCAAACGTGACTGCGCCACTGCATTGTGCAGGTATGTTTTTTTGTGTTCTCTGTTAGTGTAAATGTGTTTCAATAAAGTGAATGCACATTCATTGAATACATAGTGAGTACAGCAGTGTTATTGTGTGAGACGCATGTAGAGGGAGTGGGATTGCGGCACAGAGAGGAGGAGGAGGAGGGGGGATTGCAGAGCTTTGCATCTCCGTTTAGTGAAAAACTGTGAGATTTGCATCGCAACAGAAAATAAGTAAGTGACAGATGCTTAAATGCAGTGGCAGTCCTGACAGTAAAATACTGAACTGTAATGTCATTTTAATTCAAAGGTCATTACACGTATTATTATTATTATTATTATTATTATTATTATTATTATTATTATTATTATTATTATTATTATTATTATTATTATTATTATTATTTTTATTCATTTCTTAGCAGACGCCCTTACCCAGGGCAATTTACAGTAAACAAAAAATACATTTCAAGAATCACACTAGTTAAACTAGGCACCCACACGAGACGATCGCTTCTCAAGTTACTGTAGTAAAATAGGATTCTGCAGCCTTGAGTAAACATAATCATGATCATATAACAAGCTGCTTACCCATGAGGACTTGTTTTGTATTGTCCTCAGTGACTGAGCACCATTGACATCTGTATACTGTATTTAAACTGCTGATGGCACGCTTTTGCTAATTGTAATGCGACAGAGAACAAGCTATTCTCATTCTTGTACTAAGTTTGATTCTGCACCACAGTAATCATATCGGTCCGCTTATAAGAATCAAAACACGTGGGACGGATGTGATTCTTATAAACGGACTGCACTGTGTGTGTGTGTGTGTATATATATATATATATATATATATATATATATATATTAAATCTAAACCAGCTCAGTTGCCCTTTGAAATGACTTGGATTAACTTTAGCCCCTGTGCAAAAATAGACATTTCTTAAAATACAGCAACAATAATATTTACAGCATAACCAGGAGAGTACTGTGTATAAATAATAAATTTTTCTGTATTTGCTCTTATTTGAAATCATTCTCATGCATTTATCATGCTTACTACGTGTTCTTACTGGACTCATATAAGCAAATAGTTACTATCAGGTTTAGCTGCTCTTAGTCGAATTCACTCTTATAATTTACTGTGTGCTTTATTTTGCTCTTACTTGAATTGATCTTATTGTACCTTCATAATCTGTATTATGATATTCTGTAATGTGATATTTTATAATGTGATACACGTTGTACTGTGAGAACTTGTGAGGACTGTAAGTCGTCCTGGATAAGGTCGTCTAATAAATAAATAATAATAACAATACAATTCTCATGCTGAATTTCACTACCTGTACTACCCATTGTAAACAGCAGAGGGCACCAGCAACCGTTTGTCACTGAGCTGTGTTCAGATAAAAAAAAAATGCTAAAAATGCACTTCTACTAAATGGCCACACGATGGCAGCATTGGATAAGGAATAGCGAGAGCTTAGTTCTGCTCTTACAATTTACTGTGTGCTTTATTTTGCTCTTACTTTAATTGATTTTATGGTACTTTCATAACTGCTCTTATCTGTATTATGATATCCTGTAATGTGATATTTTTTAATGTGATACTTTGAACTGTGATAACTTGTAACAATTGTAAGTCACCCTGGATAAGGGTGTCTGCTAAGAAATAATAATAATAATAATAATAATAATAATAATAATAATGTGTTTGCTGAATTTCACTACCTGTACTACCCATTGTAAACAGCAGAGGGCACCAGCAACCGTTTGTCACTGAGTTGTGTTCAGATTAAAAAAAAAAAAAGTTAGTTTTATTGGAACCAGCAGTTCTACTAAATGACCACACGATGGCAGCATTTGATAATGAATAGCGAGAGCTAAGTTCTGTTTTTAGTCGAATTTGCTCTTATAATTTACTGTGTGCTTTATTATTTTGCTCTTACTTGAATTGATTGTATGGTACCTTCATAGCTGCTCTTATCTGTATTATGATATTCTTTAATGTGATACTTTCTACTGTGATAACTTGTAACAATTGTAAGTCACCCTGGATAATAATAAAAATAATATTACTACTACTACTAGTACTACTAATAGTAATAACAGAGTTGTAACCAAGTCATTTGTGTCTCAAGTCAAGTCTCAAATCACAACGGTCAAGTCTCAAGTCAAGTCTCAAGTCTGGTAATAGCCACCCTGATTGAACTGATGATGATGATGATGATGATGATTATACATGTTTTTCATTTAGCTGACACCTTATCCAAAGCAATTTACAGGATTATTCAAAGTAATTGTCTCCTAATCGAGTGCGTCTGTACTCTACGAGTCGCCTCAAAAAAAAGCTTTATTCAAAACCTTAATATCTTACCATCTCTGATGCAAATATACAAACAAGTCTAAAATTGAAGATAAATAATTACATAAAAAATAATAGCAGATATGCTTCCTTTTACAAACAACAGTTTCAAATTGGTCTTGTTTTGAAAGCATCTAGCGGGTAAATGTTGTCTTTGGCGATTACTGATTATGATGTCATCATCAGTGCAGGATTTAAATCACCACAATGCTCTGCATACTATACCATGCCCTCCCCCTGAGGCGTCACTTTGTTCTGGAGCTCAGCATCTAATAAAATGACAAATTACACAAATGCCTACACTTGCATTCAGCAGATCCGACTGAAGAAAATGATGAACCCGGCTACTTCCTTCCTCAGAATTGGTTAATGTGGGGATTCTTACGAAGATTGACACTCGTATGCATGTGACCGGGCTTGTTGTTTAATTGTAAAATAGGGAGAAATAGCGTTTTGGGGTTTTTTTGTTTTAATTTGTAACAAATTAAGAACTGTATCAGTACAAATATAATTATAATTTATAATTAAATTGTATTGTTTTATAGACCATAATTGAGAGTTGATTGAGAGTTAAAAGCTTTGGAACTGGCTGATATAGTGGGCACAGGTCATATAGTTGTGTTTTTTTATTATTTCGTTTGAAGTGTAATTTAAAAAAAATTTTGTTTGTTTTAAAGAATAACTTTTGCTGTGATTATTTGTTTGAATTTGATTGTGTAAATTGTTTCTTTGCAGTGTAATTATCCAATTATGTATTTATTTATTTATTTATTTCATTTGTTATTAGTGGGTTACACTTGGTTAGGTTAGGAACTGTGTTGTCTATGCCCTCTTGTGCAACCTGGTGTCAACCTCCTCACATCTTACCATTATTGACTCGCATCACTATAAACCTATCACAATTATTACTAAAACTTTTAGAATTCTGTAGAGTCTTTGAGTTCTGTTTTAATTGAATTTGAACAATAAAAGTGCAATTATTTTTCTATATCTGTCTCTTTGTTGTGTTGTGTACGTCCTATCAGTCACCGATGTTCTGCCCAGTTAATTGCCTGTGCGGGAGATAATTGGAGGTCCCTCATCTTTCTTGTGGGTGGCGTAGTCAATAATCTATAATTCTTAATTTCTTTTATTTATTAATAATTAAATTTAAGTAGCACGCTACACTTACCAGGTAAATTTGGCGGGGCATTGCAAACAAAATCTGGCAGCGCTGACTGTACAGTACTAAACACACACACATATATATATATATATATATATATATATATATATATATATATATAATACACACGCATTGGCAGCATGAGATGAGAGAGAGAGGGGTGTGTGCAGCAGTTTGTTCATGAGAGAGGGGCGTGTGCAGCAGTTTGTTCATGAGAGGGAGAGAGGCCGTAATACCAGTGTAGCATTTGAATTTTTATTGTTAAGTAATTTTCATTAAGTCTCAAGTCCCCAAAAAAGTGAGTGCAGTCCGAGTCAACAGCTCTGCCTAAAGGGAACTAGCAGTAGAATTGAAGTTGTTCAGCACAAAGAATGTCAAGGCGATGGAACAAGCCTGCTTGCTGCTACGAAAGCTGCACGATAGTAAACTTTACCGATGCGTTAGGAATAGACACTATTCATTTGTTCATGCTTTTTACATATCCGCTAATTGCATTCCACATTACAGAAAACTACATAATTATCGTCAACATCTGATAAAATAAAAAATCAAAAAATACCACGGACTCGCACTGCTTTAGCTTTTTATCCTTTGCTTCTCGTCCGTAGTTTGCGTCACAATGCCTGGTGACGTTTGTGTTGTTAACTTAGTTGCCATGGGAACCTTTAAATCTCTGCAACAAACTTTACTCAAATGCACAGATGTACAGAACACACCCCCTCAGGCACGTGTTGCCTATTCACGGCAACAGTCTACTGAATCAATTAGTTCCACATGATCGCTGGATACACAATAAACAATTTGACAATTTCCCAAATAAACCAGTTTGTGTTCAAACCTATGAGAGGTGGAATGTAACAAAAATGTTAACTGCAAAAGCTGGAGCGTCAAACATCAACGACAAAGTTCAACATTTGAATTGAAATAGCTATCAAATAGACAAAGCTCAACACTCAAAGATATGACAGATTGACAATGCTCAACACAATAACTGAATTAATTATACATAAAATAATGAATGTAATTAAGCTCAATAATTAAATGGCAACTTTAAATCTTAAATAAACTGATTACGATTCAAATTTCCAGCACACCACATCCGATTTGTGTTTAGTCTGTTCTAAAGAGAAGGAGTTGTAGCATTCTGTGGTCCGGACCACTCAGCGCTGTGACGTCACAGTGGTCCGGACCACTCCAGCTGTCGCTGTTATGTTATGGGGGACTACGTTGCTCTCCATTGTGCTGAGTAGTCCGGACCACTGCCGCTGTACTGTTTTCACGGTCAGGACCACTCGGACCACTCAGTCACAGTGGTCCGGACCACTTCAGCTGTCTATTATGTTATGATTTCAAAGTTTCCTTTTCATTTTCTTTATTGGCAGTTATGTTATTTTACAAATACGTATCTTTCAGTAATACATACCAGTGTTTACGTTTATAATAATGTGCTTGGGACCCGTTACCATTATTATGTGTATTTAGAAAATTGAATTTACACTTCCAGAAACATTATCCTTTATATAAGGTAAATATTTTCATGTTTTAAAACTTGCTAGTATAATATATAGCCTACATATGCATTATGATAGCCTTAACTACAAAATACACAATGACAATAATAAAACAAACATGGTGTAGCAGGTTTTCTGATGAGTTTCATAGAGATTTAGTTGTAGATAAATTGTTTTTAACCAAAGATGCGTCTTAATGCAAGGTTCGTAAATGGTTAGTGTACGAATGTTTCCAAGGATTCTAAGTCCTCAGGGCGGCACCTATAACCAATTGTAGGCCTAGTCTGTATATCAGGTAGATATCGAATAATAATACTTAGGGAACTTTGTTTTGCTACATTTTGCTTAAGCTATTACTGCATTTTATTTGCATTAGTATTGTGAATAGTTGCTGCAAAATTATATCTTGCTGATAATTCCATAAATGGATGTCTTCATGCTTTGGTATTTTTTACTTTGAGTAAGTAAAAGGTATGAACCATATTTGAAAGAATAGATCAAGCCTACTCTATATAACATATTTAAAATCATTATACAAATGGAACATGCTCAATATTGTGGTTGCACAGTTGTGCTGTCCTGCAGAGATTAAGTTTGACCCATATAAAACAAACCAAAATGTTCCCATTTCCTTTAATGCTACTATTCTATTTTTTCCTTATATAACTTTTTTTCTGCATTTTTCAATTATGTGACAGTATTTGTTAATTATGCTCACGCTCTTCCTACAGAACCCCCAGAGGATCACGACGACCCCAACAGCCTTTATGGAGTGACATTCACAAGAATCCTCAAGATTGTCAAGGGCCTTCTGGCCTCTCTACTGGAAGTGATCATAGACCGGGATCTGCAGAAAAATTGTGCCGATTGCGTCGTGGACCACCCCAGCCAGAGATGTCATAGCTGTCTCTTTGAAGCAGACTACGTTTATTTCAACAGGAGGTTTGAAGAAATAATAGCTAAAATACATGTACCTTGGTTAAAGATTCTGGTTTCTAAGGCTCTTCATCTACTCGATTTTTTTCACCTCTGAACAAGATTCAGAAGCTGATTGAGGATTGTTTAATTGAACTGAGACCTGAACCTTACATAAAAGAGAAGCTCAAGCAGCTGAAACAGGACCTGGACGAAAGGACTCAAGAAGTGGTTAACAAGATAACTAGATCTTTCTATCATAGAAACTTTACACAACCCCAGGCTCCTCTGACTTATTACGGTGCTTTTGACTTTGAAGATGGGGAACCGCATGACAAGGGACAGAATGCAGAGTGAGTTGGAGGGTCTTCTGTTTGACCTCGTAGCTGACAAATTGGCTTGCTGGGACCTCTTTAAAAACCGTTTGTCTGTCGATGCAAAACGTTTCACTGAGCTAAAAAGAGCTACTCTTGAAATACACACCTTGGTGGAAACTAAATATTGGGCTGAAATGATTGCTGATTCTGTAAAACGTGAAATACCTTTAAATGTTTTTCTAACGGTGCTGATCCCTGAAATGTTTTACAATGTGTAACCCTGTAAATGGGAGTATTTACTTGTGTTGTATACATACGTGTCTGAAGCCTGTCTTTATCATCTCGTCAATGGTTTGAATACTGATATCTCTAGAGCTGTAAAAGATACTGTATCTTGTTTAATGCATTACTATGAAAGGCAATGTCACCTGTTTATGCGTCATTTAAAGTATTCAATTATAGTTGTTAATCTGTAAACTGAGTGAATAAACCCTTTTGTACTTTACAATCACCGCATTTGTTTGACTTTTTCTGAAGGGATGACTCTTCAGCAAATGAAACAAATTTACTATGATGTTTCAAATCCTGGGGGGTTTGGAGGCTGACAGTATCTACAGAGAGTTCTTAGGGAGGAGGGGTGTAGGGTTAGTGATAAGGATATAGCTGAATGTTATCTGAACAAGACACTTACACCCTACATAAACCCTCTAGAATAAACTTTAAAAGAAACTGTGAATTTGTATCTAATATTGACGATCAATGGCAGGCAACAAGTTTATGTTAACATGCATAGATGTTTTATCCAAATTTGCATGGGTTCAACCTCTAAAAAACAAAACAGCTGGGTGTGGACAAAGGGTTTCAAGAAAATCCTTGAAAGCGGTCGTTCACCCAAAAAACTGCAAACTGATAAAGGTAAATAATTTTAAAACAAGTCCTTTCAAAACTTGTTAAAAAAATATAGTATAGCGCACTTTACCACCGGTAATGAATTAAAAGTCTCTATTGTTGAAAGGTATAATAGGTCTCTAAAGACTAAAATGTGGAAATATTTTACAGCCTTCAACACTCATATCAAGTATTTAGATAAGCTAGAAGAAATGGTTCGCTCTTATAATAATTCTTACCATAGAAGTATTAAAATGAAACCTTCAGAAGTTAATGAAGACAATTCCTTTGAAGTTTTTAAGAATCTATATACTCAAGAATTTCCATACAAACCACCTAAATTCAAGTTTCAGATTGGGGATGCATTGGAGTATCAAAACTAAGGGCCCCCTTTATAAAAGGTTACGAAATTTTTAATATATACAAACGATTGCCTAGGAAACCCCCTGTATACAGGCTGAAGGATTATGACGGAGAGGAAATAAATGGGACCTTCTACGAGCTTGAATTACAGAAGATAAAAGGGTCGGAAGATAGACTGTTTACGGTAGAGAAAATCTTAGCCAAGAAAAAAGAAAAAGGTAAAAAGTATTGTCTTATAAAGTGACGGGGTTGGCCGGACACATTTAACAGCTGGATCGAGGCCAAGCAGCTGCAGAATATTAAGGGGACTCCATCATTGTAGATTTCATTACACCGAGGCTACTGACAAATGGATCAATCCTCCTTTTATGTGACTCTACCCAGTAACGCCTCAAAGGATATATTTCCAAAGAACTCTATAGCCGATTTTACTATACGGTTATCAAAACCTGTGAATCTACAAGGAAAATGGGAAGTCGGAATAGCAGAGATCCAATACCCTTATATGTGGGAAAATATAAGTGATACAGAAAATAGATTTTTTACCCGTAATATTGATACGCATGTTAAAACAGTATTTAAAATAGCCGCCTGTTATTATGATTCTGTAAAGGAATTAAAAAACGCTATGAATAATGCTTTTCGAGATTGATCGACATAGAATTATTATAGAAATCTGTAGAAAGAAAAGTTTACATACTTAGAGATGCCAAATTGTACGTGTATACAGAGGGCCAATTAGGAAGGATCTTGGGATTCTATGAAGCCGCCGCTGAGAAATCTTATAAGATTTGTTTTATCCGACAGACATTAGAGCTGGATTTTACACTTTGTATGTATACATCGATATAATAACCCATCAAGCAGTGGGGCTACGTCCCCCTTCTAAGATGTGTTCCTATTAATGGATCCCCCAATGAAATAGTAACAATAACTTATGATAGACCTCATTATGTAGCTGTCAGTAAGAATAGTTTTGACACTATAACTTTGCAACTTAAGACGGATCAAAAGTCTTGTTGCATTTCGTTTTGGGAAGGTCATAGTGAAGGTCTATTTCAGACCTGTCTCTTTATATACAATTGAAAAGAATACGAAAATGAGGGTCTTTGGAGATTCTAACCCTTATATACAATATTACAAAAATCAAGCTGGAAATGGAATGACCGGGTTTACTTGGGCTCAGGTAATGTACAGGGCAGGGATTGGGGGTATATTTAGAGGGCTTTTTAGAAAAGCTATGCCTTTACTTAGAAGGGCTTTCGATATAGCTAAACCTCATTTAAAGTCAGCGGCTAAAAATATTGACGTGGTGTCGAACGTGATAACATCCTACGCTACTCACAACCATGAGGAACCCCAATCAGGGTCGGGTTAATGGTGATGTCAAGAGGCTATAGAAAAAAAACGTCCCAGTCCTCCAGGAGCTCCAAGCCAATCCCGTAAAAGGGCTAGACGAGCACCTTCTAAAGCATTAAGCAGCAGCTCGCGGAGGAAGAGGTCTGTTAAAAAAATGAAGGCTTGTCGTAAAAAGAAAACTAGAAACATCTTTTAAAACATGGCTCTAGCTCAAGAATGTGCAAAATCTGAACTGGATTTTACCGTACCTTACACCCAGATAAGTATAGATAAAAGCCTTTATGTTGAAATACCACCGCTCTCTGCCTTTTCGGACACCGCCCCTCTTGAATTTTATATTGCAGGAAACAAGGAGGATTATCTAGACTTAAATAACACTCTTTTAAGACTCGCTTGTAAAATCACAAAAGCAGATAACATTGATTTAGATGTCAATAGCCCTGTAAGCATTATCAACTATCCTATAGCTACAATTTTCTCACAAGTAGACGTTTCCTTAGGCGAGAGATTAATTAGCCAGAGTAGTAGAACATATCCTTATAGAAGTCTTGCTCAGTTATGCTAAGGACACCCTGGAATCTCAATTTTTGGCTGGGATGTATTTTAAAGACACTGCTGGCAATATGGATGTTGGAGATCCTGCAGGGGCAAATGAAGGTTTAAGACAAAGATGTGTTTATACCCGAAGAAGTCACGTATTTGAACTTTTAGGACCTCTACTGTGCCTGGGGCCCAGTTGTATTATCAGTGACAGCATCATTAGGAGGGGTTACAACGTTAAAGTATTAGTCTCTTTTTCATCCTGTTTAATCAAGGTCAGATACCTTTGTAAAAAAAGTAGTATATAGTTTAATTTTTTCATAATCGCTAATATCAGTTCTCAGTAACACACTTTTCATATTCTTATCAAGGCGACTTTCCACTGCTTTTCTAATAGGTTCAGGAGAAGTGGAGAAAGACATTTAAACTCTGAAAAAAGCACTTACCGATATTAGGGTCTACTAAAGCCTCTAACCGCCACTACAATACGTTCTTGACTAGGGGTACAAATGTTATCGGCCAGGAAATGGAATGAATCATCGGGTGCTGAAGCATCAGAGGAATATTTAGCTATAAAAAATAAGTTGAAAGGGCCTTTAGAGAGAAGAATATAATATATATATATATAATAAAAAATAAATAAATAAAAAGACTTCCCAATATCGCTCATAATTTCTGAAAATATTTCATAATCTTGGGAGGCTGTACAGAGAGAGCTAGTCAGGAAATCACACAATGCAGCTGTGAAATCTGAGGGTGATTGCGTTATAAGAAAAGCGCTAAAAGAAAGAAGTATATAGGATTTAAAACTTTCACAATATTGTAGATTGAGACATATGTAAGGGGCTTAGAAGTGTAAATTGAAACTCTCCAAATGAACACCCCTCCGGCTGTTACATGTAATTCAATTGAATAAAGACTGCTAATACACAGCGACCATCTTGGATGATGGCAAAGTAACAACAGAGGCCCTCTTGGAAAGTGGCCCAAGAACAGCGGACATCTTGGATGTACTGTCGCTAAAGAGAGGCGGCCATCTTGTGGAGGTCTTAATATAACAGTCCAAAACAAAGAGATTCAATAAGCACTAATACATTTAAATAACCCCTTATAAACTATAAACATTGTTTTAGATATTTATTTGTCAATATTATAATATTAAAAAAAACATGTGGTCTTCAAAAAGTACAAACGCACTCGCACACGTAAGCGTAAGCGCGCACGCACACACACACACAGTACGGCTCAGAGATTCAAACAGGGGGACCCAGTGTAAAAACGTTTAAATAGCCCTTATAAAAAGATAAACATTTTTAGACTATTATTTAACATATATACAACACTCTGCCAGCCCCAGAGATTCAAACAGAGTCGTTCAGAACAAACATAGTACCTTTTACAAAAACAAACAAAAAAACAGCATTTTAGCATCTTGCAATCTGAAGTACTTAAAACATACATTCTTATATCTAAATAGACAGACAAACGAGTAATAAGTAGCAAAACATTTTTTAAACAGCAGACAACAAACGGTATTACATTTTTAAACAAGTAACCTTGCATACAATTTAAAAATATAATCACTTACCTAAATTGTTGTTGAAGTAATCCATTATATTTTAGAGCGTCCGAAGCACACAATATTTTGCAGCGCAGATCAGGCAGTCAGGGCTTCAGGCAGGCAGTAGAGTTTTATCCAAAATGAAGTTTCTCAGATGAGGCATCATGCAAGGTTTAAATACTGTTAACTGAAGGCGGCATAAACAGATTAACCATTAAAAACCCTACTTCGATTGATTCTTTCAAAGAGGCGGCTAGCCCCATTTGAATACAGTACGCAGAATGATTAATTAGACTTAACCTCGTTACATGGGGTCTTTTTTACAGCCAGAGTGGCTGTAGAGTTGAAACTATCGATAACACTTTTATTTATATTAAAAAACATTAGGGTTTTCGCTTTCAAACATGTTTTTTAGAATATTTATTTGAAAATAATTAGAACCAATGCTAGTACAGGCTATTAAAAGCATGCTACAGACAGGAGTCTGCAGAATGGCTAATCCTACTGCATTTATACAGTTTAACAGAAAAAGATTCTTAGTCCTAAACACGGCGTGTATGGTCTTAAAATATTCATATTAAGCCAAAGAATGTCGTGGTAACCAACGTCTAAAATACCTTTAAATCGTTTTTTAGAATACAATTAATTTTCAAATTCTTTCATATGTTCAGGGATTTTCTGTTTGTTGTTATGGAGGGTCTCGAACATAGTCAAAAAACACTGCACTACAATACAACTTGTTTTCTCTTTTTTCTTTCTGTTTTTCTCTGTTCTTTGTTGTAGTCTATAACTAGAGTTACAACAGACACCATTTTTAGGGAGGGCTATTATTGACTGACATCCGGTTAATGTCAGAAAAAAAGAGAGGTCATAAATCACTCAAAAGCATAGGAAAAAGGGGTGCGGCTTAAGGGCCATAACTCACTCAACGCGTGGGGAAAGGGGAGGGGCTTAAGGGCCATAAATCACTCAGAGGTGTGGAAAGGGGCAGGGCTTAAGGTGATAAATCAGTCCAAATGTGTGGAAGGGGTGGGGCTTATGGTCATACATCACTCAAAAGGGGCGGAGCTTAGAAAAGTGACAGATGCTGCACCACTACTACTTTAGTGTATTTTATTATTATTATTTATTTCTTAGCAGACACCCTTATCCAGGGCGACTTACAATTGTTACAAGATATCACATTATTTTTACATACAATTACCCATTTATACAGTTGGGTTTTTACTGGAGCAATCTAGGTAAAGTACCTTGCTCAAGGGTACAGCATCAGTGTCCCCTACCAGGGATTGAACCCACAACCCTCCAGTCAAGAGTCCAGAGCCCTATCCACTACTCCACACTGCTGCCAATTTATCTTTTCATTGTGAAGGTGAAAGATTAGCCTCAATGCAGAAATAAAATGAATGTCTCTCATTTCACATATAAAGTAATGACTCGATTCAAAACACTTCTGTTCTGTACGGTTATTGGTGTGTCTTGCAACTCTACCGGCAATGTCAGATATGTACATGTTTGGAGGGTGTTTGAAACTCAGTAATGCATCAGTGTGATCTCGTGGCAGACTCTTGCCACCAAAGAGGAGAGTGGTAATATACCACAGAGTGCATGCATCCCATGTGTAACACACCACCTTCAGAGAACAATAGGAGGAAATAGAAATAGTCAAATGTATAATATTCAGTTATAAAAATAAACATTGCCATCTTTTTCTGTAGTAATTAAAGAGGAAAATCAGTAATTTAGTGATTATCAGTTAATTCCTACCTCCAGTTTTTTGCAGTTTAACAAACATCTTTGGATAAATGTCTTTATAGAGCAATAGCTCCTGTAGTCTATTGATAAGGTCTGTTCTAGAACCTATACCAGACATGTTTCCGCCAGTTGACCTCTACTAGCCTGTGGAGAAATCAAATCATATTCACTTTTGCACTCCAAGTACAATAAGCATTAATTTAAATGTATCGCTCTTTCTACCAGGTAACATTTGATTAACAGATTTCTACAAATACAGCATATATAGTCACCTCTGACATTCAACATAAAGACATTGTATTGTTGGCTTAATGTGGAAGTTAAGTATAATAAGCTTATAATCTTTTCAACAGTTTCAATTTATAGTAATTACTACCTTTCCAGATTCAAGATGATCTATTAAATTAAAGAAATTTAATAGAGAAAAGTGTAAAGTATTGCATGCAGGCAATAAAAATGTGCATTATAAATATCATATGGGAGATACTGAAATTGAAGATGGGAACTATGAAAAAGACCTAGGAGTTTATGTTGACTCAGAAATGTCTTCATCTAGACAATGTGGGGAAGCTATAAAAAAGGCCAACAAGATGCTCGGATATATTGTGAGAAGTGTTGATAAATCAAGGGAAGTAATGTCAAAACTCTACAATGCAATAGTAAGACCTCACCTAGAATATTGTGTTTTTTTTTACACAGAGAATTCTGAGGGTCTGGAACCAACGCCCCAGTAATGTTGTTGAAGCCGACACCGTGGGATCCTTCAAGAAGCTGCTTGATGAGATTCTGGGATCAATAAGCTACTAACAACCAAACGAGCAAGATGGGCTGAATGGCCTCCTCTCGTTTGTAAACTTTCTTATGTTCTTATTAGCTTGTCCTCATCAATTCTGATTGAGTCTTTAATTTGGCACTCCTCAGTTTTTCTGCTTGGCATGCCCTTTAATGCTTCAGTTTTTGGCAGTGTTTGACCTAGCCTACTTGCAGCACCAATCCACGGTATAAAAGCTGAATAAGACAAAGGTCTAGAAAAGGGATTTTTACCAGCAGCACCTAAAATGATTAAATAAAAAAATTAGCATGTGTTTTAAAACAGGCATAAATATACCACATATTTTGTCATAAAAACACCATGTAAAAATATTACAAACATTAGTGACATGGATCATTAAGTAATCTTCTAATCTAAAAATGTTTTCTTTGCAAGATGAAATGCTGCTTGGATCTTAAAAGCACATCATTTTAACCTTTATTAAGTACTCACCATCACTTTGGCCATATGCAATAAGTTCCTGCTCCATATTTTGCCACGTGGTCTCAACGTCAACAACATGATCCTCTTTAGGTACATCATCCACCTTTGGTCTCTTGAACAGACTGACTAGGAGTGTAAAGGATTTTAAAATAAATGCAATTGTACTATATTTTTGTTGGATATTAACAAATGATCTTTATTCTGATTAGGTGTTTTCAGCTCTTGTTTCTCTTGGCTACTGGACTTGTAAATCATTCCAGAAATCAAATAAGAATGTGCATCTGCAATGATAACAGGTGGGTGATGACCACATCGAAAGTGTAGTATGAGTATTGTCTCAGTGCAGAAAAATGAAGTATCATGATGTACTTGAATGCCCATAAAATCTTCCATTGTGGTCAGGAAGCGGCCAACTGCTGTGTGGTTCTGCAAAAAAAAAAAAAATGTTATCACAAAGGCATAACATAAAGAAAAATTATACAAGTAGGTGGTGCTCCGAGATCAGTATATACATTATCTATTGTCTAAAAAGTAAAAAAGATACATTACAGCTAAATTAATGTAAAGACTAAAACTCACCTTTAGTGCTGCTGTTAGAAGAATGCACAGGGGAAGACTTAGAAAAAAACGGTCATTAAAATGATGTAATCCAGAATTGTAGTCTTGAAAACGGACAGGAGTTTCACAGACTGGGCACATCTTCACATACATGTTGATGCCTGTATCACAACACAAGCAATGTTTAAAAAAAAAAAAAAAAAAAAAGCTTCATATATAATTATTAACTGTTGCAAAAATTAAAACACTAACCTTTGTGGACCTTAAAGTCCATACAAACTGCATTTTTGCTAAGTTGAGGTGAGGTTGATCCAGGACAAGAAGGGCAGGTAGTTTCATATGGCATAAATTGTTCTGGTAATTCTTTTTCATGTTTTGAAATGTCATCTGGTAATTCTTCTGGAATATGTTTATCATCCATAAGTAATTAACCATCTTAACGACATGTTCTTTGTCTGGGGGATATTCATGGACAGCAAAGCAGGGACCATCCAAATCAAAACATTTCTCATCCATGCTGTCACTGTCTGCTTCTTCAGTCACATTTTTCTGTGTTCTGATTACACCTACTAAATCTCTGCGTTCTTGATAAATATACCACATTGAGATATATCTGTGAACACATCGTGTCATTTTTTGACTGCCTTTACATCAACAGTGCAACTGAACTGTTTTGGTGTCAAATGTAACACGAGTTCTCCCAAAACGACACCAATAATCTTTCTTACCTGTGTACACTGAAAAGTACACAAATCAGTCAGAAAAGCTATGTGCATCTGAGACAGGGATGGACGAGTGGTCTGACGTCAGGCAGAAGCAGGAACAAAATACTGACACCGGGTACGTACTGCAGTTCAACTGGCGTTTGCCATTTTTATTAAGCAAACCAAAAATAAAATAAATATTTAAACAGAAAAGACTGTGCTCACCGAGCGAAAATAAAAGGTTTAAACAAAAACAAATCACGGACACAAAATCAACAATAAATAATAAATAAACCATAAAGGTCAGCCTGGGCAGTCGCTGTCGCTGTCACTGGTCTTGTATGTTATAATTCACGCTCACGCTCACGCTCACGCTCACGCTCACGCTCACGCTCTCACAACACCCACACCGAGCTAGAGAGCTGCAGGCTTTTTATAACAGGTGACCATCTCCCGATTAGCAACAAATTAAATCACCTAATTAATTCAGGAGATGGCCACCTTCTGCACGAGTTAATTATGTTGTGGATGGGGCTACCCATCCACGCTAAACAAAACAAATCGGCTACGCTGTCAAAATACAAACAATAAAACACGACGCTCGCCGACATAAATATTATAATCAAAATAAACAAACACAAAATAACACAGGGGCGGAGGGGAACCCTCATTCTAAAAATAAACAAACAATATACAGGGCTGCTCACCCTGTTACAGCATCAAAAAAAATGGGTAAACGGCAGATTTCAGTTACTGCTTGAGATCGCATAGTAATACATTCATTTTTCCTAAAATTGGAAATCATGCTACAGTCCAACATTTTGGAGATCCTCATCTTGTAATGGAGCTGGAGGTGTGTATGGCAGTGAGGTGCCTGATCCTGATCTTGTAATGGAGATGGAGGTGTGGATGGCAGTGAGGTACCTGATCTTGGTCTTGTAATGGAGATGGAGGTGTGGATGGCAGTGAGGTGCCTGATTCTGGTCTTGTAATGGAGATGGTGGTGTGGATGGCAGTGAGGTACCTGATCCTGATCTTGTAATGGAGATGGAGGTGTGGATGTCAGTGAGGTGCCTGATCCTGGTCTTGTAATGGAGATGGAGGTGTGGATGGCAGTGAGGTGCCTGATCCTGGTTTTGTAATGGAGATGTAGGTGTGTATGGCAGTGAGGTGCCTGATCCTGATCTTGTAATGGAGATGGAGGTGTGTATGGCAGTGAGGTGCCTGATCCTGATCTTGTAATGGAGATGGAGGTGTGGATGGCAGTGAGGTGCCTGATCCTGGTCTTGTAATGGAGATGGAGGTGTGGATGGCAGTGAGGTGCCTGATCCTGGTCTTGTAATGGAGATGGAGGTGTGGATGGCAGTGAGGTGCCTGATCCTGGTCTTGTAATGGAGATGGAGGTGTGTATGGCAGTGAGGTGCCTGATCCTGGTCTTGTAATGGAGATGGAGGTGTGTATGGCAGTGAGGTGCCTGATCCTGGTCTTGTAATGGAGATGGAGGTGTGTATGGCAGTGAGGTGCCTGATCCTGATCTTGTAATGGAGATGGAGGTGTGGATGGCAGTGAGGTGCCTGATCCTGGTCTTGTAATGGAGATGGAGGTGTGGATGGCAGTGAGGTGCCTGATCCTGGTCTTGTAATGGAGATGGAGGTGTGTATGGCAGTGAGGTGCCTGATCCTGATCTTGTAATGGAGATGGAGGTGTGTATGGCAGTGAGGTGCCTGATCCTGGTCTTGTAATGGAGATGGAGGTGTGGATGGCAGTGAGGTTCTGATTCACAATCAATAACTCGAGCAATGATAGATTTACAAAGATGGATTGGTGCCCTTTGTCCACTTTTTTCTTTTGCAGTAAAATATATACCATTTATTAGATCAACACAATAAATAGGATCCTTTGGTGTTCCGTGTTGATGCAAAGCATGACGTTGCAATGATGCATGACTTCCAAACCATGCTTTGCAGTTTTTTTTCATCTTCTGTGAGAGTGTAGCTTTTACTCCAGGACTGGTTTGGGTGTCTACAGGTTCATTTCTCACTGGATCTGGTGTTTGTGATAAAAGGAAATGAACAGTCTTTAATTATGACACACAATGTATAGTTCATCTATAACAAAAACATAATGTAAAAAACAAGTTAGAAAAACGCAACAGCCGTTTAAAGGGGTGATATCAAACACAAAAGTCCAAGTTAGGAGAAGCAATTAGGCCAATTTTGTCAAGCGTCAAGCAAATAAGCACTTAAGCAATTGAAAAGGTGCTGGGGCCCAAGATTCACACAATTCATGCTTCTAACTTGGCGCCTTTTTTTGATCGCTTCGCTCCACTTTATCACTCCACTTGAAATGCTCTTTGTATGGCTTGAAGTGACTGAGACACACTCACACACTGAGACACACTCACACACGGAGACACACACACACACACTGAGGCACACACACATACACTAAGACACACACACAATGACACATACACACACACTGAGAAACACACACACTGAGACACCAACACTCTGAGACACACACAGACACACTGAAACACACACACTGAGACAACACACACCGAGACACACATACACTGAGAAACACACACACTACAACACACACAGTCTCAGTGAGTGTGTCTCAGTGTGTGATTGTGTGTCTGTGGCAATGTGCCCCGCCCCTGTGTGCATGTGTGTGTTAAGTGTTGTATGTTGCGTGTGTTAATGTTGGTGTATAGAGATTGGTACACAGGATATAAACGGGTCCGTGTTTCACATGTATTTAAAAATGTAGATTTGTATTTAGGCACGAGGAAGGCACAAATCACTTCACATGCTGGTTAAATGTAATATGTGAGCACGGGGTTGCATGTAATGAGTTCACGTGCTGGGATTCAAGTGAATAATTAATTGGTAATTGAATCCCAGCACAACAGTATATATAGACACATTTTCATTCACTCAGGGTTGGGTGTTCAGGGCTAAAGAACGGGAGAGAGAGAAGGTAAAAATAATAATAATACTAATAAGAAGAAGAAGAAGAAGAAGAAGAAGTGTTTCTCACCATGTTTGTTCGTCCCTGTTTGTTAGTGTCTGTCCGTTTTGTTTGTCTCTTTATTTTGGTGGAAGGCTGGAGAGACAGCTGCCGGGACCTGGAGGACCTCCTCGGGGGCCTTGAGGACCAAGGCTGGTGCATGGCCTGTGGGGTCTATGGACACACTGTGGCGATCTGCCCCTTCCAAGGTGAGGAGGAGGAGGAACCGGCCCAGGAGAGGAAGGTAGGGAGGAGGAGTAAGAAGAGAAGGGGGAAAGGAATGCTGCAGCAGCAACAGCAACCACAACACCAGCCGGAGGAACAGCAGCCCGGGTGTTACTGCTGCCCTGAGCCTGGGCATTCCAGCTCCAACTGACCCTGGTACCCCCTCGGACAGCTACCCCAACTATGCCCCATCTGCAGAGGTGAGCACTTCGTGGCCCGCTGCCCTGTCCATCAGGAGAGGGAGGAGCAGGGGTCGCCTCAGTCTCCACCACCAGCAGGGGGAGGTAGACTTTTGCTCCCACCGCCCCAACCACAACTGCAACAGCGGCCAGAGGAGCCAGAGAACCTTTTCCCCTGGTGCACCTGGTACGGAAAGGTGGATCACCGCTGGAGGGACTGCTCCGAGGTGCCACCGAGCTGGTGCGGGCGATGTGAGGAAGGGGGACACGACTGGTCGGGATGCCCCTATGCCAGCTCGCCAGTACATGAGTGGGAGGAGCCTGAGCGTCCTACGCCTGAGTGGGAAGAGCCCGAACGTCCTCCGCCTGAGTGGGGGGAGCCCGAACGTCCACAGCCCAAAAGGGAGGAGTCGGTGCGTCCACAGCCCAAAGAGAGGGAAGTTGGGGCTTCCACAGCCCTAGGACCCAAGCTGCCAGCAGAGGGAGAATGCCTGCTGGTTTCCCCTTCAGAGGTAGAGCCGCACAAGTCCCCTGCAAGAGAGACAGCCGCACCAGTCCCCTGCAAAAAGGGGAGACTACACGCTGCTCCCACCTCCGTCCCCAGGAGACTACATGCTGCTCCCACCTCCATCGCCAGGAGACTACACGCTGCTCCCACCTTCGTCGCCAGGAGACTACACGCTGCTCCCACCTTCATCGGCAGGAGCAGAGCAGCCGGAGCGGCCTCTGCCTCTGCCACCTTCACCAGCAGGAGCAGAGCAGCAGAAGCTGCCTCTACCTCCGCCACCTCCACCGCCAGGAGCAGAACAGCAGGAGCTACCTCTGCCTCCATCACCATCAAGGGGAGAGGAGCAGGAGCTGCCTCTCCCTTCACCAGAAGGACCAGGACTAGATGCTGGCGGTCCTCAGCAGCCCTTGCATAGGCTGCTGAGGGAGACACAGGGAAGATCCGCCAGGCCGCAGAGGCCGAGAGGAGGGCCAACACCCGCACCCCAGCTTGTCCTGACTCCCTGCCTCGCTTCGCCCAAGGATGCCTGCCTCACGTCGCCCAAAGATGCTTGCCACGCTTCGCCCAAGGATACTTGCCACGCTTCGCCCAAGGATGCCTGTCTGGCATCGCCTGGGGCTACCTGTCTCGCCGCATCGCCTGGGGCTGCCAGCAGCTCCGCATCGCCTGGGGCTGCCTGTTGCTCCGCATCGCAGCAGGAAGT
This sequence comes from Acipenser ruthenus, assembly GCF_902713425.1. NCBI lineage: Eukaryota > Metazoa > Chordata > Actinopteri > Acipenseriformes > Acipenseridae > Acipenser > Acipenser ruthenus. The sequence continues at coordinate 10,130,016 of NC_081216.1, read as the reverse complement.
ACTGTAGCCAGAACCCCACCAAGGGGAGCTGCCGGCCACGAAGAAGGTGGGGGAGGTCAGGAGACCTGCTCCCACTGCAGCAGTTTTGCTGCCGGAGATCGTGGGGGAGGTCAGGAGACCTGTTCCTACTGCAGCAGTTTCGCTGCCGGAGATCGTGGGGGAGGTCCGGAGACCTGCTCCCACTGCAGCTTCTTCGCTGCCGGAAGTACTGTGGTCGGAACCCCACCAAGGTGAGCTACCGGCTACGAAAAAAGGGGGAGAGGTCAGGAGACCAGCATCCCCTGCAGCAATTTCACTGCAGGAGTGGACCAGCATGCTGTCAGCCGTGCCACTACCGGCAGGGGTGCTGACAGCATTGCCAGCCATGGGCCCACTGAAGCCTCCCTTCCCAGCCCGAGACTTTGTCCTGGACTGCTGGGTTTTTAAGGGGGGAGGTGGCCGTTGAGGCCATGTGTGCTGCGCACAAGGGGGGGTATATGTGGCAATGTGCCCCGCCCCTGTGTGCATGTGTGTGTTAAGTGTTGTATGTTGCATGTGTTAATGTTGGTGTATAGAGATTGGTACACAGGATATAAACGGGTCCGTGTTTCACGTGTATTTATAAATGTAGATTTGTATTTAGGCACGAGGAAGGCACAAATCACTTCACGTGCTGGTTAAATGTAATATGTGAGCACGGGTTGCATGTAATGAATTCACGTGCTGGGATTCAAGTGAATAATTAATTGGTAATTGAATCTCAGCACAACAGTATATATAGACACATTTTCATTCACTCGGGGTTGGGTGTTCAGGGCGAAAGAACAGGAGAGAGAGAGAAGGTAAAAATAATAATAATACTAATAATAATAAGAAGAAGAAGAAGAAGAAGAACTGTTTCTCACCGTGTTTGTTCGTCCCTGTTTGTTAGTGTCTGTCCGTTTTGTTTGTCTCTTTTATTTTGGCGTGAAGTGCCATGTCCTGTTTTGTGTTACAACCTTTATATTTTCTGTTCTGTCGGTTAATTATTAAATGCTGAGTGTGATCACGCGCTCAGCTTCACCAAAACCCCAAGTCTCTGTGTTACTTCCTGGTTCTGGTCTGACGCCACCTACTCCGGCCGTCTTTGTGACACGTGCTGTCATCGTGGGATAACAGCGCCTCCAAGCGTCAGACCGGAGAGGGGCTTTTGTGTTTTCAAAAAAAAAAAAAAAACGGGAAAATGGAAGGCTGGAGAGACAGCTGCCGGGACCTGGAGGACCTCCTCGGGGGCCTTGAGGACCAAGGCTGGTGCATGGCCTGTGGGGTCTACGGACACACGGTGGCGATCTGCCCCTTCCAAGGTGAGGAGGAGGAGGAACCGGCCCAGGAGAGGAAGGTAGGGAGGAGGAGTAAGAAGAGAAGGGGGAAAGGAAAGCTGCAGCAGCAACAGCAACCACAACACCAGCCGGAGGAACAGCAGCCCGGGTGTTACTGCTGCCCTGAGCCTGGGCATTCCAGCTCCAACTGACCCTGGTACCCCCTCGGACAGCTACCCCAACTATGCCCCATCTGCAGAGGTGAGCACTTCGTGGCCCGCTGCCCTGTCCATCAGGAGAGGGAGGAGCAGGGGTCGCCTCAGTCTCCACCACCAGCAGGGGGAGGTAGACTTTTGCTCCCACCGCCCCAACCACAACTGCAACAGTGGCCAGAGGAGCCAGAGAACCTTTTCCCCTGGTGCACCTGGTGCGGAAAGGTGGATCACCACTGGAGGGACTGCTCCGAGGTGCCACCGAGCTGGTGCGGGCGATGTGAGGAAGGGGGACACGACTGGTCGGGATGCCCCTATGCCAGCTCGCCAGTACCTCAGTGGGAGGAGGCCGAACGTCCTCCGCCTGAGTGGGGGGAGCCCGAACGTCCACAGCCCAAAAGGGAGGAGTCGGTGCGTCCACAGCCCAAAGAGAGGGAAGTGGGGCTTCCACAGCCCTAGGACCCAAGCTGCCAGCAGAGGGAGAATGCCTGCTGGTTTCCCCTTCAGAGGTAGAGCCGCACCAGTCCCCTGCAAGAGAGACAGCCGCACCAGTCCCCTGCAAAAAGGGGAGACTACACGCTGCTCCCACCTCCATCCCCAGGAGACTACATGCTGCTCCCACCTCCATCGCCAGGAGACTACACGCTGCTCCCACCTTTGTCGCCAGGAGACTACACGCTGCTCCCACCTTCATCGGCAGGAGCAGAGCAGCCGGAGCGGCCTCTGCCTCTGCCACCTTCACCAGCAGGAGCAGAGCAGCAGAAGCTGCCTCTACCTCCGCCACCTCCACCGCCAGGAGCAGAACAGCAGGAGCTACCTCTGCCTCCATCACCATCAAGGGGAAGAGGAGCAGGAGCTGCCTCTCCCTTCACCAGAAGGACCAGGACTAGATGCTGGCGGTCCTCAGCAGCCCTTGCATAGGCTGCTGAGGGAGACACAGGGAAGATCCGCCAGGCCGTAGAGGCCGAGAGGAGGGCCAACACCCGCACCCCAGCTTGTCCTGACTCCCTGCCTCGCTTCGCCCAAGGATGCCTGCCTCACGTTGCCCAAAGATGCTTGCCACGCTTCGCCCAAGGATACTTGCCACGCTTCGCCCAAGGATGCCTGTCTGGCATCGCAAAGGGCTAACTGTCTCGCCGCATCGCCTGGGGTTGCCAGCAGCTCCGCATCGCCTGGGGCTGCCTGTTGCTCCGCATCGCAGCAGGAAGTACTGTAGCCGGAACCCCACCAAGGGGAGCTGCCGGCCACGAAGAAGGTGGGGGAGGTCAGGAGACCTGCTCCCACTGCAGCAGTTTTGCTGCCGGAGATCGTGGGGGAGGTCAGGAGACCGGCTCCTACTGCAGCAGTTTCGCTGCCGGAGATCGTGGGGGAGGTCCGGAGACCTGCTCCCACTGCAGCTTCTTCGCTGCCGGAAGTACTGTGGTCGGAACCCCACCAAGGTGAGCTACCGGCTACGAAAAAAGGGGGAGAGGTCAGGAGACCAGCATCCCCCGCAGCAATTTCACTGCAGGAGTGGACCAGCATGCTGTCAGCCGTGCCACTACCGGCAGGGGTGCTGACAGCATTGCCAGCCATGGGCCCACTGAAGCCTCCCTTCCCAGCCCGAGACTTTGTCCTGGACTGCTGGGTTTTTAAGGGGGGAGGTGGCCGTTGAGGCCATGTGTGCTGCGCACAAGGGGGGGTATATGTGGCAATGTGCCCCGCCCCTGTGTGCATGTGTGTGTTAAGTGTTGTATGTTGCATGTGTTAATGTTGGTGTATAGAGATTGGTACACAGGATATAAACGGGTCCGTGTTTCACGTGTATTTATAAATGTAGATTTGTATTTAGGCACGAGGAAGGCACAAATCACTTCACGTGCTGGTTAAATGTAATATGTGAGCACGGGGTTGCATGTAATGAATTCACGTGCTGGGATTCAAGTGAATAATTAATTGGTAATTGAATCTCAGCACAACAGTATATATAGACACATTTTCATTCACTCGGGGTTGGGTGTTCACGGTGAAAGAACGGGAGAGAGAGAGAAGGTAAAAAGAATAATAATACTAATAATAATAATAAGAAGAAGAAGAAGAAGAAGAAGAAGTGTTTCTCACTGTGTTTGTTCGTCCCTGTTTGTTAGTGTCTGTCCGTTTTGTTTGTCTCTTTTATTTTGGCGTGAAGTGCCATGTCCTGTTTTGTGTTACAACCTTTATATTTTCTGTTCTGTCGGTTAATTATTAAATGCTGAGTGTGATCACGCGCTCAGCTTCACCAAAACCCCAAGTCTCTGTGTTACTTCCTGGTTCTGGTCTGACGCCACCTACTCCGGCCGTCTTTGTGACACGTGCTGTCATCGTGGGATAACAGCGCCTCCAAGCGTCAGACCAGGAGAGGGGTTTTTGTGTTTTCAAAAAAAAAAAAAAAAAACGGGAAAATGGAAGGTTGGAGAGACAGCTGCCGGGACCTGGAGGACCTCCTCGGGGGCCTTGAGGACCAAGGCTGATGCATGGCCTGTGGGGTCTACGGACACACGGTGGCGATCTGCCCCTTCCAAGGTGAGGAGGAGGAGGAACCGGCCCAGGAGAGGAAGGTAGGGAGGAGGAGTAAGAAGAGAAGGGGGAAAGGAAAGCTGCAGCACCAACAGCAACCACAACACCAGCCGGAGGAACAGCAGCCCGGGTGTTACTGCTGCCCTGAGCCTGGGCATTCCAGCTCCAACTGACCCTGGTACCCCCTCGGACAGCTACCCCAACTATGCCCCATCTGCAGAGGTGAGCACTTCGTGGCCCGCTGCCCTGTCCATCAGGAGAGGGAGGAGCAGGGGTCGCCTCAGTCTCCACCACCAGCAGGGGGAGGTAGACTTTTGCTCCCACCGCCCCAACCACAACTGCAACAGCGGCCAGAGGAGCCAGAGAACCTGTACCCCTGGTGCACCTGGTGCGGAAAGGTGGATCACCGCTGGAGGGACTGCTCCGAGGTGCCACCGAGCTGGTGCGGGCGATGTGAGGAAGGGGGACACGACTGGTCGGGATGCCCCTATGCCAGCTCGCCAGTACCTGAGTGGGAGGAGCCTGAGCGTCCTACGCCTGAGTGGGAGGAGGCCGAACGTCCTCCGCCTGAGTGGGGGGAGCCCGAACGTCCACAGCCCAAAAGGGAGGAGTCGGTGCGTCCACAGCCCAAAGAGAGGGAAGTTGGGGCTTCCACAGCCCTAGGACCCAAGCTGCCAGCAGAGGGAGAATGCCTGCTGGTTTCCCCTTCAGAGGTAGAGCCGCATCAGTCCCCTGCAAGAGAGGCAGAGCAGCACCAGTCCCCTGCAAAAAGGGGAGACTACACGCTGCTCCCACCCCACCAAGTGGAGCTACCGGCTATGAAGAAAGGGGGAGAGGTCAGAAGACCAGCATCCCCCGCAGCAATTTCACTGCAGGAGTGGACCAGCATGCTGTCAGCCGTACCACTACCGGCAGGGGTGCTGACAGCATTGCCAGCCATGGGCCCACTGAAGCCTCCCTTCCCAGCCCGAGACTGCAAGAGAGACAGAGCCGCACCAGTCCCTTAAAAGAAAGGCAGAGCCGCAACAGGCCCCTGCAAGAGAGGCAGAGCAGCACCAGTCCCCTGCAAAAAGGGGAGACTACACGCTGCTCCCACCTCCGTCCCCAGGAGACTACATGCTGCTCCCACCTCCATCGCCAGGAGTCTACACGCTGCTCCCACCTTCGTCGCCAGGAGACTACACGCTGCTCCCACCTTCATCAGCAGGAGCAGAGCAGCCGGAGCGGCCTCTGCCTCCGCCACCTTCACCGGCAGGAGCAGAGCAGCAGACTCTCCCTCTACCTCCGACACCTCCACCGCCAGGAGCAGAACAGCAGGAGCTACCTCTGCCTCCATCACCATCAAGGGGGAGAGGAGCAGGAGCTGCCTCTCCCTTCACCAGAAGGACCAGGACTAGATGCTGGCGGTCCTCAGCAGCCCTTGCATAGGCTGCTGAGGGAGACACGGGGAAGAACGGCCCGGCCGCAGAGGCCGAGAAGAGGGCCAACACCCGCACCCCAGCTTGTCCTGACTCCCTGCCTCGCTTCGCCCAAGGATTCCTGCCTCGCTTCGCCCAAAGATGCTTGCCACGCTTCGCCCAAGGATACTTGCCACGCTTCGCCGAAGGATGCCTGTGGCAAAGTGCCCCGCCCCTGTGTGCATTTGTGTGTTGCGTGTGTATGTTAATGTTGGTGTATAGATTGGTACACGGGATATAAACGGGTCTGTGTTTCACGTGTGTTTAAAAAGTGTAGATTTGTATTTAGGCACGAGGAGAGCACAAATCACTTCACGTGCTGGTTAAATGTAATATGTGAGCACGGGGTTGCACAGAATTAATTCACGTGCTGGGATTCAAGTGAATAATTAATTAGTAATTGAATCCCAGCACAACAGTATATATAGAGACACGTAGCATGCAGTCGGGGTTAGGTGTTCGGGAGTGGAGAACGGGTGAGAGAGAGAGGAGTAATTGAAAGTAAGATCATAAATATAATAGTTGTTGGTACTCACCGTGTTTGTTTGTCTCCGTGCACCGTTTGTTAAGTGTTTAGTCCGTTTTGTTTATATGTTTCTTTTGGCTACCAGTGCCGTGTCCTGTTTTGTGCTGTTTACAACCCTTTTATTTGTTAAATAAACGCTGAGTGCAGCCATTGCACTCAGCTCATCATCACCACCGTCTCTGTCTGTGTATTCCTTTTCTGGTCTGACGCCACCCACTCTGGCCGTCTTTGTGACACGTGGTGTCATCGTGGGATAGCCGCGCCTCCAAGCGTCAGACCAGGAGGGGTTTTGTTAAAAAAAAAAAAAATATATATATATATATAATGGCAGAAGACGCCACAAAATGGCGGGACTGGTTCCTGGAGAATGCTGGGCTGGAGGCCCAGGCTCTGCCCATAGTCGTTCGGGCCCTGTGGATGATGGACAGTGAGAGATGGGAGGCCTATCAGCAGGAACACACCCCAAACACCTTGGAGGAAGGTGTGGAGTTTCTCCTCAGCTACCTGGAGGCAACGATAAACGGAACAGCAGCCCAGGTAGCAGGACCACCAGCAGAGGAGTACCTGCTGTCCCCATCTCCACCAGCAGAGGGTGAATGCCTGCTGGTTTTGCCTCCACAGCCCAAGCGGGAGACAGATAAAGAGGTGAAGGACGGGAGGAGGAGTGCCGCCTAAGGGCCAGGCATCCACGGCGATGTAACAAGCCATCGTCGGGGTGCCTCCTCTGCGACCAGGATCACCTGTTCGCCCACTGTCCCTTCCGCAGTTATGGGGAGGAGCCTGAGCGTCCACAGCCCAAGCGGGAGGAGCCTGAGCGTCCACAGCCCAAGCAGGAGGAGCCTGAGCGTCCACAGCCCAAGCGGGAGGAGCCTGAGCGTCCACAGCCCAAATGGGAGGAGCCTGAGCGTCCACAGCCCAAATGGGAGGAGCCTGAGCGTCCACAGCCCAAATGGGAGGAGCCTGAGCGTCCACAGCCCGAGCGGGAGGAGCCCGAACGTCCTACGCCTGAGTGGGAGGAGCCCGAACGTCCTACGCCTGAGTGGGAGGAGCCCGAACGTCCTACGCCTGAGTGGGAGGAGCCCGAACGTCCTACGCCTGAGTGGGGGGAGCCCGAACGTCCACAGCCCAAAAGGGAGGAGTCGGTGCGTCCACAGCCCAAAAGGGAGGAGTCGGTGCGTCCACAGCCCAAAAGGGAGGAGTCGGTGCGTCCACAGCCCAAAAGAGAGGAGTCGGTGCGTCCACAGCCCAAAAGGGAGGAGTCGGTGCATCCACAGCCCAAAAAGAGGGAAGTCGGGGCTTCCACAGCCGTAGGACCCAAGCTGCCAGCAGAGGGAGAATGCCTGCTGGTCCCACCTCCACCAGCAGAGGGTGAATACCTGCTGGTGCCGTCCCAAGAGCCAGAAGGGGAGGAGTTACAGGCTCAACCCCCTGGAAATTTTTTGGGGGGAGAAGGGCAGGATGCTGGTGTCCCCCAGCAGCCTCTAGCTATGCTGCTGAAGGCAGCACGGCGCGCACATGCCCAGCCGCCACAGCAGAGGGAGCCAGCACCGCCACAGCCTCCCTCTGAGTGGCCAGCATCAGCCCCATCGCCTCTACCTCCGCCACCTCCACCGCAGTGGGAGGACTGCTTGCCCCTCCCACCTCCACCAGCAGAGGGTGTATGCCTGCTGGTTCCACCACCGCCAGGAGCAGAGGAGCTGGAGCTGCCTCTGCCTCCACCACCGCCAGGAGCAGAGGAGCTGGAGCTGCCTCTGCCTCCGCCACCGCCCGGAGCAGAGGAGCAGGAGCTGCCTCTGCTGCCCGTACCTCCGCAGGGAGTACGGTGGCCGGAGCCCCAGAAAGGGGAGCTGCCGGCCACGAAGAAGGGGGAGGAGGTCTGGAGACCACTTTCCCCAGCAGCAGTTTCGCTGCAGGAGTTCTTGTGGCCGGAGCCCCACAGGAGGGAGCTGCCGGCTACGAAGAAGGGGAAGGTCGGGGGACCACCTGCCCCCGCAGCTTTTTCGCTGCAGGACGGGACCAACAGGCTGTCAGCCGTGCCACTACCGGCAGGGGTGCTGACAACATGGCCAGCCATGGGCCCACTGAAGCCTCCCTTCCCAGCCCGAGACTTTGTCCTGGACTGCTGGGTTTTTAAGGGGGGAGGTGGCCGTTGAGGCCATGTGTGCTGCGCACAAGGGGGGGTATATGTGGCAAAGTGCCCCGCCCCTGTGTGCATTTGTGTGTTGCGTGTGTATGTTAATGTTGGTGTATAGATTGGTACACGGGATATAAACGGGTCTGTGTTTCACGTGTGTTTAAAAAGTGTAGATTTGTATTTAGGCACGAGGAGAGCACAAATCACTTCACGTGCTGGTTAAATGTAATATGGGAGCAAGGGGTTGCACAGAATTAATTCACGTGCTGGGATTCAAGTGAATAATTAATTAGTAATTGAATCCTAGCACAACAGTATATATAGAGACACTTAGCATGCAGTCGGGGTTAGGTGTTCGGGAGTGGAGAACGGGTGAGAGAGAGAGGAGTAATTGAAAGTAAGATCATAAATATAATAGTTGTTTGTACTCACCGTGTTTGTTTGTCTCCGTGCACCGTTTGTTAAGTGTTTAGTCCGTTTTGTTTATATGTTTCTTTTGGCTACCAGTGCCGTGTCCTGTTTTGTGCTGTTTACAACCCTTTTATTTGTTAAATAAACGCTGAGTGCAGCCATTGCACTCAGCTCATCATCACCACCGTCTCTGTCTGTGTATTCCTTTTCTGGTCTGACGCCACCCACTCTGGCCGACTTTGTGACAATGCCTTTCTGGCATCGCCTGGGGCTGCATGTCGCGCCGCATCGCAGCAGGAAGTACTGTGGCCGGAACCCCACCAAGGGGAGCTGCCGGCCACGAAGAAGGTGGGGGAGGTCAGGAGACCTGTTACCACTGCAGCAGTTTTGCTGCCGGAGATCGTGGGGGAGGTCAGGAGACCTGGTCCTACTGCAGCAGTTTCGCTGCTGGAGATCGTGGGGGAGGTCCGGAGACCTGCTCCCACTGCAGCTTCTTCGCTGCCGGAAGTTCCGATTCAGAGGTAGAGCCGCACCAGTCCCCTGCAAGAGAGACAGCCGCACCAGTCCCCTGCAAAAAGGGGATACTACACGCTGCTCCCACCTCCGTCCCCAGGAGACTACATGCTGCACCCACCTCCATCGCCAGGAGAGTACACGCTGCTCCCACCTTCTTCGGCAGGAGCAGAGCAGCCGGAGCGGCCTCTGCCTCCGCCACCTTCACCGGCAGGAGCAGAGCAGCAGAAGCTGCCTCTAAATCCGCCACCTCCACCGCCAGGAGCAGAACAGCAGGAGCTACCTCTGCCTCCATCACCATCAAGGGGGAGAGGAGCAGGAGCTGAAGCTCCCTTCTGAAGGACCAGGACTAGATGCTGACGGTCCTCAGCAGCCCTTGCATAGGCTGCTGAGGGAGACACGGGGAAGAACCGCCCGGCCTCAGAGGCCGAGAAGAGGGCCAACACCCGCACCCCAGCTTGTCCTGACTCCCTGCCTCGCTTCGCCCAGGATACTTGCCACGCTTCGCCCAAGGATGCCTGTCTGGCATCGCCTGGGGCTGCCTGTCGCGCCGCATCGCCTGGGGTTGCCAGCAGCTCCGCATCGCCTGGGGATGCCTGTTGCTCCGCATCGCAGCAGGAAGTACTGTGGCCGGAACTCCACCAAGGGGAGCTGCCGGCCACGAAGAAGGTGGGGGAGGTCAGGAGACCTGCTCCCACTGCAGCAGTTTTGCTGCCGGAGATCGTGGGGGAGGTCAGGAGACCTGGTCCTACTGCAGCAGTTTCGCTGCCGGAGATCGTGTGGGAGGTCCGGAGACCTGCTCCCACTGCAGCTTCTTCGCTGCCGGAAGTTCCGATTCAGAGGTAGAGCCGCACCAGTCCCCTGCAAGAAGGAGAGACTACACGCTGCTCCCACCTCCGTCGCCAGGAAACTACATGCTGCTCCCACCTCCATCGCCAGGAGACTACACGCTGCTCCCACCTTCTTCGGCAGGAGCAGAGCAGCCGGAACGGCCTCTGCCTCCGCCACCTTCACCGGTAGGAGCAGAGCAGCAGAAGCTACCTCTGCCTCCATCACCATAAAGGGGGAGAGGAGCAGGAGCTGCCGCTCCCTTCACCAGAAGGACCAGGACTAGATGCTGGCGGTCCTCAGCAGCCCTTGCATAGGCTGCTGAGGGACACGGGGAAGAACCGACAAGAGTGCCAACACCCGCACCCCAGCTTGTCCTGCCTCCCTGCCTCACTTCGCCCAAGGATGCCTGCTTCGCATCGCCCAAAGATGCTTGCCACGCTTCGCCCAAGGATACTTGCCACGCTTCGCCCAAGGATGCCTATCTGGCATCGCCTGGGGCTGCCTGTCGCGCCGCATCGCCTGGGGTTGCCAGCAGCTCCGCATCGACTGGGGCTGCCTGTTGCTCCGCATCGCAGCAAGGAACTACTGTGGCCGGATACCAACCAAGGGGAGCTGCCGGCCACGAAGGAGGGGGACGTCACGAGACCTGGTCCTACTGCAGCAGTTTCGCCTTCGGAGATCGTGGGGGAGGTCCGGAGACCTGCTCCCACTGCAGCTTCATCGCTGCCGGAAGTTCCGATTCACAGGTAGAGCCGCACCAGTCCCCTGCAAGAGAGACAGCCGCACCAGTCCCCTGCAAAAAAGGGATACTACACGCTGCTCCCACCTCCGTCCCCAGGAGACTACATTCTGCACCCACCTCCATCGCCAGGAGACTACATGCTGCTCCCACCTTCGTCGCCAGGAGACTACACGCTGCTCCCACCTTCATCGGCAGGAGCAGAGCAGCCGGAGCGGCCTCTGCCTCTGCCACCTTCACCAGCAGGAGCAGAGCAGCAGAAGCTGCCTCTACCTCTGACACCTCCACCGCCAGGAGCAGAACAGCAGGAGCTGCCTCTCCCGTCACCAGAAGGACCAGGACTAGATGTTGCATAGGCTGCTGAGGGAGACACGGGGAAGAACCGCCCGGCCTCAGAGGCCGAGAAGAGGGCCAACACCCGCACCCCAGCTTGTCCTGACTCCCTGCCTCGCTTCGCCCAGGATACTTGCCACACTTCGCCCAAGGATGCCTGTCTGGCATCGCCTGGGGCTGCCTGTCGCGCCGCATCGCCTGGGGTTGCCATCAGCTCCGCATCGCCTGGGAATGCCTGTTGCTCCGCATCGCAGCAGGAAGTACTGTGGCCGGAACCCCACCAAGGGGAGCTGCCGGCCACGAAGAAGGTGGGGGAGGTCAGGAGACCTGCTCCCACTGCAGCAGTTTTGCTGCCGGAGATCGTGGGGGAGGTCAGGAGACCTGGTCCTACTACAGCAGTTTCGCTGCCGGAGATCGTGGGGGAGGTCCAGAGACCTGCTCCCACTGCAGCTTCTTCGCTGCCGGAAGTTCCGATTCAGAGGTAGAGTCGCACCAGTCCCCTGCAAGAGAGACAGCCACACCAGTCCCCTGCAAAAGGGGATACTACACGCTGCTCCCACCTCCGTCCCCAGGAGACTACATGCTGCACCCACTTCCATCGCCAGGAGACTACACGCTGCTCCCACCTTCGTCGCCAGGAGACTACACGCTGATCCCACCTTCATCGGCAGGAGCAGAGCAGCCGGAGCGGCCTCTGCCTCCGCCACCTTCACCGGCAGGAGCAGAGCAGCAGAAGCTGCCTCTACCTCTGACACCTCCACCGCCAGGAGCAGAACAGCAGGAGCTACCCATGCCTCCATCACCATCAAGGGGGAGAGGAGCAGGAGCTGACTCCCTTCACCAGAAGGGACAGGACTAGATGCTGGCGGTCCTCAGCAGCCCTTGCATAGGCTGCTGAGGGAGACACGGGGAAGAACCGCCCGGCCGCAGAGGCCGAGAAGAGGGCCAACACCCGCACCCCAGCTTATCCTGACTCCCTGCCTCGCTTCGCCCAAGGATACTTGCCACGCTTCGCCCAAGGATGCCTGTCTGGCATCGCCTGGGGCTGCCTGTCGCGCCGCATCGCCTGGGGATGCCTGTTACTCCGCATCGCAGCAGGAAGTACTGTGACCGGAACCCCACCAAGGGGAGCTGCCGGCCACGAATAAGGAGGGGGAGGTCAGGAGACCTGCTCCCACTGCAGCAGTTTCGCTGCCGGAGAGCGTGGGGGAGGTCCGTTGACCTGCTCCCACTGCAGCTTCTTCGCTGCCGGAAGTTCCGATTCAGAGGTAGAGCCGCACCAGTCCCCTGCAAGAGAGACAGCCACACCTGTCCCCTGCAAAAAGGGGAGACTACACGCTGCTCCCACCTCCGTCGCCAGGAAACTACATGCTGCTCCACCTCCATCGCCAGGAGACTACACGCTGCTCCCACCTTCATCGGCAGGAGCAGAGCAGCCGGAGTGGCCTCTGCCTCCATCACCATAAAGGGGGAGAGCAGGAGCTGCCGCTCCCTTCACCAGAAGGACCAGGACTAGATGCTGGCGGTCCTCAGCAGCCCTTGCATAGGCTGCTGAGGGACACGGGGAAGACCGCCCGGCCGCCGAGGCCGAGAAGAGGGCCAACACCCGCACCCCAGCTTGTCCTGACTCCCTGCCTCGCTTCGCCCAAGGATGCCTGCTTCGCATCGCCCAAAGATGCTTGCCGTTCTTCGCCCAATGATACTTGCCACGCTTCGCCCAAGGATGCCTGTCTGGCATCGCCTGGGTCTGCCTGTCGCGCCGCATCGCCTGGGGTTGCCAGCAGCTCCGCATCGCCTGGGGCTGCCTGTTGCTCCGCATCGCAGCAGGAACTACTGTGGCCGGAACCCCACCAAGGGGAGCTGCTGGCCACGAAGGTGGGGGAGGTAAGGAGACCTGCTCCCACTGCAGCTTCTTCGCTGCCGGAAGTTCCGATTCAGAGGTAGAGCCGCACCAGTCCCCTGCAAGAGAGACAGAACCGCCCGGCCTCAGAGGCCGAGAAGAGGGCCAACACCCGCACCCCAGCTTGTCCTGACTCCCTGCCTCGCATCGCCCAAGGATACTTGCCACGCTTCGCCGAAGGATGCCTGTCTGGCATCGCCTGGGGCTGCCTGTCGCGCCGCATCGCCTGGGGTTGCCTATTGCTCCGCATCGCAGCAGGAAGTACTGTGGCCGGAACCTCACCAAGGGGAGCTGCCGGCCACGAAGAAGGTGGGGGAGTCAGGAGACCTGCTCCCACTGCAGCAGTTTTGCTGCCGGACATCTTGGGGGAGGTCAGGAGACCTGCTCCAACTGCTGCAGTTTCGCAGCCGGAGATCGTGGGGGAGGTCCGGGACCTGCTCCCACTGCAGCTTCTTCGCTGCCGGAAGTTCCGATTCAGAGGTAGAGCCGCACCAGTCCCCTGCAAAAAGGGGAGACTACACGCTGCTCCCACCTCCGTCGCCAGGAAACTACATGCTGCTCCCACCTCCATCGCCAGGAGACTACACGCTGCTCCCACCTTCTTCGGCAGGAGCAGAGCAGCCGGAACGGCCTCTGCCTCCGCCACCTTCACCGGCAGGAGCAGAGCAGCAGAAGCTACCTCTGCCTCCATCACCATAAAGGGGGAGAGGAGCAGGAGCTGCCGCTCCCTTCACCAGAAGGACCAGGACTAGATACTGGCGGTCCTCAGCAGCCCGAGGCCGAGAAGAGGGCCAACACCCGCACCCCAGCTTGTCCTGACTCCCTGCCTCGTTTCGCCCAAGGATGCCTGCTTCGCATCGCCCAAAGATGCTTGCCACGCTTCGCCCAAGGATACTTGCCACGCTTCGCCCAAGGATGCCTGTCTGGCATCGCCTGGGGCTGCCTGTCGCGCCGCATCGCCTGTAGTTGCCAGCAGCTCCGCATCGACTGGGGCTGCCTGTTGCTCCGCATCGCAGCAGGAACTACTGTGGCCGGAACCCAACCAAGGGGAGCTGCCGGCCACGAAGGTGGGGTAGGTCAGGAGACCTGGTCCTACTGCAGCAGTTTCGCTGCTGGAGATCGTGGGGGAGGTCCGGAGACCTGCTCCCACTGCAGCTTCTTCGCTGCCGGAAGTTCCGATTCAGAGGTAGAGCCGCACCAGTCCCCTGCAAGAGAGACAGCCACACCAGTCCCCTGCAAAAAGGGGATACTACACGCTGCTCCCACCTCCGTCCCCAGGAGACTACATGCTGCACCCACTTCCATCGCCAGGAGACTACACGCTGCTCCCACCTTCGTCGCCAGGAGACTACACGCTGATCCCACCTTCATCGGCAGGAGCAGAGCAGCCGGAGCGGCCTCTGCCTCCGCCACCTTAACGGGCAGGAGCAGAGCAGCAGAAGCTGCCTCTACCTCTGACACCTCCACCGCCAGGAGCAGAACAGCAGGAGCTACCTCTGCCGCCATCACCACCATCAAGGGGGAGAGGAGCAGGAGCTGCCGCTCCCTTCACCTGAAGGACCAGGACTAGATGTTGGCCGTCCTCAGCAGCCCTTGCATAGGCTGCTGAGGGAGACAAGGGGAAGAACCGCCCGGCCTCAGAGGCCGAGAAGAGGGCCAACACCCGCACCCCAGCTTGTCCTGACTCCCTGCCTCACTTCGCCATAGGATACTTGCCAAGCTTCGCCCAAGGATGCCTGTTTGGCATCGCCTGGGTCTGCCGTCGCGCCGCATCACCTGGGGTTGCCAGCAGCTCCGCATCGCCTGGGGCTGCCTGTTGCTCCGCATCGCAGCAGGAAGTACTGTGGCCGGAACCTCACCAAGGGGAGCTGCCGGCCACGAAGAAGGTGGGGGAGGTCAGGAGACCTGCTCCCACTTGCAGCAGTTTTGCTACCGGAGATCGTTGGGGAGGTCAGGAGACCTGGTCCTACTTGCAGCAGTTTCGCTGCCGGAGATCGTGGGGGAGGTCCGGAGACCTGCTCCCACTGCAGCTTCTTCGCTGCCGGAAGTTCCGATTCAGAGGTAGAGCCGCACCAGTCCCCTGCAAAAAGGGGAGACTACACGCTGCTCCCACCTCCGTCGCCAGGAAACTACATGCTGCTCCCACCTCCATCGCCAGGAGACTACACGCTGCTCCCACCTTCTTCGGCAGCAGCAGAGCAGCCGGATCGCCTCTGCCTCGCCACCTTCATCGGCAGGAGCAGAGCAGCAGAAGCTACCTCTGCCTCCATCACCATAAAGGGGGAGAGGAGCAGGAGCTGCCGCTCCCTTCACTAGAAAAACCAGGACTAGATGCTGGCGGTCCTCAGCAGCCCTTGCATAGGCTGCTGAGGGACACGGGGAAGAACCGACAAGAGTGCCAACACCCGCACCCCAGCTTGTCCTGCCTCCCTGCCTCACTTCGCCCAAGGATGCCTGCTTCGCATCGCCCAAAGATGCTTGCCACGCTTCGCCCAAGGATACTTGCCACGCTTCGCCCAAGGATGCCTGTCTGGCATCGCCTGGGGCTGCCTGTCGCGCCGCATTGCCTGGGGTTGCCAGCAGCTCCGCATCACCTGGGGCTGCCTGTTGCTCCACATCGCAGCAGGAACTACTGTGGCCGGAACCCAACCAAGTGGAGCTGCCGGACACGAAGGTGGGGGAGGTCAGGAGACCTGGTCCTACTGCAGCAGTTTCGCTGCCGGAGATCGTGGGGGAGGTCCGGGACCTGCTCCCACTGCAGCTTCTTCGCTGCCGGAAGATCCGATTCAGAGGTAGAGCCGCACCAGTCCCCTGCAAGAGAGACAGCCACACCATTCCCCTGCAAAAAGGGGAGACTACACGCTGCTCCCACCTCCGTCGCCAGGAAACTACATGCTGCTCCCACCTCCATCGCCAGGAGACTACACGCTGCTCCCACCTTCTTCGGCAGGAGCAGAGCAGCCGGAACGGCCTCTGCCTCCGCCACCTTCACCGGCAGGAGCAGAGCAGCAGAAGCTACCTCTGCCTCCATCACCATAAAGGGGGAGAGGAGCAGGAGCTGCCGCTCCCTTCACCAGAAGGACCAGGACTAGATGTTGGCGGTCCTCAGCAGCCCTTGCATAGGCTGCTGAGGGAGACATGGGGAAGAACCGCCCGGCCTCAGAGGCCGAGAAGAGGGCCAACACCCGCACCCCAGCTTGTCCTGACTCCCTGCCTCGCTTCGCCCAAGGATACTTGCCACGCTTCGCCCAAGTATGCCTGTCTGGCATCGCCTGGGTCTGCCTGTCACGCCGCATCGCCTGGGATTGCCAGCAGCTCCGCATCGCATGGGGCTGCCTGTTGCTCCACATCGCAGCAGGAATTACTGTAGCCGGAACCCCACCAAGGGGAGCAGCCGGCCACGAAGAAGGTGGGGGAGGTCAGGAGACCTGCTCCCACTTGCAGCAGTTTTGCTACCGGAGATCATGGGGAGGTCAGGAGACCTGGTCCTACTGCAGCAGTTTCGCTGCCGGAGATCGTGGGGGAGGTCCGGAGACCTGCTCCCACTGCCGGAAGTTCCGATTCAGAGGTAGAGCCGCACCAGTCCCCTGCAAGAGAGACAGCCGCACCAGTCCCCTGCAAAAAGGGGAGACTACACTCTGCTCCCACCTCTGTCGCCAGGAGACTACACGCTGCTCCCACCTCTTCGGCAGCAGCAGAGCAGCCGGAACTCCTCTGCCTCCGCCACCGTCACCGGCAGGAGCAGAGCAGCAGAAGCTACCTCTGCCTCCATCACCATAAAGGGGAGAGCAGGAGCTGCCGCTCCCTTCACCAGAAGGACCAGGACTAGATGCTGGCGGTCCTCAGCAGCCCTTGCATAGGCTGCTGAGGGACACGGGGAAGAACCGCCCGCCGCCGAGGCCGAGAAGAGGGCCAACACCCGCACCCCAGCTTGTCCTGACTCCCTGCCTCGCTTCGCCCAGGATACTTGCCACACTTCGCCCAAGGATGCCTGTCTGGCATCGCCTGGGGCTGCCTGTCGCGCCGCATCGCCTGGGGTTGCCATCAGCTCCGCATCGCCTGGGAATGCCTGTTGCTCCGCATCGCAGCAGGAAGTACTGTGGCCGGAACCCCACCAAGGGGAGCTGCCGGCCACGAAGAAGGTGGGGGAGGTCAGGAGACCTGCTCCCACTGCAGCAGTTTTGCTGCCGGAGATCGTGGGGGAGGTCAGGAGACCTGGTCCTACTACAGCAGTTTCGCTGCCGGAGATCGTGGGGGAGGTCCAGAGACCTGCTCCCACTGCAGCTTCTTCGCTGCCGGAAGTTCCGATTCAGAGGTAGAGTCGCACCAGTCCCCTGCAAGAGAGACAGCCACACCAGTCCCCTGCAAAAGGGGATACTACACGCTGCTCCCACCTCCGTCCCCAGGAGACTACATGCTGCACCCACTTCCATCGCCAGGAGACTACACGCTGCTCCCACCTTCGTCGCCAGGAGACTACACGCTGATCCCACCTTCATCGGCAGGAGCAGAGCAGCCGGAGCGGCCTCTGCCTCCGCCACCTTCACCGGCAGGAGCAGAGCAGCAGAAGCTGCCTCTACCTCTGACACCTCCACCGCCAGGAGCAGAACAGCAGGAGCTACCCATGCCTCCATCACCATCAAGGGGGAGAGGAGCAGGAGCTGACTCCCTTCACCAGAAGGGACAGGACTAGATGCTGGCGGTCCTCAGCAGCCCTTGCATAGGCTGCTGAGGGAGACACGGGGAAGAACCGCCCGGCCGCAGAGGCCGAGAAGAGGGCCAACACCCGCACCCCAGCTTATCCTGACTCCCTGCCTCGCTTCGCCCAAGGATACTTGCCACGCTTCGCCCAAGGATGCCTGTCTGGCATCGCCTGGGGCTGCCTGTCGCGCCGCATCGCCTGGGGATGCCTGTTGCTCCGCATCGCAGCAGGAAGTACTGTGGCCGGAACCCCACCAAGGGGAGCTGCCGGCCACGAATAAGGTGGGGGAGGTCAGGAGATCTGCTCCCACTGCAGCAGTTTTGCTGCCGCAGATCGTGGGGGAGGTCAGGAGACCTGGTCCTACTGCAGCAGTTTCGCCTTCGGAGATCGTGGGGGAGGTCCGGAGACCTGCTCCCACTGCAGCTTCTTCGCTGCCGGAAGTTCCGATTCAGAGGTAGAGCCGCACCAGTCCCCTGCAAAAAGGGGAGACTACACGCTGCTCCCACCTCCGTCGCCAGGAAACACATGCTGCTCCCACCTCCATCGCCAGGAGACTACACGCTGCTCCCACCTTCATCGGCAGCAGCAGAGCAGCCGGAACGGCCTCTGCCTCTGCCACCTTCACCAGCAGGAGCAGAGCAGCAGAAGCTGCCTCTACCTCTGACACCTCCACCGCCAGGAGCAGAACAGCAGGAGCTGCCTCTCCCTTCACCAGAAGGACCAGGACTAGATGTTGCATAGGCTGCTGAGGGAGACACGGGGAAGAACCGCCCGGCCTCAGAGGCCGAGAAGAGGGCCAACACCCGCACCCCAGCTTGTCCTGACTCCCTGCCTCGCTTCGCCCAGGATACTTGCCACACTTCGCCCAAGGATGCCTGTCTGGCATCGCCTGGGGCTGCCTGTCGCGCCGCATCGCCTGGGGTTGCCATCAGCTCCGCATCGCCTGGGAATGCCTGTTGCTCCGCATCGCAGCAGGAAGTACTATGGCCGGAACCCCACCAAGGGGAGCTGCCGGCCACGAAGAAGGTGGGGGAGGTCAGGAGACCTGCTCCCACTGCAGCAGTTTTGCTGCCGGAGATCGTGGGGGAGGTCAGGAGACCTGGTCCTACTACAGCAGTTTCGCTGCCGGAGATCGTGGGGGAGGTCCAGAGACCTGCTCCCACTGCAGCTTCTTCGCTGCCGGAAGTTCCGATTCAGAGGTAGAGTCGCACCAGTCCCCTGCAAGAGAGACAGCCACACCAGTCCCCTGCAAAAGGGGATACTACACGCTGCTCCCACCTCCGTCCCCAGGAGACTACATGCTGCACCCACTTCCATCGCCAGGAGACTACACGCTGCTCCCACCTTCGTCGCCAGGAGACTACACGCTGATCCCACCTTCATCGGCAGGAGCAGAGCAGCCGGAGCGGCCTCTGCCTCCGCCACCTTCACCGGCAGGAGCAGAGCAGCAGAAGCTGCCTCTACCTCTGACACCTCCACCGCCAGGAGCAGAACAGCAGGAGCTACCCATGCCTCCATCACCATCAAGGGGGAGAGGAGCAGGAGCTGAATCCCTTCACCAGAAGGGACAGGACTAGATGCTGGCGGTCCTCAGCAGCCCTTGCATAGGCTGCTGAGGGAGACACGGGGAAGAACCGCCCGGCCTCAGAGGCCAAGCTTATCCTGACTCCCTGCCTCGCTTCGCCCAAGGATACTTGCCACGCTTCGCCCAAGGATGCCTGTCTGGCATCGCCTGGGGCTGCCTGTCGCGCCGCATCGCCTGGGGATGCCTGTTGCTCCGCATCGCAGCAGGAAGTACTGTGGCCGGAACCTCACCAAGGAGAGCTTCCGGCCACGAAGAAGGTGGGGGAGTTCAGGAGACCTGCTCCCACTGCAGCAGTTTTGCTGCCGGACATCTTGGGGGAGGTCAGGAGACCTGCTCCAACTGCAGCAGTTTCGCTGCCGGAGATCGTGGGGGAGGTCCGGGACCTGCTCCCACTGCAGCTTCTTCGCTGCCGGAAGTTCCGATTCAGAGGTAGAGCCGCACCAGTCCCCTGCAAAAAGGGGAGACTACACGCTGCTCCCACCTCCGTCGCCAGGAAACTACATGCTGCTCCCACCTCCATCGCCAGGAGACTACATGCTGGTCCCACCTTCTTCGGCAGGAGCAGAGCAGCCGGAACGGCCTCTGCCTCCGCCACCTTCACCGGCAGGAGCAGAGCAGCAGAAGCTACCTCTGCCTCCATCACCATAAAGGGGGAGAGGAGCTGGAACTGCCGCTCCCTTCACCAGAAGGACCAGGACTAGATACTGGCGGTCCTCAGCAGCCCTTGCATAGGCTGCTGAGGGACACGGGGAAGAACCTCCCGGCCGCCGAGGCCGAGAAGAGGGCCAACACCCGCACCCCAGCTTGTCCTGACTCCCTGCCTCGTTTCGCCCAAGGATGCCTGCTTCGCATCGCCCAAAGATGCTTGCCACGCTTCGCCCAAGGATACTTGCCACGCTTCGCCCAAGGATGCCTGTCTGGCATCGCCTGGGGCTGCCTGTCGCGCCGCATCGCCTGGGGTTGCCAGCAGCTCCACATCGACTGGGGCTGCCTGTTGCTCCGCATCGCAGCAGGAACTACTGTGGCCGGAACCCAACCAAGGGGAGCTGCCGGCCACGAAGGTGGGGGACGTCAGGAGACCTCGTCCCACTGCAGCTTCTTCGCTGCCGGAAGTTCCGATTCAGAGGTAGAGCCGCACCAGTCCCCTGCAAGAGAGACATCCGCACCAGTCCCCTGCAAAAAGGGGATACTACACGCTGCTCCCACCTCCGTCCCCAGGAGACTACATGCTGCTCCCACCTCCATCGCCAGGAGACTACACGCTGCTCCCCCTTCGTCTCCAGGAGACTACACGCTGCTCCCACCTTCAACGGCAGGAGTAGAGCAGCCGGAGCGGCCTCTGCCTCCGCCACCTTCACGGGCAGGAGCAGAGCAGCAGATGCTGCCTCTACCTCTGACACCTCCACCGCCAGGAGCAGAACAGCAGGAGCTACCTCTGCCTCCATCACCATCAAGGGGGAGAGGAGCAGGAGCTGTCTCTCCCTTCACCAGAAGGACCAGGACTAGATGCTGGCGGTCCTCAGCAGCCCTTGCATAGGCTGCTGAGGGAGACACGGGGAAGAACCGCCCGGCCTCAGAGGCCGAGAAGAGGGCCAACACCCGCACCCCAGCTTGTCCTGACTCCCTGCCTCGCTTCGCCCAGGATACTTGCCACGCTTCGCCCAAGGATGCCTGTCTGGCATCGCCTGGGGCTGCCTGTCACGCCGCATCGCCTGGGGTTGCCAGCAGCTCCGCATCGCCTGGGGATGCCTGTTGCTCCGCATCGCAGCAGGAAGTACTGTGGCCGGAACCCCACCAAGAGGAGCTGCCGGCCACGAAGAAGGTGGGGGAGGTCAGGAGACCTGCTCCCACTTGCAGCAGTTTTGCTACCGGAGATCGTTGGGGAGGTCAGGAGACCTGGTCCTACTGCAGCAGTTTCGCTGCCGGAGATCGTGGGGGAGGTCCGGAGACCTGCTCCCACTGCAGCTTCTTCGCTGCCGGAAGTTCCGATTCAGAGGTAGAGCCGCACCAGTCCCCTGCAAGAGAGACAGCCGCACCAGTCCCCTGCAAAAAGGGGATAACACGCTGCTCCCACTTTTGTCCCCAGGAGACTACATTCTGCACCAACCTCCATCGCCAGGAGACTACATGCTGCTCCCACCTTCGTCGCCAGGAGACTACACGCTGCTCCCACCTTCATCGGCAGGAGCAGAGCAGCCGGAGCGGCCTCTGCCTCCGCCACCTTCACCGGCAGGAGCAGAGCAGCAGAAGCTGCCTATGCCTCCATCACCATCTAGGGGGAGAGGAGCAGGAGCTGCCTCTCCCTTCACCAGAAGGACAAGGACTAGATGTTGGCGGTCCTCAGCAGCCCTTGCAAAGGCTGCTGAGGGAGACACGGGGAAGAACCGCCCGGCCTCAGAGGCCGAGAAGAGCGCCAACACCCGCACCCCAGCTTGTCCTGACTCCCTGCCTCACTTCGCCATAGGATGCCTGTCTGGCATCGCCTGGGGCTGCCTGTCGCGCCGCATCGCCTGGGGATACCTGTTGCTCCGCATCGCAGCAGGAAGTACTGTGGCCGGAACCCCACCAAGGGGAGCTGCCGGCCACGAAGAAGGTGGGGAAGGTCAGGAGACCTCCTCCCACTGCAGCAGTTTTGCTGCCGGAGATCGTGGGGGAGGTCAGGAGACCTGGTCCTACTGCAGCAGTTTCGCTGCCGCAGAGCGTGGGGGACGTCCGTAGACCTGCTCCCACTGCAGCTTCTTCGCTGCCGGAAGTTCCGATTTAGAGGTAGAGCCGCACCAGTCCCCTGCAAGAGAGACAGCCACACCAGTCCCCTGCAAAAAGGGGAGACTACACGCTGCTCCCACCTCCATCGCCAGGAGACTACACGCTGCTCCCACCTTCTTCGGCAGGAGCAGAGCAGCCGGAGCGGCCTCTGCCTCCGCCACCTTCACCGGCAGGAGCAGAGCAGCAGAAGCTACCTCTGCCTCCATCACCATAAAGGGGGAGAGGAGCAGGAGCTGCCACTCCCTTCACCAGAAGGACCAGGACTAGATGCTGGCGGTCCTCAGCAGCCCTTGCATAGGCTGCTGAGGGACACGGGGAAGACCGCCCGGCCGCCGAGGCCGAGAAGAGGGCCAACACCCGCACCCCAGCTTGTCCTGACTCCCTGCTTCGCTTCGCCCAAGGATGCCAGCTTCGCATCGCCCAAAGATGCTTGCCGTTCTTCGCCCAAGGATACTTGCCACGCTTCGCCCAAGGACGCCTGTCTGGCATCGCCTGGGTCTGCCTGTCGCGCCGCATCGCTTGGGGTTGCCAGCAGCTCCGCATCGCCTGGGGCTGCCTGTTGCTCCGCATCGCAGCAGGAAATACTGTGGCCGGAACCCCACCAAGGGGAGCTGCTGGCCACGAAGGTGGGGGAGGTCAGGAGACCTGCTCCTACTGCAGCAGTTTCGCTGCCGGAGATCGTGGGGGAGGTCCGGAGACCTGCTCCCACTGCAGCTTCTTCGCTGCCGGAAGATCCGATTCAGAGGTAGAGCCGCACCAGTCCCCTGCAAGAGAGACAGCCGCACCAGTCCCCTGCAAAAAGGGGATACTACACGCTGCTCCCACCTCCGTCCGCAGGAGACCTCATGCTGCACACACCTCCATCGCCAGGAGACTACACGCTGCTCCCACCTTCGTCGCCAGGAGACTACACGCTGCTCCCACCTTCATCGGCAGGAGCAGAGCAGCCGGAGCGGCCTCTGCCTCCGCCACCTTCACCGGCAGGAGCAGAGCAGCAGAAGCTGCCTCTACCTCTGACACCTCCACCGCCAGGAGCAGAACAGCAGGAGCTACCTCTGCCTCCATCACCATCAAAGGGGAGAGGAGCAGGAGCTGCCTCTCCCTTCACCAGAAGGAACAGGACTAGATGCTGGCGGTCCTCAGCAGCCCTTGCATAGGCTGCTGAGGGAGACACGGGGAAGAACCGCCCGGCCTCAGAGGCCAAGCTTATCCTGATTCCCTGCCTCGCTTCGCCCAAGGATACTTGCCACGCTTCGCCCAAGGATGCCTGTCTGGCATCGCCTGGGGCTGCCTGTCGCGCCGCATCGCCTGGGGATGCCTGTTGCTCCGCATCGCAGCAGGAAGTACTGTGGCCGGAACCTCACCAAGGGGAGCTTCCGGCCACGAAGAAGGTGGGGGAGTTCAGGAGACCTGCTCCCACTGCAGCAGTTTTGCTGCCGGACATCTTGGGGGAGGTCAGGAGACCTGCTCCAACTGCAGCAGTTTCGCTGCCGGAGATCGTGGGGGAGGTCCGGGACCTGCTCCCACTGCAGCTTCTTCGCTGCCGGAAGTTCCGATTCAGAGGTAGAGCCGCACCAGTCCCCTGCAAAAAGGGGAGACTACACGCTGCTCCCACCTCCGTCGCCAGGAAACTACATGCTGCTCCCACCTCCATCGCCAGGAGACTACATGCTGGTCCCACCTTCTTCGGCAGGAGCAGAGCAGCCGGAACGGCCTCTGCCTCCGCCACCTTCACCGGCAGGAGCAGAGCAGCAGAAGCTACCTCTGCCTCCATCACCATAAAGGGGGAGAGGAGCTGGAACTGCCGCTCCCTTCACCAGAAGGACCAGGACTAGATACTGGCGGTCCTCAGCAGCCCTTGCATAGGCTGCTGAGGGACACGGGGAAGAACCTCGCGGCCGCCGAGGCCGAGAAGAGGGCCAACACCCGCACCCCAGCTTGTCCTGACTCCCTGCCTCGTTTCGCCCAAGGATGCCTGCTTCGCATCGCCCAAAGATGCTTGCCACGCTTCGCCCAAGGATACTTGCCACGCTTCGCCCAAGGATGCCTGTCTGGCATCGCCTGGGGCTGCCTGTCGCGCCGCATCGCCTGGGGTTGCCTGTTGCTCCGCATCGCAGCAGGAACTACTGTGGCCGGAACCCAACCAAGGGGAGCTGCCGGCCACGAAGGTGGGGGACGTCAGGAGACCTGGTCCTACTGCACCAGTTTCGCCTTCGGAGATCGTGGGGGAGGTCCGGAGACCTGCTCCCACTGCAGCTTCTTCGCTGCCAAAAGTTCCGATTCAGAGGTAGAGCCGCACCAGTCCCCTGCAAGAGAGACAGCCGCACCAGTCCCCTGCAACAAGGGGATACTACACGCTGCTCCCACCTCCGTCCCCAGGAGACTACATTCTGCACCCACCTCCATCGCCAGGAGACTACATGCTGCTCCCACCTTCGTCGCCAGGAGACTACACGCTGCTCCCACCTTCATCGGCAGGAGCAGAGCAGCCGGAGCGGCCTCTGCCTCAGCCACCTTAACCGGCAGGAGCAGAGCAGCAGAAGCTGCCTCTACCTCTGACACCTCCACCGCAAGAGCAGAACAGCAGGAGCTACCTATGCCTCCATCACCATCAAGGGGGAGAGGAGCAGGAGCTGCCTCTCCCTTCACCAGAAGGACCAGGACTAGATGTTGCATAGGCTGCTGAGGGAGAGACCGGGAAGAACCGCCCGGCCTCAGAGGCCGAGAAGAGGGCCAACACCCGCACCCCAGCTTGTCCTGACTCCCTGCCTCGCTTCGCCCAGGATACTTGCCACACTTCGCCCAAGGATGCCTGTCTGGCATCGCCTGGGGGCTGCCTGTCGCGCCGCATCGCCTGGGGGTTGCCATCAGCTCCGCATCGCCTGGGAATGCCTGTTGCTCCGCATCGCAGCAGGAAGTACTGTGGCCGGATCCCCACCAAGGGGAGCTGCCGGCCACGAAGAAGGTGGGGGAGGTCAGGAGACCTGCTCCCACTGCAGCAGTTTTGCTGCCGGAGATCGTGGGGGAGGTCAGGAGACATGGTCCTACTACAGCAGTTTCGCTGCCGGAGATCGTGGGGGAGGTCCGGAGACCTGCTCCCACTGCAGCTTCTTCGCTGCCGGAAGTTCCGATTCAGAGGTAGAGCCGCACCAGTCCCCTGCAAGAGAGACAGCCGCACCAGTCCCCTGCAAAAAGGGGAGACTACACGCTGCTCCCACCTCTGTCGCCAGGAGACTACACGCTGCTCCCACCTTCACCGGCAGGAGCAGAGCAGCAGAAGCTACCTCTGCCTCCATCACCATAAATGGGGAGAGGAGCAGGAGCTGCCGCTCCCTTCACCAGAAGGACCAGGACTAGATGCTGGCGGTCCTCAGCAGCCCTTGCATAGGCTGCTGAGGGACACGGGGAAGAACCGCACGGCCGCCGAGGCCGAGAAGAGGGCCAACACCCGCACCCCAGCTTGTCCTGACTCCCTGCCTCGCTTCGCCCAAGGATGCCTGCTTCGCATCGCCCAAAGATGCTTGCCACGCTTCTCCCAAGGATACTTGCCACGCTTCGCCCAAGGATGCCTGTCTGGCATCGGCTGGGGCTGCCTGTCGCGCCGCATCGCCTGGGGTTGCCAGCAGCTCCGCATCGCCTGGGGCTGCCTGTTGCTCCGCATCGCAGCAGGAACTACTGTGGCCGGAACCCAACCAAGGGGAGCTGCCGGCCACAAAGGTGGGAGAGGTCAGGAGACCTGGTCCTACTGCAGCAGTTTCGCTGCCGGAAGTTCCGATTCAGAGGTAGAGCCGCACCAGTCCCCTGCAAAGAGAGACAGCCGCACCAGTCCCCTGCAAAAAGGGGATACTACACGCTGCTCCCACCTCCGTCCCCAGGAGACTACATGCTGCACCCACCTCCATCGCCAGGAGACTACACGCTGCTCCCAGCTTCGTCGCCAGGAGACTACACGCTGCTCCCACCTTCATCGGCAGGAGCAGAGCAGCCGGAGCGGCCTCTGCCTCCGCCACCTTCCCCGGCAGGAGCAGCAGCAGAAGCTGCCTCTACCTCTGACACCTCCACCGCCAGGAGCAGAACAGCAGGAGCTACCTCTGCCTCCATCACCATCAAGGGGGAGAGGAGCAGGAGCTGCCTCTCCCTTCACCAGAAGGACCAGGACTAGATGCTGGCGGTCCTCAGCATCCCTTGCATAGGCTGCTGAGGGAGACACGGGGAAGAACCGCCCGGCCTCAGAGGCCGAGAAGAGGGCCAACACCCGCACCCAAGCTTGTCCTGACTCCCTGCCTCGCTTCGCCCAGGATACTTGCCACGCTTCGCCCAAGGATGCCTGTCTGGCATTGCCTGGGCCTGCCTGTCGCGCCGCATCGCCTGGGGTTGCCAGCAGCTCCGCATCGCCTGGGGCTGCCTGTTGCTCTGCATCGCAGCAGGAAGTACTGTGGCCGGAACCCCATCAAGGGGAGCTGCCGGCCACGAAGAAGGAGGGGGAGGTCAGGAGACCTGCTCCCACTGCAGCAGTTTTGCTACCGCAGATCGTGGGGGAGGTCAGGAGACCTGGTCCTACTGCAGCAGTTTCGCCTTCGGAGATCGTGGGGGAGGTCCGGAGACCTGCTCCCACTGCAGCTTCTTCGCTGCCGGAAGTTCCGATTCAGAGGAAGAGCCGCACCAGTCCCCTGCAAGAGAGACAGCCGCACCAGTCCCCTGCAAAAAGGGGAGACACACGCTGCTCCCACCTCTGTCGCCAAGAGACTACACGCTGCTCCCACCTTCACCGGCAGGAGCAGAGCAGCAGAAGCTACCTCTGCCTCCATCACCATAAAGGGGGAGAGGAGCAGGAGCTGCCGCTCCCTTCACCAGAAGGACCAGGAATAGATGTTGGCGGTCCTCAGCAGCCCTTGCATAGGCTGCTGAGGGAGACATGGGGAAGAACCACCCGGCCTCAGAGGCCGAGAAGAGGGCCAACACCCGCACCCCAGCTTGTCCTGACTCCCTGCCTCGCTTCGCCCAAGGATACTTGCCACGCTTCGCCCAAGTATGCCTGTCTGGCATCGCCTGGGTCTGCCTGTCACGCCGCATCGCCTGGGATTGCCAGCAGATCCGCATCGCATGGGGCTGCCTGTTGCTCCACATCGCAGCAGGAATTACTGTAGCCGGAACCCCACCAAGGGGAGCTGCCGGCCACGAAGAAGGTGGGGGAGGTCAGGAGAACTGGTAATACTGCAGCAGTTTAGTTTCCGGAGATCGTGGGGGAGGTCCGGAGACCTGCTCCCACTGCCGGAAGTTCCGATTCAGAGGTAGAGCCGCACCAGTCCCCTGCAAGAGAGACAACCGCACCAGTCCCCTGCAAAAAGGGGAGACTACACTCTGCTCCCACCTCTGTCGCCAGGAGACTACACGCTGCTCCCACCTTCTTCGGCAGCAGCAGAGCAGCCGGAACGCCTCTGCCTCCGCCACCTTCACCGGCAGGAGCAGAAGCTACCTCTGCCTCCATCACCATAAAGGGGGAGAGCTGGAGCTGCCGCTCCCTTCACCAGAAGGACCAGGACTAGATGCTGGCGGTCCTCAGCAGCCCTTGCATAGGCTGCTGAGGGACACGGGGAAGAACCGCCCGGCCGCCGAGGCCGAGAAGAGGGCCAACACCCGCACCCCAGCTTGTCCGGACTCCCTGCCTCGCTTCGCCCAAGGATGCCTGCTTCGCATCGCCCAAAGATGCTTGCCACGCTTCGCCCAAGGATACTTGCCACGCTTCGCCCAAGGATGCCTGTCTGGCATCGCCTGGGGCTGCCTGTCGCGCCGCATTACCTGGGGTTGCCAGCAGCTCCGCATCACCTGGGGCTGCCTGTTGCTCCGCATCGCAGCAGGAATTACTGTGGCCGGAACCCAACCAAGTGGAGCTGCCGGACACGAAGGTGGGGGAGGTCAGGAGACATGGTCCTACTGCAGCAGTTTCGCTGCCGGAGATCGTGGGGGAGGTCCGGGACTTGCTCCCACTGCAGCTTCTTCGCTGCCGGAAGATCCGATTCAGAGGTAGAGCCGCACCAGTCCCCTGCAAGAGAGACAGCCACACCATTCCCCTGCAAAAAGGGGAGACTACACGCTGCTCCCACCTCCGTCGCCAGGAAACTACATGCTGCTCCCACCTCCATCGCCAGGAGACTACACGCTGCTCCCACCTTCTTCGGCAGGAGCAGAGCAGCCGGAACGGCCTCTGCCTCCGCCACCTTCCCCGGCAGGAGCAGAGCAGCAGAAGCTACCTCTGCCTCCATCACCATAAAGGGGGAGAGGAGCAGGAGCTGCCGCTCCCTTGACCAGGACTAGATGCTGGCGGTCCTCAGCAGCCCTTGCATAGGCTGCTGATGGACACGGGGAAGAACCGCCCGGCCGCCGACGCCGAGAAGAGAGCCAACACCCGCACCCCAGCTTGTCCTGACTCCCTCCCTCGCTTCGCCCAAGGATGCCTGCTTCGCATCGCCCAAGGATGCCTGTCTGGCATCGCCTGGGGCTGCCTGTCGCGCCGCATCGCCTGGGGATGCCTGTTGCTCCGCATCGCAGCAGGAAGTACTGTGGCCGGAACCCCACCAAGGGGAGCTGCCGGCCACGAAGAAGGTGGGGGAGGTCAGGAGATCTGCTCCCACTGCAGCAGTTTTGCTGCCGCAGATCGTGGGGGAGGTCAGGAGACCTGGTCCTACTGCAGCAGTTTCGCCTTCGGAGATCGTGGGGGAGGTCCGGAGACCTGCTCCCACTGCAGCTTCTTCGCTGCCGGAAGTTCCGATTCAGAGGTAGAGCCGCACCAGTCCCCTGCAAAAAGGGGAGACTACACGCTGCTCCCACCTCCGTCGCCAGGAAACACATGCTGCTCCCACCTCCATCGCCAGGAGACTACACGCTGCTCCCACCTTCTTCGGCAGGAGCAGAGGAGCCGGAGCGGCCTCTGCCTCCGCCACCTTCACCGGCAGGAGCAGAGCAGCAGAAGCTACCTCTGCCTCCATCACCATAAAGGGGGAGAGGAGCAGGAGCTGCCACTCCCTTCACCAGAAGGACCAGGACTAGATGCTGGCGGTCCTCAGCAGCCCTTGCATAGGCTGCTGAGGGACACGGGGAAGACCGCCCGGCCGCCGAGGCCGAGAAGAGGGCCAACACCCGCACCCCAGCTTGTCCTGACTCCCTGCTTCGCTTCGCCCAAGGATGCCTGCTTCGCATCGCCCAAAGATGCTTGCCACGCTTCGCCCAAGGACGCCTGTCTGGCATCGCCTGGGTCTGCCTGTCGCGCCGCATCGCTTGGGGTTGCCAGCAGCTCCGCATCGCCTGGGGCTGCCTGTTGCTCCGCATCGCAGCAGGAAATACTGTGGCCGGAACCCCACCAAGGGGAGCTGCTGGCCACGAAGGTGGGGGAGGTCAGGAGACCTGCTCCTACTGCAGCAGTTTCGCTGCCGGAGATCGTGGGGGAGGTCAGGAGACCTGCTCCCACTGCAGCTTCTTCGCTGCCGGAAGATCCGATTCAGAGGTAGAGCCGCACCAGTCCCCTGCAAGAGAGACAGCCGCACCAGTCCCCTGCAAAAAGGGGATACTACACGCTGCTCCCACCTCCGTCCGCAGGAGACTACATGCTGCACACACCTCCATCGCCAGGAGACTACACGCTGCTCCCACCTTCGTCGCCAGGAGACTACACGCTGCTCCCACCTTCATCGGCAGGAGCAGAGCAGCCGGAGCGGCCTCTGCCTCCGCCACCTTCACCGGCAGGAGCAGAGCAGCAGAAGCTGCCTCTACCTCTGACACCTCCACCGCCAGGAGCAGAACAGCAGGAGCTACCTCTGCCTCCATCACCATCAAAGGGGAGAGGAGCAGGAGCTGCCTCTCCCTTCACCAGAAGGAACAGGACTAGATGCTGGCGGTCCTCAGCAGCCCTTGCATAGGCTGCTGAGGGAGACACGGGGAAGAACCGCCCGGCCTCAGAGGCCAAGCTTATCCTGACTCCCTGCCTCGCTTCGCCCAAGGATACTTGCGACGCTTCGCCCAAGGATGCCTGTCTGGCATCGCCTGGGGCTGCCTGTCGCGCCGCATCGCCTGGGGATGCCTGTTGCTCCGCATCGCAGCAGGAAGTACTGTGGCCGGAACCTCACCAAGGGGAGCTTCCGGCCACGAAGAAGGTGGGGGAGTTCAGGAGACCTGCTCCCACTGCAGCAGTTTTGCTGCCGGACATCTTGGGGGAGGTCAGGAGACCTGCTCCAACTGCAGCAGTTTCGCTGCCGGAGATCGTGGGGGAGGTCCGGACCCTGCTCCCACTGCAGCTTCTTCGCTGCCGGAAGTTCCGATTCAGAGGTAGAGCCGCACCAGTCCCCTGCAAAAAGGGGAGACTACACGCTGCTCCCACCTCCGTCGCCAGGAAACTACATGCTGCTCCCACCTCCATCGCCAGGAGACTACATGCTGCTCCCACCTTCTTCGGCAGGAGCAGAGCAGCCGGAACGGCCTCTGCCTCCGCCACCTTCACCGGCAGGAGCAGAGCAGCAGAAGCTACCTCTGCCTCCATCACCATAAAGGGGGAGAGGAGCTGGAGCTGCCTCTCCCTTCACCAGAAGGACCAGGACTAGATGTTGCATAGGCTGCTGAGGGAGAGACCGGGAAGAACCGCCCGGCCTCAGAGGCCGAGAAGAGGGCCAACACCCGCACCCCAGGAGACATGGTCCTACTACAGCAATTTCGCTGCCGGAGATCGTGGGGGAGGTCCGGAGACCTGCTCCCACTGCAGCTTCTTCGCTGCCGGAAGTTCCGATTCAGAGGTAGAGCCGCACCAGTCCCCTGCAAGAGAGACAGCCGCACCAGTCCCCTGCAAAAAGGGGAGACTACACGCTGCTCCCACCTCTGTCGCCAGGAGACTACACGCTGCAGCAGCAGAGCAGCCGGAACGCCTCTGCCTCCGCCACCTTCACCGGCAGGAGCAGAGCAGCAGAAGCTACCTCTGCCTCCATCACCATAAAGGGGGAGAGGAGCAGGAGCTGCCGCTCTTCACCAGAAGGACCAGGACTAGATGCTGGCGGTCCTCAGCAGCCCTTGCATAGGCTGCAGAGGGACACGGGGAAGAACCGCCCGGCCGCCGAGGCCGAGAAGAGGGCCAACACCCGCACCCCAGCTTGTCCTGACTCCCTGCCTCGCTTCGCCCAGGATACTTGCCACGCTTCGCCCAAGGATGCCTGTCTGGCATCGCCTGGGGCTGCCTGTCGCGCCGCATCGCCTGGGGTTGCCAGCAGCTCCGCATCGCCTGGGGATACCTGTTGCTCCGCATCGCAGCAGGAAGTACTGTGGCCGGAACCCCACCAAGGGGAGCTGCCGGCCACGAAGAAGGTGGGGGAGGTCAGAAGACCTGCTCCCACTGCAGCAGTTTTGCTGCCGCAGATCGTGGGGGAGGTCAGGAGACCTGGTCCTACTGCAGCAGTTTCGCTGCCGGAGATCGTGGGGGAGGTCCGGAGACCTGCTCCCACTGCCGGAAGTTCCGATTCAGAGGTAGAGCCGCACCAGTCCCCTGCAAGAGAGACAGCCGCACCAGTCCCCTGCAAAAAGGGGAGACTACACTCTGCTCCCACCTCTGTCGCCAGGAGACTACACGCTGCTCCCACCTTCTTCGGCAGCAGCAGAGCAGCCGGAACGCCTCTGCCTCCGCCACCTTCACCGGCAGGAGCAGAGCAGCAGAAGCTACCTCTGCCTCCATCACCATAAAGGGGGAGAGCAGGAGCTGCCGCTCCCTTCACCAGAAGGACCAGGACTAGATGCTGGCGGTCCTCAGCAGCCCTTGCATAGGCTGCTGAGGGACACGGGGAAGAACCGCCCGGCCGCCGAGGCCGAGAAGAGGGCCAACACCCGCACCCCAGCTTGTCCGGACTCCCTGCTTCGCTTCGCCCAAGGATGCCTGCTTCGCATCGCCCAAAGATGCTTGCCACGCTTCGCCCAAGGATACTTGCCACGCTTCGCCCAAGGATGCCTGTCTGGCATCGCCTGGGGCTGCCTGTCGCGCCGCATTGCCTGGGGTTGCCAGCAGCTCCGCATCACCTGGGGCTGCCTGTTGCTCCGCATCGCAGCAGGAACTACTGTGGCCGGAACCCAACCAAGTGGAGCTGCCGGACACGAAGGTGGGGGAGGTCAGGAGACCCTCCTACTGCAGCAGTTTCGCTGCCGGAGATCGTGGGGGAGGTCCGGGACCTGCTCCCACTGCAGCTTCTTCGCTGCCGGAAGATCCGATTCAGAGGTAGAGCCGCACCAGTCCCCTGCAAGAGAGACAGCCACACCATTCCCGTGCAAAAAGGGGAGACTACACGCTGCTCCCACCTCCGTCGCCAGGAGCAGAGCGGCCGGAGCGGCCTCTGCCTCCGCACCTTCACCGGCAGGAGCAGAGCAACAGAAGCTACCTCTGCCGCCATCACCACCATCAAGGAGGAGAGGAGCAGGAACTGCCGCTCCCTTCACCAGAAGGACCAGGACTAGATGTTGGCGGTCCTCAGCAGCCCTTGCATAGGCTGCTGAGGGAGACACGGGGAAGAACCGCCCGGCCTCAGAGGCCGAGATGAGGGCCAACACCCGCACCCCAGCTTGTCCTGACTCCCTGCCTCACTTTGCCAAAGGATACTTGCCACGCTTCGCCCAAGGATGCCTGTCTGGCATCGCCTGGGTCTGCCTGTCGCGCCGCATCGCCTGGGGTTGCCAGCAGCTCCGCATCGCCAGGGGTTGCCTTTTGCTCCGCATCGCAGCAGGAAGAACTGTGGCCGGAACCCCACCAAGGGGAGCTGCCGGCCACGATGAAGGTGGGGGAGGTCAGGAGACCTGCTCTCCCTCTTGCAGCAGTTTTGCTACAGGAGATCGTGGGGGAGGTCAGGAGACCTGGTAATACTGCAGCAGTTTCGCTGCCGGAGATCGTGGGGGAGATCCGGAGACCTGCTCCCACTGCAGCTTCTTCGCTGCCGGAAGTTCCGATTCAGAGGTAGAGCCGCACCAGTCCCCTGCAAAAAGGGGAGACTACACGCTGCTCCCACCTCCGTCGCCAGGAAACTACATTTTGCTCCCACCTCCATCGCCAGGAGACTACACGCTGCTCCCACCTTCTTCGGCAGGAGCAGAGCAGCCGGAACGGCCTCTGCCTCCGCCACCTTCCCCGGCAGGAGCAGAGCAGCAGAAGCTACCTCTGCCTCCATCACCATAAAGGGGGAGAGGAGCAGGAGCTGCCGCTCCCTTGACCAGGACTAGATGCTGGCGGTCCTCAGCAGCCCTTGCATAGGCTGCTGAGGGACACGGGGAAGAACCGCCCGGCCGCCGACGCCGAGAAGAGAGCCAACACCCGCACCCCAGCTTGTCCTGACTCCCTCCCTCGCTTCGCCCAAGGATGCCTGCTTCGCATCGCCCAAGGATGCCTGTCTGGCATCGCCTGGGGCTGCCTGTCGCGCCGCATCGCCTGGGGTTGCCAGCAGCTCCGCATCGCCTGGGGCTGCCTGTTGCTGCCTGTTGCTCCGATTCGCAGCAGGAACTACTGTGGCCGGAACCCAACCAAGGGGAGCTGCCGGCCACAAAGGTGGGGGAGGTCAGGAGACCTTTTCCTACTGCAGCAGTTTCGCTGCCGGAAGTTCCGATTCAGAGGTAGAGCCGCACCAGTCCCCTGCTAAGAGAGACAGCCGCACCAGTCCCCTGCAAAAAGGGGATACTACACGCTGCTCCCACCTCCGTCCCCAGAGACTACATGATGCACCCATCCATCGCCAGGAGACTACACGCTGCTCCCAGCTTCGTCGCCAGGAGACTACACGCTGCTCCCACCTTCATCGGCAGGAGCAGAGCAGCCGGAGCGGCCTCTGCCTCCGCCACCTTCACCGGCAGGAGCAGAGCAGCAGAAGCTGCCTCTACCTCTGACACCTCCACCGCCAGGAGCAGAACAGCAGGAGCTACCTCTGCCTCCATCACCATCAAGGGGGAGAGGAGCAGGAGCTGCCTCTCCCTTCACCAGAAGGACCAGGACTAGATGCTGGCGGTCCTCAGCAGCCCTTGCATAGGCTGCTGAGGGAGACACGGGGAAGAACCGCCCGGCCTCAGAGGCCGAGAAGAGGGCCAACACCCGCACCCCAGCTTGTCCTGACTCCCTGCCTCACTTTGCCAAAGGATACTTGCCACGCTTCGCCCAAGGATGCCTGTCTGGCATCGCCTGGGTCTGCCTGTCGCGCCACATCGCCTGGGGTTGCCAGCAGCTCCGCATCGCCAGGGGTTGCCTGTTGCTCCGCATCGCAGCAGGAAGAACTGTGGCCGGAACCCCACCAAGGGGAGCTGCCGGCCACGATGAAGGTGGGGGAGGTCAGGAGACCTGCTCTCCCTCTTGCAGCAGTTTTGATACAGGAGATCGTGGGGGAGGTCAGGAGACCTGGTAATACTGCAGCAGTTTCGCTGCCGGAGATCGTGGGGGAGATCCGGAGACCTGCTCCCACTGCAGCTTCTTCGCTGCCGGAAGTTCCGATTCAGAGGTAGAGCCGCACCAGTCCCCTGCAAGAGAGACAGCCGCACCAGTCCCCTGCAAAATGGGGATACTACACGCTGCTCCCACTTTTGTCCCCAGGAGACTACATTCTGCACCAACCTCCATCGCCAGGAGACTACATGCTGCTCCCACCTTCGTCGCCAGGAGACTACACGCTGCTCCCACCTTCATCGGCAGGAGCAGAGCAGCCGGAGCGGCCTCTGCCTCCGCCACCTTCACCGGCAGGAGCAGAGCAGCAGAAGCTGCCTATGCCTCCATCACCATCTAGGGGGAGAGGAGCAGGAGCTGCCTCTCCCTTCACCAGAAGGACCAGGACTAGATGTTGCATAGGCTGCTGAGGGAGACACGGGGAAGAACCGCCCGGCCTCAGAGGCCGAGAAGAGGGCCAACACCCGCACCCCAGCTTGTCCTGACTCCCTGCCTCGCTTCGCCCAGGATACTTGCCACACTTCGCCCAAGGATGCCTGTCTGGCATCGCCTGGGGCTGCCTGTCGCGCCGCATCGCCTGGGGTTGCCATCAGCTCCGCATCGCCTGGGAATGCCTGTTGCTCCGCATCGCAGCAGGAAGTACTGTGGCAGGAACCCCACCAAGGGGAGCTGCCGGCCACGAAGAAGGTGGGGGAGGTCAGGAGACCTGCTCCCACTGCAGCAGTTTTGCTGCCGTAGATCGTGGGGGAGGTCAGGAGACCTGGTCCTACTACAGCAGTTTCGCTGCCGGAGATCTTGGGGGAGGTCCGGAGACCTGCTCCCACTGCAGCTTCTTCGCTGCCGGAAGTTCCGATTCAGAGGTAGAGTCGCACCAGTCCCCTGCAAGAGAGACAGCCACACCAGTCCCCTGCAAAAGGGGATACTACACGCTGCTCCCACCTCCGTCCCCAGGAGACTACATGCTGCACCCACTTCCATCGCCAGGAGACTACACGCTGCTCCCACCTTCGTCGCCAGGAGACTACACGCTGATCCCACCTTCATCGGCAGGAGCAGAGCAGCCGGAGCGGCCTCTGCCTCCGCCACCTTCACCGGCAGGAGCAGAGCAGCAGAAGCTGCCTCTACCTCTGACACCTCCACCGCCAGGAGCAGAACAGCAGGAGCTACCCATGCCTCCATCACCATCAAGGGGGAGAGGAGCAGGAGCTGACTCTCCCTTCACCAGAAGGACCAGGACTAGATGCTGGCGGTCCTCAGCAGCCCTTGCCGAGGCTGCTGAGGGAGACACGGTGAAGAACCGCCCGGCCGCAGAGGCCGAGAAGAGGGCCAACACCCGCACCCCAGCTTATCTGACTCCCTGCCTCGCTTCGCCGAAGGATACTTGCCACGCTTCGCCCAAGGATGCCTGTCTGGCATCGCCTGGGGCTGCCTGTCGCGCCGCATTGCCTGGGGTTGCCAGCAGCTCCGCATCACCTGGGGATACCTGTTGCTCCGCATCGGAGCAGGAAGTACTGTGGCCGGAACCCAACCAAGTGGAGCTGCCGGACACGAAGGTGGGGGAGGTCAGGAGACCTGGTCCTACTGCAGCAGTTTCGCTGCCGGAGATCGTGGGGGAGGTCCGGGACCTTGTCCCACTGCAGCTTCTTCGCTGCCGGAAGTTCCGATTCAGAGGTAGAGCCGCACCAGTCCCCTGCAAAAAGGGGAGACTACACGCTGCTCCCACCTTCTTCGGCAGGAGCAGAGCAGCCGGAGCGGCCTCTGCCTCCGCCAACTTCACCGGCAGGAGCAGAGCAGCAGAAGCTGCCTCTACCTCTGACACCTCCACCGCCAGGAGCAGAACAGCAGGAGCTACCTCTGCCGCCATCACCACCATCAAGGGGGAGAGGAGCAGGAGCTGCCGCTCC
The DNA here is from genome assembly GCF_902713425.1 of Acipenser ruthenus. Classification (NCBI taxonomy): domain Eukaryota; kingdom Metazoa; phylum Chordata; class Actinopteri; order Acipenseriformes; family Acipenseridae; genus Acipenser; species Acipenser ruthenus. The sequence continues at coordinate 10,093,758 of NC_081216.1, read as the reverse complement.
CGTCACCAGAAGGACAAGGACTAGATGTTGGCGGTCCTCAGCAGCCCTTGCATAGGCTGCTGAGGGAGACACGGGGAAGAACCGCCCGGCCTCAGAGGCCGAGAAGAGCGCCAACACCCGCACCCCAGCTTGTCCTGACTCCCTGCCTCACTTCGCCATAGGATGCCTGTCTGGCATCGCCTGGGGCTGCCTGTCGCGCCGCATCGCCTGGGGATACCTGTTGCTCCGCATCGCAGCAGGAAGTACTGTGGCCGGAACCCCACCAAGGGGAGCTGCCGGCCACGAAGAAGGTGGGGAAGGTCAGGAGACCTCCTCCCACTGCAGCAGTTTTGCTGCCGGAGATCGTGGGGGAGGTCAGGAGACCTGGTCCTACTGCAGCAGTTTCGCTGCCGGAGAGCGTGGGGGACGTCCGTAGACCTGCTCCCACTGCAGCTTCTTCGCTGCCGGAAGTTCCGATTCAGAGGTAGAGCCGCACCAGTCCCCTGCAAGAGAGACAGCCACACCAGTCCCCTGCAAAAAGGGGAGACTACACGCTGCTCCCACCTCCATCGCCAGGAGACTACACGCTGCTCCCACCTTCTTCGGCAGGAGCAGAGCAGCCGGAGCGGCCTCTGCCTCCGCCACCTTCACCGGCAGGAGCAGAGCAGCAGAAGCTACCTCTGCCTCCATCACCATAAAGGGGGAGAGGAGCAGGAGCTGCCACTCCCTTCACCAGAAGGACCAGGACTAGATGCTGGCGGTCCTCAGCAGCCCTTGCATAGGCTGCTGAGGGACACGGGGAAGACCGCCCGGCCGCCGAGGCCGAGAAGAGGGCCAACACCCGCACCCCAGCTTGTCCTGACTCCCTGCTTCGCTTCGCCCAAGGATGCCTGCTTCGCATCGCCCAAAGATGCTTGCCGTTCTTCGCCCAAGGATACTTGCCACGCTTCGCCCAAGGACGCCTGTCTGGCATCGCCTGGGTCTGCCTGTCGCGCCGCATCGCTTGGGGTTGCCAGCAGCTCCGCATCGCCTGGGGCTGCCTGTTGCTCCGCATCGCAGCAGGAAATACTGTGGCCGGAACCCAACCAAGGGGAGCTGCCGGCCACGAAGGTGGGGGACGTCAGGAGACCTGTCCTACTGCACCAGTTTCGCCTTCGGAGATCGTGGGGGAGGTCCGGAGACCTGCTCCCACTGCAGCTTCTTCGCTGCCAGAAGTTCCGATTCAGAGGTAGAGCCGCACCAGTCCCCTGCAAGAGAGACAGCCGCACCAGTCCCCTGCAAAAAGGGGATACTACACGCTGCTCCCACCTCCGTCCCCAGGAGACTACATGCGCACCCACCTCCATCGCCAGGAGACTACACGCTGCTCCCAGCTTCGTCGCCAGGAGACTACACGCTGCTCCCACCTTCATCGGCAGGAGCAGAGCAGCCGGAGCGGCCTCTGCCTCTGCCACCTTCACCAGCAGGAGCAGAGCAGCAGAAGCTGCCTCTACCTCCGCCACCTCCACCGCCAGGAGCAGAACAGCAGGAGCTACCTCTGCCTCCATCACCATCAAGGGGGAGAGGAGCAGGAGCTGCCTCTCCCTTCACCAGAAGGACCAGGACTAGATGCTGGCGGTCCTCAGCATCCCTTGCATAGGCTGCTGAGGGAGACACGGGGAAGAACCGCCCGGCCTCAGAGGCCGAGAAGAGGGCCAACACCCGCACCCAAGCTTGTCCTGACTCCCTGCCTCGCTTCGCCCAGGATACTTGCCACGCTTCGCCCAAGGATGCCTGTCTGGCATTGCCTGGGCCTGCCTGTCGCGCCGCATCGCCTGGGGTTGCCAGCAGCTCCGCATCGCCTGGGGCTGCCTGTTGCTCTGCATCGCAGCAGGAAGTACTGTGGCCGGAACCCCATCAAGGGGAGCTGCCGGCCACGAAGAAGGTGGGGGAGGTCAGGAGACCTGCTCCCACTGCAGCAGTTTTGCTACCGCAGATCGTGGGGGAGGTCAGGAGACCTGGTCCTACTGCAGCAGTTTCGCCTTCGGAGATCGTGGGGGAGGTCCGGAGACCTGCTCCCACTGCAGCTTCTTCGCTGCCGGAAGTTCCGATTCAGAGGAAGAGCCGCACCAGTCCCCTGCAAGAGAGACAGCCGCACCAGGCCCCTGCAAAAAGGGGAGACACACGCTGCTCCCACCTCTGTCGCCAAGAGACTACACGCTGCTCCCACCTTCACCGGCAGGAGCAGAGCAGCAGAAGCTACCTCTGCCTCCATCACCATAAAGGGGGAGAGGAGCAGGAGCTGCCGCTCCCTTCACCAGAAGGACCAGGACTAGATGTTGGCGGTCCTCAGCAGCCCTTGCATAGGCTGCTGAGGGAGACATGGGGAAGAACCGCCCGGCCTCAGAGGCCGAGAAGAGGGCCAACACCCGCACCCCAGCTTGTCCTAACTCCCTGCCTCGCTTCGCCCAAGGATACTTGCCACGCTTCGCCCAAGTATGCCTGTCTGGCATCGCCTGGGTCTGCCTGTCACGCCGCATCGCCTGGGATTGCCAGCAGATCCGCATCGCATGGGGCTGCCTGTTGCTCCACATCGCAGCAGGAATTACTGTAGCCGGAACCCCACCAAGGGGAGCTGCCGGCCACGAAGAAGGTGGGGGAGGTCAGGAGAACTGGTAATACTGCAGCAGTTTAGTTTCCGGAGATCGTGGGGGAGGTCCGGAGACCTGCTCCCACTGCCGGAAGTTCCGATTCAGAGGTAGAGCCGCACCAGTCCCCTGCAAGAGAGACAGCCGCACCAGTCCCCTGCAAAAAGGGGAGACTACACTCTGCTCCCACCTCTGTCGCCAGGAGACTACACGCTGCTCCCACCTTCTTCGGCAGCAGCAGAGCAGCCGGAACGCCTCTGCCTCCGCCACCTTCACCGGCAGGAGCAGAGCAGCAGAAGCTACCTCTGCCTCCATCACCATAAAGGGGGAGAGCTGGAGCTGCCGCTCCCTTCACCAGAAGGACCAGGACTAGATGCTGGCGGTCCTCAGCAGCCCTTGCATAGGCTGCTGAGGGACACGGGGAAGAACCGCCCGGCCGCCGAGGCCGAGAAGAGGGCCAACACCCGCACCCCAGCTTGTCCGGACTCCCTGCCTCGCTTCGCCCAAGGATGCCTGCTTCGCATCGCCCAAAGATGCTTGCCACGCTTCGCCCAAGGATACTTGCCACGCTTCGCCCAAGGATGCCTGTCTGGCATCGCCTGGGGCTGCCTGTCGCGCCGCATTACCTGGGGTTGCCAGCAGCTCCGCATCACCTGGGGCTGCCTGTTGCTCCGCATCGCAGCAGGAATTACTGTGGCCGGAACCCAACCAAGTGGAGCTGCCGGACACGAAGGTGGGGGAGGTCAGGAGACCTGGTCCTACTGCAGCAGTTTCGCTGCCGGAGATCGTGGGGGAGGTCCGGGACCTGCTCCCACTGCAGCTTCTTCGCTGCCGGAAGATCCGATTCAGAGGTAGAGCCGCACCAGTCCCCTGCAAGAGAGACAGCCACACCATTCCCCTGCAAAAAGGGGAGACTACACGCTGCTCCCACCTCCGTCGCCAGGAAACTACATGCTGCTCCCACCTCCATCGCCAGGAGACTACACGCTGCTCCCACCTTCTTCGGCAGGAGCAGAGCAGCCGGAACGGCCTCTGCCTCCGCCACCTTCCCCGGCAGGAGCAGAGCAGCAGAAGCTACCTCTGCCTCCATCACCATAAAGGGGGAGAGGAGCAGGAGCTGCCGCTCCCTTGACCAGGACTAGATGCTGGCGGTCCTCAGCAGCCCTTGCATAGGCTGCTGATGGACACGGGGAAGAACCGCCCGGCCGCCGACGCCGAGAAGAGAGCCAACACCCGCACCCCAGCTTGTCCTGACTCCCTCCCTCGCTTCGCCCAAGGATGCCTGCTTCGCATCGCCCAAGGATGCCTGTCTGGCATCGCCTGGGGCTGCCTGTCGCGCCGCATCGCCTGGGGATGCCTGTTGCTCCGCATCGCAGCAGGAAGTACTGTGGCCGGAACCTCACCAAGGGGAGCTTCCGGCCACGAAGAAGGTGGGGGAGTTCAGGAGACCTGCTCCCACTGCAGCAGTTTTGCTGCCGGACATCTTGGGGGAGGTCAGGAGACCTGCTCCAACTGCAGCAGTTTCGCTGCCGGAGATCGTGGGGGAGGTCCGGACCCTGCTCCCACTGCAGCTTCTTCGCTGCCGGAAGTTCCGATTCAGAGGTAGAGCCGCACCAGTCCCCTGCAAAAAGGGGAGACTACACGCTGCTCCCACCTCCGTCGCCAGGAAACTACATGCTGCTCCCACCTCCATCGCCAGGAGACTACATGCTGCTCCCACCTTCTTCGGCAGGAGCAGAGCAGCCGGAACGGCCTCTGCCTCCGCCACCTTCACCGGCAGGAGCAGAGCAGCAGAAGCTACCTCTGCCTCCATCACCATAAAGGGGGAGAGGAGCAGGAGCTGCCGCTCTTCACCAGAAGGACCAGGACTAGATGTTGCATAGGCTGCTGAGGGAGAGACCGGGAAGAACCGCCCGGCCTCAGAGGCCGAGAAGAGGGCCAACACCCGCACCCCAGGAGACATGGTCCTACTACAGCAGTTTCGCTGCCGGAGATCGTGGGGGAGGTCCGGAGACCTGCTCCCACTGCCGGAAGTTCCGATTCAGAGGTAGAGCCGCACCAGTCCCCTGCAAGAGAGACAGCCGCACCAGTCCCCTGCAAAAAGGGGAGACTACACGCTGCTCCCACCTTCATCGGCAGGAGCAGAGCAGCCGGAGCGGCCTCTGCCTCCGCCACCTTCACCGGCAGGAGCAGAGCAGCAGAAGCTGCCTCTACCTCTGACACCTCCACCGCCAGGAGCAGAACAGCAGGAGCTACCTCTGCCTCCATCACCATCAAGGGGGAGAGGAGCAGGAGCTGCCTCTCCCTTCACCAGAAGGACCAGGACTAGATGCTGGCGGTCCTCAGCAGCCCTTGCATAGGCTGCTGAGGGAGACACGGGGAAGAACCGCCCGGCCTCAGAGGCCGAGAAGAGGGCCAACACCCGCACCCCAGCTTGTCCTGACTCCCTGCCTCACTTTGCCAAAGGATACTTGCCACGCTTCGCCCAAGGATGCCTGTCTGGCATCGCCTGGGTCTGCCTGTCGCGCCACATCGCCTGGGGTTGCCAGCAGCTCCGCATCGCCAGGGGTTGCCTGTTGCTCCGCATCGCAGCAGGAAGAACTGTGGCCGGAACCCCACCAAGGGGAGCTGCCGGCCACGATGAAGGTGGGGGAGGTCAGGAGACCTGCTCTCCCTCTTGCAGCAGTTTTGATACAGGAGATCGTGGGGGAGGTCAGGAGACCTGGTAATACTGCAGCAGTTTCGCTGCCGGAGATCGTGGGGGAGATCCGGAGACCTGCTCCCACTGCAGCTTCTTCGCTGCCGGAAGTTCCGATTCAGAGGTAGAGCCGCACCAGTCCCCTGCAAGAGAGACAGCCGCACCAGTCCCCTGCAAAATGGGGATACTACACGCTGCTCCCACTTTTGTCCCCAGGAGACTACATTCTGCACCAACCTCCATCGCCAGGAGACTACATGCTGCTCCCACCTTCGTCGCCAGGAGACTACACGCTGCTCCCACCTTCATCGGCAGGAGCAGAGCAGCCGGAGCGGCCTCTGCCTCCGCCACCTTCACCGGCAGGAGCAGAGCAGCAGAAGCTGCCTATGCCTCCATCACCATCTAGGGGGAGAGGAGCAGGAGCTGCCTCTCCCTTCACCAGAAGGACCAGGACTAGATGTTGCATAGGCTGCTGAGGGAGACACGGGGAAGAACCGCCCGGCCTCAGAGGCCGGGAAGAGGGCCAACACCCGCACCCCAGCTTGTCCTGACTCCCTGCCTCGCTTCGCCCAGGATACTTGCCACACTTCGCCCAAGGATGCCTGTCTGGCATCGCCTGGGGCTGCCTGTCGCGCCGCATCGCCTGGGGTTGCCATCAGCTCCGCATCGCCTGGGAATGCCTGTTGCTCCGCATCGCAGCAGGAAGTACTGTGGCAGGAACCCCACCAAGGGGAGCTGCCGGCCACGAAGAAGGTGGGGGAGGTCAGGAGACCTGCTCCCACTGCAGCAGTTTTGCTGCCGTAGATCGTGGGGGAGGTCAGGAGTCCTGGTCCTACTACAGCAGTTTCGCTGCCGGAGATCTTGGGGGAGGTCCGGAGACCTGCTCCCACTGCAGCTTCTTCGCTGCCGGAAGTTCCGATTCAGAGGTAGAGTCGCACCAGTCCCCTGCAAGAGAGACAGCCACACCAGTCCCCTGCAAAAGGGGATACTACACGCTGCTCCCACCTCCGTCCCCAGGAGACTACATGCTGCACCCACTTCCATCGCCAGGAGACTACACGCTGCTCCCACCTTCGTCGCCAGGAGACTACACGCTGATCCCACCTTCATCGGCAGGAGCAGAGCAGCCGGAGCGGCCTCTGCCTCCGCCACCTTCACCGGCAGGAGCAGAGCAGCAGAAGCTGCCTCTACCTCTGACACCTCCACCGCCAGGAGCAGAACAGCAGGAGCTACCCATGCCTCCATCACCATCAAGGGGGAGAGGAGCAGGAGCTGACTCTCCCTTCACCAGAAGGACCAGGACTAGATGCTGGCGGTCCTCAGCAGCCCTTGCCGAGGCTGCTGAGGGAGACACGGTGAAGAACCGCCCGGCCGCAGAGGCCGAGAAGAGGGCCAACACCCGCACCCCAGCTTATCTGACTCCCTGCCTCGCTTCGCCGAAGGATACTTGCCACGCTTCGCCCAAGGATGCCTGTCTGGCATCGCCTGGGGCTGCCTGTCGCGCCGCATTGCCTGGGGTTGCCAGCAGCTCCGCATCACCTGGGGATACCTGTTGCTCCGCATCGGAGCAGGAAGTACTGTGGCCGGAACCCAACCAAGTGGAGCTGCCGGACACGAAGGTGGGGGAGGTCAGGAGACCTGGTCCTACTGCAGCAGTTTCGCTGCCGGAGATCGTGGGGGAGGTCCGGGACCTTGTCCCACTGCAGCTTCTTCGCTGCCGGAAGTTCCGATTCAGAGGTAGAGCCGCACCAGTCCCCTGCAAAAAGGGGAGACTACACGCTGCTCCCACCTTCTTCGGCAGGAGCAGAGCAGCCGGAGCGGCCTCTGCCTCCGCCAACTTCACCGGCAGGAGCAGAGCAGCAGAAGCTGCCTCTACCTCTGACACCTCCACCGCCAGGAGCAGAACAGCAGGAGCTACCTCTGCCGCCATCACCACCATCAAGGGGGAGAGGAGCAGGAGCTGCCGCTCCCTTCACCAGAAGGACAAGGACTAGATGTTGGCGGTCCTCAGCAGCCCTTGCATAGGCTGCTGAGGGAGACACGGGGAAGAACCGCCCGGCCTCAGAGGCCGAGAAGAGCGCCAACACCCGCACCCCAGCTTGTCCTGACTCCCTGCCTCACTTCGCCATAGGATGCCTGTCTGGCATCGCCTGGGGCTGCCTGTCGCGCCGCATCGCCTGGGGATACCTGTTGCTCCGCATCGCAGCAGGAAGTACTGTGGCCGGAACCCCACCAAGGGGAGCTGCCGGCCACGAAGAATGTGGGGAAGGTCAGGAGACCTCCTCCCACTGCAGCAGTTTTGCTGCCGGAGATCGTGGGGGAGGTCAGGAGACCTGGTCCTACTGCAGCAGTTTCGCTGCCGGAGAGCGTGGGGGACGTCCGTAGACCTGCTCCCACTGCAGCTTCTTCGCTGCCGGAAGTTCCGATTCAGAGGTAGAGCCGCACCAGTCCCCTGCAAGAGAGACAGCCACACCAGTCCCCTGCAAAAAGGGGAGACTACACGCTGCTCCCACCTCCATCGCCAGGAGACTACACGCTGCTCCCACCTTCTTCGGCAGGAGCAGAGCAGCCGGAGCGGCCTCTGCCTCCGCCACCTTCACCGGCAGGAGCAGAGCAGCAGAAGCTACCTCTGCCTCCATCACCATAAAGGGGGAGAGGAGCAGGAGCTGCCACTCCCTTCACCAGAAGGACCAGGACTAGATGCTGGCGGTCCTCAGCAGCCCTTGCATAGGCTGCTGAGGGACACAGGGAAGACCGCCCGGCCGCCGAGGCCGAGAAGAGGGCCAACACCCGCACCCCAGCTTGTCCTGACTCCCTGCTTCGCTTCGCCCAAGGATGCCTGCTTCGCATCGCCCAAAGATGCTTGCCGTTCTTCGCCCAAGGATACTTGCCACGCTTCGCCCAAGGACGCCTGTCTGGCATCGCCTGGGTCTGCCTGTCGCGCCGCATCGCTTGGGGTTGCCAGCAGCTCCGCATCGCCTGGGGCTGCCTGTTGCTCCGCATCGCAGCAGGAAATACTGTGGCCGGAACCCAACCAAGGGGAGCTGCCGGCCACGAAGGTGGGGGACGTCAGGAGACCTGGTCCTACTGCACCAGTTTCGCCTTCGGAGATCGTGGGGGAGGTCCGGAGACCTGCTCCCACTGCAGCTTCTTCGCTGCCAGAAGTTCCGATTCAGAGGTAGAGCCGCACCAGTCCCCTGCAAGAGAGACAGCCGCACCAGTCCCCTGCAAAAAGGGGATACTACACGCTGCTCCCACCTCCGTCCCCAGGAGACTACATTGTGCACCCACCTCCATCGCCAGGAGACTACATGCTGCTCCCACCTTCGTCGCCAGGAGACTACACGCTGCTCCCACCTTCATCGGCAGGAGCAGAGCAGCCGGAGCGGCCTCTGCCTCAGCCACCTTAACCGGCAGGAGCAGAGCAGCAGAAGCTGCCTCTACCTCTGACACCTCCACCGCAAGAGCAGAACAGCAGGAGCTACCTATGCCTCCATCACCATCAAGGGGGAGAGGAGCAGGAGCTGCCTCTCCCTTCACCAGAAGGACCAGGACTAGATGTTGCATAGGCTGCTGAGGGAGAGACCGGGAAGAACCGCCCGGCCTCAGAGGCCGAGAAGAGGGCCAACACCCGCACCCCAGCTTGTCCTGACTCCCTGCCTCGCTTCGCCCAGGATACTTGCCACACTTCGCCCAAGGATGCCTGTCTGGCATCGCCTGGGGGCTGCCTGTCGCGCCGCATCGCCTGGGGGTTGCCATCAGCTCCGCATCGCCTGGGAATGCCTGTTGCTCCGCATCGCAGCAGGAAGTACTGTGGCCGGAACCCCACCAAGGGGAGCTGCCGGCCACGAAGAAGGTGGGGGAGGTCAGGAGACCTGCTCCCACTGCAGCAGTTTTGCTGCCGGAGATCGTGGGGGAGGTCAGGAGACATGGTCCTACTACAGCAGTTTCGCTGCCGGAGATCGTGGGGGAGGTCCGGAGACCTGCTCCCACTGCAGCTTCTTCGCTGCCGGAAGTTCCGATTCAGAGGTAGAGCCGCACCAGTCCCCTGCAAGAGAGACAGCCGCACCAGTCCCCTGCAAAAAGGGGAGACTACACGCTGCTCCCACCTCTGTCGCCAGGAGACTACACGCTGCTCCCACCTTCACCGGCAGGAGCAGAGCAGCAGAAGCTACCTCTGCCTCCATCACCATAAATGGGGAGAGGAGCAGGAGCTGCCGCTCCCTTCACCAGAAGGACCAGGACTAGATGCTGGCGGTCCTCAGCAGCCCTTGCATAGGCTGCTGAGGGACACGGGGAAGAACCGCACGGCCGCCGAGGCCGAGAAGAGGGCCAACACCCGCACCCCAGCTTGTCCTGACTCCCTGCCTCGCTTCGCCCAAGGATGCCTGCTTCGCATCGCCCAAAGATGCTTGCCACGCTTCTCCCAAGGATACTTGCCACGCTTCGCCCAAGGATGCCTGTCTGGCATCGGCTGGGGTTGCCTGTCGCGCCGCATCGCCTGGGGTTGCCAGCAGCTCCGCATCGCCTGGGGCTGCCTGTTGCTCCGCATCGCAGCAGGAACTACTGTGGCCGGAACCCAATCAAGGGGAGCTGCCGGCCACGAAGGTGGGGGAGGTCAGGAGACCTGGTCCCACTGCAGCTTCTTCGCTGCCGGAAGTTCCGATTCAGAGGTAGAGCCGCACCAGTCCCCTGCAAGAGAGACATCCGCACCAGTCCCCTGCAAAAAGGGGATACTACACGCTGCTCCGACCTCCGTCCCCAGGAGACTACATGCTGCTCCCACTTCCATCGCCAGGAGACTACACGCTGCTCCCCCTTCGTCTCCAGGAGACTACACGCTGCTCCCACCTTCAACGGCAGGAGTAGAGCAGCCGGAGCGGCCTCTGCCTCCGCCACCTTCACGGGCAGGAGCAGAGCAGCAGAAGCTGCCTCTACCTCTGACACCTCCACCGCCAGGAGCAGAACAGCAGGAGCTACCTCTGCCTCCATCACCATCAAGGGGGAGAGGAGCAGGAGCTGTCTCTCCCTTCACCAGAAGGACCAGGACTAGATGCTGGCGGTCCTCAGCAGCCCATGCATAGGCTGCTGAGGGAGACACGGGGAAGAACCGCCCGGCCTCAGAGGCCGAGAAGAGGGCCAACACCCGCACCCCAGCTTGTCCTGACTCCCTGCCTCGCTTCGCCCAGGATACTTGCCACGCTTCGCCCAAGGATGCCTGTCTGGCATCGCCTGGGGCTGCCTGTCGCGCCGCATCGCCTGGGGTTGCCAGCAGCTCCGCATCGCCTGGGGATGCCTGTTGCTCCGCATCGCAGCAGGAAGTACTGTGGCCGGAACCCCACCAAGGGGAGCTGCCGGCCACGAAGAAGGTGGGGGAGGTCAGGAGACCTACTCCCACTGCAGCAGTTTTGCTGCCGGAGATCGTGGGGGAGGTCAGGAGACCTGCACCCACTGCAGCTTCTTCGCTGCCGGAAGTTCTGATTCAGAGGTAGAGCCGCACCAGTCCCCTGCTAAGAGAGACAGCCGCACCAGTCCCCTGCAAAAAGGGGATACTACACGCTGCTCCCACCTCCGTCCCCAGAGACTACATGATGCACCCATCCATCGCCAGGAGACTACACGCTGCTCTCAGCTTCGTCGCCAGGAGACTACACGCTGCTCCCACCTTCATCGGCAGGAGCAGAGCAGCCGGAGCGGCCTCTGCCTCCGCCACCTTCACCGGCAGGAGCAGAGCAGCAGAAGCTGCCTCTACCTCTGACACCTCCACCGCCAGGAGCAGAACAGCAGGAGCTACCTCTGCCTCCATCACCATCAAGGGGGAGAGGAGCAGGAGCTGCCTCTCCCTTCACCAGAAGGACCAGGACTAGATGCTGGCGGTCCTCAGCAGCCCTTGCATAGGCTGCTGAGGGAGACACGGGGAAGAACCGCCCGGCCTCAGAGGCCGAGAAGAGGGCCAACACCCGCACCCCAGCTTGTCCTGACTCCCTGCCTCACTTTGCCAAAGGATACTTGCCACGCTTCGCCCAAGGATGCCTGTCTGGCATCGCCTGGGTCTGCCTGTCGCGCCGCATCGCCTAGGGTTGCCAGCAGCTCCGCATCGCCAGGGGTTGCCTGTTGCTCCGCATCGCAGCAGGAAGAACTGTGGCCGGAACCCCACCAAGGGGAGCTGCCGGCCACGATGAAGGTGGGGGAGGTCAGGAGACCTGCTCTCCCTCTTGCAGCAGTTTTGATACAGGAGATCGTGGGGGAGGTCAGGAGACCTGGTAATACTGCAGCACTTTCGCTGCCGGAGATCGTGGGGGAGATCCGGAGACCTGCTCCCACTGCAGCTTCTTCGCTGCCGGAAGTTCCGATTCAGAGGTAGAGCCGCACCAGTCCCCTGCAAGAGAGACAGCCGCACCAGTCCCCTGCAAAAAGGGGATACTACACGCTGCTCCCACTTTTGTCCCCAGGAGACTACATTCTGCACCAACCTCCATCGCCAGGAGACTACATGCTGCTCCCACCTTCGTCGCCAGGAGACTACACGCTGCTCCCACCTTCATCGGCAGGAGCAGAGCAGCCGGAGCGGCCTCTGCCTCCGCCACCTTCACCGGCAGGAGCAGAGCAGCAGAAGCTGCCTATGCCTCCATCACCATCTAGGGGGAGAGGAGCAGGAGCTGCCTCTCCCTTCACCAGAAGGACCAGGACTAGATGTTGCATAGGCTGTTGAGGGAGACACGGGGAAGAACCGCCCGGCCTCAGAGGCCGAGAAGAGGGCCAACACCCGCACCCCAGCTTGTCCTGACTCCCTGCCTCGCTTCGCCCAGGATACTTGCCACACTTCGCCCAAGGATGCCTGTCTGGCATCGCCTGGGGCTGCCTGTCGCGCCGCATCGCCTGGGGTTGCCATCAGCTCCGCATCGCCTGGGAATGCCTGTTGCTCCGCATCGCAGCAGGAAGTACTGTGGCAGGAACCCCACCAAGGGGAGCTGCCGGCCACGAAGAAGGTGGGGGAGGTCAGGAGACCTGCTCCCACTGCAGCAGTTTTGCTGCCGTAGATCGTGGGGGAGGTCAGGAGACCTGGTCCTACTACAGCAGTTTCGCTGCCGGAGATCTTGGCTGAGGTCCGGAGACCTGCTCCCACTGCAGCTTCTTCGCTGCCGGAAGTTCCGATTCAGAGGTAGAGTCGCACCAGTCCCCTGCAAGAGAGACAGCCACACCAGTCCCCTGCAAAAGGGGATACTACACGCTGCTCCCACCTCAGTCCCCAGGAGACTACATGCTGCACCCACTTCCATCGCCAGGAGACTACACGCTGCTCCCACCTTCGTCGCCAGGAGACTACACGCTGATCCCACCTTCATCGGCAGGAGCAGAGCAGCCGGAGCGGCCTCTGCCTCCGCCACCTTCACCGGCAGGAGCAGAGCAGCAGAAGCTGCCTCTACCTCTGACACCTCCACCGCCAGGAGCAGAACAGCAGGAGCTACCCATGCCTCCATCACCATCAAGGGGGAGAGGAGCAGGAGCTGACTCTCCCTTCACCAGAAGGACCAGGACTAGATGCTGGCGGTCCTCAGCAGCCCTTGCCGAGGCTGCTGAGGGAGACACGGGGAAGAACCGCCCGGCCGCAGAGGCCGAGAAGAGGGCCAACACCCGCACCCCAGCTTATCTGACTCCCTGCCTCGCTTCGCCGAAGGATACTTGCCACGCTTCGCCCAAGGATGCCTGTCTGGCATCGCCTGGGGCTGCCTGTCGCGCCGCATTGCCTGGGGTTGCCAGCAGCTCCGCATCACCTGGGGATACCTGTTGCTCCGCATCGGAGCAGGAAGTACTGTGGCCGGAACCCAACCAAGTGGAGCTGCCGGACACGAAGGTGGGGGAGGTCAGGAGACCTGGTCCTACTGCAGCAGTTTCGCTGCCGGAGATCGTGGGGGAGGTCCGGGACCTTGTCCCACTGCAGCTTCTTCGCTGCCGGAAGATCCGATTCAGAGGTAGAGCCGCACCAGTCCCCTGCAAAAAGGGGAGACTACACGCTGCTCCCACCTTCTTCGGCAGGAGCAGAGCAGCCGGAGCGGCCTCTGCCTCCGCCAACTTCACCGGCAGGAGCAGAGCAGCAGAAGCTGCCTCTACCTCTGACACCACCACCGCCAGGAGCAGAACAGCAGGAGCACCTCTGCCGCCATCACCACCATCAAGGGGGAGAGGAGCAGGAGCTGCCGCTCCCTTCAACAGAAGGACAAGGACTAGATGTTGGCGGTCCTCAGCAGCCCTTGCATAGGCTGCTGAGGGAGACACGGGGAAGAACCGCCCGGCCTCAGAGGCCGAGAAGAGCGCCAACACCCGCACCCCAGCTTGTCCTGACTCCCTGCCTCACTTCGCCATAGGATGCCTGTCTGGCATCGCCTGGGGCTGCCTGTCGCGCCGCATCGCCTGGGGTTGCCAGCAGCTCCGCATCGCCTGGGGATACCTGTTGCTCCGCATCGCAGCAGGAAGTACTGTGGCCGGAACCCCACCAAGGGGAGCTGCCGGCCACGAAGAAGGTGGGGAAGGTCAGGAGACCTCCTCCCACTGCAGCAGTTTTGCTGCCGGAGATCGTGGGGGACGTCCGTAGACCTGCTCCCACTGCAGCTTCTTCGCTGCCGGAAGTTCCGATTCAGAGGTAGAGCCGCACCAGTCCCCTGCAAGAGAGACAGCCACACCAGTCCCCTGCAAAAAGGGGAGACTACACGCTGCTCCCACCTCCATCGCCAGGAGACTACACGCTGCTCCCACCTTCTTCGGCAGGAGCAGAGCAGCCGGAGCGGCCTCTGCCTCCGCCACCTTCACCGGCAGGAGCAGAGCAGCAGAAGCTACCTCTGCCTCCATCACCATAAAGGGGGAGAGGAGCAGGAGCTGCCACTCCCTTCACCAGAAGGACCAGGACTAGATGCTGGCGGTCCTCAGCAGCCCTTGCATAGGCTGCTGAGGGACACGGGGAAGACCGCCCGGCCGCCGAGGCCGAGAAGAGGGCCAACACCCGCACCCCAGCCCTGACTCCCTGCTTCGCTTCGCCCAAGGACGCCTGTCTGGCATCGTCTGGGTCTGCCTGTCGCGCCGCATCGCTTGGGGTTGCCAGCAGCTCCGCATCGCCTGGGGCTGCCTGTTGCTCCGCATCGCAGCAGGAAATACTGTGGCCGGAACCCCACCAAGGGGAGCTGCTGGCCACGAAGGTGGGGGAGGTCAGGAGACCTGCTCCAACTGCAGCAGTTTCGCTGCCGGAGATCGTGGGGGAGGTCCGGGACCTGCTCCCACTGCAGCTTCTTCGCTGCCGGAAGTTCCGATTCAGAGGTAGAGCCGCACCAGTCCCCTGCAAAAAGGGGAGACTACACGCTGCTCCCACCTCCGTCGCCAGGAAACTACATGCTGCTCCCACCTCCATCGCCAGGAGACTACATGCTGGTCCCACCTTCTTCGGCAGGAGCAGAGCAGCCGGAACGGCCTCTGCCTCCGCCACCTTCACCGGCAGGAGCAGAGCAGCAGAAGCTACCTCTGCCTCCATCACCATAAAGGGGGAGAGGAGCTGGAACTGCCGCTCCCTTCACCAGAAGGACCAGGACTAGATACTGGCGGTCCTCAGCAGCACTTGCATAGGCTGCTGAGGGACACGGGGAAGAACCTCCCGGCCGCCGAGGCCGAGAAGAGGGCCAACACCCGCACCCCAGCTTGTCCTGACTCCCTGCCTCGTTTCGCCCAAGTATGCCTGCTTCGCATCGCCCAAAGATGCTTGCCACGCTTCGCCCAAGGATACTTGCCACGCTTCGCCCAAGGATGCCTGTCTGGCATCGCCTGGGGCTGCCTGTCGCGCCGCATCGCCTGGGGTTGCCAGCAGCTCCGCATCGACTGGGGCTGCCTGTTGCTCCGCATCGCAGCAGGAACTACTGTGGCCGGAACCCAACCAAGGGGAGCTGCCGGCCACGAAGGTGGGGGACGTCAGGAGACCTGGTCCCACTGCAGCTTCTTCGCTGCCGGAAGTTCCGATTCAGAGGTAGAGCCGCACCAGTCCCCTGCAAGAGAGACATCCGCACCAGTCCCCTGCAAAAAGGGGATACTACACGCTGCTCCCACCTCCGTCCCCAGGAGACTACATGCTGCTCCCACCTCCATCGCCAGGAGACTACACGCTGCTCCCAGCTTCGTCGCCAGGAGACTACACGCTGCTCCCACCTTCATCGGCAGGAGCAGAGCAGCCGGAGCGGCCTCTGCCTCCGCCACCTTCACCGGCAGGAGCAGAGCAGCAGAAGCTGCCTATGCCTCCATCACCATCTAGGGGGAGAGGAGCAGGAGCTGCCTCTCCCTTCACCAGAAGGACCAGGACTAGATGTTGCATAGGCTGCTGAGGGAGACACGGGGAAGAACCGCCCGGCCTCAGAGGCCGAGAAGAGGGCCAACACCCGCACCCCAGCTTGTCCTGACTCCCTGCCTCGCTTCGCCCAGGATACTTGCCACACTTCGCCCAAGGATGCCTGTCTGGCATCGCCTGGGGCTGCCTGTCGCGCCGCATCGCCTGGGGTTGCCATCAGCTCCGCATCGCCTGGGAATGCCTGTTGCTCCGCATCGCAGCAGGAAGTACTGTGGCAGGAACCCCACCAAGGGGAGCTGCCGGCCACGAAGAAGGTGGGGGAGGTCAGGAGACCTGCTCCCACTGCAGCAGTTTTGCTGCCGTAGATCGTGGGGGAGGTCAGGAGACCTGGTCCTACTACAGCAGTTTCGCTGCCGGAGATCTTGGGGGAGGTCCGGAGACCTGCTCCCACTGCAGCTTCTTCGCTGCCGGAAGTTCCGATTCAGAGGTAGAGTCGCACCAGTCCCCTGCAAGAGAGACAGCCACACCAGTCCCCTGCAAAAGGGGATACTACACGCTGCTCCCACCTCCGTCCCCAGGAGACTACATGCTGCACCCACTTCCATCGCCAGGAGACTACACGCTGCTCCCACCTTCGTCGCCAGGAGACTACACGCTGATCCCACCTTCATCGGCAGGAGCAGAGCAGCCGGAGCGGCCTCTGCCTCCGCCACCTTCACCGGCAGGAGCAGAGCAGCAGAAGCTGCCTCTACCTCTGACACCTCCACCGCCAGGAGCAGAACAGCAGGAGCTACCCATGCCTCCATCACCATCAAGGGGGAGAGGAGCAGGAGCTGACTCTCCCTTCACCAGAAGGACCAGGACTAGATGCTGGCGGTCCTCAGCAGCCCTTGCCGAGGCTGCTGAGGGAGACACGGGGAAGAACCGCCCGGCCGCAGAGGCCGAGAAGAGGGCCAACACCCGCACCCCAGCTTATCTGACTCCCTGCCTCGCTTCGCCGAAGGATACTTGCCACGCTTCGCCCAAGGATGCCTGTCTGGCATCGCCTGGGGCTGCCTGTCGCGCCGCATTGCCTGGGGTTGCCAGCAGCTCCGCATCACCTGGGGATACCTGTTGCTCCGCATCGGAGCAGGAAGTACTGTGGCCGGAACCCAACCAAGTGGAGCTGCCGGACACGAAGGTGGGGGAGGTCAGGAGACCTGGTCCTACTGCAGCAGTTTTGCTGCCGTAGATCGTGGGGGAGGTCAGGAGACCTGGTCCCACTGCAGCTTCTTCGCTGCCGGAAGTTCCGATTCAGAGGTAGAGCCGCACCAGTCCCCTGCAAAAAGGGGAGACTACACGCTGCTCCCACCTCCGTCGCCAGGAAACTACATGCTGCTCCCACACCTCCATCGCCAGGAGACTACACGCTGCTCCCACCTTCTTCGGCAGGAGCAGAGCAGCCGGAGCGGCCTCTGCCTCCGCCAACTTCACCGGCAGGAGCAGAGCAGCAGAAGCTGCCTCTACCTCTGACACCTCCACCGCCAGGAGCAGAACAGCAGGAGCTACCTCTGCCGCCATCACCACCATCAAGGGGGAGAGGAGCAGGAGCTGCCGCTCCCTTCACCAGAAGGACAAGGACTAGATGTTGGCGGTCCTCAGCAGCCCTTGCATAGGCTGCTGAGGGAGACACGGGGAAGAACCGCCCGGCCTCAGAGGCCGAGAAGAGCGCCAACACCCGCACCCCAGCTTGTCCTGACTCCCTGCCTCACTTCGCCATAGGATGCCTGTCTGGCATCGCCTGGGGCTGCCTGTCGCGCCGCATCGCCTGGGGTTGCCAGCAGCTCCGCATCGCCTGGGGATACCTGTTGCTCCGCATCGCAGCAGGAAGTACTGTGGCCGGAACCCCACCAAGGGGAGCTGCCGGCCACGAAGAAGGTGGGGAAGGTCAGGAGACCTCCTCCCACTGCAGCAGTTTTGCTGCCGGAGATCGTGGGGGACGTCCGTAGACCTGCTCCCACTGCAGCTTCTTCGCTGCCGGAAGTTCCGATTCAGAGGTAGAGCCGCACCAGTCCCCTGCAAGAGAGACAGCCACACCAGTCCCCTGCAAAAAGGGGAGACTACACGCTGCTCCCACCTCCATCGCCAGGAGACTACACGCTGCTCCCACCTTCTTCGGCAGGAGCAGAGCAGCCGGAGCGGCCTCTGCCTCCGCCACCTTCACCGGCAGGAGCAGAGCAGCAGAAGCTACCTCTGCCTCCATCACCATAAAGGGGGAGAGGAGCAGGAGCTGCCACTCCCTTCACCAGAAGGACCAGGACTAGATGCTGGCGGTCCTCAGCAGCCCTTGCATAGGCTGCTGAGGGACACGGGGAAGACCGCCCGGCCGCCGAGGCCGAGAAGAGGGCCAACACCCGCACCCCAGCTTGTCCTGACTCCCTGCTTCGCTTCGCCCAAGGATGCCTGCTTCGCATCGCCCAAAGATGCTTGCCGTTCTTCGCCCAAGGACACTTGCCACGCTTCGCCCAAGGACGCCTGTCTGGCATCGTCTGGGTCTGCCTGTCGCGCCGCATCGCTTGGGGTTGCCAGCAGCTCCGCATCGCCTGGGGCTGCCTGTTGCTCCGCATCGCAGCAGGAAATACTGTGGCCGGAACCCCACCAAGGGGAGCTGCTGGCCACGAAGGTGGGGGAGGTCAGGAGACCTGCTCCAACTGCAGCAGTTTCGCTGCCGGACATCGTGGGGGAGGTCCGGGACCTGCTCCCACTGCAGCTTCTTCGCTGCCGGAAGTTCCGATTCAGAGGTAGAGCCGCACCAGTCCCCTGCAAAAAGGGGAGACTACACGCTGCTCCCACCTCCGTCGCCAGGAAACTACATGCTGCTCCCACCTCCATCGCCAGGAGACTACATGCTGGTCCCACCTTCTTCGGCAGGAGCAGAGCAGCCGGAACGGCCTCTGCCTCCGCCACCTTCACCGGCAGGAGCAGAGCAGCAGAAGCTACCTCTGCCTCCATCACCATAAAGGGGGAGAGGAGCTGGAACTGCCGCTCCCTTCACCAGAAGGACCAGGACTAGATACTGGCGGTCCTCAGCAGCACTTGCATGGGCTGCTGAGGGTCACGGGGAAGAACCTCCCGGCCGCCGAGGCCGAGAAGAGGGCCAACACCCGCACCCCAGCTTGTCCTGACTCCCTGCCTCGTTTCGCCCAAGGATGCCTGCTTCGCATCGCCCAAAGATGCTTGCCACGCTTCGCCCAAGGATACTTGCCACGCTTCGCCCAAGGATGCCTGTCTGGCATCGCCTGGGGCTGCCTGTCGCGCCGCATCGCCTGGGGTTGCCAGCAGCTCCGCATCGACTGGGGCTGCCTGTTGCTCCGCATCGCAGCAGGAACTACTGTGGCCGGAACCCAACCAAGGGGAGCTGCCGGCCACGAAGGTGGGGGACGTCAGGAGACCTGGTCCCACTGCAGCTTCTTCGCTGCCGGAAGTTCCGATTCAGAGGTAGAGCCGCACCAGTCCCCTGCAAGAGAGACATCCGCACCAGTCCCCTGCAAAAAGGGGATACTACACGCTGCTCCCACCTCCGTCCCCAGGAGACTACATGCTGCTCCCACCTCCATCGCCAGGAGACTACACGCTGCTCCCAGCTTCGTCGCCAGGAGACTACACGCTGCTCCCACCTTCATCGGCAGGAGCAGAGCAGCCGGAGCGGCCTCTGCCTCCGCCACCTTCACCGGCAGGAGCAGAGCAGCAGAAGCTGCCTCTACCTCTGACACCTCCACCGCCAGGAGCAGAACAGCAGGAGCTACCCATGCCTCCATCACCATCAAGGGGGAGAGGAGCAGGAGCTGACTCTCCCTTCACCAGAAGGACCAGGACTAGATGCTGGCGGTCCTCAGCAGCCCTTGCCGAGGCTGCTGAGGGAGACACGGGGAAGAACCGCCCGGCCGCAGAGGCCGAGAAGAGGGCCAACACCCGCACCCCAGCTTATCTGACTCCCTGCCTCGCTTCGCCGAAGGATACTTGCCACGCTTCGCCCAAGGATGCCTGTCTGGCATCGCCTGGGGCTGCCTGTCGCGCCGCATTGCCTGGGGTTGCCAGCAGCTCCGCATCACCTGGGGATACCTGTTGCTCCGCATCGGAGCAGGAAGTACTGTGGCCGGAACCCAACCAAGTGGAGCTGCCGGACACGAAGGTGGGGGAGGTCAGGAGACCTGGTCCTACTGCAGCAGTTTTGCTGCCGTAGATCGTGGGGGAGGTCAGGAGACCTGGTCCCACTGCAGCTTCTTCGCTGCCGGAAGTTCCGATTCAGAGGTAGAGCCGCACCAGTCCCCTGCAAAAAGGGGAGACTACACGCTGCTCCCACCTCCGTCGCCAGGAAACTACATGCTGCTCCCACACCTCCATCGCCAGGAGACTACACGCTGCTCCCACCTTCTTCGGCAGGAGCAGAGCAGCCGGAGCGGCCTCTGCCTCCGCCAACTTCACCGGCAGGAGCAGAGCAGCAGAAGCTGCCTCTACCTCTGACACCTCCACCGCCAGGAGCAGAACAGCAGGAGCTACCTCTGCCGCCATCACCACCATCAAGGGGGAGAGGAGCAGGAGCTGCCGCTCCCTTCACCAGAAGGACAAGGACTAGATGTTGGCGGTCCTCAGCAGCCCTTGCATAGGCTGCTGAGGGAGACACGGGGAAGAACCGCCCGGCCTCAGAGGCCATGAAGAGCGCCAACACCCGCACCCCAGCTTGTCCTGACTCCCTGCCTCACTTCGCCATAGGATGCCTGTCTGGCATCGCCTGGGGCTGCCTGTCGCGCCGCATCGCCTGGGGTTGCCAGCAGCTCCGCATCGCCTGGGGATACCTGTTGCTCCGCATCGCAGCAGGAAGTACTGTGGCCGGAACCCCACCAAGGGGAGCTGCCGGCCACGAAGAAGGTGGGGAAGGTCAGGAGACCTCCTCCCACTGCAGCAGTTTTGCTGCCGGAGATCGTGGGGGACGTCCGTAGACCTGCTCCCACTGCAGCTTCTTCGCTGCCGGAAGTTCCGATTCAGAGGTAGAGCCGCACCAGTCCCCTGCAAGAGAGACAGCCACACCAGTCCCCTGCAAAAAGGGGAGACTACACGCTGCTCCCACCTCCATCGCCAGGAGACTACACGCTGCTCCCACCTTCTTCGGCAGGAGCAGAGCAGCCGGAGCGGCCTCTGCCTCCGCCACCTTCACCGGCAGGAGCAGAGCAGCAGAAGCTACCTCTGCCTCCATCACCATAAAGGGGGAGAGGAGCAGGAGCTGCCACTCCCTTCACCAGAAGGACCAGGACTAGATGCTGGCGGTCCTCAGCAGCCCTTGCATAGGCTGCTGAGGGACACGGGGAAGACCGCCCGGCCGCCGAGGCCGAGAAGAGGGCCAACACCCGCACCCCAGCTTGTCCTGACTCCCTGCTTCGCTTCGCCCAAGGATGCCTGCTTCGCATCGCCCAAAGATGCTTGCCGTTCTTCGCCCAAGGATACTTGCCACGCTTCGCCCAAGGACGCCTGTCTGGCATCGTCTGGGTCTGCCTGTCGCGCCGCATCGCTTGGGGTTGCCAGCAGCTCCGCATCGCCTGGGGCTGCCTGTTGCTCCGCATCGCAGCAGGAAATACTGTGGCCGGAACCCCACCAAGGGGAGCTGCTGGCCACGAAGGTGGGGGAGGTCAGGAGACCTGCTCCAACTGCAGCAGTTTCGCTGCCGGAGATCGTGGGGGAGGTCCGGGACCTGCTCCCACTGCAGCTTCTTCGCTGCCGGAAGTTCCGATTCAGAGGTAGAGCCGCACCAGTCCCCTGCAAAAAGGGGAGACTACACGCTGCTCCCACCTCCGTCGCCAGGAAACTACATGCTGCTCCCACCTCCATCGCCAGGAGACTACATGCTGGTCCCACCTTCTTCGGCAGGAGCAGAGCAGCCGGAACGGCCTCTGCCTCCGCCACCTTCACCGGCAGGAGCAGAGCAGCAGAAGCTACCTCTGCCTCCATCACCATAAAGGGGGAGAGGAGCTGGAACTGCCGCTCCCTTCACCAGAAGGACCAGGACTAGATACTGGCGGTCCTCAGCAGCACTTGCATAGGCTGCTGAGGGACACGGGGAAGAACCTCCCGGCCGCCGAGGCCGAGAAGAGGGCCAACACCCGCACCCCAGCTTGTCCTGACTCCCTGCCTCGTTTCGCCCAAGGATGCCTGCTTCGCATCGCCCAAAGATGCTTGCCACGCTTCGCCCAAGGATACTTGCCACGCTTCGCCCAAGGATGCCTGTCTGGCATCGCCTGGGGCTGCCTGTCGCGCCGCATCGCCTGGGGTTGCCAGCAGCTCCGCATCGACTGGGGCTGCCTGTTGCTCCGCATCGCAGCAGGAACTACTGTGGCCGGAACCCAACCAAGGGGAGCTGCCGGCCACGAAGGTGGGGGACGTCAGGAGACCTGGTCCCACTGCAGCTTCTTCGCTGCCGGAAGTTCCGATTCAGAGGTAGAGCCGCACCAGTCCCCTGCAAGAGAGACATCCGCACCAGTCCCCTGCAAAAAGGGGATACTACACGCTGCTCCCACCTCCGTCCCCAGGAGACTACATGCTGCTCCCACCTCCATCGCCAGGAGACTACACGCTGCTCCCAGCTTCGTCGCCAGGAGACTACACGCTGCTCCCACCTTCATCGGCAGGAGCAGAGCAGCCGGAGCGGCCTCTGCCTCCGCCACCTTCACCGGCAGGAGCAGAGCAGCAGAAGCTGCCTATGCCTCCATCACCATCTAGGGGGAGAGGAGCAGGAGCTGCCTCTCCCTTCACCAGAAGGACCAGGACTAGATGTTGCATAGGCTGCTGAGGGAGACACGGGGAAGAACCGCCCGGCCTCAGAGGCCGAGAAGAGGGCCAACACCCGCACCCCAGCTTGTCCTGACTCCCTGCCTCGCTTCGCCCAGGATACTTGCCACACTTCGCCCAAGGATGCCTGTCTGGCATCGCCTGGGGCTGCCTGTCGCGCCGCATCGCCTGGGGTTGCCATCAGCTCCGCATCGCCTGGGAATGCCTGTTGCTCCGCATCGCAGCAGGAAGTACTGTGGCAGGAACCCCACCAAGGGGAGCTGCCGGCCACGAAGAAGGTGGGGGAGGTCAGGAGACCTGCTCCCACTGCAGCAGTTTCGCTGCCGGAGATCTTGGGGGAGGTCCGGAGACCTGCTCCCACTGCAGCTTCTTCGCTGCCGGAAGTTCCGATTCAGAGGTAGAGTCGCACCAGTCCCCTGCAAGAGAGACAGCCACACCAGTCCCCTGCAAAAGGGGATACTACACGCTGCTCCCACCTCCGTCCCCAGGAGACTACATGCTGCACCCACTTCCATCGCCAGGAGACTACACGCTGCTCCCACCTTCGTCGCCAGGAGACTACACGCTGATCCCACCTTCATCGGCAGGAGCAGAGCAGCCGGAGCGGCCTCTGCCTCCGCCACCTTCACCGGCAGGAGCAGAGCAGCAGAAGCTGCCTCTACCTCTGACACCTCCACCGCCAGGAGCAGAACAGCAGGAGCTACCCATGCCTCCATCACCATCAAGGGGGAGAGGAGCAGGAGCTGACTCTCCCTTCACCAGAAGGACCAGGACTAGATGCTGGCGGTCCTCAGCAGCCCTTGCCGAGGCTGCTGAGGGAGACACGGGGAAGAACCGCCCGGCCGCAGAGGCCGAGAAGAGGGCCAACACCCGCACCCCAGCTTATCTGACTCCCTGCCTCGCTTCGCCGAAGGATACTTGCCACGCTTCGCCCAAGGATGCCTGTCTGGCATCGCCTGGGGCTGCCTGTCGCGCCGCATTGCCTGGGGTTGCCAGCAGCTCCGCATCACCTGGGGATACCTGTTGCTCCGCATCGGAGCAGGAAGTACTGTGGCCGGAACCCAACCAAGTGGAGCTGCCGGACACGAAGGTGGGGGAGGTCAGGAGACCTGGTCCTACTGCAGCAGTTTTGCTGCCGTAGATCGTGGGGGAGGTCAGGAGACCTGGTCCCACTGCAGCTTCTTCGCTGCCGGAAGTTCCGATTCAGAGGTAGAGCCGCACCAGTCCCCTGCAAAAAGGGGAGACTACACGCTGCTCCCACCTCCGTCGCCAGGAAACTACATGCTGCTCCCACACCTCCATCGCCAGGAGACTAACGCTGCTCCCACCTTCTTCGGCAGGAGCAGAGCAGCCGGAGCGGCCTCTGCCTCCGCCAACTTCACCGGCAGGAGCAGAGCAGCAGAAGCTGCCTCTACCTCTGACACCTCCACCGCCAGGAGCAGAACAGCAGGAGCTACCTCTGCCGCCATCACCACCATCAAGGGGGAGAGGAGCAGGAGCTGCCGCTCCCTTCACCAGAAGGACAAGGACTAGATGTTGGCGGTCCTCAGCAGCCCTTGCATAGGCTGCTGAGGGAGACACGGGGAAGAACCGCCCGGCCTCAGAGGCCGAGAAGAGCGCCAACACCCGCACCCCAGCTTGTCCTGACTCCCTGCCTCACTTCGCCATAGGATGCCTGTCTGGCATCGCCTGGGGCTGCCTGTCGCGCCGCATCGCCTGGGGTTGCCAGCAGCTCCGCATCGCCTGGGGATACCTGTTGCTCCGCATCGCAGCAGGAAGTACTGTGGCCGGAACCCCACCAAGGGGAGCTGCCGGCCACGAAGAAGGTGGGGAAGGTCAGGAGACCTCCTCCCACTGCAGCAGTTTTGCTGCCGGAGATCGTGGGGGACGTCCGTAGACCTGCTCCCACTGCAGCTTCTTCGCTGCCGGAAGTTCCGATTCAGAGGTAGAGCCGCACCAGTCCCCTGCAAGAGAGACAGCCACACCAGTCCCCTGCAAAAAGGGGAGACTACACGCTGCTCCCACCTCCATCGCCAGGAGACTACACGCTGCTCCCACCTTCTTCGGCAGGAGCAGAGCAGCCGGAGCGGCCTCTGCCTCCGCCACCTTCACCGGCAGGAGCAGAGCAGCAGAAGCTACCTCTGCCTCCATCACCATAAAGGGGGAGAGGAGCAGGAGCTGCCACTCCCTTCACCAGAAGGACCAGGACTAGATGCTGGCGGTCCTCAGCAGCCCTTGCATAGGCTGCTGAGGGACACGGGGAAGACCGCCCGGCCGCCGAGGCCGAGAAGAGGGCCAACACCCGCACCCCAGCTTGTCCTGACTCCCTGCTTCGCTTCGCCCAAGGATGCCTGCTTCGCATCGCCCAAAGATGCTTGCCGTTCTTCGCCCAAGGATACTTGCCACGCTTCGCCCAAGGACGCCTGTCTGGCATCGCCTGGGTCTGCCTGTCGCGCCGCATCGCTTGGGGTTGCCAGCAGCTCCGCATCGCCTGGGGCTGCCTGTTGCTCCGCATCGCAGCAGGAAATACTGTGGCCGGAACCCCACCAAGGGGAGCTGCTGGCCACGAAGGTGGGGGAGGTCAGGAGACCTGCTCCAACTGCAGCAGTTTCGCTGCCGGAGATCGTGGGGGAGGTCCGGGACCTGCTCCCACTGCAGCTTCTTCGCTGCCGGAAGTTCCGATTCAGAGGTAGAGCCGCACCAGTCCCCTGCAAAAAGGGGAGACTACACGCTGCTCCCACCTCCGTCGCCAGGAAACTACATGCTGCTCCCACCTCCATCGCCAGGAGACTACATGCTGGTCCCACCTTCTTCGGCAGGAGCAGAGCAGCCGGAACGGTCTCTGCCTCCGCCACCTTCACCGGCAGGAGCAGAGCAGCAGAAGCTACCTCTGCCTCCATCACCATAAAGGGGGAGAGGAGCTGGAACTGCCGCTCCCTTCACCAGAAGGACCAGGACTAGATGCTGGCGGTCCTCAGCAGCCCTTGCATAGGCTGCTGAGGGACACGGGGAAGAACCTCCCGGCCGCCGAGGCCGAGAAGAGGGCCAACACCCGCACCCCAGCTTGTCCTGACTCCCTGCTTCGCTTCGCCCAAGGATGCCTGCTTCGCATCGCCCAAAGATGCTTGCCGTTCTTCGCCCAAGGATACTTGCCACGCTTCGCCCAAGGACGCCTGTCTGGCATCGTCTGGGTCTGCCTGTCGCGCCGCATCGCTTGGGGTTGCCAGCAGCTCCGCATCGCCTGGGGCTGCCTGTTGCTCCGCATCGCAGCAGGAAATACTGTGGCCGGAACCCCACCAAGGGGAGCTGCTGGCCACGAAGGTGGGGGAGGTCAGGAGACCTGCTCCAACTGCAGCAGTTTCGCTGCCGGAGATCGTGGGGGAGGTCCGGGACCTGGTCCCACTGCAGCTTCTTCGCTGCCGGAAGTTCCGATTCAGAGGTAGAGCCGCACCAGTCCCCTGCAAGAGAGACATCCGCACCAGTCCCCTGCAAAAAGGGGATACTACACGCTGCTCCCACCTCCGTCCCCAGGAGACTACATGCTGCTCCCACCTCCATCGCCAGGAGACTACACGCTGCTCCCAGCTTCGTCGCCAGGAGACTACACGCTGCTCCCACCTTCATCGGCAGGAGCAGAGCAGCCGGAGCGGCCTCTGCCTCCGCCACCTTCACCGGCAGGAGCAGAGCAGCAGAAGCTGCCTATGCCTCCATCACCATCTAGGGGGAGAGGAGCAGGAGCTGCCTCTCCCTTCACCAGAAGGACCAGGACTAGATGTTGCATAGGCTGCTGAGGGAGACACGGGGAAGAACCGCCCGGCCTCAGAGGCCGAGAAGAGGGCCAACACCCGCACCCCAGCTTGTCCTGACTCCCTGCCTCGCTTCGCCCAGGATACTTGCCACACTTCGCCCAAGGATGCCTGTCTGGCATCGCCTGGGGCTGCCTGTCGCGCCGCATCGCCTGGGGTTGCCATCAGCTCCGCATCGCCTGGGAATGCCTGTTGCTCCGCATCGCAGCAGGAAGTACTGTGGCAGGAACCCCACCAAGGGGAGCTGCCGGCCACGAAGAAGGTGGGGGAGGTCAGGAGACCTGCTCCCACTGCAGCAGTTTTGCTGCCGTAGATCGTGGGGGAGGTCAGGAGACCTGGTCCTACTACAGCAGTTTCGCTGCCGGAGATCTTGGGGGAGGTCCGGAGACCTGCTCCCACTGCAGCTTCTTCGCTGCCGGAAGTTCCGATTCAGAGGTAGAGTCGCACCAGTCCCCTGCAAGAGAGACAGCCACACCAGTCCCCTGCAAAAGGGGATACTACACGCTGCTCCCACCTCCGTCCCCAGGAGACTACATGCTGCACCCACTTCCATCGCCAGGAGACTACACGCTGCTCCCACCTTCGTCGCCAGGAGACTACACGCTGATCCCACCTTCATCGGCAGGAGCAGAGCAGCCGGAGCGGCCTCTGCCTCCGCCACCTTCACCGGCAGGAGCAGAGCAGCAGAAGCTGCCTCTACCTCTGACACCTCCACCGCCAGGAGCAGAACAGCAGGAGCTACCCATGCCTCCATCACCATCAAGGGGGAGAGGAGCAGGAGCTGACTCTCCCTTCACCAGAAGGACCAGGACTAGATGCTGGCGGTCCTCAGCAGCCCTTGCCGAGGCTGCTGAGGGAGACACGGGGAAGAACCGCCCGGCCGCAGAGGCCGAGAAGAGGGCCAACACCCGCACCCCAGCTTATCTGACTCCCTGCCTCGCTTCGCCGAAGGATACTTGCCACGCTTCGCCCAAGGATGCCTGTCTGGCATCGCCTGGGGCTGCCTGTCGCGCCGCATTGCCTGGGGTTGCCAGCAGCTCCGCATCACCTGGGGATACCTGTTGCTCCGCATCGGAGCAGGAAGTACTGTGGCCGGAACCCAACCAAGTGGAGCTGCCGGACACGAAGGTGGGGGAGGTCAGGAGACCTGGTCCTACTGCAGCAGTTTTGCTGCCGTAGATCGTGGGGGAGGTCAGGAGACCTGGTCCCACTGCAGCTTCTTCGCTGCCGGAAGTTCCGATTCAGAGGTAGAGCCGCACCAGTCCCCTGCAAAAAGGGGAGACTACACGCTGCTCCCACCTCCGTCGCCAGGAAACTACATGCTGCTCCCACACCTCCATCGCCAGGAGACTAACGCTGCTCCCACCTTCTTCGGCAGGAGCAGAGCAGCCGGAGCGGCCTCTGCCTCCGCCAACTTCACCGGCAGGAGCAGAGCAGCAGAAGCTGCCTCTACCTCTGACACCTCCACCGCCAGGAGCAGAACAGCAGGAGCTACCTCTGCCGCCATCACCACCATCAAGGGGGAGAGGAGCAGGAGCTGCCGCTCCCTTCACCAGAAGGACAAGGACTAGATGTTGGCGGTCCTCAGCAGCCCTTGCATAGGCTGCTGAGGGAGACACGGGGAAGAACCGCCCGGCCTCAGAGGCCGAGAAGAGCGCCAACACCCGCACCCCAGCTTGTCCTGACTCCCTGCCTCACTTCGCCATAGGATGCCTGTCTGGCATCGCCTGGGGCTGCCTGTCGCGCCGCATCGCCTGGGGCTGCCTGTCGCGCCGCATCGCCTGGGGTTGCCAGCAACTCCGCATCGCCTGGGGATACCTGTTGCTCCGCATCGCAGCAGGAAGTACTGTGGCCGGAACCCCACCAAGGGGAGCTGCCGGCCACGAAGAAGGTGGGGAAGGTCAGGAGACCTCCTCCCACTGCAGCAGTTTTGCTGCCGGAGATCGTGGGGGACGTCCGTAGACCTGCTCCCACTGCAGCTTCTTCGCTGCCGGAAGTTCCGATTCAGAGGTAGAGCCGCACCAGTCCCCTGCAAGAGAGACAGCCACACCAGTCCCCTGCAAAAAGGGGAGACTACACGCTGCTCCCACCTCCATCGCCAGGAGACTACACGCTGCTCCCACCTTCTTCGGCAGGAGCAGAGCAGCCGGAGCGGCCTCTGCCTCCGCCACCTTCACCGGCAGGAGCAGAGCAGCAGAAGCTACCTCTGCCTCCATCACCATAAAGGGGGAGAGGAGCAGGAGCTGCCACTCCCTTCACCAGAAGGACCAGGACTAGATGCTGGCGGTCCTCAGCAGCCCTTGCATAGGCTGCTGAGGGACACGGGGAAGACCGCCCGGCCGCCGAGGCCGAGAAGAGGGCCAACACCCGCACCCCAGCTTGTCCTGACTCCCTGCTTCGCTTCGCCCAAGGATGCCTGCTTCGCATCGCCCAAAGATGCTTGCCGTTCTTCGCCCAAGGATACTTGCCACGCTTCGCCCAAGGACGCCTGTCTGGCATCGCCTGGGTCTGCCTGTCGCGCCGCATCGCTTGGGGTTGCCAGCAGCTCCGCATCGCCTGGGGCTGCCTGTTGCTCCGCATCGCAGCAGGAAATACTGTGGCCGGAAACCCACCAAGGGGAGCTGCTGGCCACGAAGGTGGGGGAGGTCAGGAGACCTGCTCCAACTGCAGCAGTTTCGCTGCCGGAGATCGTGGGGGAGGTCCGGGACCTGCTCCCACTGCAGCTTCTTCGCTGCCGGAAGTTCCGATTCAGAGGTAGAGCCGCACCAGTCCCCTGCAAAAAGGGGAGACTACACGCTGCTCCCACCTCCGTCGCCAGGAAACTACATGCTGCTCCCACCTCCATCGCCAGGAGACTACATGCTGGTCCCACCTTCTTCGGCAGGAGCAGAGCAGCCGGAACGGTCTCTGCCTCCGCCACCTTCACCGGCAGGAGCAGAGCAGCAGAAGCTACCTCTGCCTCCATCACCATAAAGGGGGAGAGGAGCTGGAACTGCCGCTCCCTTCACCAGAAGGACCAGGACTAGATGCTGGCGGTCCTCAGCAGCCCTTGCATAGGCTGCTGAGGGACACGGGGAAGAACCTCCCGGCCGCCGAGGCCGAGAAGAGGGCCAACACCCGCACCCCAGCTTGTCCTGACTCCCTGCTTCGCTTCGCCCAAGGATGCCTGCTTCGCATCGCCCAAAGATGGTTGCCGTTCTTCGCCCAAGGATACTTGCCACGCTTCGCCCAAGGACGCCTGTCTGGCATCGCCTGGGTCTGCCTGTCGCGCCGCATCGCTTGGGGTTGCCAGCAGCTCCGCATCGACTGGGGCTGCCTGTTGCTCCGCATCGCAGCAGGAAATACTGTGGCCGGAACCCCACCAAGGGGAGCTGCTGGCCACGAAGGTGGGGGAGGTCAGGAGACCTGCTCCCACTGCAGCAGTTTTGCTGCCGGAGATCGTGGGGGAGGTCAGGAGACCTGGTCCTACTACAGCAGTTTCGCTGCCGGAGATCGTGGGGGAGGTCCAGAGACCTGCTCCCACTGCAGCTTCTTCGCTGCCGGAAGTTCCGATTCAGAGGTAGAGTCGCACCAGTCCCCTGCAAGAGAGACAGCCACACCAGTCCCCTGCAAAAGGGGATACTACACGCTGCTCCCACCTCCGTCCCCAGGAGACTACATGCTGCACCCACTTCCATCGCCAGGAGACTACACGCTGCTCCCACCTTCGTCGCCAGGAGACTACACGCTGATCCCACCTTCATCGGCAGGAGCAGAGCAGCCGGAGCGGCCTCTGCCTCCGCCACCTTCACCGGCAGGAGCAGAGCAGCAGAAGCTGCCTCTACCTCTGACACCTCCACCGCCAGGAGCAGAACAGCAGGAGCTACCCATGCCTCCATCACCATCAAGGGGGAGAGGAGCAGGAGCTGACTCTCCCTTCACCAGAAGGACCAGGACTAGATGCTGGCGGTCCTCAGCAGCCCTTGCCGAGGCTGCTGAGGGAGACACGGGGAAGAACCGCCCGGCCGCAGAGGCCGAGAAGAGGGCCAACACCCGCACCCCAGCTTATCTGACTCCCTGCCTCGCTTCGCCGAAGGATACTTGCCACGCTTCGCCCAAGGATGCCTGTCTGGCATCGCCTGGGGCTGCCTGTCGCGCCGCATTGCCTGGGGTTGCCAGCAGCTCCGCATCACCTGGGGATACCTGTTGCTCCGCATCGGAGCAGGAAGTACAGTGGCCGGAACCCAACCAAGTGGAGCTGCCGGACACGAAGGTGGGGGAGGTCAGGAGACCTGGTCCTACTGCAGCAGTTTTGCTGCCGTAGATCGTGGGGGAGGTCAGGAGACCTGGTCCCACTGCAGCTTCTTCGCTGCCGGAAGTTCCGATTCAGAGGTAGAGCCGCACCAGTCCCCTGCAAAAAGGGGAGACTACACGCTGCTCCCACCTCCGTCGCCAGGAAACTACATGCTGCTCCCACACCTCCATCGCCAGGAGACTACACGCTGCTCCCACCTTCTTCGGCAGGAGCAGAGCAGCCGGAGCGGCCTCTGCCTCCGCCAACTTCACCGGCAGGAGCAGAGCAGCAGAAGCTGCCTCTGCCGCCATCACCACCATCAAGGGGGAGAGGAGCAGGAGCTGCCGCTCCCTTCACCAGAAGGACAAGGACTAGATGTTGGCGGTCCTCAGCAGCCCTTGCATAGGCTGCTGAGGGAGACACGGGGAAGAACCGCCCGGCCTCAGAGGCCGAGAAGAGCGCCAACACCCGCACCCCAGCTTGTCCTGACTCCCTGCCTCACTTCGCCATAGGATGCCTGTCTGGCATCGCCTGGGGCTGCCTGTCGCGCCGCATCGCCTGGGGTTGCCAGCAGCTCCGCATCGCCTGGGGATACCTGTTGCTCCGCATCGCAGCAGGAAGTACTGTGGCCGGAACCCCACCAAGGGGAGCTGCCGGCCACGAAGAAGGTGGGGAAGGTCAGGAGACCTCCTCCCACTGCAGCAGTTTTGCTGCCGGAGATCGTGGGGGACGTCCGTAGACCTGCTCCCACTGCAGCTTCTTCGCTGCCGGAAGTTCCGATTCAGAGGTAGAGCCGCACCAGTCCCCTGCAAGAGAGACAGCCACACCAGTCCCCTGCAAAAAGGGGAGACTACACGCTGCTCCCACCTCCATCGCCAGGAGACTACACGCTGCTCCCACCTTCTTCGGCAGGAGCAGAGCAGCCGGAGCGGCCTCTGCCTCCGCCACCTTCACCGGCAGGAGCAGAGCAGCAGAAGCTACCTCTGCCTCCATCACCATAAAGGGGGAGAGGAGCAGGAGCTGCCACTCCCTTCACCAGAAGGACCAGGACTAGATGCTGGCGGTCCTCAGCAGCCCTTGCATAGGCTGCTGAGGGACACGGGGAAGACCGCCCGGCCGCCGAGGCCGAGAAGAGGGCCAACACCCGCACCCCAGCTTGTCCTGACTCCCTGCTTCGCTTCGCCCAAGGATGCCTGCTTCGCATTGCCCAAAGATGCTTGCCGTTCTTCGCCAAGGATACTTGCCACGCTTCGCCCAAGGACGCCTGTCTGGCATCGCCTGGGTCTGCCTGTCGCGCCGCATCGCTTGGGGTTGCCAGCAGCTCCGCATCGCCTGGGGCTGCCTGTTGCTCCGCATCGCAGCAGGAAATACTGTGGCCGGAACCCCACCAAGGGGAGCTGCTGGCCACGAAGGTGGGGGAGGTCAGGAGACCTGCTCCAACTGCAGCAGTTTCGCTGCCGGAGATCGTGGGGGAGGTCCGGGACCTGCTCCCACTGCAGCTTCTTCGCTGCCGGAAGTTCCGATTCAGAGGTAGAGCCGCACCAGTCCCCTGCAAAAAGGGGAGACTACACGCTGCTCCCACCTCCGTCGCCAGGAAACTACATGCTGCTCCCACCTCCATCGCCAGGAGACTACATGCTGGTCCCACCTTCTTCGGCAGGAGCAGAGCAGCCGGAACGGCCTCTGCCTCCGCCACCTTCACCGGCAGGAGCAGAGCAGCAGAAGCTACCTCTGCCTCCATCACCATAAAGGGGGAGAGGAGCTGGAACTGCCGCTCCCTTCACCAGAAGGACCAGGACTAGATACTGGCGGTCCTCAGCAGCACTTGCATAGGCTGCTGAGGGACACGGGGAAGAACCTCCCGGCCGCCGAGGCCGAGAAGAGGGCCAACACCCGCACCCCAGCTTGTCCTGACTCCCTGCCTCGTTTCGCCCAAGGATGCCTGCTTCGCATCGCCCAAAGATGCTTGCCACGCTTCGCCCAAGGATACTTGCCACGCTTCGCCCAAGGATGCCTGTCTGGCATCGCCTGGGGCTGCCTGTCGCGCCGCATCGCCTGGGGTTGCCAGCAGCTCCGCATCGACTGGGGCTGCCTGTTGCTCCGCATCGCAGCAGGAACTACTGTGGCCGGAACCCAACCAAGGGGAGCTGCCGGCCACGAAGGTGGGGGACGTCAGGAGACCTGGTCCCACTGCAGCAGTTTCGCTGCCGGAAGTTCCGATTCAGAGGTAGAGCCGCACCAGTCCCCTGCAAGAGAGACATCCGCACCAGTCCCCTGCAAAAAGGGGATACTACACGCTGCTCCCACCTCCGTCCCCAGGAGACTACATGCTGCTCCCACCTCCATCGCCAGGAGACTACACGCTGCTCCCAGCTTCGTCGCCAGGAGACTACACGCTGCTCCCACCTTCATCGGCAGGAGCAGAGCAGCCGGAGCGGCCTCTGCCTCCGCCACCTTCACCGGCAGGAGCAGAGCAGCAGAAGCTGCCTATGCCTCCATCACCATCTAGGGGGAGAGGAGCAGGAGCTGCCTCTCCCTTCACCAGAAGGACCAGGACTAGATGTTGCATAGGCTGCTGAGGGAGACACGGGGAAGAACCGCCCGGCCTCAGAGGCCGAGAAGAGGGCCAACACACGCACCCCAGCTTGTCCTGACTCCCTGCCTCGCTTCGCCCAGGATACTTGCCACACTTCGCCCAAGGATGCCTGTCTGGCATCGCCTGGGGCTGCCTGTCGCGCCGCATCGCCTGGGGTTGCCATCAGCTCCGCATCGCCTGGGAATGCCTGTTGCTTCGCATCGCAGCAGGAAGTACTGTGGCAGGAACCCCACCAAGGGGAGCTGCCGGCCACGAAGAAGGTGGGGGAGGTCAGGAGACCTGCTCCCACTGCAGCAGTTTTGCTGCCGTAGATCGTGGGGGAGGTCAGGAGACCTGGTCCTAATACAGCAGTTTCGCTGCCGGAGATCTTGGGGGAGGTCCGGAGACCTGCTCCCACTGCAGCTTCTTCGCTGCCGGAAGTTCCGATTCAGAGGTAGAGTCGCACCAGTCCCCTGCAAGAGAGACAGCCACACCAGTCCCCTGCAAAAGGGGATACTACACGCTGCTCCCACCTCCGTCCCCAGGAGACTACATGCTGCACCCACTTCCATCGCCAGGAGACTACACGCTGCTCCCACCTTCGTCGCCAGGAGACTACACGCTGATCCCACCTTCATCGGCAGGAGCAGAGCAGCCGGAGCGGCCTCTGCCTCCGCCACCTTCACCGGCAGGAGCAGAGCAGCAGAAGCTGCCTCTACCTCTGACACCTCCACCGCCAGGAGCAGAACAGCAGGAGCTACCCATGCCTCCATCACCATCAAGGGGGAGAGGAGCAGGAGCTGACTCTCCCTTCACCAGAAGGACCAGGACTAGATGCTGGCGGTCCTCAGCAGCCCTTGCCGAGGCTGCTGAGGGAGACACGGGGAAGAACCGCCCGGCCGCAGAGGCCGAGAAGAGGGCCAACACCCGCACCCCAGCTTATCTGACTCCCTGCCTCGCTTCGCCGAAGGATACTTGCCACGCTTCGCCCAAGGATGCCTGTCTGGCATCGCCTGGGGCTGCCTGTCGCGCCGCATTGCCTGGGGTTGCCAGCAGCTCCGCATCACCTGGGGATACCTGTTGCTCCGCATCGGAGCAGGAAGTACTGTGTCCGGAACCCAACCAAGTGGAGCTGCCGGACACGAAGGTGGGGGAGGTCAGGAGACCTGGTCCTACTGCAGCAGTTTTGCTGCCGTAGATCGTGGGGGAGGTCAGGAGACCTGGTCCCACTGCAGCTTCTTCGCTGCCGGAAGTTCCGATTCAGAGGTAGAGCCGCACCAGTCCCCTGCAAAAAGGGGAGACTACACGCTGCTCCCACCTCCGTCGCCAGGAAACTACATGCTGCTCCCACACCTCCATCGCCAGGAGACTACACGCTGCTCCCACCTTCTTCGGCAGGAGCAGAGCAGCCGGAGCGGCCTCTGCCTCCGCCAACTTCACCGGCAGGAGCAGAGCAGCAGAAGCTGCCTCTACCTCTGACACCTCCACCGCCAGGAGCAGAACAGCAGGAGCTACCTCTGCCGCCATCACCACCATCAAGGGGGAGAGGAGCAGGAGCTGCCGCTCCCTTCACCAGAAGGACAAGGACTAGATGTTGGCGGTCCTCAGCAGCCCTTGCATAGGCTGCTGAGGGAGACACGGGGAAGAACCGCCCGGCCTCAGAGGCCAAGCTTATCCTGACTCCCTGCCTCGCTTCGCCCAAGGATACTTGCCACGCTTCGCCCAAGGATGCCTGTCTGGCATCGCCTGGGGCTGCCTGTCGCGCCGCATCGCCTGGGGATGCCTGTTGCTCCGCATCGCAGCAGGAAGTACTGTGGCCGGAACCTCACCAAGGGGAGCTTCCGGCCACGAAGAAGGTGGGGGAGTTCAGGAGACCTGCTCCCACTGCAGCAGTTTTGCTGCCGGACATCTTGGGGGAGGTCAGGAGACCTGCTCCAACTGCAGCAGTTTCGCTGCCGGAGATCGTGGGGGAGGTCCGGGACCTGCTCCCACTGCAGCTTCTTCGCTGCCGGAAGTTCCGATTCAGAGGTAGAGCCGCACCAGTCCCCTGCAAAAAGGGGAGACTACACGCTGCTCCCACGTCCGTCGCCAGGAAACTACATGCTGCTCCCACCTCCATCGCCAGGAGACTACATGCTGGTCCCACCTTCTTCGGCAGGAGCAGAGCAGCCGGAACGGCCTCTGCCTCCGCCACCTTCACCGGCAGGAGCAGAGCAGCAGAAGCTACCTCTGCCTCCATCACCATAAAGGGGGAGAGGAGCTGGAACTGCCGCTCCCTTCACCAGAAGGACCAGGACTAGATACTGGCGGTCCTCAGCAGCCCTTGCATAGGCTGCTGAGGGACACGGGGAAGAACCTCCCGGCCGCCGAGGCCGAGAAGAGGGCCAACACCCGCACCCCAGCTTGTCCTGACTCCCTGCCTCGTTTCGCCCAAGGATGCCTGCTTCGCATCGCCCAAAGATGCTTGCCACGCTTCGCCCAAGGATACTTGCCACGCTTCGCCCAAGGATGCCTGTCTGGCATCGCCTGGGGCTGCCTGTCGCGCCGCATCGCCTGGGGTTGCCAGCAGCTCCGCATCGACTGGGGCTGCCTGTTGCTCCGCATCGCAGCAGGAACTACTGTGGCCGGAACCCAACCAAGGGGAGCTGCCGGCCACGAAGGTGGGGGACGTCAGGAGACCTGGTCCTACTGCACCAGTTTCGCCTTCGGAGATCGTGGGGGAGGTCCGGAGACCTGCTCCCACTGCAGCTTCTTCGCTGCCAGAAGTTCCGATTCAGAGGTAGAGCCGCACCAGTCCCCTGCAAGAGAGACAGCCGCACCAGTCCCCTGCAAAAAGGGGATACTACACGCTGCTCCCACCTCCGTCCCCAGGAGACTACATGCTGCTCCCACCTTCGTCGCCAGGAGACTACACGCTGCTCCCAGCTTCGTCGCCAGGAGACTACACGCTGCTCCCACCTTCATCGGCAGGAGCAGAGCAGCCGGAGCGGCCTCTGCCTCCGCCACCTTCCCCGGCAGGAGCAGCAGCAGAAGCTGCCTCTACCTCTGACACCTCCACCGCCAGGAGCAGAACAGCAGGAGCTACCTCTGCCTCCATCACCATCAAGGGGGAGAGGAGCAGGAGCTGCCTCTCCCTTCACCAGAAGGACCAGGACTAGATGCTGGCGGTCCTCAGCATCCCTTGCATAGGCTGCTGAGGGATACACGGGGAAGAACCGCCCGGCCTCAGAGGCCGAGAAGAGGGCCAACACCCGCACCCAAGCTTGTCCTGACTCCCTGCCTCGCTTCGCCCAGTATACTTGCCACGCTTCGCCCAAGGATGCCTGTCTGGCATTGCCTGGGCCTGCCTGTCGCGCCGCATCGCCTGGGGTTGCCAGCAGCTCCGCATCGCCTGGGGCTGCCTGTTGCTCTGCATCGCAGCAGGAAGTACTGTGGCCGGAACCCCATCAAGGGGAGCTGCCGGCCACGAAGAAGGTGGGGGAGGTCAGGAGACCTGCTCCCACTGCAGCAGTTTTGCTACCGCAGATCGTGGATGAGGTCAGGAGACCTGGTCCTACTGCAGCAGTTTCGCCTTCGGAGATCGTGGGGGAGGTCCGGAGACCTGCTCCCACTGCAGCTTCTTCGCTGCCGGAAGTTCCGATTCAGAGGAAGAGCCGCACCAGTCCCCTGCAAGAGAGACAGCCGCACCAGTCCCCTGCAAAAAGGGGAGACACACGCTGCTCCCACCTCTGTCGCCAAGAGACTACACGCTGCTCCCACCTTCACCGGCAGGAGCAGAGCAGCAGAAGCTACCTCTGCCTCCATCACCATAAAGGGGGAGAGGAGCAGGAGCTGCCGCTCCCTTCACCAGAAGGACCAGGACTAGATGTTGGCGGTCCTCAGCAGCCCTTGCATAGGCTGCTGAGGGAGACATGGGGAAGAACCGCCCGGCCTCAGAGGCCGAGAAGAGGGCCAACACCCGCACCCCAGCTTGTCCTGACTCCCTGCCTCGCTTCGCCCAAGGATACTTGCCACGCTTCGCCCAAGTATGCCTGTCTGGCATCGCCTGGGTCTGCCTATCACGCCGCATCGCCTGGGATTGCCAGCAGATCCGCATCGCATGGGGCTGCCTGTTGCTCCACATCGCAGCAGGAATTACTGTAGCCGGAACCCCACCAAGGGGAGCTGCCGGCCACGAAGAAGGTGGGGGAGGTCAGGAGAACTGGTAATACTGCAGCAGTTTCGTTTCCGGAGATCGTGGGGGAGGTCCGGAGACCTGCTCCCACTGCCGGAAGTTCCGATTCAGAGGTAGAGCCGCACCAGTCCCCTGCAAGAGAGACAGCCGCACCAGTCCCCTGCAAAAAGGGGAGACTACACTCTGCTCCCACCTCTGTCGCCAGGAGACTACACGCTGCTCCCACCTTCTTCGGCAGCAGCAGAGCAGCCGGAACGCCTCTGCCTCCGCCACCTTCACCGGCAGGAGCAGAGCAGCAGAAGCTACCTCTGCCTCCATCACCATAAAGGGGGAGAGCAGGAGCTGCCGCTCCCTTCACCAGAAGGACCAGGACTAGATGCTGGCGGTCCTCAGCAGCCCTTGCATAGGCTGCTGAGGGACACGGGGAAGAACCGCCCGGCCGCCGAGGCCGAGAAGAGGGCCAACACCCGCACCCCAGCTTGTCCGGACTCCCTGCCTCGCTTCGCCCAAGGATGCCTGCTTCGCATCGCCCAAAGATGCTTGCCACGCATCGCCCAAGGATACTTGCCACGCTTCGCCCAAGGATGCCTGTCTGGCATCGCCTGGGGCTGCCTGTCGCGCCGCATTACCTGGGGTTGCCAGCAGCTCCGCATCACCTGGGGCTGCCTGTTGCTCCGCATCGCAGCAGGAATTACTGTGGCCGGAACCCAACCAAGTGGAGCTGCCGGACACGAAGGTGGGGGAGGTCAGGAGACCTGGTCCTACTGCAGCAGTTTCGCTGCCGGAGATAGTGGGGGAGGTCCGGGACCTGCTCCCACTGCAGCTCCTTCGCTGCCGGAAGATCCGATTCAGAGGTAGAGCCGCACCAGTCCCCTGCAAGAGAGACAGCCACACCATTCCCCTGCAAAAAGGGGAGACTACACCTGCTCCCACCTCCGTCGCCAGGAAACTACATGCTGCTCCCACCTCCATCGCCAGGAGACTACACGCTGCTCCCACCTTCTTCGGCAGGAGCAGAGCGGCCGGAGCGGCCTCTGCCTCCGCACCTTCACCGGCAGGAGCAGAGCAGCAGAAGCTACCTCTGCCGCCATCACCACCATCAAGGAGGAGAAGAGCAGGAACTGCCGCTCCCTTCACCAGAAGGACCAGGACTAGATGTTGGCGGTCCTCAGCAGCCCTTGCCTAGGCTGCTGAGGGAGACACGGGGAAGAACCGCCCGGCCTCAGAGGCCGAGATGAGGGCCAACACCCGCACCCCAGCTTGTCCTGACTCCCTGCCTCACTTTGCCAAAGGATACTTGCCACGCTTCGCCCAAGGATGCCTGTCTGGCATCGCCTGGGTCTGCCTGTCGCGCCGCATCGCCTGGGGTTGCCAGCAGCTCCGCATCGCCAGGGGTTGCCTGTTGCTCCGCATCGCAGCAGGAAGAACTGTGGCCGGAACCCCACCAAGGGGAGCTGCCGGCCACGATGAAGGTGGGGGAGGTCAGGAGACCTGCTCTCCCTCTTGCAGCAGTTTTGCTACAGGAGATCGTGGGGGAGGTCAGGAGACCTGGTAATACTGCAGCAGTTTCGCTGCCGGAGATCGTGGGGGAGATCCGGAGACCTGCTCCCACTGCAGCTTCTTCGCTGCCGGAAGTTCCGATTCAGAGGTAGAGCCGCACCAGTCCCCTGCAAAAAGGGGAGACTACACGCTGCTCCCACCTCCGTCGCCAGGAAACTACATGCTGCTCCCACCTCCATCGCCAGGAGACTACACGCTGCTCCCACCTTCTTCGGCAGGAGCAGAGCAGCCGGAACGGCCTCTGCCTCCGCCACCTTCCCCGGCAGGAGCAGAGCAGCAGAAGCTACCTCTGCCTCCATCACCATAAAGGGGGAGAGGAGCAGGAGCTGCCGCTCCCTTGACCAGGACTAGATGCTGGCGGTCCTAGCAGCCCTTGCATAGGCTGCTGAGGGACACGGGGAAGAACCGCCCGGCCGCCGACGCCGAGAAGAGAGCCAACACCCGCACCCCAGCTTGTCCTGACTCCCTCCCTCGCTTCGCCCAAGGATGCCTGCTTCGCATCGCCCAAGGATGCCTGTCTGGCATCGCCTGGGGCTGCCTGTCGCGCCGCATCGCCTGGGGTTGCCAGCAGCTCCGCATCGCCTGGGGCTGCCTGTTGCTGCCTGTTGCTCCGCATCGCAGCAGGAACTACTGTGGCCGGAACCCAACCAAGGGGAGCTGCCGGCCACAAAGGTGGGG
Source organism: Acipenser ruthenus (assembly GCF_902713425.1). NCBI lineage: Eukaryota > Metazoa > Chordata > Actinopteri > Acipenseriformes > Acipenseridae > Acipenser > Acipenser ruthenus. The sequence goes on along the minus strand of NC_081216.1, from coordinate 10,054,248 downwards.
GAGTTCAGGAGACCTTTTCCTACTGCAGCAGTTTCGCTGCCGGAAGTTCCGATTCAGAGGTAGAGCCGCACCAGTCCCCTGCTAAGAGAGACAGCCGCACCAGTCCCCTGCAAAAAGGGGATACTACACGCTGCTCCCACCTCCGTCCCCAGAGACTACATGATGCACCCACCTCCATCGCCAGGAGACTACACGCTGCTCCCAGCTTCGTCGCCAGGAGACTACACGCTGCTCCCACCTTCATCGGCAGGAGCAGAGCAGCCGGAGCGGCCTCTGCCTCCGCCACCTTCACCGGCAGGAGCAGAGCAGCAGAAGCTGCCTCTACCTCTGACACCTCCACCGCCAGGAGCAGAACAGCAGGAGCTACCTCTGCCTCCATCACCATCAAGGGGGAGAGGAGCAGGAGCTGCCTCTCCCTTCACCAGAAGGACCAGGACTAGATGATGGCGGTCCTCAGCAGCCCTTGCATAGGCTGCTGAGGGAGACACGGGGAAGAACCGCCCGGCCTCAGAGGCCGAGAAGAGGGCCAACACCCGCACCCCAGCTTGTCCTGACTCCCTGCCTCGCTTCGCCCAGGATAGTTGCCACGCTTCGCCCAAGGATGCCTGTCTGGCATTGCCTGGGCCTGCCTGTCGCGCCGCATCGCCTGGGGTTGCCAGCAGCTCCGCATCGCCTGGGGATGCCTGTTGCTCCGCATCGCAGCAGGAAGTACTGTGGCCGGAACCCCACCAAGGGGAGCTGCCGGCCACGAGAAGGTGGGGGAGGTCAGGAGATCTGCTCCCACTGCAGCAGTTTTGCTGCCGCAGATCGTGGGGGAGGTAAGGAGACCTGGTCCTACTGCAGCAGTTTCGCCTTCGGAGATCGTGGGGGAGGTCCGGAGACCTGCTCCCACTGCAGCTTCTTCGCTGCCGGAAGTTCCGATTCAGAGGTAGAGCCGCACCAGTCCCCTGCAAAAAGTGGAGACTACACGCTGCTCCCACCTCCGTCGCCAGGAAACACATGCTGCTCCCACCTCCATCGCCAGGAGACTACACGCTGCTCCCACCTTCTTCGGCAGGAGCAGAGGAGCCGGAGCGGCCTCTGCCTCCGCCACCTTCACCGGCAGGAGCAGAGCAGCAGAAGCTACCTCTGCCTCCATCACCATAAAGGGGGAGAGGAGCAGGAGCTGCCACTCCCTTCACCAGAAGGACCAGGACTAGATGCTGGCGGTCCTCAGCAGCCCTTGCATAGGCTGCTGAGGGACACGGGGAAGACCGCCCGGCCGCCGAGGCCGAGAAGAGGGCCAACACCCGCACCCTAGCTTGTCCTGACTCCCTGCTTCGCTTCGCCCAAGGATGCCTGCTTCGCATCGCCCAAAGATGCTTGCCGTTCTTCGCCCAAGGATACTTGCCACGCTTCGCCCAAGGACGCCTGTCTGGCATCGCCTGGGTCTGCCTGTCGCGCCGCATCGCTTGGGGTTGCCAGCAGCTCCGCATCGCCTGGGGCTGCCTGTTGCTCCGCATCGCAGCAGGAAATACTGTGGCCGGAACCCCACCAAGGGGAGCTGCTGGCCACGAAGGTGGGGGAGGTCAGGAGACCTGCTCCTACTGCAGCAGTTTCGCTGCCGGAGATCGTGGGGGAGGTCAGGAGACCTGCTCCCACTGCAGCTTCTTCGCTGCCGGAAGATCCGATTCAGAGGTAGAGCCGCACCAGTCCCCTGCAAGAGAGACAGCCGCACCAGTCCCCTGCAAAAAGGGGATACTACACGCTGCTCCCACCTCCGTCCGCAGGAGACTACATGCTGCACACACCTCCATCGCCAGGAGACTACACGCTGCTCCCACCTTCGTCGCCAGGAGACTACACGCTGCTCCCACCTTCATCGGCAGGAGCAGAGCAGCCGGAGCGGCCTCTGCCTCCGCCACCTTCACCGGCAGGAGCAGAGCAGCAGAAGCTGCCTCTACCTCTGACACCTCCACCGCCAGGAGCAGAACAGCAGGAGCTACCTCTGCCTCCATCACCATCAAAGGGGAGAGGAGCAGGAGCTGCCTCTCCCTTCACCAGAAGGAACAGGACTAGATGCTGGCGGTCCTCAGCAGCCCTTGCATAGGCTGCTGAGGGAGACACGGGGAAGAACCGCCCGGCCTCAGAGGCCAAGCTTATCCTGACTCCCTGCCTCGCTTCGCCCAAGGATACTTGCCACGCTTCGCCCAAGGATGCCTGTCTGGCATCGCCTGGGGCTGCCTGTCGCGCCGCATCGCCTGGGGATGCCTGTTGCTCCGCATCGCAGCAGGAAGTACTGTGGCCGGAACCTCACCAAGGGGAGCTTCCGGCCACGAAGAAGGTGGGGGAGTTCAGGAGACCTGCTCCCACTGCAGCAGTTTTGCTGCCGGACATCTTGGGGGAGGTCAGGAGACCTGCTCCAACTGCAGCAGTTTCGCTGCCGGAGATCGTGGGGGAGGTCCGGACCCTGCTCCCACTGCAGCTTCTTCGCTGCCGGAAGTTCCGATTCAGAGGTAGAGCCGCACCAGTCCCCTGCAAAAAGGGGAGACTACACGCTGCTCCCACCTCCGTCGCCAGGAAACTACATGCTGCTCCCACCTCCATCGCCAGGAGACTACATGCTGCTCCCACCTTCTTCGGCAGGAGCAGAGCAGCCGGAACGGCCTCTGCCTCCGCCACCTTCACCGGCAGGAGCAGAGCAGCAGAAGCTACCTCTGCCTCCATCACCATAAAGGGGGAGAGGAGCTGGAGCTGCCTCTCCCTTCACCAGAAGGACCAGGACTAGATGTTGCATAGGCTGCTGAGGGACAAGGGGAAGAACCGCACGGCCGCCGAGGCCGAGAAGAGGGCCAACACCCGCACCCCAGCTTGTCCTGACTCCCTGCCTCGCTTCGCCCAAGGATGCCTGCTTCGCATCGCCCAAAGATGCTTGCCACGCTTCTCCCAAGGATACTTGCCACGCTTCGCCCAAGGATGCCTGTCTGGCATCGGCTGGGGCTGCCTGTCGCGCCGCATCGCCTGGGGTTGCCAGCAGCTCCGCATCGCCTGGGGCTGCCTGTTGCTCCGCATCGCAGCAGGAACTACTGTGGCCGGAACCCAACCAAGGGGAGCTGCCGGCCACGAAGGTGGGGGAGGTCATGAGACCTGGTCCCACTGCAGCTTCTTCGCTGCCGGAAGTTCCGATTCAGAGGTAGAGCCGCACCAGTCCCCTGCAAGAGAGACATCCGCACCAGTCCCCTGCAAAAAGGGGATACTACACGCTGCTCCCACCTCCGTCCCCAGGAGACTACATGCTGCTCCCACCTCCATCGCCAGCAGACTACACGCTGCTCCCACCTTCTTCGGCAGGAGCAGAGCAGCCGGAGCGGCCTCTGCCTCCGCCACCTTCACCGGCAGGAGCAGAGCAGCAGAAGCTACCACTGCCTCCATCACCATAAAGGGGGAGAGGAGCAGGAGCTGCCGCTCCTTCACCAGAAGGACCAGGACTAGATGCTGGCGGTCCTCAGCAGCCCTTGCATAGGCTTGCATAGTCTGGCATCGCCTGGGGCTGCCTGTCGCGCCGCATCGCCTGGGGTTGCCAGCAGCTCCGCATCGCCTGGGGCTGCCTGTTGCTGCCTGTTGCTCCGATTCGCAGCAGGAACTACTGTGGCCGGAACCCAACCAAGGGGAGCTGCCGGCCACAAAGGTGGGGGAGGTCAGGAGACCTTTTCCTACTGCAGCAGTTTCGCTGCCGGAAGTTCCGATTCAGAGGTAGAGCCGCACCAGTCCCCTGCTAAGAGAGACAGCCGCACCAGTCCCCTGCAAAAAGGGGATACTACACGCTGCTCCCACCTCCGTCCCCAGAGACTACATGATGCACCCATCCATCGCCAGGAGACTACACGCTGCTCCCAGCTTCGTCGCCAGGAGACTACACGCTGCTCCCACCTTCATCGGCAGGAGCAGAGCAGCAGAAGCTACCTCTGCCTCCATCACCATAAAGGGGGAGAGGAGCAGGAGCTGCCTCTCCCTTCACCAGAAGGAACAGGACTAGATGCTGGCGGTCCTCAGCAGCCCTTGCATAGGCTGCTGAGGGAGACACGGGGAAGAACCGCCCGGCCTCAGAGGCCAAGCTTATCCTGACTCCCTGCCTCGCTTCGCCCAAGGATACTTGCCACGCTTCGCCCAAGGATGCCTGTCTGGCATCGCCTGGGGCTGCCTGTCGCGCCGCATCGCCTGGGGATGCCTGTTGCTCCGCATCGCAGCAGGAAGTACTGTGGCCGGAACCTCACCAAGGGGAGCTTCCGGCCACGAAGAAGGTGGGGGAGTTCAGGAGACCTGCTCCCACTGCAGCAGTTTTGCTGCCGGACATCTTGGGGGAGGTCAGGAGACCTGCTCCAACTGCAGCAGTTTCGCTGCCGGAGATCGTGGGGGAGGTCCGGGACCTGCTCCCACTGCAGCTTCTTCGCTGCCGGAAGTTCCGATTCAGAGGTAGAGCCGCACCAGTCCCCTGCAAAAAGGGGAGACTACACACTGCTCCCACCTCCGTCGCCAGGAAACTACATGCTGCTCCCACCTCCATCGCCAGGAGACTACATGCTGCTCCCACCTTCTTCGGCAGGAGCAGAGCAGCCGGAACGGCCTCTGCCTGAGCCACCTTCACCGGCAGGAGCAGAGCAGCAGAAGCTACCTCTGCCTCCATCACCATAAAGGGGGAGAGGAGCTGGAACTGCCGCTCCCTTCACCAGAAGGACCAGGACTAGATACTGGCGGTCCTCAGCAGCCCTTGCATAGGCTGCTGAGGGACACGGGGAAGAACCTCCCGGCCGCCGAGGCCGAGAAGAGGGCCAACACCCGCACCCCAGCTTGTCCTGACTCCCTGCCTCGTTTCGCCCAAGGATGCCTGCTTCGCATCGCCCAAAGATGCTTGCCACGCTTCGCCCAAGGATACTTGCCACGCTTCGCCCAAGGATGCCTGTCTGGCATCGCCTGGGGCTGCCTGTCGCGCCGCATCGCCTGGGGTTGCCAGCAGCTCCGCATCGACTGGGGCTGCCTGTTGCTCCGCATCGCAGCAGGAACTACTGTGGCCGGAACCCAACCAAGGGGAGCTGCCGGCCACGAAGGTGGGGGACGTCAGGAGACCTGGTCCTACTGCACCAGTTTCGCCTTCGGAGATCGTGGGGGAGGTCCGGAGACCTGCTCCCACTGCAGCTTCTTCGCTGCCAGAAGTTCCGATTCAGAGGTAGAGTCGCACCAGTCCCCTGCAAGAGAGACAGCCGCACCAGTCCCCTGCAAAAAGGGGATACTACACGCTGCTCCCACCTCCGTCCCCAGGAGACTACACGCTGCTCCCACCTTCATCGGCAGGAGCAGAGCAGCCGGAGCGGCCTCTGCCTCCGCCACCTTCACCGGCAGGAGCAGAGCAGCAGAAGCTGCCTCTACCTCTGACACCTCCACCGCCAAGAGCAGAACAGCAGGAGCTACCTATGCCTCCATCACCATCTAGGGGGAGAGGAGCAGGAGCTGCCTCTCCCTTCACCAGAAGGACCAGGACTAGATGTTGCATAGGCTGCTGAGGGAGACACGGGGAAGAACCGCCCGGCCTCAGAGGCCGAGAAGAGGGCCAACACCCGCACCCCAGCTTGTCCTGACTCCCTGCCTCGCTTCGCCCAGGATACTTGCCACACTTCGCCCAAGGATGCCTGTCTGGCATCGCCTGGGGCTGCCTGTCGCGCCGCATCGCCTGGGGTTGCCATCAGCTCCGCATCGCCTGGGAATGCCTGTTGCTCCGCATCGCAGCAGGAAGTACTGTGGCCGGAACCCCATCAAGGGGAGCTGCCGGCCACGAAGAAGGTGGGGGAGGTCAGGAGACCTGCTCCCACTGCAGCAGTTTTGCTGCCGTAGATCGTGGGGGAGGTCAGGAGACCTGGTCCTACTACAGCAGTTTCGCTGCCGGAGATCTTGGGGGAGGTCCGGAGACCTGCTCCCACTGCAGCTTCTTCGCTGCCGGAAGTTCCGATTCAGAGGTAGAGTCGCACCAGTCCCCTGCAAGAGAGACAGCCACACCAGTCCCCTGCAAAAGGGGATACTACACGCTGCTCCCACCTCCGTCCCCAGGAGACTACATGCTGCACCCACTTCCATCGCCAGGAGACTACACGCTGCTCCCACCTTCGTCGCCAGGAGACTACACGCTGATCCCACCTTCATCGGCAGGAGCAGAGCAGCCGGAGCGGCCTCTGCCTCCGCCACCTTCACCGGCAGGAGCAGAGCAGCAGAAGCTGCCTCTACCTCTGACACCTCCACCGCCAGGAGCAGAACAGCAGGAGCTACCCATGCCTCCATCACCATCAGGGGGGAGAGGAGCAGGAGCTGACTCTCCCTTCACCAGAAGGACCAGGACTAGATGCTGGCGGTCCTCAGCAGCCCTTGCCGAGGCTGCTGAGGGAGACACGCGGAAGAACCGCCCGGCCGCAGAGGCCGAGAAGAGGGCCAACACCCGCACCCCAGCTTATCTGACTCCCTGCCTCGCTTCGCCGAAGGATACTTGCCACGCTTCGCGCAAGGATGCCTGTCTGGCATCGCCTGGGGCTGCCTGTCGCGCCGCATTGCCTGGGGTTGCCAGCAGCTCCGCATCACCTGGGGATACCTGTTGCTCCGCATCGGAGCAGGAAGTACTGTGGCCGGAACCCAACCAAGTGGAGCTGCCGGACACGAAGGTGGGGGAGGTCAGGAGACCTGGTCCTACTGCAGCAGTTTTGCTGCCGTAGATCGTGGGGGAGGTCAGGAGACCTGGTCCCACTGCAGCTTCTTCGCTGCCGGAAGTTCCGATTCAGAGGTAGAGCCGCACCAGTCCCCTGCAAAAAGGGGAGACTACACGCTGCTCCCACCTCCGTCGCCAGGAAACTACATGCTGCTCCCACACCTCCATCGCCAGGAGACTACACGCTGCTCCTTCGGCAGGAGCAGAGCAGCCGGAGCGGCCTCTGCCTCCGCCAACTTCACCGGCAGGAGCAGAGCAGCAGAAGCTGCCTCTGCCGCCATCACCACCATCAAGGGGGAGAGGAGCAGGAGCTGCCGCTCCCTTCACCAGAAGGACAAGGACTAGATGTTGGCGGTCCTCAGCAGCCCTTGCATAGGCTGCTGAGGAAGACACGGGGAAGAACCGCCCGGCCTCAGAGGCCGAGAAGAGCGCCAACACCCGCACCCCAGCTTGTCCTGACTCCCTGCCTCACTTCGCCATAGGATGCCTGTCTGGCATCGCCTGGGGTTGCCAGCAGCTCCACATCGCCTGGGGCTGCCTGTTGCTCCGCATCGCAGCAGGAAGTACTGTGGCCGGAACCCCACCAAGGGGAGCTGCCGGCCACGAAGAAGGTGGGGAAGGTCAGGAGACCTCCTCCCACTGCAGCAGTTTTGCTGCCGGAGATCGTGGGGGAGGTCAGGAGACCTGGTCCTACTGCAGCAGTTTCGCTGCCGGAGAGCGTGGGGGACGTCCGTAGACCTGCTCCCACTGCAGCTTCTTCGCTGCCGGAAGTTCCGATTCAGAGGTAGAGCCGCACCAGTCCCCTGCAAGAGAGACAGCCGCACCAGTCCCCTGCAAAAAGGGGAGACTACACGCTGCTCCCACCTCCGTCACCAGGAGACTACACGCTGCTCCCACCTTCTTCGGCAGGAGCAGAGCAGCCGGAGCGGCCTCTGCCTCCGCCACCTTCACCGGCAGGAGCAGAGCAGCAGAAGCTACCTCTGCCTCCATCACCATAAAGGGGGAGAGGAGCAGGAGCTGCCACTCCCTTCACCAGAAGGACCAGGACTAGATGCTGGCGGTCCTCAGCAGCCCTTGCATAGGCTGCTGAGGGACACGGGGAAGACCGCCCGGCCGCCGAGGCCGAGAAGAGGGCCAACACCCGCACCCCAGCTTGTCCTGACTCCCTGCTTCGCTTCGCCCAAGGATGCCTGCTTCGCATCGCCCAAAGATGCTTGCCGTTCTTCGCCCAAGGATACTTGCCACGCTTCGCCCAAGGACGCCTGTCTGGCATCGCCTGGGTCTGCCTGTCGCGCCGCATCGCTTGGGGTTGCCAGCAGCTCCGCATCGCCTGGGGCTGCCTGTTGCTCCGCATCGCAGCAGGAAATACTGTGGCCGGAACCCCACCAAGGGGAGCTGCTGGCCACGAAGGTGGGGGAGGTCAGGAGACCTGCTCCTACTGCAGCAGTTTCGCTGCCGGAGATCGTGGGGGAGGTCCGGAGACCTGCTCCCACTGCAGCTTCTTCGCTGCCGGAAGATCCGATTCAGAGGTAGAGCCGCACCAGTCCCCTGCAAGAGAGACAGCCGCACCAGTCCCCTGCAAAAAGGGGATACTACACGCTGCTCCCACCTCCGTCCCCAGGAGACTACATGCTGCACACACCTTCATCGGCAGGAGCAGAGCAGCCGGAGCGGCCTCTGCCTCCGCCACCTTCACCGGCAGGAGCAGAGCAGCAGAAGCTGCCTCTACCTCTGACACCTCCACCGCCAAGAGCAGAACAGCAGGAGCTACCTCTGCCTCCATCACCATCAAAGGGGAGAGGAGCAGGAGCTGCCTCTCCCTTCACCAGAAGGAACAGGACTAGATGCTGGCGGTCCTCAGCAGCCCTTGCATAGGCTGCTGAGGGAGACACGGGGAAGAACCGCCCGGCCTCAGAGGCCAAGCTTATCCTGACTCCCTGCCTCGCTTCGCCCAAGGATACTTGCCACGCTTCGCCCAAGGATGCCTGTCTGGCATCGCCTGGGGCTGCCTGTCGCGCCGCATCGCCTGGGGATGCCTGTTGCTCCGCATCGCAGCAGGAAGTACTGTGGCCGGAACCTCACCAAGGGGAGCTTCCGGCCACGAAGAAGGTGGGGGAGTTCAGGAGACCTGCTCCCACTGCAGCAGTTTTGCTGCCGGACATCTTGGGGGAGGTCAGGAGACCTGCTCCAACTGCAGCAGTTTCGCTGCCGGAGATCGTGGGGGAGGTCCGGGACCTGCTCCCACTGCAGCTTCTTCGCTGCCGGAAGTTCCGATTCAGAGGTAGAGCCGCACCAGTCCCCTGCAAAAAGGGGATACTACACGCTGCTCCCACCTCCGTCCGCAGGAGACTACATGCTGCACACACCTCCATCGCCAGGAGACTACACGCTGCTCCCACCTTCGTCGCCAGGAGACTACACGCTGCTCCCACCTTCATCGGCAGGAGCAGAGCAGCCGGAGCGGCCTCTGCCTCCGCCACCTTCACCGGCAGGAGCAGAGCAGCAGAAGCTGCCTCTACCTCTGACACCTCCACCGCCAGGAGCAGAACAGCAGGAGCTACCTCTGCCTCCATCACCATCAAAGGGGAGAGGAGCAGGAGCTGCCTCTCCCTTCACCAGAAGGAACAGGACTAGATGCTGGCGGTCCTCAGCAGCCCTTGCATAGGCTGCTGAGGGAGACACGGGGAAGAACCGCCCGGCCTCAGAGGCCAAGCTTATCCTGACTCCCTGCCTCGCTTCGCCCAAGGATACTTGCCACGCTTCGCCCAAGGATGCCTGTCTGGCATCGCCTGGGGCTGCCTGTCGCGCCGCATCGCCTGGGGATGCCTGTTGCTCCGCATCGCAGCAGGAAGTACTGTGGCCGGAACCTCACCAAGGGGAGCTTCCGGCCACGAAGAAGGTGGGGGAGTTCAGGAGACCTGCTCCCACTGCAGCAGTTTTGCTGCCGGACATCTTGGGGGAGGTCAGGAGACCTGCTCCAACTGCAGCAGTTTCGCTGCCGGAGATCGTGGGGGAGGTCCGGGACCTGCTCCCACTGCAGCTTCTTCGCTGCCGGAAGTTCCGATTCAGAGGTAGAGCCGCACCAGTCCCCTGCAAAAAGGGGAGACTACACGCTGCTCCCACCTCCGTCGCCAGGAAACTACATGCTGCTCCCACCTCCATCGCCAGGAGACTACATGCTGGTCCCACCTTCTTCGGCAGGAGCAGAGCAGCCGGAACGGCCTCTGCCTCCGCCACCTTCACCGGCAGGAGCAGAGCAGCAGAAGCTACCTCTGCCTCCATCACCATAAAGGGGGAGAGGAGCAGGAGCTGCCGCTCCTTCACCAGAAGGACCAGGACTAGATGCTGGCGGTCCTCAGCAGCCCTTGCATAGGCTGCTGAGGGACACGGGGAAGACCGCCGGCCGCCGAGGCCGAGAAGAGGGCCAACACCCGCACCCCAGCATGTCCTGACTCCCTGCCTCGTTTCGCCCAAGGATGCCTGCTTCGCATCGCCCAAAGATGCTTGCCACGCTTCGCCCAAGGATACTTGCCACGCTTCGCCCAAGGATGCCTGTCTGGCATCGCCTGGGGCTGCCTGTCGCGCCGCATCGCCTGGGGTTGCCAGCAGCTCCGCATCGCCTGGGGCTGCCTGTTGCTGCCTGTTGCTCCGCATCGCAGCAGGAACTACTGTGGCCGGAACCCAACCAAGGGGAGCTGCCGGCCACAAAGGTGGGGGAGGTCAGGAGACCTGGTCCTACTGCAGCAGTTTCGCTGCCGGAAGTTCCGATTCAGAGGTAGAGCCGCACCAGTCCCCTGCAAAGAGAGACAGCCGCACCAGTCCCCTGCAAAAAGGGGATACTACACGCTGCTCCCACCTGCGTCCCCAGGAGACTACATGCTGCACCCACTTCCATCGCCAGGAGACTACACGCTGCTCCCACCTTCGTCGCCAGGAGACTACACGCTGCTCCCACCTTCATCGGCAGGAGCAGAGCAGCCGGAGCGGCCTCTGCCTCCGCCACCTTCCCCGGCAGGAGCAGCAGCAGAAGCTGCCTCTACCTCTGACACCTCCACCGCCAGGAGCAGAACAGCAGGAGCTACCTCTGCCTCCATCACCATCAAGGGGGAGAGGAGCAGGAGCTGCCTCTCCCTTCACCAGAAGGACCAGGACTAGATGCTGGCGGTCCTCAGCATCCCTTGCATAGGCTGCTGAGGGATACACGGGGAAGAACCGCCCGGCCTCAGAGGCCGAGAAGAGGGCCAACACCCGCACCCAAGCTTGTCCTGACTCCCTGCCTCGCTTCGCCCAGGATACTTGCCACGCTTCGCCCAAGGATGCCTGTCTGGCATTGCCTGGGCCTGCCTGTCGCGCCGCATCGCCTGGGGTTGCCAGCAGCTCCGCATCGCCTGGGGCTGCCTGTTGCTCTGCATCGCAGCAGGAAGTACTGTGGCCGGAACCCCATCAAGGGGAGCTGCCGGCCACGAAGAAGGTGGGGGAGGTCAGGAGACCTGCTCCCACTGCAGCAGTTTTGCTGCCGCAGATCGTGGGGGAGGTCAGGAGACCTGGTCCTACTGCAGCAGTTTCGCCTTCGGAGATCGTGGGGGAGGTCCGGAGACCTGCTCCCACTGCAGCTTCTTCGCTGCCGGAAGTTCCGATTCAGAGGAAGAGCCGCACCAGTCCCCTGCAAGAGAGACAGCCGCACCAGTCCCCTGCAAAAAGGGGAGACTACACTCTGCTCCCACCTCCATCGCCAGGAGACTACACGCTGCTCCCACCTTCTTCGGCAGCAGCAGAGCAGCCGGAACGCCTCTGCCTCCGCCACCTTCACCGGCAGGAGCAGAGCAGCAGAAGCTACCTCTGCCTCCATCACCATAAAGGGGGAGAGCAGGAGCTGCCGCTCCCTTCACCAGAAGGACCAGGACTAGATGCTGGCGGTCCTCAGCAGCCCTTGCATAGGCTGCTGAGGGACACGGGGAAGAACCGCCCGGCCGCCGAGGCCGAGAAGAGGGCCAACACCCGCACCCCAGCTTGTCCGGACTCCCTGCCTCGCTTCGCCCAAGGATGCCTGCTTCGCATCGCCCAAAGATGCTTGCCACGCTTCGCCCAAGGATACTTGCCACGCTTCGCCCAAGGATGCCTGTCTGGCATCGCCTGGGGCTGCCTGTCGCGCCGCATTGCCTGGGGTTGCCAGCAGCTCCGCATCACCTGGGTCTGCCTGTTGCTCCGCATCGCAGCAGGAACTACTGTGGCCGGAACCCAACCAAGGGGAGCTGCCGGACACGAAGGTGGGGGAGGTCAGGAGACCTGTTCCTACTGCAGCAGTTTCGCTGCCGGAGATCGTGGGGGAGGTCCGGGACCTGCTCCCACTGCAGCTTCTTCGCTGCCGGAAGATCCGATTCAGAGGTAGAGCCGGACCAGTCCCCTGCAAGAGAGACAGCCACACCATTCCCCTGCAAAAAGGGGAGACTACACGCTGCTCCCACCTCCGTCGCCAGGAAACTACATGCTGCTCCCACCTCCATCGCCAGGAGACTACACGCTGCTCCCACCTTCTTCGGCAGGAGCAGAGCGGCCGGAGCGGCCTCTGCCTCCGCACCTTCACCGGCAGGAGCAGAGCAGCAGAAGCTACCTCTGCCGCCATCACCACCATCAAGGAGGAGAAGAGCAGGAACTGCCGCTCCCTTCACCAGAAGGACCAGGACTAGATGTTGGCGGTCCTCAGCAGCCCTTGCCTAGGCTGCTGAGGGAGACACGGGGAAGAACCGCCCGGCCTCAGAGGCCGAGATGAGGGCCAACACCCGCACCCCAGCTTGTCCTGACTCCCTGCCTCACTTTGCCAAAGGATACTTGCCACGCCTCGCCCAAGGATGCCTGTCTGGCATCGCCTGGGTCTGCCTGTCGCGCCGCATCGCCTGGGGTTGCCAGCAGCTCCGCATCGCCAGGGGTTGCCTGTTGCTCCGCATCGCAGCAGGAAGAACTGTGGCCGGAACCCCACCAAGGGGAGCTGCCGGCCACGATGAAGGTGGGGGAGGTCAGGAGACCTGCTCTCCCTCTTGCAGCAGTTTTGCTACAGGAGATCGTGGGGGAGGTCAGGAGACCTGCTCCTACTGCAGCAGTTTCGCTGCCGGAGATCGTGGGGGAGGTCAGGAGACCTGCTCCCACTGCAGCTTCTTCGCTGCCGGAAGATCCGATTCAGAGGTAGAGCCGCACCAGTCCCCTGCAAAAGAGACAGCCGCACCAGTCCCCTGCAAAAAGGGGATACTACACGCTGCTCCCACCTCCGTCCGCAGGAGACTACATGCTGCACACACCTCCATCGCCAGGAGACTACACGCTGCTCCCACCTTCGTCGCCAGGAGACTACACGCTGCTCCCACCTTCATCGGCAGGAGCAGAGCAGCCGGAGCGGCCTCTGCCTCCGCCACCTTCACCGGCAGGAGCAGAGCAGCAGAAGCTGCCTCTACCTCTGACACCTCCACCGCCAGGAGCAGAACAGCAGGAGCTACCTCTGCCTCCATCACCATCAAAGGGGAGAGGAGCAGGAGCTGCCTCTCCCTTCACCAGAAGGAACAGGACTAGATGCTGGCGGTCCTCAGCAGCCCTTGCATAGGCTGCTGAGGGAGACACGGGGAAGAACCGCCCGGCCTCAGAGGCCAAGCTTATCCTGACTCCCTGCCTCGCTTCGCCCAAGGATACTTGCCACGCTTCGCCCAAGGATGCCTGTCTGGCATCGCCTGGGGCTGCCTGTCGCGCCGCATCGCCTGGGGATGCCTGTTGCTCCGCATCGCAGCAGGAAGTACTTGGCCGGAACCTCACCAAGGGGAGCTTCCGGCCACGAAGAAGGTGGGGGAGTTCAGGAGACCTGCTCCCACTGCAGCAGTTTTGCTGCCGGACATCTTGGGGGAGGTCAGGAGACCTGCTCCAACTGCAGCAGTTTCGCTGCCGGAGATCGTGGGGGAGGTCCGGGACCTGCTCCCACTGCAGCTTCTTCGCTGCCGGAAGATCCGATTCAGAGGTAGAGCCGGACCAGTCCCCTGCAAGAGAGACAGCCACACCATTCCCCTGCAAAAAGGGGAGACTACACGCTGCTCCCACCTCCGTCGCCAGGAAACTACATGCTGCTCCCACCTCCATCGCCAGGAGACTACACGCTGCTCCCACCTTCTTCGGCAGGAGCAGAGCGGCCGGAGCGGCCTCTGCCTCCGCACCTTCACCGGCAGGAGCAGAGCAGCAGAAGCTACCTCTGCCGCCATCACCACCATCAAGGAGGAGAAGAGCAGGAACTGCCGCTCCCTTCACCAGAAGGACCAGGACTAGATGTTGGCGGTCCTCAGCAGCCCTTGCCTAGGCTGCTGAGGGAGACACGGGGAAGAACCGCCCGGCCTCAGAGGCCGAGATGAGGGCCAACACCCGCACCCCAGCTTGTCCTGACTCCCTGCCTCACTTTGCCAAAGGATACTTGCCACGCCTCGCCCAAGGATGCCTGTCTGGCATCGCCTGGGTCTGCCTGTCGCGCCGCATCGCCTGGGGTTGCCAGCAGCTCCGCATCGCCAGGGGTTGCCTGTTGCTCCGCATCGCAGCAGGAAGAACTGTGGCCGGAACCCCACCAAGGGGAGCTGCCGGCCACGATGAAGGTGGGGGAGGTCAGGAGACCTGCTCTCCCTCTTGCAGCAGTTTTGCTACAGGAGATCGTGGGGGAGGTCAGGAGACCTGCTCCTACTGCAGCAGTTTCGCTGCCGGAGATCGTGGGGGAGGTCAGGAGACCTGCTCCCACTGCAGCTTCTTCGCTGCCGGAAGATCCGATTCAGAGGTAGAGCCGCACCAGTCCCCTGCAAAAGAGACAGCCGCACCAGTCCCCTGCAAAAAGGGGATACTACACGCTGCTCCCACCTCCGTCCGCAGGAGACTACATGCTGCACACACCTCCATCGCCAGGAGACTACACGCTGCTCCCACCTTCGTCGCCAGGAGACTACACGCTGCTCCCACCTTCATCGGCAGGAGCAGAGCAGCCGGAGCGGCCTCTGCCTCCGCCACCTTCACCGGCAGGAGCAGAGCAGCAGAAGCTGCCTCTACCTCTGACACCTCCACCGCCAGGAGCAGAACAGCAGGAGCTACCTCTGCCTCCATCACCATCAAAGGGGAGAGGAGCAGGAGCTGCCTCTCCCTTCACCAGAAGGAACAGGACTAGATGCTGGCGGTCCTCAGCAGCCCTTGCATAGGCTGCTGAGGGAGACACGGGGAAGAACCGCCCGGCCTCAGAGGCCAAGCTTATCCTGACTCCCTGCCTCGCTTCGCCCAAGGATACTTGCCACGCTTCGCCCAAGGATGCCTGTCTGGCATCGCCTGGGGCTGCCTGTCGCGCCGCATCGCCTGGGGATGCCTGTTGCTCCGCATCGCAGCAGGAAGTACTGTGGCCGGAACCTCACCAAGGGGAGCTTCCGGCCACGAAGAAGGTGGGGGAGTTCAGGAGACCTGCTCCCACTGCAGCAGTTTTGCTGCCGGACATCTTGGGGGAGGTCAGGAGACCTGCTCCAACTGCAGCAGTTTCGCTGCCGGAGATCGTGGGGGAGGTCCGGGACCTGCTCCCACTGCAGCTTCTTCGCTGCCGGAAGTTCCGATTCAGAGGTAGAGCCGCACCAGTCCCCTGCAAAAAGGGGAGACTACACGCTGCTCCCACCTCCATCGCCAGGAGACTACATGCTCCCACCTTCTTCGGCAGGAGCAGAGCAGCCGGAACGGCCTCTGCCTCCGCCACCTTCACCGGCAGGAGCAGAGCAGCAGAAGCTACCTCTGCCTCCATCACCATAAAGGGGGAGAGGAGCTGGAGCTGCCTCTCCCTTCACCAGAAGGACCAGGACTAGATGTTGCATAGGCTGCTGAGGGAGAGACCGGGAAGAACCGCCCGGCCTCAGAGGCCGAGAAGAGGGCCAACACCCGCACCCCAGCTTGACCTGACTCCCTGCCTCGCTTCGCCCAGGATACTTGCCACACTTCGCCCAAGGATGCCTGTCTGGCATCGCCTGGGGGCTGCCTGTCGCGCCGCATCGCCTGGGGTTGCCATCAGCTCCGCATCGCCTGGGAATGCCTGTTGCTCCGCATCGCAGCAGGAAGTACTGTGGCCGGAACCCCACCAAAGGGAGCTGCCGGCCACGAAGAAGGTGGGGGAGGTCAGGAGACCTGCTCCCACTGCAGCAGTTTTGCTGCCGGAGATCGTGGGGGAGGTCAGGAGACATGGTCCTACTACAGGAATTTCGCTGCCGGAGATCGTGGGGGAGGTCCGGAGACCTGCTCCCACTGCAGCTTCTTCGCTGCCGGAAGTTCCGATTCAGAGGTAGAGCCGCACCAGTCCCCTGCAAGAGAGACAGCCGCACCAGTCCCCTGCAAAAAGGGGAGACTACACGCTGCTCCCACCTCTGTCGCCAGGAGACTACACGCTGCTCCCACCTTCTTCGGCAGCAGCAGAGCAGCCGGAACGCCTCTGCCTCCGCCACCTTCACCGGCAGGAGCAGAGCAGCAGAAGCTACCTCTGCCTCCATCACCATAAAGGGGGAGAGGAGCAGGAGCTGCCGCTCTTCACCAGAAGGACCAGGACTAGATGCTGGCGGTCCTCAGCAGCCCTTGCATAGGCTGCTGAGGGACACGGGGAAGAACCGCCCGGCCGCCGAGGCCGAGAAGAGGGCCAACACCCGCACCCCAGCTTGTCCTGACTCCCTGCCTCGCTTCGCCCAGGATACTTGCCACGCTTCGCCCAAGGATGCCTGTCTGGCATCGCCTGGGGCTGCCTGTCGCGCCGCATCGCCTGGGGTTGCCAGCAGCTCCGCATCGCCTGGGGATGCCTGTTGCTCCGCATCGCAGCAGGAAGTACTGTGGCCGGAACCCCACCAAGGGGAGCTGCCGGCCACGAAGAAGGTGGGGGAGGTCAGGAGACCTGCTCCCACTGCAGCAGTTTTGCTGCCGCAGATCGTGGGGGAGGTCAGGAGACCTGGTCCTACTGCAGCAGTTTTGCCTTCGGAGATCGTGGGGGAGGTCCGGAGACCTGCTCCCAGCAGCTTCTTCGCTGCCGGAAGTTCCGATTCAGAGGAAGAGCCGCACCAGTCCCCTGCAAGAGAGACAGCCGCACCAGTCCCCTGCAAAAAGGGGAGACACACGCTGCTCCCACCTCTGTCGCCAAGAGACTACACGCTGCTCCCACCTTCACCGGCAGGAGCAGAGCAGCAGAAGCTACCTCTGCCTCCATCACCATAAATGGGGAGAGGAGCAGGAGCTGCCGCTCCCTTCACCAGAAGGACCAGGACTAGATGCTGGCGGTCTTCAGCAGCCCTTGCATAGCCTGCTGAGGGACACGGGGAAGAACCGCACGGCCGCCGAGGCCGAGAAGAGGGCCAACACCCGCACCCCAGCTTGTCCTGACTCCCTGCCTCGCTTCGCCGAAGGATGCCTGCTTCGCATCGCCCAAAGATGCTTGCCACGCTTCTCCGAAGGATACTTGCCACGCGTTGCCCAAGGATGCCTGTCTGGCATCGGCTGGGGCTGCCTGTCGCGCCGCATCGCCTGGGGTTGCCAGCAGCTCCGCATCGCCTGGGGCTGCCTGTTGCTCCGCATCGCAGCAGGAACTACTGTGGCCGGAACCCAACCAAGGGGAGCTGCCGGCCACGAAGGTGGGGGAGGTCAGGAGACCTGGTCCCACTGCAGCTTCTTCGCTGCCGGAAGTTCCGATTCAGAGGTAGAGCCGCACCAGTCCCCTGCAATAGAGACAGCCGCACCAGTCCCCTGCAAAAAGGGGATACTACACGCTACTCCCACCTCCGTCCCCAGGAGACTACATGCTGCTCCCACCTCCATCGCCAGGAGACTACACGCTGCTCCCCCTTCGTCGCCAGGAGACTACACGCTGCTCCCACCTTCAACGGCAGGAGTAGAGCAGCCGGAGCGGCCTCTGCCTCCGCCACCTTCACCGGCAGGAGCAGAGCAGCAGAAGCTGCCTACCTCTGACACCTCCACCGCCAGGAACAGAACAGCAGGAGCTACCTCTGCCTCCATCACCATCAAGGGGGAGAGGAGCAGGAGCTGCCTCTCCCTTCACCAGAAGGACCAGGACTAGATGCTGGCGGTCCTCAGCAGCCCTTGCATAGGCTGCTGAGGGAGACACGGGGAAGAACCGCCCGGCCTCATTTGCCGAGAAGAGGGCCAAAACCCGCACCCCAGCTTGTCCTGACTCCCTGCCTCGCTTCGCCCAGGATACTTGCCACGCTTCGCCCAAGGATGCCTGTCTGGCATCGCCTGGGGCTGCCTGTCGCGCCGCATCGCCTGGGGTTGCCAGCAGCTCCGCATCGCCTGGGGATGCCTGTTGTTCCGCATCGCAGCAGGAAGTACTGTGGCCGGAACCCCACCAAGGGGAGCTGCCGGCCACGAAGAAGGTGGGGGAAGTCAGGAGACCTGCTCCCACTGCAGCAGTTTTGCTGCCGGAGATCGTGGGGGAGGTCAGGAGACCTGCACCCACTGCAGCTTCTTCGCTGCCGGAAGTTCCGATTCAGAGGTAGAGCCGCACCAGTCCCCTGCAAAAAGGGGAGACTACACGCTGCTCCCACCTCCGTCGCAAGGAAACTACATGCTGCTCCCACCTCCATCGCCAGCAGACTACATGCTTCTCCCACCTTTTTCGGCAGGAGCAGAGCAGCCGGAGCGACCTCTGCCTCCGCCACCTTCACCGGCAGGAGCAGAGCAGCAGAAGCTACCTCTGCCTCCATCACCATAAAGGGGGAGAGGAGCAGGAGCTGCCGCTCCTTCACCAGAAGGGCCAGGACTAGATGCTGGCGGTCCTCAGCAGCCCTTGCATAGGCTGCTGAGGGACACGGGGAAGACCGCCCGGCCGCCGAGGCCGAGAAGAGGGCCAACACCCGCACCCCAGCTTGTCCTGACTCCCTGCTTCGCTTCGCCCAAGGATGCCTGCTTCGCATCGCCCAAAGATGCTTGCCGTTCTTCGCCCAAGGATACTTGCCACGCTTCGCCCAAGGACGCCTCTCTGGCATCGCCTGGGGCTGCCTGTCGCGCCGCATCGCCTGGGGTTGCCAGCAGCTCCGCATCGACTGGGGCTGCCTGTTGCTCCGCATCGCAGCAGGAACTACTGTGGCCGGAACCCAACCAAGGGGAGCTGCCGGCCACGAAGGTGGGGGACGTCAGGAGACCTGGTCCTACTGCACCAGTTTCGCCTTCGGAGATCGTGGGGGAGGTCGGGAGACCTGCTCCCACTGCAGCTTCTTCGCTGCCGGAAGTTCCGATTCAGAGGTAGAGCCGCACCAGTCCCCTGCAAGAGAGACAGCCGCACCAGTCCCCTTCAAAAAGGGGATACTACACGCTGCTCCCACCTCCGTCCCCAGGAGACTACATTCTGCACCCACCTCCATCGCCAGGAGACTACACGCTGCTCCCACCTTCGTCGCCAGGAGACTACACGCTGCTCCCACCTTCTTCGGCAGCAGCAGAGCAGCCGGAACGCCTCTGCCTCCGCCACCTTCACCGGCAGGAGCAGAGCAGCAGAAGCTACCTCTGCCTCCATCACCATAAAGGGGGAGAGGAGCAGGAGCTGCCGCTCTTCACCAGAAGGACCAGGACTAGATGCTGGCGGTCCTCAGCAGCCCTTGCATAGGCTGCTGAGGGACACGGGGAAGAACCGCCCGGCCGCCGAGGCCGAGAAGAGGGCCAACACCCGCACCCCAGCTTGTCCGACTCCCTGCCTCGCTTCGCCCAAGGATGCCTGCTTCGCATCGCCCAAAGATGCTTGCCACGCTTCGCCCAAGGATACTTGCCACGCTTCGCCCAAGGATGCCTGTCTGGCATCGCCTGGGGCTGCCTGTCGCGCCGCATTGCCTGGGGTTGCCAGCAGCTCCTCATCACCTGGGGCTTCCTGTTGCTCCGCATCGCAGCAGGAACTACTGTGGCCGGAACCCAACCAAGTGGAGCTGCCGGACACGAAGGTGGGGGAGGTCAGGAGACCTGGTCCTACTGCAGCAGTTTCGCTGCCGGAGATCGTGGCGGAGGTCCGGGACCTGCTCCCACTGCAGCTTCTTCGCTGCCGGAAGATCCGATTCAGAGGTAGAGCCGGACCAGTCCCCTGCAAGAGAGACAGCCACACCATTCCCCTGCAAAAAGGGGAGACTACACGCTGCTCCCACCTCCGTCGCCTGGAAACTACATGCTGCTCCCACCTCCATCGCCAGGAGACTACACGCTGCTCCCCCTTCGTCGCCAGGAGACTACACGCTGCTCCCACCTTCATCGGCAGGAGTAGAGCAGCCGGAGCGGCCTCTGCCTCCGCCACCTTCACCGGCAGGAGCAGAGCAGCAGAAGCTGCCTCTACCTCTGACACCTCCACCGCCAGGAGCAGAACAGCAGGAGCTACCTCTGCCTCCATCACCATCAAGGGGGAGAGGAGCAGGAGCTGCCTCTCCCTTCACCAGAAGGACCAGGACTAGATGCTGGCGGTCCTCAGCAGCCCGTGCATAGGCTGCTGAGGGAGACACGGGGAAGAACCGCCCGGCCTCAGAGGCCGAGAAGAGGGCCAACACCCGCACCCCAGCTTGTCCTGACTCCCTGCCTCGCTTCGCCCAGGATACTTGCCACGCTTCGCCCAAGGATGCCTGTCTGGCATCGCCTGGGGGCTGCCTGTCGCGCCGCATCGCCTGGGGTTGCCAGCAGCTCCGCATCGCCTGGGGATGCCTGTTGCTCCGCATCGCAGCAGGAAGTACTGTGGCCGGAACCCCACCAAGGGGAGCTGCCGGCCACGAAGAAGGTGGGGGAGGTCAGGAGACCTGCTCCCACTGCAGTAGTTTTGCTGCCGCAGATCGTGGGGGAGGTCAGGAGACCTGGTCCTACTGCAGCAGTTTCGCCTTCGGAGATCGTGGGGGAGGTCCGGAGACCTGCTCCCACTGCAGCTTCTTCGCTGCCGGAAGTTCCGATTCAGAGGAAGAGCCGCACCAGTCCCCTGCAAGAGAGACAGCCGCACCAGTCCCCTGCAAAAAGGGGAGACACACGCTGCTCCCACCTCTGTCGCCAAGAGACTACACGCTGCTCCCACCTTCACCGGCAGGAGCAGAGCAGCAGAAGCTACCTCTGCCTCCATCACCATAAATGGGGAGAGGAGCAGGAGCTGCCGCTCCCTTCACCAGAAGGACCAGGACTAGATGCTGGCGGTCCTCAGCAGCCCTTGCATAGGCTGCTGAGGGACACGGGGAAGAACCGCACGGCCGCCGAGGACGAGAAGAGGGCCAACACCCGCACCCCAGCTTGTCCTGACTCCCTGCCTCGCTTCGCCCAAGGATGCCTGCTTCGCATCGCCCAAAGATGCTTGCCACGCTTCTCCCAAGGATACTTGCCACGCTTCGCCCAAGGATGCCTGTCTGGCATCGGCTGGGGCTGCCTGTCGCGCCGCATCGCCTGGGGTTGCCAGCAGCTCCGCATCGCCTGGGTCTGCCTGTTGCTGCCTGTTGCTCCGCATCGCAGCAGGAACTACTGTGGCCGGAACCCAACCAAGGGGAGCTGCCGGCCACAAAGGTGGGGGAGGTCAGGAGACCTGGTCCTACTGCAGCAGTTTCGCTGCCGGAAGTTCCGATTCAGAGGTAGAGCCGCACCAGTCCCCTGCATAGAGAGACAGCCGCACCAGTCCCCTGCAAAAAGGGGATACTACACGCTGCTCCCACCTCCGTCCCCAGGAGACTACATGCTGCACCCACCTCCATCGCCAGGAGACTACACGCTGCTCCCAGCTTCGTCGCCAGGAGACTACACGCTGCTCCCACCTTCATCGGCAGGAGCAGAGCAGCCGGAGCGGCCTCTGCCTCCGCCACCTTCCCCGGCAGGAGCAGAGCAGCAGAAGCTGCCTCTACCTCTGACACCTCCACCGCCAGGAGCAGAACAGCAGGAGCTACCTCTGCCTCCATCACCATCAAGGGGGAGAGGAGCAGGAGCTGCCTCTCCCTTCACCAGAAGGACCAGGACTAGATGCTGGCGGTCCTCAGCATCCCTTGCATAGGCTGCTGAGGGATACACGGGGAAGAACCGCCCGGCCTCAGAGGCCGAGAAGAGGGCCAACACCCGCACCCAAGCTTGTCCTGACTCCCTGCCTCGCTTCGCCCTGGATACTTGCCACGCTTCGCCCAAGGATGCCTGTCTGGCATTGCCTGGGCCTGCCTGTCGCGCCGCATCGCCTGGGGTTGCCAGCAGCTCCGCATCGCCTGGGGCTGCCTGTTGCTCTGCATCGCAGCAGGAAGTACTGTGGCCGGAACCCCACCAAGGGGAGCTGCCGGCCACGAAGAAGGTGGGGGAGGTCAGGAGACCTGCTCCCACTGCAGCAGTTTTGCTGCCGGAGATCGTGGGGGAGGTCAGGAGACCTGCACCCACTGCAGCTTCTTCGCTGCCGGAAGTTCCGATTCAGAGGTAGAGTCGCACCAGTCCCCTGCAAAAAGGGGAGACTACACGCTGCTCCCACCTCCGTCGCCAGGAAACTACATGCTGCTCCCACCTCCATCGCCAGCAGACTACATGCTGCTCCCACCTTCTTCGGCAGGAGCAGAGCAGCCGGAGCGACCTCTGCCTCCGCCACCTTCACCGGCAGGAGCAGAGCAGCAGAAGCTACCTCTGCCTCCATCACCATAAAGGGGGAGAGGAGCAGGAGCTGCCGCTCCTTCACCAGAAGGACCAGGTCTAGATGCTGGCGGTCCTCAGCAGCCCTTGCATAGGCTGCTGAGGGACACGGGGAAGACCGCCCGGCCGCCGAGGCCGAGAAGAGGGCTAACACCCGCACCCCAGCTTGTCCTGACTCCCTGCCTCGCTTCGCCCAAGGATGCCTGCTTCGCATCGCCCAAAGATGCTTGCCACGCTTCGCCCAAGGATACTTGCCACGCTTCGCCCAAGTATGCCTGTCTGGCATCGCCTGGGGCTGCCTGTCGCGCCGCATCGCCTGGGGTTGCCAGCAGCTCCGCATCGCCTGGGGCTGCCTGTTGCTGCCTGTTGCTCCGCATCGCAGCAGGAACTACTGTGGCCGGAACCCAACCAAGTGGAGCTACCGGCCACAAAGGTGGGGGAGGTCAGGAGACCTGGTCCTACTGCAGCAGTTTCGCTGCCGGAAGTTCCGTTTCAGAGGTAGAGCCGCACCAGTCCCCTGCAAGAGAGACAGCCGCACCAGTCCCCTGCAAAAAGGGGATACTACACGCTGCTCCCACCTCCGTCCCCAGAGACTACATTCTGCACCCACCTCCATCGCCAGGAGACTACATGCTGCTCCCACCTTCGTCGCCAGGAGACTACACGCTGCTCCCACCTTCATCGGCAGGAGCAGAGCAGCCGGAGCGGCCTCTGCCTCCGCCACCTTCACCGGCAGGAGCAGAGCAGCAGAACCTGCCTATGCCTCCATCACCATCAAGGGGGAGAGGAGCAGGAGCTGCCTCTCCCTTCACCAGAAGGACCAGGACTAGATGTTGCATAGGCTGCTGAGGGAGACACCGGGAAGAACCGCCCGGCCTCAGAGGCCGAGAAGAGGGCCAACCCGCACCCCAGCTTGTCCTGACTCCCTGCCTCGCTTCGCCCAGGATACTTGCCACACTTCGTCCAAGGATGCCTGTCTGGCATTGCCTGGGCCTGCCTGTCGCGCCGCATCGCCTGGGGTTGCCAGCAGCTCCGCATCGCCTGGGGCTGCCTGTTGCTCTGCATCGCAGCAGGAAGTACTGTGGCCGGAACCCCACCAAGGGGAGCTGCCGGCCACGAAGAAGGTGGGGGAGGTCAGGAGACCTGCTCCCACTGCTGCAGTTTTGCTGCCGCAGATCGTGGGGGAGGTCAGGAGACCTGGTCCTACTGCAGCAGTTTCGCCTTCGGAGATCGTGGGGGAGGTCCGGAGACCTGCTCCCACTGCAGCTTCTTCGCTGCCGGAAGTTCCGATTCAGAGGAAGAGCCGCACCAGTCCCCTGCAAGAGAGACAGCCGCACCAGTCCCCTGCAAAAAGGGGAGACACACGCTGCTCCCACCTCTGTCGCCAAGAGACTACACGCTGCTCCCACCTTCACCGGCAGGAGCAGAGCAGCAGAAGCTACCTCTGCCTCCATCACCATAAATGGGGAGAGGAGCAGGAGCTGCCGCTCCCTTCACCAGAAGGACCAGGACTAGATGCTGGCGGTCCTCAGCAGCCCTTGCATAGCCTGCTGAGGGACACGGGGAAGAACCGCACGGCCGCCGAGGCCGAGAAGAGGGCCAACACCCGCACCCCAGCTTGTCCTGACTCCCTGCCTCGCTTCGCCCAAGGATGCCTGCTTCGCATCGCCCAAAGATGCTTGCCACGCTTCTCCCAAGGATACTTGCCACGCTTCGCCCAAGGATGCCTGTCTGGCATCGGCTGGGGCTGCCTGTCGCGCCGCATCGCCTGGGGTTGCCAGCAGCTCCGCATCGCCTGGGGCTGCCTGTTGCTGCCTGTTGCTCCGCATCGCAGCAGGAACTACTGTGGCCGGAACCCAACCAAGGGGAGCTGCCGGCCACAAAGGTGGGGGAGGTCAGGAGACCTGGTCCTACTGCAGCAGTTTCGCTGCCGGAAGTTCCGTTTCAGAGGTAGAGCCGCACCAGTCCCCTGCAAGAGAGACAGCCGCACCAGTCCCCTGCAACAAGGGGATACTACACGCTGCTCCCACCTCCGTCCCCAGAGACTACATTCTGCACCCACCTCCATCGCCAGGAGACTACATGCTGCTCCCACCTTCGTCGCCAGGAGACTACACGCTGCTCCCACCTTCACCGGCAGGAGCAGAGCAGCCGGAGCGGCCTCTGCCTCCGCCACCTTCACCGGCAGGAGCAGAGCAGCAGAAGCTGCCTCTACCTCTGACACCTCCACCGCCAAGAGCAGAACAGCAGGAGCTACCTATGCCTCCATCACCATCAAGGGGGAGAGGAGCAGGAGCTGCCTCTCCCTTCACCAGAAGGACCAGGACTAGATGTTGCATAGGCTGCTGAGGGAGACACCGGGAAGAACCGCCCGGCCTCAGAGGCCGAGAAGAGGGCCAACCCGCACCCCAGCTTGTCCTGACTCCCTGCCTCGCTTCGCCCAGGATACTTGCCACACTTCGCCCAAGGATGCCTGTCTGGCATCGCCTGGGGCTACCTGTCGCGCCGCATCGCCTGGGTTGCCATCAGCTCCGCATCGCAGCAGGAAGTACTGTGGCCGGAACCCCACCAAGGGGAGCTGCCGGCCACGAAGAAGGTGGAGGAGGTCAGGAGACCTGCTCCCACTGCAGCAGTTTTGCTGCCGGAGATCGTGGGGGAGGTCCGGAGACCTGCTCCCACTGCAGCTTCTTCGCTGCCGGAAGTTCCGATTCAGAGGAAGAGCCGCACCAGTCCCCTGCAAGAGAAACAGCCGCACCAGTCCCCTGCAAAAAGGGGAGACACACGCTGCTCCCACCTCTGTCGCCAAGAGACTACACGCTGCTCCCACCTTCACCGGCAGGAGCAGAGCAGCAGAAGCTACCTCTGCCTCCATCACCATAAATGGGGAGAGGAGCAGGAGCTGCCGCTCCCTTCACCAGAAGGACCAGGACTAGATGCTGGCGGTCCTCAGCAGCCCTTGCATAGCCTGCTGAGGGACACGGGGAAGAACCGCACGGCCGCCGAGGCCGAGAAGAGGGCCAACACCCGCACCCCAGCTTGTCCTGACTCCCTGCCTCGCTTCGCCCAAGGATGCCTGCTTCGCATCGCCCAAAGATGCTTGCCACGCTTCTCCCATGGATACTTGCCACGCTTCGCCCAAGGATGCCTGTCTGGCATCGGCTGGGGCTGCCTGTCGCGCCGCATCGCCTGGGGTTGCCAGCAGCTCCGCATCGCCTGGGGCTGCCTGTTGCTGCCTGTTGCTCCGCATCGCAGCAGGAACTACTGTGGCCGGAACCCAACCAAGGGGAGCTGCCGGCCACAAAGGTGGGGGAGGTCAGGAGACCTGGTCCTACTGCAGCAGTTTCGCTGCCGGAAGTTCCGTTTCAGAGGTAGAGCCGCACCAGTCCCCTGCAAGAGAGACAGCCGCACCAGTCCCCTGCAACAAGGGGATACTACACGCTGCTCCCACCTCCGTCCCCAGAGACTACATTCTGCACCCACCTCCATCGCCAGGAGACTACATGCTGCTCCCACCTTCGTCGCCAGGAGACTACACGCTGCTCCCACCTTCATCGGCAGGAGCAGAGCAGCCGGAGCGGCCTCTGCCTCCGCCACCTTCACCGGCAGGAGCAGAGCAGCAGAAGCTGCCTCTACCTCTGACACCTCCACCGCCAAGAGCAGAACAGCAGGAGCTACCTATGCCTCCATCACCATCAAGGGGGAGAGGAGCAGGAGCTGCCTCTCCCTTCACCAGAAGGACCAGGACTAGATGTTGCATAGGCTGCTGAGGGAGACACCGGGAAGAACCGCCCGGCCTCAGAGGCCGAGAAGAGGGCCAACCCGCACCCCAGCTTGTCCTGACTCCCTGCCTCGCTTCGCCCAGGATACTTGCCACACTTCGCCCAAGGATGCCTGTCTGGCATCGCCTGGGGCTACCTGTCGCGCCGCATCGCCTGGGTTGCCATCAGCTCCGCATCGCAGCAGGAAGTACTGTGGCCGGAACCCCACCAAGGGGAGCTGCCGGCCACGAAGAAGGTGGAGGAGGTCAGGAGACCTGCTCCCACTGCAGCAGTTTTGCTGCCGGAGATCGTGGGGGAGGTCCGGAGACCTGCTCCCACTGCAGCTTCTTCGCTGCCGGAAGTTCCGATTCAGAGGTAGAGTCGCACCAGTCCCCTGCAAGAGAGACAGCCACACCATTCCCCTGCAAAAAGGGGAGACTACACGCTGCTCCCCCTTCGTCGCCAGGAGACAACACGCTGCTCCCACCTTCATCGGCAGGAGTAGAGCAGCCGGAGCGGCCTCTGCCTCCGCCACCTTCACCGGCAGGAGCAGAGCAGCAGAAGCTGCCTCTACCTCTGACACCTCCACCGCCAGGAGCAGAACAGCAGGAGCTACCTCTGCCTCCATCACCATCAAGGGGGAGAGGAGCAGGAGCTGCCTCTCCCTTCACCAGAAGGACCAGGACTAGATGCTGGCGGTCCTCAGCAGCCCTTGCATAGGCTGCTGAGGGAGACACGGGGAAGAACCGCCCGGCCTCAGAGGCCGAGAAGAGGGCCAACACCCGCACCCCAGCTTGTCCTGACTCCCTGCCTCGCTTCGCCCAGGATACTTGCCACGCTTCGCCCAAGGATGCCTGTCTGGCATCGCCTGGGGCTGCCTGTCGCGCCGCACCGCCTGGGGTTGCCAGCAGCTCCGCATCGCCTGGGGATGCCTGTTGCTCCGCATCGCAGCAGGAAGTACTGTGGCCGGAACCCCACCAAGGGGAGCTGCCGGCCACGAAGAAGGTGGGGGAGGTCAGGAGACCTGCTCCCACTGCAGCTTCTTCGCTGCCGGAAGTTCAGATTCAGAGGTAGAGCCGCACCAGTCCCCTGCAAGAGAGACAGCCGCACCAGTCCCCTGCAAAAAGGGGATACTACACGCTGCTCCCACCTCCGTCCCCAGGAGACTACATGCTGCTCCCACCTCCATCGCCAGGAGACTACACGCTGCTCCCCCTTCGTCGCCAGGAGACTACACGCTGCTCCCACCTTCAACGGCAGGAGTAGAGCAGCCGGAGCGGCCTCTGCCTCCGCCACCTTCACCGGCAGGAGCAGAGCAGCAGAAGCTGCCTCTACCTCCATCACCATCAAGGGGGAGAGGAGCAGGAGCTGCCTCTCCCTTCACCAGAAGGACCAGGACTAGATGCTGGCGGTCCTCAGCAGCCCTTGCATAGGCTGCTGAGGGAGACACGGGGAAGAACTGCCCGGCCTCATTTGCCGAGAAGAGGGCCAACACCCGCACCCTAGCTTGTCCTGACTCCCTGCCTCGCTTCGCCCAGGATACTTGCCACGCTTCGCCCAAGGATGCCTGTCTGGCATCGCCTGGGGCTGCCTGTCGCGCCGCATCGCCTGGGGTTGCCAGCAGCTCCGCATCGCCTGGGGATGCCTGTTGCTCCGCATCGCAGCAGGAAGTACTGTGGCCGGAACCCCACCAAGGGGAGCTGCCGGCCACGAAGAAGGTGGGGGAGGTCAGGAGACCTGCTCCCACTGCAGCAGTTTTGCTGCCGGAGATCGTTGGGGAGGTCAGGAGACCTGCACCCACTGCAGCTTCTTCGCTGCCGGAAGTTCCGATTCAGAGGTAGAGCCGCACCAGTCCCCTGCAAAAAGGGGAGACTACACGCTGCTCCGACCTCCGTCGCCAGGAAACTACATGCTGCTCCCACTTCCATCGCCAGCAGACTACACGCTGCTCCCACCTTCTTCGGCAGGAGCAGAGCAGCCGGAGCGGCCTCTGCCTCCGCCACCTTCACCGGCAGGAGCAGAGCAGCAGAAGCTACCTCTGCCTCCATCACCATAAAGGGGGAGAGGAGCAGGAGCTGCCGCTCCTTCACCAGAAGGACCAGGACTAGATGCTGGCGGTCCTCAGCAGCCCTTGCATAGGCTGCTGAGGGACACGGGGAAGACCGCCCGGCTGCCGAGGCCGAGAAGAGGGCCAACACCCGCACCCCAGCTTGTCCTGACTCCCTGCCTCGCTTCGCCCAAGGATGCCTGCTTCGCATCGCCCAAAGATGCTTGCCACGCTTCGCCCAAGGATACTTGCCACGCTTCGCCCAAGTATGCCTGTCTGGCATCGCCTGGGGCTGCCTGTCGCGCCGCATCGCCTGGGGTTGCCAGCAGCTCCGCATCGCCTGGGGCTGCCTGTTGCTGCCTGTTGCTCCGCATCGCAGCAGGAACTACTGTGGCCGGAACCCAACCAAGGGGAGCTGCCGGCCACAAAGGTGGGGGAGGTCAGGAGACCTGGTCCTACTGCAGCAGTTTCGCTGCCGGAAGTTCCGATTCAGAGGTAGAGCCGCACCAGTCCCCTGCAAGAGAGACAGCCGCACCAGTCCCCTGCAAAAAGGGGATACTACACGCTGCTCCCACCTCCGTCCCCAGAGACTACATTCTGCACCCACCTCCATCGCCAGGAGACTACATGCTGCTCCCACCTTCGTCGCCAGGAGACTACACGCTGCTCCCACCTTCATCGGCAGGAGCAGAGCAGCCGGAGCGGCCTCTGCCTCCGCCACCTTCACCGACAGGAGCAGAGCAGCAGAAGCTGCCTCTACCTCTGACACCTCCACCGCCAAGAGCAGAACAGCAGGAGCTACCTATGCCTCCATCACCATCAAGGGGGAGAGGAGCAGGAGCTGCCTCTCCCTTCACCAGAAGGAAAAGGACTAGATGTTGCATAGGCTGCTGAGGGAGACACCGGGAAGAACCGCCCGGCCTCAGAGGCCGAGAAGAGGGCCAACCCGCACCCCAGCTTGTCCTGACTCCCTGCCTCGCTTTGCCCAAGGATGCCTGCTTCGCCCAAGGATGCCTGTCTGGCATCGCCTGGGGCTACCTGTCGCGCCGCATCGCCTGGGGTTGCCATCAGCTCCGCATCGCAGCAGGAAGTACTGTGGCCGGAACCCCACCAAGGGGAGCTGCCGGCCACGAAGAAGGTGGAGGAGGTCAGGAGACCTGCTCCCACTGCAGCAGTTTTGCTGCCGGAGATCGTGGGGGAGGTCCGGAGACCTGCTCCCACTGCAGCTTCTTCGCTGCCGGAAGTTCCGATTCAGAGGTAGAGCCGCACCAGTCCCCTGCAAAGAGAGACAGCCGCACCAGTCCCCTGCAAAAAGGGGATACTACACGCTGCTCCCACCTCCGTCCCCAGGAGACTACATGCTGCACCCACCTCCATCGCCAGGAGACTACACGCTGCTCCCAGCTTCATCGCCAGGAGACTACACGCTGCTCCCACCTTCATCGGCAGGAGCAGAGCAGCCGGAGCGGCCTCTGCCTCCGCCACCTTCACCGGCAGGAGCAGAGCAGCAGAAGCTGCCTCTACCTCTGACACCTCCACCGCCAGGAGCAGAACAGCAGGAGCTACCTCTGCCTCCATCACCATCAAGGGGAAGAGGAGCAGGAGCTGCCTCTCCCTTCACCAGAAGGACCAGGACTAGATGCTGGCGGTCCTCAGCATCCCTTGCATAGGCTGCTGAGGGATACACGGGGAAGAACCGCCCGGCCTCAGAGGCCGAGAAGAGGGCCAACACCCGCACCCAAGCTTGTCCTGACTCCCTGCCTCGCTTCGCCCAGGACACTTGCCACGCTTCGCCCAAGGATGCCTGTCTGGCATTGCCTGGGCCTGTCTGTCGCGCCGCATCGCCTGGGGTTGCCAGCAGCTCCGCATCGCCTGGGGCTGCCTGTTGCTCCGCATCGCAGCAGGAAGTACTGTGGCCGGAACCCCACCAAGGGGAGCTGCCGGCCACGAAGAAGGTGGGGGAGGTCAGGAGACCTGCTCCCACTGCAGCAGTTTTGCTGCCGCAGATCGTGGGGGAGGTCAGGAGACCTGGTCCTACTGCAGCAGTTTCGCCTTCGGAGATCGTGGGGGAGGTCCGGAGACCTGCTCCCACTGCAGCTTCTTCGCTGCCGGAAGTTCCGATTCAGAGGAAGAGCCGCACCAGTCCCAAACAAGAGAGACAGCCGCACCAGTCCCCTGCAAAAAGGGGAGACACACGCTGCTCCCACCTCTGTCGCCAAGAGACTACACGCTGCTCCCACCTTCACCGTCAGGAGCAGAGCAGCAGAAGCTACCTCTGCCTCCATCACCATAAATGGGGAGAGGAGCAGGAGCTGCCGCTCCCATCACCAGAAGGACCAGGACTAGATGCTGGCGGTCCTCAGCAGCCCTTGCATAGGCTGCTGAGGGACACGGGGAAGAACCGCACGGCCGCCGAGGCCGAGAAGAGGGCCAACACCCGCACCCCAGCTTGTCCTGACTCCCTGCCTCGCTTCGCCCAAGGATGCCTGCTTCGCATCGCCCAAAGATGCTTGCCACGCTTCTCCCAAGGATACTTGCCACGCTTCGCCCAAGGATGCCTGTCTGGCATCGGCTGGGGCTGCCTGTCGCGCCGCATCGCCTGGGGTTGCCAGCAGCTCCGCATCGCCTGGGGCTGCCTGTTGCTCCGCATCGCAGCAGGAACTACTGTGGCCGGAACCCAACCAAGGGGAGCTGCCGGCCACGAAGGTGGGGGAGGTCAGGAGACCTGGTCCCACTTCAGCTTCTTCGCTGCCGGAAGTTCCGATTCAGAGGTAGAGCCGCACCAGTCCCCTGCAAGAGAGACAGCCGCACCAGTCCATTGCAAAAAGGGGATACTACACGCTGCTCCCACCTCCGTCCCCAGGAGACTACATGCTGCTCCCACCTCCATCGCCAGGAGACTACACGCTGCTCCCCCTTCGTCGCCAGGAGACTACACGCTGCTCCCACCTTCAACGGCAGGAGTAGAGCAGCCGGAGCGGCCTCTGCCTCCGCCACCTTCACCGGCAGGAGCAGAGCAGCAGAAGCTGCCTCTACCTCTGACACCTCCACCGCCAGGAGCAGAACAGCAGGAGCTACCTCTGCCTCCATCACCATCAAGGGGGAGAGGAGCAGGAGCTGCCTCTCCCTTCACCAGAAGGACCAGGACTAGATGCTGGCAGTCCTCAGCAGCCCTTGCATAGGCTGCTGAGGGAGACACGGGGAAGAACCGCCCGGCCTCATTTGCCGAGAAGAGGGCCAACACCCGCACCCTAGCTTGTCCTGACTCCCTGCCTCGCTTCGCCCAGGATACTTGCCACGCTTCGCCCAAGGATGCCTGCTTCGCTTCGCCCAAGGATGCCTGTCTGGCATCGCCTGGGGCTGCCTGTCGCGCCGCATCGCCTGGGGTTGCCAGCAGCTCCGCATCGCCTGGGGATGCCTGTTGCTCCGCATCGCAGCAGGAAGTACTGTGGCCGGAACCCCACCAAGGGGAGCTGCCGGCCACGAAGAAGGTGGGGGAGGTCAGGAGACCTGCTCCCACTGCAGCAGTTTTGCTGCCGGAGATCGTTGGGGAGGTCAGGAGACCTGCACCCACTGCAGCTTCTTCGCTGCCGGAAGTTCCGATTCAGAGGTAGAGCCGCACCAGTCCCCTGCAAAAAGGGGAGACTACACGCTGCTCCCACCTCCGTCGCCAGGAAACTACATGCTGCTCCCACCTCCATCGCCAGGAGACTACACGCTGCTCCCACCTTCTTCGGCAGGAGCAGAGCAGCCGGAACGGCCTCTGCCTCCGCCACCTTCACCGGTAGGAGCAGAGCAGCAGAAGCTACCTCTGCCTCCATCACCATAAAGGGGGAGAGGAGCAGGAGCTGCCGCTCCCTTCACCAGAAGGACCAGGACTAGATGCTGGCGGTCCTCAGCAGCCCTTGCATAGGCTGCTTAGGGACACGGGGAAGAACCGCCCGGCCGCCGAGGCCGAGAAGAGGGCCAACACCCGCACCCCAGCTTGTCTGGACTCCCTGCCTCGCTTCGCCCAAGGATGCCTGCTTCGCATCGCCCAAAGATGCTTGCCACGCTTCGCCCAAGGATACTTGCCACGCTTCGCCCAAGGATGCCTGTCTGGCATCGCCTGGGGCTGCCTGTCGCGCCGCATTGCCTGGGGTTGCCAGCAGCTCCGCGTCACCTGGGGCTGCCTGTTGCTCCGCATCGCAGCAGGAACTACTGTGGCCGGAACCCAACCAAGTGGAGCTGCCGGACACGAAGGTGGGGGAGGTCAGGAGACCTGGTCCTACTGCAGCAGTTTCGCTGCCGGAGATCGTGGGGGAGGTCTGGGACCTGGTCCCACTGCAGCTTCTTCGCTGCCGGAAGATCCGATTCAGAGGTAGAGCCGCACCAGTCCCCTGCAAGAGAGACAGCCACACCATTCCCCTGCAAAAAGGGGAGACTACACGCTGCTCCCACCTTCTTCGGCAGGAGCAGAGCAGCCGGAGCGGCCTCTGCCTCCGCCACCTTCACCGGCAGGAGCAGAGCAGCAGAAGCTGCCTCTACCTCCGCCACCTCCACCGCCAGGAGCAGAACAGCAGGAGCTACCCCTGCCTCCATCACCATCAAGGGGGAGAGGAGCAGGAGCTGCCTCTCCCTTCACCAGAAGGACCAGGACTAGATGCTGGCGGTCCTCAGCAGCCCTTGGCCGAAAAGAGGGCCAACACCCGCACCCAAGCTTGTCCTGACTCCCTGCCTCGCTTCGCCCAGGATACTTGCCACGCTTCGCCCAAGGATGCCTGTCTGGCATTGCCTGGGCCTGCCTGTCGCGCCGCATCGCCTGGGGTTGCCAGCAGCTCCGCATCGCCTGGGGATGCCTGTTGCTCCGCATCGCAGCAGGAAGTACTGTGGCCGGAACCCCACCAAGGGGAGCTGCCGGCCACGAAGAAGGTGGGGGAGGTCAGGAGACCTGCTCCCACTGCAGCAGTTTTGCTGCCGCAGATCGTGGGGGAGGTCAGGAGACCTGGTCCTACTGCAGCAGTTTCGCCTTCGGAGATCGTGGGGGAGGTCCGGAGACCTGCTCCCACTGCAGCTTCTTCGCTGCCGGAAGTTCCGATTCAGAGGAAGAGCCGCACCAGTCCCCTGCAAGAGAGACAGCCGCACCAGTCCCCTGCAAAAAGGGGAGACACACGCTGCTCCCACCTCTGTCGCCAAGAGACTACAAGCTGCTCCCACCTTCACCGGCAGGAGCAGAGCAGCAGAAGCTACCTCTGCCTCCATCACCATAAATGGGGAGAGGAGCAGGAGCTGCCGCTCCCTTCACCAGAAGGACCAGGACTAGATGCTGGCGGTCCTCAGCAGCCCTTGCATAGGCTGCTGAGGGACACGGGGAAGAACCGCACGGCCGCCGAGGCCGAGAAGAGGGCCAACACCCGCACCCCAGCTTGTCCTGACTCCCTGCCTCGCTTCGCCCAAGGATGCCTGCTTCGCATCGCCCAAAGATGCTTGCCACGCTTCTCCCAAGGATACTTGCCACGCTTCGCCCAAGGATGCCTGTCTGGCATCGGCTGGGGCTGCCTGTCGCGCCGCATCGCCTGGGGTTGCCAGCAGCTCCGCATCGCCTGGGGCTGCCTGTTGCTCCGCATCGCATCAGGAAGTACTGTGGCCGGAACCCAACCAAGGGGAGCTGCCGGCCACGAAGGTGGGGGAGGTCAGGAGACCTGGTCCCACTGCAGCTTCTTCGCTGCCGGAAGTTCCGATTCAGAGGTAGAGCCGCACCAGTCCCCTGCAAGAGAGACAGCCGCACCAGTCCCCTACAAAAAGGGGAAACTACACGCTGCTCCCACCTCCGTCCCCAGGAGACTACATGCTGCTCCCACCTCCATCGCCAGGAGACTACAGGCTGCTCCCCCTTCGTCGCCAGGAGACTACACGCTGCTCCCACATTCAACGGCAGGAGTAGAGCAGCCAGAGCGGCCTCTGCCTCCGCCACCTTCACCGGCAGGAGCAGAGCAGCAGAAGCTGCCTCTACCTCTGACACCTCCACCGCCAGGAGCAGAACAGCAGGAGCTACCTCTGCCTCCATCACCATCAAGGGGGAGAGGAGCAGGAGCTGCCTCTCCCTTCACCAGAAGGACCAGGACTAGATGCTGGCAGTCCTCAGCAGCCCTTGCATAGGCTGCTGAGGGAGACACGGGGAAGAACCGCCCGGCCTCAGAGGCCGAGAAGAGGGCCAACACCCGCACCCCAGCTTGTCCTGACTCCCTGCCTCGCTTCGCCCAGGATACTTGCCACGCTTCGCCCAAGGATGCCTGTCTGGTATCGGCTGGGGCTGCCTGTCGCGCCGCATCGCCTGGGGTTGCCAGCAGCTCCGCATCGCCTGGGGATGCCTGTTGCTCCGCATCGCAGCAGGAAGTACTGTGGCCGGAACCCCACCAAGGGGAGCTGCCGGCCACGAAGAAGGTGGGGGAGGTCAGGAGACCTGCTCCCACTGCAGCAGTTTTGCTGCCGGAGATCGTTGGGGAGGTCAGGAGACCTGCACCCAATGCAGCTTCTTCGCTGCCGGAAGTTCCGATTCAGAGGTAGAGCCGCACCAGTCCCCTGCAAAAAGGGGAGACTACACGCTGCTCCCACCTCCGTCGCCAGGAAACTACATGCTGCTCCCACTTCCATCGCCAGCAGACTACACGCTGCTCCCACCTTCTTCGGCAGGAGCAGAGCAGCCGGAGCGGCCTCTGCCTCCGCCACCTTCACCGGCAGGAGCAGAGCAGCAGAAGCTACCTCTGCCTCCATCACCATAAAGGGGGAGAGGAGCAGGAGCTGCCGCTCCTTCACCAGAAGGACCAGGACTAGATGCTGGCGGTCCTCAGCAGCCCTTGCATAGGCTGCTGAGGGACACGGGGAAGACCGCCCGGCCGCCGAGGCCGAGAAGAGGGCCAACACCCGCACCCCAGCTTGTCCTGACTCCCTGCCTCGCTTCGCCCAAGGATGCCTGCTTCGCATCGCCCAAAGATGCTTGCCACGCTTCGCCCAAGGATACTTGCCACGCTTCGCCCAAGTATGCCTTCCTGGCATCGCCTGGGGCTGCCTGTCGCGCCGCATCGCCTGGGGTTGCCAGCAGCTCCGCATCGCCTGGGGCTGCCTGTTGCTGCCTGTTGCTCCGCATCGCAGCAGGAACTACTGTGGCCGGAACCCAACCAAGGGGAGCTGCCGGCCACAAAGGTGGGGGAGGTCAGGAGACCTGGTCCTACTGCAGCAGTTTCGCTGCCGGAAGTTCCGATTCAGAGGTAGAGCCGCACCAGTCCCCTGCAAGAGAGACAGCCGCACCAGTCCCATGCAAATAGGGGATACTACACGCTGCTCCCACCTCCGTCCCCAGAGACTACATTCTGCACCCACCTCCATCGCCAGGAGACTACATGCTGCTCCCACCTTCGTCGCCAGGAGACTACACGCTGCTCCCACCTTCAACGGCAGGAGTAGAGCAGCCGGAGCGGCCTCTGCCTCCGCCACCTTCACCGGCAGGAGCAGAGCAGCAGAAGCTGCCTCTACCTCTGTTACCTCCACCGCCAGGAGCAGAACAGCAGGAGCTACCTCTGCCTCCATCACCATCAAGGGGGAGAGGAGCAGGAGCTGCCTCTCCCTTCACCAGAAGGACCAGGACTAGATGCTGGCGGTCCTCAGCAGCCCTTGCATAGGCTGCTGAGGGAGACACGGGGAAGAACCGCCCGGCCTCAGAGGCCGAGAAGAGGGCCAACACCCGCACCCCAGCTTGTCCTGACTCCCTGCCTCGCTTCGCCCAGGATACTTGCCACGCTTCGCCCAAGGATGCCTGTCTGGCATCGGCTGGGGCTGCCTGTCGCGCCGCATCGCCTGGGGTTGCCAGCAGCTCCGCATCGCCTGGGGATGCCTGTTGCTCCGCATCGCAGCAGGAAGTACTGTGGCCGGAACCCCACCAAGGGGAGCTGCCGGCCACGAAGAAGGTGGGCGAGGTCAGGAGACCTGCTCCCACTGCAGCAGTTTTGCTGCCGGAGATCGTTGGGGAGGTCAGGAGACCTGCACCCACTGCAGCTTCTTCGCTGCCGGAAGTTCCGATTCAGAGGTAGAGCCGCACCAGTCCCCTGCAAAAAGGGGAGACTACACGCTGCTCCCACCTCCGTCGCCAGGAAACTACATGCTGCTCCCACTTCCAACGCCAGCAGACTACACGCTGCTCCCACCTTCTTCGGCAGGAGCAGAGCAGCCGGAGCGGCCTCTGCCTCCGCCACCTTCACCGGCAGGAGCAGAGCAGCAGAAGCTACCTCTGCCTCCATCACCATAAAGGGGGAGAGGAGCAGGAGCTGCCGCTCCTTCACCAGAAGGACCAGGACTAGATGCTGGCGGTCCTCAGCAGCCCTTGCATAGGCTGGTGAGGGACACGGGGAAGACCGCCCGGCCGCCGAGGCCGAGAAGAGGGCCAACACCCGCACCCCAGCTTGTCCTGACTCCCTGCCTCGCTTCGCCCAAGGATGCCTGCTTCGCATCGCCCAAAGATGCTTGCCACGCTTCGCCCAAGGATACTTGCCACGCTTCGCCCAAGTATGCCTGTCTGGCATCGCCTGGGGCTGCCTGTCGCGCCGCATCGCCTGGGGTTGCCAGCAGCTCCGCATCGCCTGGGGCTGCCTGTTGCTGCCTGTTGCTCCGCATCGCAGCAGGAACTACTGTGGCCGGAACCCAACCAAGGGGAGCTGCCGGCCACAAAGGTGGGGGAGGTCAGGAGACCTGGTCCTACTGCAGCAGTTTCGCTGCCGGAAGTTCCGATTCAGAGGTAGAGCCGCACCAGTCCCCTGCAAGAGAGACAGCCGCACCAGTCCCCTGCAAAAAGGGGATACTACACGCTGCTCCCACCTCCGTCCCCAGGAGACTACATGCTGCATTCTGCACCCACCTCCATCGCCAGGAGACTACATGCTGCTCCCACCTTCGTCGCCAGGAGACTACACGCTGCTCCCACCTTCATCGGCAGGAGCAGAGCAGCCGGAGCGGCCTCTGCCTCCGCCACCTTCACCGGCAGGAGCAGAGCAGCAGAAGCTGCCTCTGACACCTCCACCGCCAAGAGCAGAACAGCAGGAGCTACCTATGCCTCCATCACCATCAAGGGGGAGAGGAGCAGGAGCTGCCTCTCCCTTCACCAGAAGGACCAGGACTAGATGTTGCATAGGCTGCTGAGGGAGACACCGGGAAGAACCGCCCGGCCTCAGAGGCCGAGAAGAGGGCCAACCCGCACCCAGCTTGTCCTGACTCCCTGCCTCGCTTCGCCCAGGATATTTGCCACACTTCGCCCAAGGATGCCTGTCTGGCATCGCCTGGGGCTACCTGTCGCGCCGCATCGCCTGGGGTACTGTGGCCGGAACCCCACCAAGGGGAGCTGCCGGCCACGAAGAAGGTGGAGGAGGTCAGGAGACCTGCTCCCACTGCAGCAGTATTGCTGCCGGAGATCGTGGGGGAGGTCCGGAGACCTGCTCCCACTGCAGCTTCTTCGCTGCCGGAAGTTCCGATTCAGAGGTAGAGTCGCACCAGTCCCCTGCAAGAGAGACAGCCACACCAGTCCCCTGCAAAAGGGGATACTACACGCTGCTCCCACCTCCGTCCCCAGGAGACTACATGCTGCACCCACCTTCGTCGCCAGGAGACTACACGCTGATCCCACCTTCATCGGCAGGAGCAGAGCAGCCGGAGCGGCCTCTGCCTCCGCCACCTTCACGGGCAGGAGCAGAGCAGCAGAAGCTGCCTCTACCTCTGACACCTCCACCGCCAGGAGCAGAACAGCAAGAGCTACCTCTGCCGCCATCACCACCATCAAGGGGGAGAGGAGCAGGAGCTGCCGCTCCCTTCACCAGAAGGACCAGGACTAGATGTTGGCGGTCCTCAGCAGCCCTTGCATAGGCTGCTGAGGGAGACACGGGGAAGAACCGCCCGGCCTCAGAGGCCGAGAAGAGGGCAAACACCCGCACCCCAGCTTGTCCTGACTCCCTGCCAAGCTTCGCCCAAGGATGCCTGTCTGGCATCGCCTGGGTCTGTGTCGCGCCGCATCGCCTGGGATTGCCAGCAGCTCCGCATCGCATGGGGCTGCCTGTTGCTCCGCATCGCAGCAGGAATTACTGTGGCCGGAACCCCACCAAGGGGAGCTGCCGGCCACGAAGAAGGTGGGGGAGGTCAGGAGACCTGCTCCCACTTGCAGCAGTTTTGCTACCGGAGATCATGAGACCTGGTCCTACTGCAGCAGTTTCGCTGCGGGAGATCGTGGGGGAGGTCCGGAGACCTGCTCCCACTGCCGGAAGTTCCGATTCAGAGGTAGAGCCGCACCAGTCCCCTGCAAGAGAGACAGCCGCACCAGTCCCCTGCAAAAAGGGGAGACTACACGCTGCTCCCACCTCTGTCGCCAGGAGACTACACGCTGCTCCCACCTTCTTCGGCAGCAGCAGAGCAGCCGGAACGCCTCTGCCTCCGCCACCTTCACCGGCAGGAGCAGAGCAGCAGAAGCTACCTCTGCCTCCATCACCATAAAGGGGGAGAGGAGCAGGAGCTGCCGCTCTCTTCACCAGAAGGACCAGGACTAGATGCTGGCGGTCCTCAGCAGCCCTTGCATAGGCTGCTGAGGGACACGGGGAAGAACCGCCCGGCCGCCGAGGCCGAGAAGAGGGCCAACACCCGCACCCCAGCTTGTCCGGACTCCCTGCCTCGCTTCGCCCAAGGATGCCTGCTTCGCATCGCCCAAAGATGCTTGCCACGCTTCGCCCAAGGATACTTGCCACGCTTCGCCCAAGGATGCCTGTCTGGCATCGCCTGGGGCTGCCTGTCGCGCCGCATTGCCTGGGGTTGCCAGCAGCTCCGCATCACCTGGGGCTGCCTGTTGCTCCGCATCGCAGCAGGAACTACTGTGGCCGGAACCCAACCAAGTGGAGCTGCCGGACACGAAGGTGGGGGAGGTCAGGAGACCTGTTCCTACTGCAGCAGTTTCGCTGCCGGAGATCGTGGGGGAGGTCCGGGACCTGCTCCCACTGCAGCTTCTTCGCTGCCGGAAGATCCGATTCAGAGGTAGAGCCGGACCAGTCCCCTGCAAGAGAGACAGCCACACCATTCCCCTGCAAAAAGGGGAGACTACACGCTGCTCCCACCTCCGTCGCCTGGAAACTACATGCTGCTCCCACCTCCATCGCCAGGAGACTACACGCTGCTCCCCCTTCGTCGCCAGGAGACTACACGCTGCTCCCACCTTCATCGGCAGCAGTAGAGCAGCCGGAGCGGCCTCTGCCTCCGCCACCTTCACCGGCAGGAGCAGAGCAGCAGAAGCTGCCTCTACCTCTGACACCTCCACCGCCAGGAGCAGAACAGCAGGAGCTACCTCTGCCTCCATCACCATCAAGGGGGAAGAGGAGCAGGAGCTGCCTCTCCCTTCACCAGAAGGACCAGGACTAGATGCTGGCGGTCCTCAGCAGCCCGTGCATAGGCTGCTGAGGGAGACACGGGGAAGAACCGCCCGGCCTCAGAGGCCGAGAAGAGGGCCAACACCTGCACCCCAGCTTGTCCTGACTCCTTGCCTCACTTCGCCAAAGGATACTTGCCAAGCTTCGCCCAAGGATGCCTGTCTGGCATCGCCTGGGTCTGCCTGTCGCACCGCATCACCTGGGGTTGCCAGCAGCTCCGCATCGCCTGGGGCTGCCTGTTGCTGCCTGTTGCTCCGCATCGCAGCAGGAACTACTGTGGCCGGAACCCAACCAAGGGGAGCTGCCGGCCACAAAGAAGGTGGGGGAGGTCAGGAGACCTGCTCCCACTTGCAGCAGTTTTGCTACCGGAGATCGTTGGGGAGGTCAGGAGACCTGGTCCTACTGCAGCAGTTTCGCTGCCGGAGATCGTGGGGGAGGTCCGGAGACCTGCTCCCACTGCAGCTTCTTCGCTGCCGGAAGTTCCGATTCAGAGGTAGAGCCGCACCAGTCCCCTGCAAAAATGGGAGACTACACGCTGCTCCCACCTCCGTCGCCAGGAAACTACATGCTGCTCCCACCTCCATCGCCAGGAGACTACACGCTGCTCCCACCTTCTTCGGCAGGAGCAGAGCAGCCGGAACGGCCTCTGCCTCCGCCACCTTCACCGGTAGGAGCAGAGCAGCAGAAGCTACCTCTGCCTCCATCACCATAAAGGGGGAGAGATGCAGGAGCTGCCGCTCCCTTCAACAGAAGGACCAGGACTAGATGCTGGCGGTCCTCAGCAGCCCTTGCATAGGCTGCTGAGGGACACGGGGAAGAACCGCCCGGCCGCCGAGTCCGAGAAGAGGGCCAACACCCGCACCCCAGCTTGTCCGGACTCCCTGCCTCGCTTCGCCCAAGGATGCCTGCCACGCTTCGCCCAAGAATGCCTGTCTGGCATCGCCTGGGTCTGCCTGTTGCGCCGCATCGCCTGGGGTTGCCAGCAGCTCCGCATCGCCAGGGGCTGCCTGTTGCTCCGCATCGCAGCAGGAAGCACTGTGGCCGAAACCCCACCAAGGGGAGCTGCCGGCCACGATGAAGGTGGGGGAGGTCAGGAGACCTGCTCTCCCACTTGCAGCAGTTTTGCTACCGGAGATCGTGGGGGAGGTCAGGAGACCTGGTAATACTGCAGCAGTTTCGTTTCCGGAGATCGTGGGGGAGGTCCGGAGACCTGCTCCCACTGCCGGAAGTTCCGATTCAGAGGTAGAGCCGCACCAGTCCCCTGCAAGAGAGACAGCCGCACCAGTCCCCTGCAAAAAGGGGATACTACACGCTGCTCCCACCTCCGTCCCCAGGAGACTACATGCTGCACCCACCTCCATTGCCAGGAGACTACATGCTGCTCCCACCTTCGTCGCCAGGAGACTACACGCTGCTCCCACCTCCGTCGCCAGGAAACTACATGCTTCTCCCACCTCCATCGCCAGGAGACTACACGCTGCTCCCACCTTCTTCGGCAGGAGCAGAGCAGCCGGAACGGCCTCTGCCTCCGCCACCTTCACCGGCAGGAGCAGAGCAGCAGAAGCTACCTCTGCCTCCATCACCATAAAGGGGGAGAGGAGCAGGAGCTGCCGCTCCCTTCACCAGAAGGACCAGGACTAGATGTTGGCGGTCCTCAGCAGCCCTTGCATAGGCTGCTGAGGGAGACACGGGGAAGAACCGCCCGGCCTCAGAGGCCGAGAAGAGGGCAAACACCCGCACCCCAGCTTGTCCTGACTCCCTGCCTCGCTTCGCCCAAGGATACTTGCCACGCTTCGCCCAAGTATGCCTGTCTGGCATCGCCTGGGTCTGTGTTGCGCCGCATCGCCTGGGATTGCCAGCAGCTCCGCATCGCATGGGGCTGCCTGTTGCTCCGCATCGCAGCAGGAATTACTGTGGCCGGAACCCCACCAAGGGGAGCTGCCGGCCACGAAGAAGGTGGGGGAGGTCAGGAGACCTGCTCCCACTTGCAGCAGTTTTGCTACCGGAGATC
Source organism: Acipenser ruthenus (assembly GCF_902713425.1). Taxonomy (NCBI): domain Eukaryota; kingdom Metazoa; phylum Chordata; class Actinopteri; order Acipenseriformes; family Acipenseridae; genus Acipenser; species Acipenser ruthenus. Next base: position 10,012,658 of record NC_081216.1, on the reverse strand, counting down.
ATGAGACCTGGTCCTACTGCAGCAGTTTCGCTGCGGGAGATCGTGGGGGAGATCCGGAGACCTGCTCCCACTGCCGGAAGTTCCGATTCAGAGGTAGAGCCGCACCAGTCCCCTGCAAGAGAGACAGCCGCACCAGTCCCCTGCAAAAAGGGGAGACTACACGCTGCTCCCACCTCTGTCGCCAGGAGACTACACGCTGCTCCCACCTTCTTCGGCAGCAGCAGAGCAGCCGGAACGCCTCTGCCTCCGCCACCTTCACCGGCAGGAGCAGAGCAGCAGAAGCTACCTCTGCCTCCATCACCATAAAGGGGGAGAGGAGCAGGAGCTGCCGCTCTCTTCACCAGAAGGACCAGGACTAGATGCTGGCGGTCCTCAGCAGCCCTTGCATAGGCTGCTGAGGGACACGGGGAAGAACCGCCCGGCCGCCGAGGCCGAGAAGAGGGCCAACACCCGCACCCCAGCTTGTCCGGACTCCCTGCCTCGCTTCGCCCAAGGATGCCTGCTTCGCATCGCCCAAAGATGCTTGCCACGCTTCGCCCAAGGATACTTGCCACGCTTCGCCCAAGGATGCCTGTCTGGCATCGCCTGGGGCTGCCTGTCGCGCCGCATTGCCTGGGGTTGCCAGCAGCTCCGCATCACCTGGGGCTGCCTGTTGCTCCGCATCGCAGCAGGAACTACTGTGGCCGGAACCCAACCAAGTGGAGCTGCCGGACACGAAGGTGGGGGAGGTCAGGAGACCTGTTCCTACTGCAGCAGTTTCGCTGCCGGAGATCGTGGGGGAGGTCCGGGACCTGCTCCCACTGCAGCTTCTTCGCTGCCGGAAGATCCGATTCAGAGGTAGAGCCGGACCAGTCCCCTGCAAGAGAGACAGCCACACCATTCCCCTGCAAAAAGGGGAGACTACACGCTGCTCCCACCTCCGTCGCCTGGAAACTACATGCTGCTCCCACCTCCATCGCCAGGAGACTACACGCTGCTCCCCCTTCGTCGCCAGGAGACTACACGCTGCTCCCACCTTCATCGGCAGCAGTAGAGCAGCCGGAGCGGCCTCTGCCTCCGCCACCTTCACCGGCAGGAGCAGAGCAGCAGAAGCTGCCTCTACCTCTGACACCTCCACCGCCAGGAGCAGAACAGCAGGAGCTACCTCTGCCTCCATCACCATCAAGGGGGAGAGGAGCAGGAGCTGCCTCTCCCTTCACCAGAAGGACCAGGACTAGATGCTGGCGGTCCTCAGCAGCCCGTGCATAGGCTGCTGAGGGAGACACGGGGAAGAACCGCCCGGCCTCAGAGGCCGAGAAGAGGGCCAACACCCGCACCCCAGCTTGTCCTGACTCCCTGCCTCGCTTCGCCCAGGATACTTGCCACGCTTCGCCCAAGGATGCCTGTCTGGCATCGCCTGGGGCTGCCTGTCGCGCCGCATCGCCTGGGGTTGCCAGCAGCTCCGCATCGCCTGGGGATGCCTGTTGCTCCGCATCGCAGCAGGAAGTACTGTGGCCGGAACCCCACCAAGGGGAGCTGCCGGCCACGAAAAAGGTGGGGGAGGTCAGGAGACCTGCTCCCACTGCAGCAGTTTTGCTACCGGAGATCGTTGGGGAGGTCAGGAGACCTGGTCCTACTGCAGCAGTTTCGCTGCCGGAGATCGTGGGGGAGGTCCGGAGACCTGCTCCCACTGCAGCTTCTTCGCTGCCGGAAGTTCCGATTCAGAGGTAGAGCCGCACCAGTCCCCTGCAAAAAGGGGAGACTACACGCTGCTCCCACCTCCGTCGCCAGGAAACTACATGCTGCTCCCACCTCCATCGCCAGCAGACTACACGCTGCTCCCACCTTCTTCGGCAGGAGCAGAGCAGCCGGAGCGGCCTCTGCCTCCGCCACCTTCACCGGCAGGAGCAGAGCAGCAGAAGCTACCTCTGCCTCCATCACCATAAAGAGGGAGAGGAGCAGGAGCTGCCGCTCCTTCACCAGAAGGACCAGGACTAGATGCTGGCGGTCCTCAGCAGCCCTTGCATAGGCTGCTGAGGGACACGGGGAAGACCGCCCGGCCGCCGAGGCCGAGACGAGGGCCAACACCCGCACCCCAGCTTGTCCTGACTCCCTGCCTCGCTTCGCCCAAGGATGCCTGCTTCACATCGCCCAAAGATGCTTGCCACGCTTCGCCCAAGGATACTTGCCACGCTTCGCCCAAGGATGCCTGTCTGGCATCGCCTGGGGCTGCCTGTCGCGCCGCATCGCTTGGGGTTGCCAGCAGCTCCGCATCGCCTGGGGCTGCCTGTTGCTGCCTGTTGCTCCGCATCGCAGCAGGAACTACTGTGGCTGGAACCCAACCAAGGGGAGCTGCCGGCCACAAAGGTGGGGGAGGTCAGGATACCTGGTCCTACTGCAGCAGTTTCGCTGCCGGAAGTTCCGATTCAGAGGTAGAGCCGCACCAGTCCCCTGCAAGAGAGACAGCCGCACCAGTCCCCTACAAAAAGGGGATACTACACGCTGCTCCCACCTCCGTCCCCAGGAGACTACATGCTGCTCCCACCTCCATCGCCAGGAGACTACACGCTGCTCCCCCTTCGTCGCCAGGAGACTACACGCTGCTCCCACCTTCTTCGGCAGGAGCAGAGCAGCCGGAACGGCCTCTGCCTCCGCCACCTTCACCGGCAGGAGCAGAGCAACAGAAGCTGCCTCTACCTCTGACACCTCCACCGCCAGGAGCAGAACAGCAGGAGCTACCTCTGCCTCCATCACCATCAAGGGGGAGAGGAGCAGGAGCTGCCTCTCCCTTCACCAGAAGGACCAGGACTAGATGCTGGCGGTCCTCAGCAGCCCGTGCATAGGCTGCTGAGGGAGACACGGGGAAGAACCGCCCGGCCTCAGAGGCCGAGAAGAGGGCCAACACCCGCACCCCAGCTTGTCCTGACTCCCTGCCTCGCTTCGCCCAGGATACTTGCCACGCTTCGCCCAAGGATGCCTGTCTGGCATCGCCTGGGGCTGCCTGTCGCGCCGCATCGCCTGGGGTTGCCAGCAGCTCCGCATCGCCTGGGGATGCCTGTTGCTCCGCATCGCAGCAGGAAGTACTGTGGCCGGAACCCCACCAAGGGGAGCTGCCGGCCACGAAAAAGGTGGGGGAGGTCAGGAGACCTGCTCCCACTGCAGCAGTTTTGCTACCGGAGATCGTTGGGGAGGTCAGGAGACCTGGTCCTACTGCAGCAGTTTCGCTGCCGGAGATCGTGGGGGAGGTCCGGAGACCTGCTCCCACTGCAGCTTCTTCGCTGCCGGAAGTTCCGATTCAGAGGTAGAGCCGCACCAGTCCCCTGCAAAAAGGGGAGACTACACGCTGCTCCCACCTCCGTCGCCAGGAAACTACATGCTGCTCCCACCTCCATCGCCAGCAGACTACACGCTGCTCCCACCTTCTTCGGCAGGAGCAGAGCAGCCGGAGCGGCCTCTGCCTCCGCCACCTTCACCGGCAGGAGCAGAGCAGCAGAAGCTACCTCTGCCTCCATCACCATAAAGAGGGAGAGGAGCAGGAGCTGCCGCTCCTTCACCAGAAGGACCAGGACTAGATGCTGGCGGTCCTCAGCAGCCCTTGCATAGGCTGCTGAGGGACACGGGGAAGACCGCCCGGCCGCCGAGGCCGAGACGAGGGCCAACACCCGCACCCCAGCTTGTCCTGACTCCCTGCCTCGCTTCGCCCAAGGATGCCTGCTTCGCATCGCCCAAAGATGCTTGCCACGCTTCGCCCAAGGATACTTGCCACGCTTCGCCCAAGGATGCCTGTCTGGCATCGCCTGGGGCTGCCTGTCGCGCCGCATCGCTTGGGGTTGCCAGCAGCTCCGCATCGCCTGGGGCTGCCTGTTGCTGCCTGTTGCTCCGCATCGCAGCAGGAACTACTGTGGCTGGAACCCAACCAAGGGGAGCTGCCGGCCACAAAGGTGGGGGAGGTCAGGAGACCTGGTCCTACTGCAGCAGTTTCGCTGCCGGAAGTTCCGATTCAGAGGTAGAGCCGCACCAGTCCCCTGCAAGAGAGACAGCCGCACCAGTCCCCTACAAAAAGGGGATACTACACGCTGCTCCCACCTCCGTCCCCAGGAGACTACATGCTGCTCCCACCTCCATCGCCAGGAGACTACACGCTGCTCCCCCTTCGTCGCCAGGAGACTACACGCTGCTCCCACCTTCTTCGGCAGGAGCAGAGCAGCCGGAACGGCCTCTGCCTCCGCCACCTTCACCGGCAGGAGCAGAGCAACAGAAGCTGCCTCTACCTCTGACACCTCCACCGCCAGGAGCAGAACAGCAGGAGCTACCTCTGCCTCCATCACCATCAAGGGGGAGAGGAGCAGGAGCTGCCTCTCCCTTCACCAGAAGGACCAGGACTAGATGCTGGCGGTCCTCAGCAGCCCGTGCATAGGCTGCTGAGGGAGACACGGGGAAGAACCGCCCGGCCTCAGAGGCCGAGAAGAGGGCCAACACCCGCACCCCAGCTTGTCCTGACTCCCTGCCTCGCTTCGCCCAGGATACTTGCCACGCTTCGCCCAAGGATGCCTGTCTGGCATCGCCTGGGGCTGCCTGTCGCGCCGCATCGCCTGGGGTTGCCAGCAGCTCCGCATCGCCTGGGGATGCCTGTTGCTCCGCATCGCAGCAGGAAGTACTGTGGCCGGAACCCCACCAAGGGGAGCTGCCGGCCACGAAAAAGGTGGGGGAGGTCAGGAGACCTGCTCCCACTGCAGCAGTTTTGCTACCGGAGATCGTTGGGGAGGTCAGGAGACCTGGTCCTACTGCAGCAGTTTCGCTGCCGGAGATCGTGGGGGAGGTCCGGAGACCTGCTCCCACTGCAGCTTCTTCGCTGCCGGAAGTTCCGATTCAGAGGTAGAGCCGCACCAGTCCCCTGCAAAAAGGGGAGACTACACGCTGCTCCCACCTCCGTCGCCAGGAAACTACATGCTGCTCCCACCTCCATCGCCAGCAGACTACACGCTGCTCCCACCTTCTTCGGCAGGAGCAGAGCAGCCGGAGCGGCCTCTGCCTCCGCCACCTTCACCGGCAGGAGCAGAGCAGCAGAAGCTACCTCTGCCTCCATCACCATAAAGAGGGAGAGGAGCAGGAGCTGCCGCTCCTTCACCAGAAGGACCAGGACTAGATGCTGGCGGTCCTCAGCAGCCCTTGCATAGGCTGCTGAGGGACACGGGGAAGACCGCCCGGCCGCCGAGGCCGAGACGAGGGCCAACACCCGCACCCCAGCTTGTCCTGACTCCCTGCCTCGCTTCGCCCAAGGATGCCTGCTTCGCATCGCCCAAAGATGCTTGCCACGCTTCGCCCAAGGATACTTGCCACGCTTCGCCCAAGGATGCCTGTCTGGCATCGCCTGGGGCTGCCTGTCGCGCCGCATCGCTTGGGGTTGCCAGCAGCTCCGCATCGCCTGGGGCTGCCTGTTGCTGCCTGTTGCTCCGCATCGCAGCAGGAACTACTGTGGCTGGAACCCAACCAAGGGGAGCTGCCGGCCACAAAGGTGGGGGAGGTCAGGAGACCTGGTCCTACTGCAGCAGTTTCGCTGCCGGAAGTTCCGATTCAGAGGTAGAGCCGCACCAGTCCCCTGCAAGAGAGACAGCCGCACCAGTCCCCTACAAAAAGGGGATACTACACGCTGCTCCCACCTCCGTCCCCAGGAGACTACATGCTGCTCCCACCTCCATCGCCAGGAGACTACACGCTGCTCCCCCTTCGTCGCCAGGAGACTACACGCTGCTCCCACCTTCTTCGGCAGGAGCAGAGCAGCCGGAACGGCCTCTGCCTCCGCCACCTTCACCGGCAGGAGCAGAGCAACAGAAGCTGCCTCTACCTCTGACACCTCCACCGCCAGGAGCAGAACAGCAGGAGCTACCTCTGCCTCCATCACCATCAAGGGGGAGAGGAGCAGGAGCTGCCTCTCCCTTCACCAGAAGGACCAGGACTAGATGCTGGCGGTCCTCAGCAGCCCGTGCATAGGCTGCTGAGGGAGACACGGGGAAGAACCGCCCGGCCTCAGAGGCCGAGAAGAGGGCCAACACCCGCACCCCAGCTTGTCCTGACTCCCTGCCTCGCTTCGCCCAGGATACTTGCCACGCTTCGCCCAAGGATGCCTGTCTGGCATCGCCTGGGGCTGCCTGTCGCGCCGCATCGCCTGGGGTTGCCAGCAGCTCCGCATCGCCTGGGGATGCCTGTTGCTCCGCATCGCAGCAGGAAGTACTGTGGCCGGAACCCCACCAAGGGGAGCTGCCGGCCACGAAAAAGGTGGGGGAGGTCAGGAGACCTGCTCCCACTGCAGCAGTTTTGCTACCGGAGATCGTTGGGGAGGTCAGGAGACCTGGTCCTACTGCAGCAGTTTCGCTGCCGGAGATCGTGGGGGAGGTCCGGAGACCTGCTCCCACTGCAGCTTCTTCGCTGCCGGAAGTTCCGATTCAGAGGTAGAGCCGCACCAGTCCCCTGCAAAAAGGGGAGACTACACGCTGCTCCCACCTCCGTCGCCAGGAAACTACATGCTGCTCCCACCTCCATCGCCAGCAGACTACACGCTGCTCCCACCTTCTTCGGCAGGAGCAGAGCAGCCGGAGCGGCCTCTGCCTCCGCCACCTTCACCGGCAGGAGCAGAGCAGCAGAAGCTACCTCTGCCTCCATCACCATAAAGAGGGAGAGGAGCAGGAGCTGCCGCTCCTTCACCAGAAGGACCAGGACTAGATGCTGGCGGTCCTCAGCAGCCCTTGCATAGGCTGCTGAGGGACACGGGGAAGACCGCCCGGCCGCCGAGGCCGAGACGAGGGCCAACACCCGCACCCCAGCTTGTCCTGACTCCCTGCCTCGCTTCGCCCAAGGATGCCTGCTTCGCATCGCCCAAAGATGCTTGCCACGCTTCGCCCAAGGATACTTGCCACGCTTCGCCCAAGGATGCCTGTCTGGCATCGCCTGGGGCTGCCTGTCGCGCCGCATCGCTTGGGGTTGCCAGCAGCTCCGCATCGCCTGGGGCTGCCTGTTGCTGCCTGTTGCTCCGCATCGCAGCAGGAACTACTGTGGCTGGAACCCAACCAAGGGGAGCTGCCGGCCACAAAGGTGGGGGAGGTCAGGAGACCTGGTCCTACTGCAGCAGTTTCGCTGCCGGAAGTTCCGATTCAGAGGTAGAGCCGCACCAGTCCCCTGCAAGAGAGACAGCCGCACCAGTCCCCTACAAAAAGGGGATACTACACGCTGCTCCCACCTCCGTCCCCAGGAGACTACATGCTGCTCCCACCTCCATCGCCAGGAGACTACACGCTGCTCCCCCTTCGTCGCCAGGAGACTACACGCTGCTCCCACCTTCTTCGGCAGGAGCAGAGCAGCCGGAACGGCCTCTGCCTCCGCCACCTTCACCGGCAGGAGCAGAGCAACAGAAGCTGCCTCTACCTCTGACACCTCCACCGCCAGGAGCAGAACAGCAGGAGCTACCTCTGCCTCCATCACCATCAAGGGGGAGAGGAGCAGGAGCTGCCTCTCCCTTCACCAGAAGGACCAGGACTAGATGCTGGCGGTCCTCAGCAGCCCGTGCATAGGCTGCTGAGGGAGACACGGGGAAGAACCGCCCGGCCTCAGAGGCCGAGAAGAGGGCCAACACCCGCACCCCAGCTTGTCCTGACTCCCTGCCTCGCTTCGCCCAGGATACTTGCCACGCTTCGCCCAAGGATGCCTGTCTGGCATCGCCTGGGGCTGCCTGTCGCGCCGCATCGCCTGGGGTTGCCAGCAGCTCCGCATCGCCTGGGGATGCCTGTTGCTCCGCATCGCAGCAGGAAGTACTGTGGCCGGAACCCCACCAAGGGGAGCTGCCGGCCACGAAAAAGGTGGGGGAGGTCAGGAGACCTGCTCCCACTGCAGCAGTTTTGCTACCGGAGATCGTTGGGGAGGTCAGGAGACCTGGTCCTACTGCAGCAGTTTCGCTGCCGGAGATCGTGGGGGAGGTCCGGAGACCTGCTCCCACTGCAGCTTCTTCGCTGCCGGAAGTTCCGATTCAGAGGTAGAGCCGCACCAGTCCCCTGCAAAAAGGGGAGACTACACGCTGCTCCCACCTCCGTCGCCAGGAAACTACATGCTGCTCCCACCTCCATCGCCAGCAGACTACACGCTGCTCCCACCTTCTTCGGCAGGAGCAGAGCAGCCGGAGCGGCCTCTGCCTCCGCCACCTTCACCGGCAGTAGCAGAGCAGCAGAAGCTACCTCTGCCTCCATCACCATAAAGAGGGAGAGGAGCAGGAGCTGCCGCTCCTTCACCAGAAGGACCAGGACTAGATGCTGGCGGTCCTCAGCAGCCCTTGCATAGGCTGCTGAGGGACACGGGGAAGACCGCCCGGCCGCCGAGGCCGAGACGAGGGCCAACACCCGCACCCCAGCTTGTCCTGACTCCCTGCCTCGCTTCGCCCAAGGATGCCTGCTTCGCATCGCCCAAAGATGCTTGCCACGCTTCGCCCAAGGATACTTGCCACGCTTCGCCCAAGGATGCCTGTCTGGCATCGCCTGGGGCTGCCTGTCGCGCCGCATCGCTTGGGGTTGCCAGCAGCTCCGCATCGCCTGGGGCTGCCTGTTGCTGCCTGTTGCTCCGCATCGCAGCAGGAACTACTGTGGCTGGAACCCAACCAAGGGGAGCTGCCGGCCACAAAGGTGGGGGAGGTCAGGAGACCTGGTCCTACTGCAGCAGTTTCGCTGCCGGAAGTTCCGATTCAGAGGTAGAGCCGCACCAGTCCCCTGCAAGAGAGACAGCCGCACCAGTCCCCTACAAAAAGGGGATACTACACGCTGCTCCCACCTCCGTCCCCAGGAGACTACATGCTGCTCCCACCTCCATCGCCAGGAGACTACACGCTGCTCCCCCTTCGTCGCCAGGAGACTACACGCTGCTCCCACCTTCTTCGGCAGGAGCAGAGCAGCCGGAACGGCCTCTGCCTCCGCCACCTTCACCGGCAGGAGCAGAGCAACAGAAGCTGCCTCTACCTCTGACACCTCCACCGCCAGGAGCAGAACAGCAGGAGCTACCTCTGCCTCCATCACCATCAAGGGGGAGAGGAGCAGGAGCTGCCTCTCCCTTCACCAGAAGGACCAGGACTAGATGCTGGCGGTCCTCAGCAGCCCGTGCATAGGCTGCTGAGGGAGACACGGGGAAGAATCGCCCGGCCTCAGAGGCCGAGAAGAGGGCCAACACCCGCACCCCAGCTTGTCCTGACTCCCTGCCTCACTTCGCCCAGGATACTTGCCACGCTTCGCCCAAGGATGCCTGTCTGGCATCGCCTGGGGCTGCCTGTCGCGCCGCATCGCCTGGGGTTGCCAGCAGCTCCGCATCGCCTGGGGATGCCTGTTGCTCCGCATCGCAGCAGGAAGTACTGTGGCCGGAACCCCACCAAGGGGAGCTGCCGGCCACGAAGAAGGTGGGGGAGGTCAGGAGACCTGCTCCCACTGCAGCAGTTTTGCTACCGGAGATCGTTGGGGAGGTCAGGAGACCTGGTCCTACTGCAGCAGTTTCGCTGCCGGAGATCGTGGGGGAGGTCCGGAGACCTGCTCCCACTGCAGCTTCTTCGCTGCCGGAAGTTCCGATTCAGAGGTAGAGCCGCACCAGTCCCCTGCAAAAAGGGGAGACTACACGCTGCTCCCACCTCCGTCGCCAGGAAACTACATGCTGCTCCCACCTCCATTGCCAGGAGACTACACGCTGCTCCCACCTTCTTCGGCAGGAGCAGAGCAGCCGGAACGGCCTCTGCCTCCGCCACCTTCCCCGGCAGGAGCAGAGCAGCAGAAGCTACCTCTGCCTCCATCACCATAAAGGGGGAGAGAAGCAGGAGCTGCCGCTCCCTTCACCAGAAGGACCAGGACTAGATGCTGGCGGTCCTCAGCAGCCCTTGCATAGGCTGCTGAGGGACACGGGGAAGAACCGCCCGGCCGCCGAGGCCGAGAAGAGGGCCAACACCCGCACCCCAGCTTGTCCTGACTCCCTCCCTCGCTTCGCCCAAGGATGCCTGCTTCGCTTCGCCCAAGGATGCCTGTCTGGCATCGCCTGGGGCTGCCTGTCGCGCCGCATCGCCTGGGGTTGCCAGCAGCTCCGCATCGCCTGGGGATGCCTGTTGCTCCGCATCGCAGCAGGAAGTACTGTGGCCGGAACCCCACCAAGGGGAGCTGCCGGCCACGAAGAAGGTGGGGGAGGTCAGGAGACCTGCTCCCACTGCAGCAGTTTTGCTGCCGCAGATCGTGGGGGAGGTCAGGAGACCTGCTCCCACTGCAGCTTCTTCGCTGCCGGAAGTTCCGATTCAGAGGAAGAGCCGCACCAGTCCCCTGCAAGAGAGACAGCCGCACCAGTCCCCTGCAAAAAGGGGAGACACACTCTGCTCCCACCTCTGTCGGCAAGAGACTACACGCTGCTCCCACCTTCACCGGCAGGAGCAGAGCAGCAGAAGCTACCTCTGCCTCCATCACCATAAATGGGGAGAGGAGCAGGAGCTGCCGCTCCCTTCACCAGAAGGACCAGGACTAGATGCTGGCGGTCCTCAGCAGCCCTTGCATAGGCTGCTGAGGGACACGGGGAAGAACCGCACGGCCGCCGAGGCCGAGAAGAGGGCCAACACCCGCACCCCAGCTTGTCCTGACTCCCTGCCTCGCTTCGCCCAAGGATGCCTGCTTCGCATCGCCCAAAGATGCTTGCCACGCTTCTCCCAAGGATACTTGCCACGCTTCGCCCTAGGATGCCTGTCTGGCATCGCCTGGGGCTGCCTGTCGCGCCGCATCGCCTGGGGTTGCCAGCAGCTCCGCATCGCCTGGGGCTGCCTGTTGCTCCGCATCGCATCAGGAAGTACTGTGGCCGGAACCCCACCAAGGGGAGCTGCTGGCCACGAAGAAGGTGGGGGAGGTCAGGAGACCTGCTCCCACTGCAGGAGTTTTGCTACCGGAGATCGTGGGGGAGGTCAGGAGACCTGGTCCTACTGCAGCAGTTTCGCTGCCGGAGAGCGTGGGGGAGGTCCGTAGACCTGCTCCCACTGCAGCTTCTTCGCTGCCGGAAGTTCCGATTCAGAGGTAGAGCCGCATCAGTCCCCTGCAAGAGAGACAGCCGCACCAGTCCCCTGCAAAAAGGGGAGACTACACGCTGCTCCCACCTCTGTCCCCAGGACACTACATGCTGCTCCCACCTCCATCGCCAGGAGACTACACGCTGCTCCCACCTTCGTCGCCAGGAGACTACACGCTGCTCCCACCTTCATCGGGAGGAGCAGAGCAGCCGTAGTGCCTTCTGCCTCAGCCACCTTCACCGGCAGGAGCAGAGCAGCAGAAGCTGCCTCTACCTCTGACACCTCCACCGCCAGGAGCAGAACAGCAGGAGCTACCTCTGCCTCCATCACCATCAAGGGGGAGAGGAGCAGGAGCTGCCTCTCCCTTCACCAGAAGGACCAGGACTAGATGCTGGCGGTCCTCAGCAGCCCTTGCATAGGCTGCTGAGGGAGACACGGGGAAGAACCGCCCGGCAGCAGAAGCCGAGAAAAGGGCCAACACCCGCACCCCAGCTTATCCTGACTCCCTGCCTCGCTTCGCCGAAGGATACTTGCCACGCTTCGCCCAAGGAAGCCTGTCTGGCATCGCCTGGGGCTGCCTGTCGCGCCGCATCGCCTGGGGTTGCCAGCAGCTCCGCATCGCCTGGGGCTGCCTGTTGCTCCGCATCGCAGCATTAAGTACTGTGGCCGGAACCCCACCAAGGGGAGCTGCCGGCCACGAAGAAGGTGGGGGAGGTCAGGAGACCTGCTCCCACTGCAGCAGTTTTGCTGCCGAAGATCGTGGGGGAGGTCAGGAGACCTGTTCCTACTGCAGCAGTTTCGCTGCCGGAAATCGTGGGGGAGGTCCGGAGACCTGCTCCCACTGCAGCTTCTTCGCTGCCGGAAGTTCCGATTCAGAGGTAGAGCCGCACCAGTCCCCTGCAAGAGAGACAGCCGCACCAGTCCCCTGCAAAAAGGGGATACTACACGCTGCTCCCATCTCCATCCCCAGGAGACTACATGCTGCACCCACCTCCATCGCCAGGAGACTACACGCTGCTCCCACCTTCGTCACCAGGAGACTACACGCTGCTACCACCATCATCGGCAGGAGCAGAGCAGCAGAAGCTGCCTCTACCTCCGGCACCTTCACCGCCAGGAACAGAACAGCAGGAGCTACCTCTGCCTCCATCACCATCAAGGGGTCGAGGAGCAGGAGCTGCCTCTCCCTTCACCAGAAGGACCAGGACTAGATGCTGGCGGTCCTCAGCAGACCTTGCATAGGCTGCTGAGGGAGACACGGGGAAGAACCGCCCGGCCTCAGAGGCCGAGAAGAGGGCCAACACCCGCACCCCAGCTTGTCCTGACTCCATGCCTCGCTTCGCCCAAGGATACTTGCCACGCTTCGCCGAAGGATGCCTGTCTGGCATCGCCTGGGGCTGCCTGTCGCGCCGCATCGCCTGGGGTTGCCAGCAGCTCCGCATCGCCTGGGGCTGCCTGTTGCTCCGCATCGCAGCAGGAACTACTGTGGACGGAACCCCACCAAGGGGAGCTGCTGGCCACGAAGGTGGGGGAGGTCAGGAGACCTGCTCCTACTGCAGCAGTTTCGCTGCCGGAGATCGTGGGGGAGGTCCGGAGACCTGGTCCTACTGCAGCAGTTTTGCTGCCGGAGAGCGTGGGGGAGGTCCGTTGACCTGCTCCCACTGCAGCTTCTTCGCTGCCGGAAGTTCCGATTCAGAGGTAGAGCCGCACCAGTCCCATGCAAGAGAGACAGCCGCACCAGTCCCCTGCAAAAAGGGGACACGCTACACGCTGCTCCCACCTCCGTCCGCAGGAGACTACATGCTGCACCCACCTCCATCGCCAGGAGACTACACGTTGCTCCCACCTCCGTCGCCAGGAAACTACATGCTACTCCCACATCCATCGCCAGGAGACTACACGCTGCTCCCACCTTCTTCGGCAGGAGCAGAGCAGCCGGAGCGGCCTCTGCCTCCGCCACCTTCACCGGCAGGAGCAGAGCAGCAGAAGCTACCTCTGCCTCCATCACCATAAAGGGGAGAGGAGCAGGAGCTGCCACTCACTTCACCAGAAGGACCAGGACTAGATGCTGGCGGTCCTCAGCAGCACTTGCATAGGTTGCTGAGGGACACGGGGAAGACCGCCCAGCCGCCGAGGCCGAGAAGAGGGCCAACACCCGCACCCCAGCTTGTCCTGACTCCCTGCCTCGCTTCGCCGAAGGATGCCTGCTTCGCATCGCCCAAAGTTGCTTGCCGTTCAACGCCCAAGGATACTTGCCACGCTTCGCCCAAGGATGCCTGTCTGGCATCGCCTGGGTCTGCCTGTCGCGCCGCATCGCCTGGGGTTGCCAGCAGCTCCGCATCGCCTGGGGCTGCCTGTTGCTCCGCATAGCAGCAGGAACTACTGTGGCCGGAACCACACCAAGGGGAGCTGCTGGCCACGAAGGTGGGGGAGGTCCGAAGACCTGCTCCCACTGCAGCTTCTTCGCTGCCGGAAGTTCCGATTCAGAGGTAGAGCCGCACCAGTCCCCTGCAAGAGAGACAGCCGCACCAGTCCCCTGCAAAAAGGGGATACTACACGCTGCTCCCACCTCCGTCTGCAGGAGACTACATGCTGCACCCACCTCCATCGCCAGGAGACTACACGCTGCTCCCACCTTCGTCGCCAGGAGACTACACGCTGCTCCCACCTTCATCGGCAGGAGCAGAGCAGCCGGAGCGGCCTCTGCATCCGCCACCTTCACCGGCAGGAGCAGAGCAGCAGAAGCTGCCTCTACCTCTGACACCTCCACCGCCAGGAGCAGAACAGCAGGAGCTAGCTCTGCCTCCATCACCATCAAGGGGGAGAGGAGCAGGAGCTGCCTCTCCCTTCACCAGAAGGACCAGGACTAGATGCTGGCGTTCCTCAGCAGCCCTTGCATAGGCTGCTGCAGGAGACACGGGGAAGAACCGCCCGGCCTCAGAGGCCGAGAAGAGGGCCAACACCCGCTCCCCAGATTGTCCTGACTCCCTGCCTCGCTTCGCCCAAGGATACTTGCCACGCTTCGCCGAAGGATGCCTGTCTGGCATCGCCTTGGGCTGCCAGCAGCTCCGCATCGCCTGGGGCTGCCTGTTGCTCCGCATCGCAGCAGGAAGTACTGTGGCCAGAACCCCACCAAGGGGAGCTGCCGGCCACGAAGAAGGTGGGGGAGGTCAGGAGACCTGCTCCCACTGCAGCAGTTTTGCTGCCGAAGATCGTGGGGGAGGTCAGGAGACCTGGTCCTACTGCAGCAGTTTCGCCTTCGGAGATCGTGGGGGAGGTCCGGAGACCTGCTCCCACTGCAGCTTCTTCGCTGCCGGAAGTTCCGATTCAGAGGTAGAGCCGCACCAGTCCCCTGCAAGAGAGACAGCTGCACCAGTCCCCTGCATAAAGGGGAGACTACACGCTGCTCCCACCTCCGTCGCCAGGAAACTACATGCTGCACCTACCTCCATCGCCAGGAGACTACACGCTGCTCCCACCTTCTTCGGCAGGAGCAGAGCAGCCGGAGCGGCCTCTACCTCCGCCACCTTCACCGGCAGGAGCAGAACAGCAGGAGCTACCTCTGTCTCCATCACCATCAAGGGGGAGAGGAGCAGTAGCTGCCTCTCCCTTCACCAGAAGGACCAGGACTAGATGCTGGCGGTCCTCAGCAGCCCTTGAATAGGCTGCTGAGGGAGACACGGGGAAGAACCGCCCGGCCTCAGAGGCCGAGAAGAGGGCCAACACCCGCACCCCAGCTTGTCCTGACTCCCTCCCTCGCTTCGCCCAAGGATATTTGCCACGCTTCGCCGAAAGATGCCTGTCTGGTATCGCCTGGGGCTGCCTGTCGCGCGGCATCGCCTGGGGTTGCCAGCAGCTCCACATCGCCTGGGGCTGCCTGTTGCTCCGCATCGCAGCAGGAAGTACTGTGACCGGAACCCCACCAAGGGAGCTGCCGGCCACGAAGAAGGTGGGGGAGGTCCGGAGACCTGCTCCCACTGCAGCAGTTTTGCTGACGAAGATCGTGGGTGAGGTCAGGAGACCTGGTCCTACTGCAGCAGTTTCGCCTTCGGAGATCGTGGGGGAGGTCCGGAGACCTGCTCCCACTGCAGGTTCTTCGCTGCCGGAAGTTCCGATTCAGAGGTAGAGCCGCACCAGTCCCCTGCAAGAGAGACAGCCGCACCAGTCCCCTGCAAAAAGGGGAGACTACACGCTGCTCCCACCTCCGTCGCCAGGAAACTACATGCTGCGCCAGGAGACTACACGCTGCTCCCACCTTCTTCGGCAGGAGCAGAGCAGCTGGAGCGGCCTCTGCCTCCGCCACCTTCACCGACAGGAGCAGAGCAGCAGAAGCTACCTCTGCCTCCATCACCATAAAGGGGGAGAGGAGCAGGAGCTGCCGCTCCCTTCACCAGAAGGACCAGGACTAGATGCTGGCGGTCCTCAGCAGCCCTTGCATAGGCTGCTGAGGGAGACACGGGGAAGAACCGCCCGGCCGCAGAGGCCGAGAAGAGGGCCAACACCCGCACCCCAGCTTGTCCGACTCCCTGCCTCGCTTCGCACAAGGATGCCTGCTTCGTATCGCCCAAAGATGCTTGCCACGCTTCGCCCAAAGATACTTGCCACGCTTTGCCCAAGGATGCCTGTCTGGCATCGCCTGGGTCTGCCTGTCGCGCCGCATCGCCTGGGGTTGCCAGCAGCTCCGCATCGCCTGGGGCTGCCTGTTGCTCCGCATCGCAGCAGGAAGTACTGTGGCCGGAACCCCACCAAGGGGAGCTATCGGCCACAAGGTGGGGGAGGTCAGGAGAGCTGCTCCTACTGCAGCAGTTTCGCCTTCGGAGATCGTGGGGGAGGTCCGGAGACCTGCTCCCACTGCAGCTTCTTCGCTGCCGGAAGTTCCGATTCAGAGGTAGAGCCGCACCAGTCCCCTGCAAGAGAGACAGCCGCACCAGTCCCCTGCAAAAAGGGGATACTACATGCTGCTCCCACCTCCGTCCCCAGGAGACTACATGCTGCACCCACCTCCATCGCCAGGAGACTACACGCTGCTCCCACCTTCGTCGCCAGGAGACTACACGCTTCTCCCACCTTCATCGGCAGGAGCAGAGCAGCCGGAGTGGCCTCTGCCTCCGCCACCTTCTCCGGCAGGAGCAGAGCAGCAGAAGCTGCCTCTACCTCCGCCACCTCCACCGCCAGGAGCAGAACAGCAGGAGCTACCTCTGCCTCCATCACCATCAAGGGGGAGAGGAGCAGGAGCTGCCTCTCCCTTCACCAGAAGGACCAGGACTAGATGCTGGCGGTCCTCAGCAGCCCTTGGCCGAAAAGAGGGACAACACCCGCACCCCAGCTTGTCCTGACTCCCTGCCTCGCTTCGCCCAAGGATACTTGCCACGCTTCGCCCAAGGATGCCTGTCTGGCATCGCCTGGGGCTGCCTGTCGCGCCGCATCGCCTGGGGTTGCCAGCAGCTCTGCATCCCCTGTGGCTGCCTGTTGTTCCGCATCGCAGCAGGAAGTACTGTGGCCAGAACCCCACCAAGGGGAGCTGCCGGCCACGAAGAAGGTGGGGGAGGTCAGGAGACCTGCTCCCACTGCAGCTTCTTCGCTGCCGGAAGTTCAGATTCAGAGGTAGAGCCGCACCAGTCCCCTGCAAGAGAGACAGCCGCACCAGTCCCCTGCAAAAAGGGGAGACTACACGCTGCTCCCACCTCCGTCCCCAGGAGACTACATGCTGCTCCCACCTCCATCGCCAGGAGACTACACGCTGCTCCCACCTTCGTCGCCAGGAGACTACACGCTGCTCCCACCTTCACCGGCAGGAGCAGAGCAGCAGAAGCTGCCTCTAACTCCGCCACCTACACCGCCAGGCGCAGAACAGCAGGAGCTACCTCTGCCTCCATCACCATCAAGGGGGAGAGGAGCAGGAGCTGCCGTTCCCTTCACCAGAAGGACCAGGACTAGATGCTGGCGGTCCTCAGCAGCCCTTGCATAGGCTGCTGAGGGAGACACGGGGAAGAACCGCCCGGCCTCAGAGGCCGAGAAGACTGCCAACACCCGCACCCCAGCTTGTCCTGACTCCCTGCCTCGCTTCGCCCAAGGATACTTGCCACGCTTCGCCAAAGGATGCCTGTCTGGAATCGCCTGGGGCTGCCTGTCGCGCCGCATCGCCTGGGGTTGCCAGCAGCTCCGCATCGCAGCAGGAAGTACTGTGGCCGGAACCCCACCAAGGGGAGCTGCCGGCCACGAAGAAGGAGGGGGTCAGGAGACCTGCTCCCACTGCAGCAGTTTTGCTGCCGGAGATTGTGGGGGAGGTCAGGAGACCTGGTCCAACTGCAGCAGTTTCGCTGCCGGAGATCGTGGGGGAGGTCCGGACCTGCTCCCACTGCAGCTTCTTCGCTGCCGGAAGTTCCGATTCAGAGGTAGAGCCGCACCAGTCCCCTGCAAGAGAGACAGCCGCACCAGTCCCCTGCAAAAAGAGGAGACTACACGCTGCTCCCACCTTCGTCGCCAGGAAACTACATGCTGCTCCCACCTCCATCGCCAGGAGACTACACGCTGCTCCCACCTTCTTCGGCAGGAGCAGAGCAGCCGGAGCGGCCTCTGCCTCCGCCACCTTCACCGGCAGGAGCAGAGCAGCAGAAGCTACCTCTTCCTCCATCACCATAAAGGGGGAGAGGAGCAGGAGCTGCCGCTCCCTTCACCAAAAGGACCAGGACTAGATGCTGGCGGTCCTCAGCAGCCCTTGCATAGGCTGCTGAGGGAGACACGGGGAAGAACCGCCCGGCCGCAGAGGCCGAGAAGAGGGCCAACACCCGCACCCCAGCTTGTCCTGACTCCCTGCCTCGCTTCACACAAGGATGCCTGCTTCGCATTGCCCAAAGATGCTTGCCGCGCTTCACCCAAGGATACTTGCCACGCTTCGCCCAAGGATGCCTATCTGGCATCGCCTAGGGCTGCCTGTCGCGCCGCATCGCCTAGGGTTGCCAGCAGCTCCGCATCGCCTGGGGCTGCCTGTTGCTCCGCATCGCAGCAGGAAGTACTGTGGCTGGAACCCCACCAAGGGGAGCTGCCGGCCACGAAGAAGGTGGGGGAGGTCAGGAGACCTGCTCCCACTGTAGCAGTTTTGCTACCGGAGATCGTGGGGGAGGTCAGGAGACCTGGTCCTACTGCAGCAGTTTCGCTGCCGGAGATCGCTTCTTCGCTGCCGGATGTTCCGATTCAGAGGTAGAGCCGCACAGTCCCCTGCAAGAGAGACAGCCGCACCAGTCCCCTGCAAAAAGGGGAGACTACACGCTGCTCCCACCTCCATCGCCAGGAGACTACACGCTGCTCCCACCTTCTTCGGCAGGAGCAGAGCAGCCGGAGAGGCTTCTGCCTCTGCCACCTTCACCGGCAGGAGCAGAGCAGCAGAAGCTACCTCTGCCTCCATCACCATAAAGGGGGAGAGGAGCAGGAGCTGCCGCTCCCTTCACTAGAAGGACCAGGACTAGATGCTGGCGGTCCTCAGCAGCCCTTGCATAGGCTGCTGAGGGAGACACGGGGAAGAACCGCCCGGCCGCAGAGGCCGAGAAGAGGGCCAACACCCGCACCCCAGCTTGTCCTGACTCCCTGCCTCGCTTCGCCCAAGGATGCCTGCTTCGTATCGCCCAAAGATGCTTGCCACGCTTCGCCCAAGGATACTTGCCACGCTTCGCCCAAGGATGCCTGTCTGGCATCGCCTGGGTCTGCCTGTCGCGCCGCATCGCCTGGGGTTGCCAGCAGCTCCGCATCGCCTGGGGCTGCCTGTTGCTCCGCATCGCAGCAGGAACTACTGTGGCCGGAACCCCACCAAGGGGAGCTGCTGGCCACGAAGGTGGGGGAGGTCAGGAGACCTGGTCCTACTGCAGCAGTTTCGCTGCCTGAGATCGTGGGGGAGGTCCGGAGACCTGCTCCCACTGCAGCTTCTTCGCTGCCGGAAGTTCCGATTCAGAGGTAGAGCCGCACCAGTCCCCTGCAAGAGAGACAGCCGCACCAGTCCCCTGCAAAAAGGGGATACTACATGCTGCTCCCACCTCTGTCCCCAGGAGACTACATGCTGCACCCACCTCCATCGCCAGGAGACTACACGCTGCTCCCACCTTCGTCGCCAGGAGACTACGCTGCTCCCACCTTCATCGGCAGGAGCAGAGCAGCCGGAGCGGCCTCTGCCTCCGCCACCTTCTCCGGCAGGAGCAGAGCAGCCGGAGCGGCCTCTGCCTCCGCCACCTTCACCGGCAGGAGCAGAGCAGCAGAAGCTACCTCTGCCTCCATCACCATAACGGGGGATTGGAGCAGGAACTGCCGCTCCCTTCACCAGAAGGACCAGGACTAGATGCTGGCGGTCCTCAGCAGCCCTTGCATAGGCTGCTGAGGGAGACACGGGGAAGAACCGCCCGGCCGCAGAGGCCGAGAAGAGGGCCAACACCCGCACCCCAGCTTGTCCTGACTCCCTGCCTCGCTTCGCCCAAGGATGCCTGCCTCGCTTCGCCCAAAGATGCTTGCCACGCTTCGCCCAAGGATGCCTGTCTGGCATCGCCTGGGGCTGCCTGTCGCGCCGTATCTCCTGTTGTTGCCAGCAGCAACGCATCGCCTGGGGCTGCCTGTTGCTCCGCATCGCAGCAGGAAGTACTGTGGCTGGAACCCCACCAATGGGAGCTGCCGGCCACGAAGAAGGTGGGGGAGGTCAGGAGACCTGCTCCCACTGCAGCAGTTTTGCTGCCGGAGATCGTGGGGGAGGTCAGGAGACCTGGTCCTACTGCAGCAGTTTAGCTGGCGGAGATCGTGGGGGAGGTCCGGAGACCTGCTCCCACTGCAGCTTCTTCGCTGCCGGAAGTTCCGAATCAGAGGTAGAGCCCCACCAGTCCCCTGCAAGAGAGACAGCCGCACCAGTCCCCTGCAAAAAGGGGAGACTACACGCTGCTCCCACCTCTGTCGCCAGGAGACTACATGCTGCTCCCACCTCCATCGCCAGGAGACTACACGCTGCTCCCACCTTCTTCGGCAGGAGCAGAGCAGCCGGAGCGGCCTCTGCCTCCGCCACCTTCACCGGCAGGAGCAGAGCAGCAGAAGCTACCTCTGCCTCCATCACCATAAAGGGGGAGAGGAGCAGGAGCTGCCTCTCCCTTCACCAGAAGGACCAGGACTAGATGCTGGCGGTCCTCAGCAGCCCTTGCATAGGCTGCTGAGGGAGACACGGGGAAGAACCGCCAGGCCTCAGAGGCCGAGTAGAGGGCCACCCGCACCCCAGCTTGTCCTGACTCCCTGCCTCGCTTCGCCCAAGGATACTTGCCACGTTTCGCCGAAGGATGCCTGTCTGGCATCGCCTGGGGCTGCCTGTCGGGCCGAGAAGAGGGCCAACACCCGCACCCCAGCTTGTCCTGACTCCCTGCCTCGCTTCACAGAAGGATGCCTGCTTCGCATCGCCCAAAGATGCTTGCCACGCTTCGCCCAAGGATACTTGCCACGCTTCGCCGCATCGCCTGGGGTTGCCAGCAGCTCCGCATCGCCTGGGGCTGCCTGTTGCTCCGCATCGCAGCAGGAAGTACTGTGGCCGGAACCCCACCAAGGGGAGCTACCGGCCACAAGGTGGGGGAGGTCAGGAGAGCTGCTCCTACTGCAGCAGTTTCGCCGCCGGAGATCGTGGGGGAGGTCCGGAGACCGCCGCCGGAGATCGTGGGGGAGGTCCGGAGAACTGCTGCGGATGTCAGGAGACCAGCATCCCCCGCAGCAATTTCACTGCAGGAGTGGACCAGCATGCTGTCAGCCGTGCCACTACCGGCAGGGGTGCTGACAGCATTGCCAGCCATGGGCCCACTGAAGCCTCCCTTCCCAGCCTGAGACTTTGTCCTGGACTGCTGGGTTTTTAAGGGGGGAGGTGGCCGTTGAGGCCATGTGTGCTGCGCACAAGGGGGGTATATGTTGCAATGTGCCCCGCCCCTGTCTGCATGTGTGTGTTAAGTGTTGTATGTTGCGTGTGTTAATGTTGGTGTATAGAGATTGGTACACAGGATATAAACGGGTCCGTGTTTCACGTGTATTTATAAATGCAGATTTGTATTTAGGCAAGAGGAAGAAATCACTTCACGTGCTGGTTAAATGTAATATGTGAGCACGGGGTTGCATGTAATGAATTCACGTGCTGGGATTCAAGTGAATAATTAATTGGTAATTGAATCCCAGCACAACAGTATATATAGACACATTTTCATTCACTCGGGGTTGGGTGTTCAGGGCGAAAGAACGGGAGAGAGAGAGAAGGTAAAAAGAATAATAATACTAATAATAATAATAAGAAGAAGAAGTGTTTCTCACCATGTTTGTTCGTCCCTGTTTGTTAGTGTCTGTCCGTTTTGTTTGTCTCTTTTATTTTGGCGTGAAGTGCCATGTCCTGTTTTGTGTTACAACCTTTATATTTTCTGTTCTGTTGGTTAATTATTAAATGCTGAGCGCGATCACGCGCTCAGCTTCACCAAAACCCCAAGTCTCTGTGTTACTTCCTGGTTCTGGTCTGACGCCACCTACTCCGGCCGTCTTTGTGACACATGCTGTCATCGTGGGAAAACAGCGCCTCCAAGCGTCAGACCAGGAGAGGGGGTTTTGTGTTTAAAAAAAAAAAAAAAAAAACGGGAAAATGGAAGGCTGGAGAGACAGCTGCCGGGACCTGGAGGACCTCCTCGGGGGCCTTGAGGACCAAGGCTGGTGCATGGCCTGTGGGGTCTACGGACACACGGTGGCGATCTGCCCCTTCCAAGGTGAGGAGGAGGAGGAACCGGCCCAGGAGAGGAAGGTAGGGAGGAGGAGTAAGAAGAGAAGGGGGAAAGGAAAGCTGCAGCAGCAACAGCAACCACAACACCAGCCGGAGGAACAGCAGCCCGGGTGTTACTGCTGCCCTGAGCCTGGGCATTCCAGCTCCAACTGACCCTGGTACCCCCTCGGACAGCTACCCCAACTATGCCCCATCTGCAGAGGTGAGCACTTCGTGGCCCGCTGCCCTGTCCATCAGGAGAGGGAGGAGCAGGGGTCGCCTCAGTCTCCACCACCAGCAGGGGGAGGTAGACTGCTGCTCCCACCGCCCCAACCACAACTGCATCAGCGGCCAGAGGAGCCAGAGAACCTGTTCCCCTGGTGCGGAAAGGTGGATCACCCTTGGAGGGACTGCTCCGAGGTGCCACAGAGCTGGTGCGGGCGATGTGAGGAAGGGGGACACGACTGGTCGGGATGCCCCTATGCCAGCTCGCCAGTACCTGAGTCGGAGGAGCCTGAGCGTCCTCAGCCCAAGCGGGAGGAGCCTGAGCATCCACAGCCTAAGCGGGAGGAACCTGAGCGTCCTACGCCTGAGTGGGAGGAGCCCGAACGTCCTACGCCAGAGTGGGGGGAGCCCGAACGTCCACAGCCCAAAAGGGAGGAGTCGGTGCGTCCACAGCCCAAAAGGGAGGAGTCGGTGCATCCACAGCCCAAAGAAAGGGAAGTTGGGGCTTCCACAGCCCTAGGACCCAATCTGCCAGCAGAGGGAGAATGCCTGATGGTTTCCCCTTCAGAGGTAGAGCCGCACCAGTCCCCTGCAAGAGAGGCAGAGCAGCCCCAGTCTCCTGCAAAAAGGGGAGACTATACGCTGCTCCCACCTCCGTCGCCAGGAGACTACATGCTGCTCCCACCTCCATCGCCAGGAGACTACATGCTGCTCCCACCTTCGTCGCCAGGAGACTACACGCTGCTCCCAGCTTCATCGGCAGGAGCAGAGCAGCCGGAGCGGCCTCTGCCTCCGCCACCTTCACCGGCAGGAGCAGAGCAGCAGAAGCTGCCTCTACCTCCGCCACCTCCACCGCCAGGAGCAGAACAGCAGGAGCTACCTCTGCCTCCATCACCATCAAGGGGGAGAGGAGCAGGAGCTGCCTCTCCCTTCACCAGAAGGACCAGGACTAGATGCTGGCGGTCCTCAGCAGCCCTTGCATAGGCTGCTGAGGGAGACACGGGGAAGAACTGCCCGGCCTCAGAGGCCGAGAAGAGGGCCAACACCCGCACCCCAGCTTGTCCTGACTCCCTGCCTCGCTTCGCCCAAGGATACTTGCCACGCTTCGCCCAAGGATGCCTGTCTGGCATCGCCTGGGTCTGCCTGTCGCGCCGCATCGCCTGGGGTTGCCAGCAGCTCCGCATCGCCTGGGGCTGCCTGTTGCTCCGCATCGCAGCAGGAAGTACTGTGGCCGGAACCCCACCAAGGGGAGCTACCGGCCACAAGGTGGGGGAGGTCAGGAGAGCTGCTCCTACTGCAGCAGTTTCGCCTCCGGAGATCGTGGGGGAGGTACGGAGACCTGCTCCCACTGCAGCGTCTTCGCTGCCGGAAGTTCCGATTCAGAGGTAGAGCCGCACCAGTCCCCTGCAAGAGAGACAGCCGCACCAGTCCCCTGCAAAAAGGGGAGACTACACGCTGCTCCCACCTCTGTCCCCAGGAGACTACATGCTGCTCCCACCTCCATCGCCAGGAGACTACACGCTGCTCCCACCTTCGTCGCCAGGAGACTACACGCTGCTCCCAGCTTCATCGGCAGGAGCAGAGCAGCCGGAGCGGCCTCTGCCTCCGCCACCTTCACCGGCAGGAGCAGAGCAGCAGAAGCTGCCTCTACCTCCGCCACCTCCACTGCCAGGAGCAGAACAGCAGGAGCTACCTCTGCCTCCATCACCATCAAGGGGTCGAGGAGCAGGAGCTGCCTCTCCCTTCACCAGAAGGACCAGGACTAGATGCTGGCGGTCCTCAGCAGCCCTTGCATAGGCTGCTGAGGGAGACACGGGGAAGAACCGCCCGGCCTCAGAGGCCGAGAAGAGGGCCAACACCCGCATCCCAGCTTGTCCTGACTCCCTGCCTCGCTTCGCCCAAGGATACTTGCCACGCTTTGCCCAAGGATGCCTGTCTGGCATCGTCTGTGGCTGCCTGTCGCGCCGCATCGCCTGGGGTTGCCAGCAGCTCCGCATCGCCTGGGGCTGCCTGTTGCTCCGCATCGCAGCAGGAAGTACTGTGGCCGGAACCCCACCAAAGGGAGCTGCCGGCCACGAAGAAGGTGGGGGTGGTCAGGAGACCTGCTCCCACTGCAGCAGTTTTGCTGCCGGAGATCGTGGGGGAGGTCAGGAAACCTGCTCCTACTGCAGCAGTTTCACTGCCGGAAGTACTGTGGTCGGAGCCCCACCAAGGGGAGCTACCGGCTATGAAGAAAGGGGGAGAGGTCAGGAGACCAGCATCCCCCGCAGCAATTTCACTGCAGGAGTGGACCAGCATGCTGTCAGCCGTGCCACTACCGGCAGAGGTGCTGACAGGATTGCCAGCCATGGGCCCACTGAAGCCTCCCTTCCCAGCCCGAGACTTTGTCCTGGACTGCTGGGTTTTTAAGGGGGGAGGTGGCCGTTGAGGCCATGTGTGCTGCGCACAAGGGGGGGTATATGTGGCAATGTGCCCCGCCCCTGTGTGTGTTAAGTGTTGCATGTAATGAATTCACGTGCTGGGATTCAAGTGAATAATTAATTGGTAATTGAATCCCAGCACAACAGTACATATTGTGAGATAGTGGGTAGTGAGAGACAGCAGGGAGGGGGTTAAAACCTCCCTGCGAGAGAAACATGTGCGGAATGCACCTTTTTGTTTGATTGTGTTGCTTTATTGTTTCATTTAATTTTCTAATTGATTTGTTAATTGTTTAGTTTAACTGTTTTATTATTTTAATTATCCCCGGCACCTGGGAAGTAATTGATAATTGGAACCAGGTGCAGGGTATAAAGGAGGAGCAGTCAGAATGCTCAGGGCTGCTGAGTAGAAGGAGGCAGAAGAGGTGCTCTGTCTCCGAGTAGCCAGAGAGAAAAAAGTAAGTGCGGTGTCAAACCTGTGTGTTGAAGTTTGTGGTTTTGGGAAGGACGGGAAAACAGCGTAGCAGTCCCGCGTTAGTCAGGGTGTTCCTGAGAGTTGAGTTAGTGCTCCAAGAGGAGTTAGGTGTTTATTTTGTGTATTTTGTTTGATTTTTGTGTTTATTAAAAATAGCGCACCAGTGCTTAAAACTCCATTTCATTATTCTGGGTCGTATTTTTAAAGGGGCACGAACCCGAGTGAGTTGTGCTTTGTCACAATATAGACACATTTTCATTCACTTGGGGTTGGGTGTTCAGGGCGAAAGAACGGGAGTGAGAGAGAAGGTAAAAAGAATAATAATACTAATAAGAAGAAGAAGAAGAAGAATAAGTGTTTCTCACCATGTTTGTTCGTCCCTGTTTATTAGTGTCTGTCCGTTTTGTTTGTCTCTTTTATTTTGGCGTGAAGTGCCATGTCCTGTTTTGTGTTACAACCTTTATATTTTCTGTTCTGTCGGTTAATTATTAAATGCTGAGCGCGATCACGCGCTCAGCTTCACCAAAACCCCAAGTCTCTGTGTTACTTCCTGGTTCTGGTCTGACGCCACCTACTCCGGCCGTCTTTGTGACACATGCTGTCATCGTGGGATAACAGCGCCTCCAAGCGTCAGACCGGAGAGGGGCTTTTGTGTTTTCAAAAAAAAAAAAAAAAACGGGAAAATGGAAGGCTGGAGAGACAGCTGCCGGGACCTGGAGGACCTCCTCGGGGGCCTTGAGGACCAAGGCTGGTGCATGGCCTGTGGGGTCTACGGACACACGGTGGCGATCTGCCCCTTCCAAGGTGAGGAGGAGGAGGAACCGGCCCAGGAGAGGAAGGTAGGGAGGAGGAGTAAGAAGAGAAGGGGGAAAGGAAAGCTGCAGCAGCAACAGCAACCACAACACCAGCCGGAGGAACAGCAGCCCGGGTGTTACTGCTGCCCTGAGCCTGGGCATTCCAGCTCCAACTGACCCTGGTACCCCCTCGGACAGCTACCCCAACTATGCCCCATCTGCAGAGGTGAGCACTTCGTGGCCCGCTGCCCTGTCCATCAGGAGAGGGAGGAGCAGGGGTCGCCTCAGTCTCCACCACCAGCAGGGGGAGGTAGACTGCTGCTCCCACCGCCCCAACCACAACTACATCAGCGGCCAGAGGAGCCAGAGAACCTGTTCCCCTGGTGCGGAAAGGTGGATCACCCTTGGAGGGACTGCTCCGAGGTGCCACAGAGCTGGTGCGGGCGATGTGAGGAAGGGGGACACGACTGGTCGGGATGCCCCTATGCCAGCTCGCCAGTACCTGAGTCGGAGGAGCCTGAGCGTCCTCAGCCCAAGCGGGAGGAGCCTGAGCATCCACAGCCTAAGCGGGAGGAACCTGAGCGTCCTACGCCTGAGTGGGAGGAGCCCGAACGTCCTACGCCAGAGTGGGGGGAGCCCGAACGTCCACAGCCCAAAAGGGAGGAGTCGGTGCGTCCACAGCCCAAAAGGGAGGAGTCGGTGCATCCACAGCCCAAAGAAAGGGAAGTTGGGGCTTCCACAGCCCTAGGACCCAATCTGCCAGCAGAGGGAGAATGCCTGATGGTTTCCCCTTCA
Organism: Acipenser ruthenus; assembly: GCF_902713425.1. Taxonomy (NCBI): domain Eukaryota; kingdom Metazoa; phylum Chordata; class Actinopteri; order Acipenseriformes; family Acipenseridae; genus Acipenser; species Acipenser ruthenus. Next base: position 9,986,182 of record NC_081216.1, on the reverse strand, counting down.
GAGGTAGAGCCGCACCAGTCCCCTGCAAGAGAGGCAGAGCAGCCCCAGTCTCCTGCAAAAAGGGGAGACTACACGCTGCTCCCACCTCCGTCGCCAGGAGACTACATGCTGCTCCCACCTCCATCGCCAGGAGACTACACGCTGCTCCCACCTTCGTCGCCAGGAGACTACACGCTGCTCCCAGCTTCATCGGCAGGAGCAGAGCAGCCGGAGCGGCCTCTGCCTCCGCCACCTTCACCGGCAGGAGCAGAGCAGCAGAAGCTGCCTCTACCTCCGCCACCTCCACCGCCAGGAGCAGAACAGCAGGAGCTACCTCTGCCTCCATCACCATCAAGGGGGAGAGGAGCAGGAGCTGCCTCTCCCTTCACCAGAAGGACCAGGACTAGCTGCTGGCGGTCCTCAGCAGCCCTTGCATAGGCTGCTGAGGGAGACACGGGGAAGAACCGCCCGGCCTCAGAGGCCGAGAAGAGGGCCAACACCCGCACCCCAGCTTGTCCTGACTCCCTGCCTCGCTTCGCCCAAGGATACTTGCCACGCTTCGCCCAAGGATGCCTGTCTGGCATCGTCTGTGGCTGCCTGTCACGCCGCATCGCCTGGGGTTGCCAGCAGCTCCGCATCGCCTGGGGCTGCCTGTTGCTCCGCATCGCAGCAGGAAGTACTGTGGCCGGAACCCCACCAAGGGGAGCTGCCGGCCACGAAGAAGGTGGGGGAGGTCAGGAGACCTGCTCCTACTGCAGCTTCTTCGCTGCTGGAAGTACTGTGGTCGGAGCCCCACCAAGGGGAGCTACTGGCTACGAAGAAAGGGGGAGAGGTCAGGAGACCAGCATCCCCCGCAGCAATTTCACTGCAGGAGTGGACCAGCATGCTGTCAGCTATGCCATTGCATGTAATGAATTCACGTGCTGGGATTCAAGTGAATAATTAATTGGTAATTGAATCCCAGCACAACAGGATATATAGACATATTTTCATTCACTCGGGGTTGGGTGTTCAGGGAGAAAGAACGGGAGAGAGAGAGAAGGTAAAAAGAATAATAATACTAATAATAATAAGAAGAAGAAGAATAAGTGTTTCTCACCGTGTTTGTTCGTCCCTGTTTGTTAGTGTCTGTCCGTTTTGTTTGTCTCTTTTATTTTGGCGTGAAGTGCCATGTCCTGTTTTGTGTTACAACCTTTATATTTTCTGTTCTGTCGGTTAATTATTAAATGCTGAGCGCGATCACGCGCTCAGCTTCACCAAAACCCCAAGTCTCTGTGTTACTTCCTGGTTCTGGTCTGACGCCACCCACTCCGGCCGTCTTTGTGACACGTGGTGTCATCGTGGGATAACAGCGCCTCCAAGCGTCAGACCAGGAGAGGGGTTTTCAAAAAAAAAAAAAACGGGAAAATGGAAGGCTGGAGAGACAGCTGCCGGGACCTGGAGGACCTCCTCGGGGGCCTTGAGGACCAAGTGGTGCATGGCCTGTGGGGTCTACGGATGCACGGTGGCGATCTGCCCCTTCCAAGGTGAGGAGGAGGAGGAACCGGCCCAGGAGAGCATATATATAAGCAGTAAACTTAGGATTGTGTCACTTTGTAACGGTCCCGTCTGGTTTGGTTTCCCAAAGCATAAGTTGGACTGCAATCAGTCTCCCTGCTCATTGAATAAGTCCACGTTTCATGATTGGAGAAGTTTTGCATTGCCTACATATGCTACCAGGAATCATTGCCCATTTGTCATTTCTAGAACATAAGAACATAACACATAGGGTGTCAGCTTCAACAACATTGCTGGGGAGTTGGTTCCAGACCCTCACAATTCTCTGTTTAAAAAAGTGCCTCCTATTTTCTGTTCTGAAATGCCCCTTTATCTAATCTCCATTTGTGACCCCTGGTCCTTGTTTCTTTTTTCAGGTCAAAGAAGTCCTCTGGGTCAACATTGTCTATACCTTTTAGGATTTTGAATGTTTGAATCAGATCGCCGCGTAGTCTTCTTTGTTCAAGACTGAATAGATTTAATTCTTTTAGCCTGTCTGCATACGACATGCCTTTTAAACCTGGGATAATTCTGGTTGCTCTTCTTTGCACTCTTTCTAGAGCAGAAATATCCTTTTTGTAACGAGGTGACCAGAACTGAACACAATATTCTAGGTGAGCTCTTGTAAAGTTGTAAAGTTTTAGCATTACTTCCCTTGATTTAAATTCAACACTTTTCATTTGTGTGTGGGTTTAAATCCGCTCTGGAGATAACGGCCGCTTCACATTCCTTGGATGGCAAATAACAAAGCTGAATTTATTTGATCTTTGAGTTGAAACGGCTCTGGAATTTAAATTTTCGATATCTGTATAATGTGAAATAATGTACAATGTGAAATAATGTGAGCTTGTAACAATTGTATGTCACCCTGGATAAGGGCGTCTGCTACGAAATAAATAATAATAATAATAATAATAAATAAGGCGGCTTTTATTAGGAAATGGCTTCAAATGGTAATTTTTTTAAAAGGTTGTTAAAAAATAAAAAGCAGTTTTTTTTTAAAGCACACGTGGCTGTTTTTTTTGGTTTCTTTACAGAAGGAAAGATGGGCAGCTTGTAGCCATGAGGCCATCCTCGAGAGGAGATTGCCCAATTGTGGATGCTGTGTTTGTGTGACGGGTGGGTCTGTTCCCCTGACAACAGTGGAGCCATTTAGAAACCGGAATATATATATATATACATATATACTGTATATTATATATATTTTTTACCAGCCTCAATGAAATGATTTTGTACCGTTTTCTTGTATACCTGTGGCAAAGTGGTAATGACGTGCAGGTGAGTGCAGTGCAGAAGAATCACACAGACAGACGTTGGTACAGGTGCAAGGGTGTTTATTTATTTTAGTAAATGTCCAGAGCCTCAAGGCAAAACCTGTAAATAATAATAGTGCTGGAAGTGATACAGCGGCGTGTATCACTTCTAATTTATAATCCCGCGGGTTTGACCCGCAACCCCAAAGTCCCGTTCCGACACCCACACTAAACACGAACACAAAAGACAGTGCGTGATTCAAGTGCTAAAAGGTGCAAACACAAAGACAGTTGGTAGTGAAAGGTGAGTGGTGAAGTCCGGGTTTTTCGCTGGCCTGCGGCTGCAGCTCCGGATCGTGCTCAGTAATCCTCTGTGACAAATAACACACAAGACACACAGTGTTAATACACAGACACAGAACACTCACGATTTCCTCACAGTACAGGCTCCTTCTCGGTTATTTAACTTAACCATATGCAAAGGAACAGATCACTCAAGCCATGCCCCCTATTTATACCCTCGCCCATGACCCCAAGGTTAACGAGCGCATCCGCTCCTCCAGTCCTCGGATGCCACGCCACTTACCGTCTGGGTCAGTGAGCTCGGGTGCCATGGCTCCGCCCCCTTCCGAACTGACCGACTTCCATCTACCCTACGGAATAAATTGTCGTGCCAATTCATTAAGGGTACTCTGTTCCTCGTATACCGTGCTCTCACAGGTCGAGAGGGAGATCTAACACTAAGACTCATTCGATCTCTGTCACATATCCCACCGCTCAGAGTGGAGCCGAAGGAACACTCGGCTAAACCTACCTTTCCCATTACTCCCCCCTCCCGGGAAAAATAATCCGCATTTTGGTGGTCTTTCCCTGCACGGTGTACCATATGGTACATGAAGGGCTGCAATGCCAGATACCACCGAGTTATCCGGGCATTGCTGTCCTTCATTGTGCTTAACCACTTGAGTGGGGCGTGGTCAGTGACAAGATCAAATGAGTGTCCCAGCAGGTAGTATCTTAAAGAGTGAGTAGCCCATTTCATGGCCAAACACTCTTTTTCGACGACGGAGTAGTTGCGCTCCCGAGGGAGCATTTTTTTTACTTATGTACAGAACAGGGTGTTCTACTCCGCCTACCATTTGAGACAGGACTGCACCCAAACCGACATCCGAAGCATCGGTGTGGAGGATGAATCTCTTAGTGAAGTCTGGAGTGATGAGAGCAGGGGCCTGGCAAAGTCTCTGCTTAACAGTATTAAACGCCCCCTGACATTCTTCTGACCATTTAATTAAATTTGGTGCGCTCTTTTTGGTGAGGTCAACTAAGGGATTAACCACTGTGGCATACTCGGGGATAAAGCGGCGGTAATAACCGGCTAACCCCAGTAGCGACCGCACTTGAGCCTTGGTTTTGGGGATTGCCGCGTCTACCAAGGCCTGGACCTTGGAGACAACGGGTTTCACCCTGCCATTCCCCATTACAAATCCCAAATATTGTGTTTCTCTTTTGGCAAACGCACATTTTCGCAAGTTAGCTGTCAGCCGGGCTGCCCTTAGAGACTGAAGGACGGCTGTGATCCTAGCCAAATGCTCTCGCCAGGTGGAGCTGTAAATGACCACATCATCAATATACGCTGCCGCATATTCACGATGTGGGTGTAAAACCTGGTCCATCAGTCTCTGGAAGGCAGCAGGCGCACCATGTAACCCAAACGGCATGGTTGTAAAATGAAACAGCCCCTCTGGTGTTGAAAATGCGGTTTTCTCTCTAGACCTACGAGTTAACGGGATCTGCCAATATCCTTTCGTCAGATCCAGAGTGGAGGTGAACCTCGCCGTCCCCAGTCTATCTAGGAGTTCGTCGACCCGAGGCATGGGATACGCATCAAACTTGGCAATAGCGTTTACCTTGCGGAAATCAACGCAGAAGCGGTTGGTGCCGTCCTTTTTGGCCACTATCACAATTGGACTGCACCACTCGCTCCTGGAAGGCTCAATCACCCCAAGTTCGAGCATGTCCCATACCTCTTTGCGAACGCCACTCCGTCGACTTTCCGGGACCCGGTAAGGTCTCTCTCGCACTGTGACACCTGGGGGAGAGATAATGTCATATTCAGCGAGGTTAGTTCTACCGGGCGTGTTAGAAAAAACATCGCTAAATTCCTCAATTAACCTACGTAGTTCACGTTGCTGATCAGGAAGTAACTGTTCCCCCATCGAAATGTTCTTTGTGCTAGAGGGTTCTAGCTCGGGCCCTAAATCATCCTCTATATTGTCTGGGGCTATAAATAACACCTCTCTTGCCTGCCAGGGCTTTAATAAATTTATGTGATAAATTTCTTTTTTGTTACGGCGATCGGGCTGTTTAATTTCGTAATTCACCTTTCCTATAGCCCGAATCACCTCATATGGCCCTTGCCATTTAGCACATAGTTCTTTGGCTATCGCAGCAGCACTAGTGGACCTCAATGGAACTGCCTCTGGGTATCGCGTTGCGTAATCTACCACCACTAATATATGCGTATACCCGGAGTCAGAAGGTAGCAAAGGGCCGACTATGTCCACTGCGATGCGTTCAAAGGGGGTGGAAATAATCGGCAGTGGGACCAAAGGGGCGGGGCGCACTCGACCCGGCGCTACTCTCTGGCAGTCTGGGCATGTGGCTACATATTTCGACACTTCTTTATAAACACCTGGCCAAAAGAATCGAGCCAATATCCGTTCCCTTGTCTTGTCAACTCCGAGGTGCCCCGCAAAAGGGATATCATGCGCCAGCCTCATGACCTCCAGCCGACAAGACGGGGGGACCAATAATTGTGTTACAGGATTTCCTGAGCCCGCGGCCAGGTTTACCCTATATAGTAATTGCCCCTTGATAATGAAGTGTGGAAATACTAGTGCCCCAGCACCTTCAACATCCTTACCTTCAATGGACCGGACCTGTCCCCGAATGTGCACCAGTGATGGGTCATTGTCCTGCTCCCACACTAGGTTCACATTCGAGTGCCACATGTCCGGTATATTGAGCGGGGCGGGAGTAACATCTGCCCTTGATGGCCCAGTAACCTCGCCCTCTCGGTCACACTGCGTTCCGACCCCCTTTGACTGACGTTTTTCACCGTTATAACAGGCTCCCACCAGCCCCCAGCCTTGTCTCATTAACGCTCCCTCCCATTTCCGCAGCCTTCTCTCTTTGTTTGTTTTTTTCGGCCGGAACAGGGAAGAGAACATTTCCGCTTGAAAGGGAAAAACATTACCAATTATTTCCCCTTCTACTTTTTCTGCCACATTTGCGTGTATGGCCGGGACTGCCCTTAATTTCAATAAATCTTTATAGTTGGGCCAGTCTCGACCCAGAATAATGGGATGTGGTAACCTTTCCGCTACCCCAACTACCAGGGAACGTTTCATCGGACCGACCGATAAATATGCTTTTACTGTGGGGTATGTTGCCGTGTCTCCATGGATACAGGAGATCGCCACCTGACCTTGTGGCTGCCACACCATACCGCCCAAGAGAGATGCTCTAATTAAGGTCTGACCACACCCTATGTCCACTAATGCATGGGTCTTCACATTTCCAAAAATCACCTTAACAATACAAGGCCCCTCCCGACCATTTTTCCCTCGCTTACCCGCTTCAGATGCCAGATTACAGATGGCCACGTCACACTCCATCGCAGATGGGCATGACCTAGCCTGATGTCCCGGCTGGCGGCACCTAAAACAGGTAGGGGGAAAGGAGGGCACAGTATTAAATGGTCTGTCCCGCTGCTGGTATGGCAACGGGGCAGGGGCAGCACCTCTACCCCCGCTGGGGGCCAACCTTGGTCTCCATGAAGAGGAGGCAAGGTCGCCCATTGGGGTTGGTGCTCTTGGAGGTCGTTGCACCGGTCCTGGTGGTGGGGCTGATGGAGCAGAGAGAGGAGGTGGGGCTCGGCCGCTCCGTTGAGGTGGGGTGAGTAGCCCGGTCTGGGCGGATACCAGGGAGTCCTCGAAGTCCTCAGCGAGCTTGACTGCCTGTTCCAGGGTGTCGGGGTTGTGGCGCCGTATCCATCCTTGGGTCTCGGCGCCGACCACATGACAAAACTGCTCAATAACGATGGCCTCCCCCATCTGGGCAGTTGTTTTTAGCGCCGGGGTGAGCCAGTGTATCATGTGGTCACAGAGCTTCTGCGCGACCACCCTGGGGCGTACGTTCGGGGACCTCCTGTACTCCCTGAACCTCACTCGGTGCGTTTCCTCCGTAATATTCAGACGGCGGAGAATAGCCAGTTTTACCAGGTCATATTGAGCGGCGTCGTCATCCCCCATTGCCTGGTATGCTGCCTGCGCTTCCCCAATCAGGCAGGGTCCCAGCTGGCTTGCCCAGAACTGTCGGGGCCATGACGCGGTGGTAGCCAGCCGCTCAAATGCCACCAGGTATGCCTCTGGATCATCATCCGCCGTCATTTTATGCGTCCTGGCTTTGGGCGCTATGAAGCCGCGCTCCGCTGATGCTGTGGGAGGTATTGCCAGCCCGACCCTCTCGATCAGCGCGGTGTACCTCTCCTCTCTCCGTCTTTCCTCCCCCTCCCAGCTGCTCCAGCAGCGCCGACAGTGTTGCGTAGTCCATATCCCACTTCTGACACCACGTGTGGCAAAGTGGTAATGACGTGCAGGTGAGTGCAGTGCAGAAGAATCACACAGACAGACGTTGGTACAGGTGCAAGGGTGTTTATTTATTTTAGTAAATGTCCAGAGCCTCAAGGCAAAACCTGTAAATAATAATAGTGCTGGAAGTGATACAGCGGCGTGTATCACTTCTAATTTATAATCCCGCGGGTTTGACCCGCAACCCCAAAGTCCCGTTCCGACACCCACACTAAACACGAACACAAAAGACAGTGCGTGATTCAAGTGCTAAAAGGTGCAAACACAAAGACAGTTGGTAGTGAAAGGTGAGTGGTGAAGTCCGGGTTTTTCGCTGGCCTGCGGCTGCAGCTCCGGATCGTGCTCAGTAATCCTCTGTGACAAATAACACACAAGACACACAGTGTTAATACACAGACACAGAACACTCACGATTTCCTCACAGTACGGGCTCCTTCTCGGTTATTTAACTTAACCATATGCAAAGGAACAGATCACTCAAGCCATGCCCCCTATTTATATTTATACCCTCGCCCATGACCCCGAGGTCGAGCGTCTCGATGCATATTTTTGTGTATGACTCCTCCCACGTGTATGATGCGTATGACCTCCACAGGGGATGAGCGTCCCGTTGAACAGTTTCCAGACGTTGGCATGTAGAGTCCTATAAACCAGAGCAAACACACTGCATGCTCATTCTCCCCCTAGTGACTTCACGCCAACTTCGTGCATCTCCGCTGAGTTGTCGGGATTATTGATCGTTTTTACGTCTCTCTGTGCTCTAAAATTGATTGTGGCGATTTCATTTCTTATTGTGACTGTAAGATCACTGACACTGACTGATACCGCATTGTAGCCCTTTTTAAATACGCGCCAGCGGATTGAAATAACCAGTGAGCTTTAAAAAAAAAAAAAAATGTACACCCTATAGTTTTTCTGTCACCCCCCTTTTTTTGAAAAGCACTGTGTTCTAAGCACAGGGATGGACAGGAACTGATTCACTCACGGTCAATCAGGTGCAGCACGTGGGAGGCTGTGCAGGAATCGGGGATCTCAACACCCAGGTGCACTGGCCAGGCCATTTACAGAGCTCTTAACTATTCCCTTGGGGATTATCAAAAATGAGTGCAGCCTTGGATACAAACACACCTGCCCACCAAGCACCTACCGGCAGTTTGTCATGTTCGCTGTCTTACCCATCATGACTGAAACTGACTCGCAACAGGGAAATGCAGCTTCTACACTGAACAACGTATATGCGAGGGATTCTGTTTGTATAAGTTTCTGTTTTTGTCTTTGGGCTGCATTAGAATCTCGTATCTCTCTCTCTTCCAAACGAACGATTCCCCCCCCCGGTGGAAAACCAGCTCGGAAAAATTATCCTTTTTCAATCCCCCAGGTAAAGCTGGAACGGTTCGGTGAGACAATGGCCGGTAATCCACAGCCAGGATATAACTTAAGGTTTAAATAAAATCTGTTTAATATTCACCAAGGTGAATTTCAAACTCAGCTAAACAACTTAATAATTGTAGAATTGATTCCGATCATTTTTAAATAAGATTTCTTTCCGGGGTTGTTTTTATTTTTTCAAGCAGTAGATAGGAACCAACTCCCCAGTAATGTTGTTGAAGCTGACACCCTGGGATCCTTCAAGAAGCTGCTTGATGAGATTCTGGGATCAATAAGCTACTAACAACCAAATGAGCAAGATGGGCTGAATGGCCTCCTCTCGTTTGTAAAGTTTCTTATGTTCTTAATACAATGTTTACACTTTCTATACTGTCCAAAAGTCTCTTCAGTAGTAATATTACTATAGCTTATGTCAAAAGTCTAATTTATGACCCTTTTGACCTTTTTTTGACCTTATAGGTATGAATTTATGAATATATAATGAGGGGGCGTGGATTTATGAATTTATGAATATATAATGAGGGGCGGGGATTTTATATTGGTATTGATATATATATATATATATATATATATATATATATATATATATATATATATATGTATTTTACAAATGCTTATAAACATTAAATATTTATAAATGTAAAAGAGTATGAAAATAAAATAATTACTGTGGGTAGGATTCTAACCCACGCTGACAATTGAGTCAAAAGGATCTTAAGTCCTTCACCTTAACCACTCGGACACAACAGTTTTTCTTAAAACATTAATAAATAAAAAAATAAGTATTAAGCTTACCGGGGGTTTCAGAGAATCAAGGTGGTATGGTGTTTGAGCAAAAGGTTGAACAGATGGAGACTACGTTGGGTTTTTTTTTTTTTAAAGGGGCATGTCTGGGCATGTTTTTCAGACCTTATAAAAAGGAGGAAAATATTTGGGGAGTTTATTAGAGTGTTACACAAGATGTCTCATACCGTTGTTAGTTGCTGCTCAGAGAAAGGGGATCTGAGGATCGGGAAATGTCTGAACTTATAAAAGCCTTTAAAAAAATGCACATTAGCCCTTCCGCAGATGTAGAAGAAACCACGGCTTGTAAAAAAGTTTCAAGAGAGAGTCCAAGCATGGGTCCTTCAAGCATTCTTCCCAAGGATCGTCTGTGTACTGTACAACCTCCTCTGTGGACTGAACTGAAAACAAACATCAATGAGAGAGAGGGGCGGATGTATTAGGGTAACTCTGAAAACGCCCCTAGGGGCGGCGCCTCAAGGACCACCCATTCAAGGATCTCTGATAGGTCATCTCAAAGGATCCCCCATGGTGCCTGAGGCGTCAACACCCTCATAGGCCGAAACCTAATCTTGGGGAGCATACTAAAGGGGCTCCCCACATGTCCTTTTGATTGAAGGAGTCTGACATCATGGCTTCTGCAAACTTTAGATACTTCTCTGAAAATGCCGTTCTTGAACCTAGCGATATTGAGATGGATTGGACCAGTGAAGAAATGACCCAGCTTATAAAAGACTTTGAAAATGTCCCGCTCCTCAACCCTGCAGAGTCTGATGACGTTGATGGGGGCTTAGGCATCTCTTTTGAAAAAGTATTAAAGATCTCTATGGGGCTCGTGGCTTCTCTATTGGAAGTGATCATTGACCGTGATATGGTGAAAACTTGCCGTGGTTGCGAAATTGACCACCCGAGCCAGCTGAGACACAGCTGCCTTTTTGAAGCGGCCCCCAATTATTTTGATCAACATTTTGAAGAAATACTAGAAAAAATACACGTCCCGTGGCTGAAACTTCTGGTGGCTAAAGCTCTAGCTTGTTTCAATTTTCATCCATCTTTGACAAAACTTCAGAAACTGGTGGAAGATATTTTAACAGAGCTAAGACCAGAACACAGCATTAGACGTAAACTGATTCATCTACAAGAAACCCTGGATGACAAGACCCGAGACATTGTTAACAAAATTACCAAAGCTTTCTACCATCGCAGTTTTACAAACCCGCGCGCTCCATTAGCATATTACGGGGCCTGTGACTTTGAAAATGGGGAACGTCCAGACTCCAGCAAAACTGAGGAAAACCATGGAGGGGCTGCTGTTTGAGTTATTAGCTGAGAAAGTGGCTTGCAAGAGACTCTTTCAAAACCTGATCCCCGTAAATGTAAAAATGTTCAGCAATTTAAAAAGTGTAACTGATTTAATCCGTAAAGATATTGATACTAAAGAATGGTCAGAGTTGGTAATTACACATGTAAAACACTGTAAACCCTTAAATGCATTTTTAATGAATATATTACCTAAAATGTTTGATGAAATAGAAGATTGCAAATGTACACATATCCTTGTTTTGTATGCTTATGTGACTGATGTATGTTTTTATAACATGGCCAGGTTTTTAAGAGATGAAGATATATCGATAGTTGTGCAAAATGTCGTGTATTATTTAGTGACTAATCATGAATGTTTGTGTAAAAACTTTATAGCTCTTCTAAAATGTCCTAATCTTCTTGATAAACTGTGAATGTCTCTGAAGTGTTATGATAACCTTTGAATAAAAACTTTTTGAAAGTCATATTGTTCTCAGTTGTGTTATTTTGGTTAAAGATGACACACCAGCATATGAAAAAAATATACTACGATCCCTCAAATCCTGGAGGTTTAGGGGGTTTACAGACTCTTCAAAAAGCTCTGAGGTCTGATGGACCTAAAGTCTCTGAGAGGGTCTTAACTGACTTTTTATCAGAGCAAGACTCATATACGTTGCATAAGCCCTCTAAAATAAACTTTAAAAGAAACCCTGTATTTGTATCTAATATCGACACACAGTGGCAAGCTGATTTAGTGGATATGTCTAGCTTGTCAAAAGAAAATGGAGGTTATAAGTACATGTTAACATGTATAGATATCTTATCTAAATATGCATGGGTCTTACCTTTGAAAAATAAGTCATCTAAGATGGTGACAGAGGCGTTCAAGAGGATCATCAGCGCTGGTAGGAAACCTAAAAAACTACAAACTGATAAAGGGGCCGAATTTCTAAACAAAGCATTTCAGAACATGCTAAAAAAAACATAATATTCTACACTTTACCACGGGGAATGAACTAAAAGCATCTATTGTTGAGAGATACAACAGGACTCTTAAAACAAGAATGTGGAAATATTTCACCGCTTTTAACACGCACAAGTATATGGATAAACTACAAGAAATGGTACAGGCATATAACAACTCCTTCCACCGTAGTATTCAAATGAAACCTTCAGAAGTTAATGAAGATAATTCATTTAAAGTGTTTAAAACTTTATACTCTAAGAAGAAAAGCCCTAAACATATAAAGTTTAAGTTTGCCGTCGGTGACAGCGTAAGAATTTCAAAGTTAAGAGCTCCCTTTATAAAAGGCTATGAACAGACGTTTACATCAGAGATTTTTACTATAACAGAATGTATACCAAGATTTCCACCGGTGTATAAACTATGTGATTATGATGGAGAGCCTATAATGGGCACCTTTTATGCACCAGAATTACAGAAAATAAATGTTAAGACTGATAGGCTGTTTAGGATAGAGAAGATAGTTGCCGAGAAAAAGGAAAATGGTAAAAAGTCTTATCTCATAAAATGGGCCGATTGGCCTGAAAAATTTAACAGTTGGGTCGCAGAGCAGCAGGTGGTGGATCTAAAGAGTTAACAAGTACAGAGTGTATTTAATTACACTTAAAACATTATTCAAGATGTCTCAAGACTCTTTTTATGTAACTCTGCCTAGTAATGCTTCACAGGAGGTTTCCCCTAAAAACGCAATATCAAATTTTACTATCAAATTGGTTAAAACACTGAATCTACCGGGAAAATGGGAAGTTTGCTTAGCAGAGATTCAATATCCCCATACCTGGGATAATATAAGCCTTAAAGACAGCACTTTTATTACTTATGATATAGAAAATGCGATAAAACGTGATTATACTATACCAAAAGGATATTATGAGACCCTTCAGGATGTAATAACGACCATGAACGATGTCCTGCTCGGAAAAGGACTAGATCAGAAAGGTGACAAGGCTCCCGATGAACAAAATAATAATGATTTGAAATTAGTCTATAAACCTATAGAAAGACGAATTTATATAAAAAGTACTAAACCATATATGATTTTTACCAAAGAACATCTCGGACAAATGTTGGGATTTCGTGAGACTATAAAGGGTGAAACTATTAGACTATTAGGCCCTATTGAGGCTAAAGTGTATTCTGCTTATTTGAGGACCAACTACCCAGCCGACATCAGAGCGGGATTTTATACCCTGTATGTCTATACTGATATCATTACACATCAAGCCGTTGGAGATAGTTACGTGCCTCTTCTAAGATGCGTTCCTATTAAAGGCAAAAACAACGATATAATCACGGTAACTTACGACAGACCTCATTACGTGCCCCTCAGCAATTCCGTTTTGGGAAGGTTGTAGTGAAGTTGCATTTCCGACCTGTAAAGCCTCTTTTTTACACATAATTGAAAATGGGCCCTAATGGATATGTCAATCCTTATATTAATTATTACAAAAATCAAGCTGGTAATGGATTGCCTGGATTTTCTGGAGCTCCAGTAATGTACGGGGCGGGTATAGGGGGTATTTTTAGAAGTCTTTTCAGAAAAGCTTTACCGTTACTTAGAAGGGGTTTTGAAATAGTTAAACCTCATTTTAAATCAGCAGCTAAAAATATTGTTAGTGACGTAGTGTCAAATGTCCTAACAAGTCATAACCCTCATAGCCATAACAAGAGCCAGTCAGGGGAGGGATTGATGGTGATGTCCCGAGGATACAAGAGAAAACGTGGCAAACCCCCAGGATCTCGCTATCATCCACACAAAAAGGCTAAACCAGCTACATTGAGGTCATTTAGTAACGGTAACCGGAGAAGGAGTAAGAAACCAAAGACCCCCAGAACAGCGAAAAAGAGAAACATCTTTTAAATCATGATGCTGGTACATCATATGTCTCAAGAATGTGTGAAATCAGAATTGGATCTGTTTACTATACCTTATACCCTTTATGTGGAAATTCCCCCCCTGTCTGCCTTGTCTGACACGGCCCTGTGGCAAAGTGCCCCGCCCCTGTGTGCATTTGTGTGTTCTGTGTTGTATATATGCGTGCGTATGTTAATGTTGGTGTATAGATTGGTACACAGGATATAAACAGGTCTGTGTTTCACGTGTGTTTAAATTGTATATTTGTATTTAAGCACGGGATTGCACATCACGCACGTGCATTTAAAATATAATATGTGAACACAGGGTTTCACGTAATTAATTCACGTGCTGGGATTCAAGTGAGTAATTAATTAGTAATTGAATCCCAGCACAACAGTATATATAGATGCACGTTTCTGTCACTCGGGGTTGGGTGTTCGGAAGAGGAGAACGGGTGAGAGAGAGAGGAGAGTTAAATAAGTAAAAACGTGCAAGAGAAGTGTTTTGTTTGTACTCACCGTGTTTGTTTGTCTGTCCGTGCACCGTTTGTTTAGTGTTAGTCGTTTTGTATGTCTGTTTATTTTGGCGCAAGTGCCGTGTCCTGTGTTTTTGTTACAACCTTTTTATTTTCTGTTCTGTTTATTAAATGCTGAGCGCGATCACGCGCTCAGCTATACCAAAACCCCAAGTCTCTCTGTATTCCTTCCTGCTTCTGGTCTGACGCCACCCACTCTGGCCGTCTTTGTGACAGGCCCCCATCGAATTTTACATAGCGGGAAATGGGGAAGATTATCTTGATTTGAATAATACTCTTTTAAGACTTTCATGCAAAATTACTAGGGCTGATGGCTCCAATTTAGTAGGAGGCAGTATAGTTGGTATTATCAATTACCCTGTAGCTACCATGTTTTCACAAGTGGATGTAACTTTAGGAAATCGCTTAATCAGTCAAAGCAGTAATACTTATCCTTACAGGAGCATTATAGAAGCAATGCTAAACTTTAGTAAGGACACTCTAGAATCACAGTTCACTGCCGGCTTGTTTTACAAAGATACCCCAGGACATATGGATGAGACTGATCCTGCAGGGGCTAATGAAGGTCTAGTTAAACGGCATGCGTTTACCAGAATGAGTCATACTGTTGAACTTTTAGGACCTCTGCATGCTGATATATTTTTTCAAGAGAAACTCATGCTGAATGGGATTGACCTGAAAATTAAAATGGTGAGGGCCAATGACACTTTCTGTTTAATGTCTGATGCTGCAGAAGAGTTCAAACTTAAAATTTTAGAAGCCTCTCTCTATATTAAAAAAGTAAAAGTGTCCCCTGAGGTCAGAATTGCCCAAGCTCAGGCCTTGATGACCTCTAATGCCCGATATCCTATTGATAGAGTGTCTATGAAAGTTTTTAGTATTCCTAGAGGGAGTAGGGTCTGTAATCAGGAGAATTTGTTTCTGGGGCAGTTACCAAAGTTTGTGGTTATTGGTTTAACAGATAATGACGCATTTAGTGGTTCCTACGCTAAAAACCCATTTAACTTTAAACACTATGCTGGGAACTTTATAGCTATGTACGTTGATGGTGAACAAGTCCCCTCAAAACCTTTACAACCCCACTATACAGCAAGACACAACCCCGTCCGTGAATAGTACAGTCTAATACAAGCCACGGGTAGACATCTCAAAGACAAACCGCTGATAATTGATAGGTCAGACTTTATTAGAGGCTATACGCTCTATGCATTTGATTTGACCCCTGATCAAGAATGTGGAGATCATTTTTCCTTAGTGAAAAATGGTAATATGCGCCTTGAAATGCGTTTTGCCAATGCTCTGCCAGAGACGGTGAATATGATTGTATATGCTGTTTTTGAGAACGTGATTGAGGTTTCCCACCAAAGAGCTGTTCTCTTTGATTACTGAAAAGTTTGATACAACATTGATCCTTTTAAAATGAATACCACTCAGCTTACAGAGCTGCTAACCAGCAACCCATTGACTGCAAAGTATTTTTATGGGGTTCTAGCTAGTGATCAACTACCTAAAGGAAAAATAAAAAAACTGCCGGCAATACTCATTGCCAACACGGACCCCCAGAATTATCCGGGAGAACACTGGCTAGGGATTTATCTAAAAGAAGAGGGACAGGGAGAGTTTTTTGATTCTTACGGTAACCCTCCAGATTTTATTTATTTTCCTAAGACTATCTCAAACTTTTTAGACAACAACGTCAAACAAACAGTGTACAATAATCAGCCTCTACAAGGTCTTATGACCACGACATGCGGCCATCACTGTGTTTTCTTTGTACATCATTGATCCAAAGGACTTACTTACCCTGAGGTTATGGGTCTCTACAGCTCTGATTTAAACAAAAATGATCTGATGGTGTCCCAATTTATACATTGTATGTCTAACCCTAAAAAACAGAACTGTATAAATATATTTTCATGCGTGCAGTGTGTCAAGACTCACCATGATTTCAAAAAATGTTATGAATGTTAATCTTCAAAAAAACTTATGACATTGTAATTGGTGAATAAATATTTTTATTGCTGTAAAGACACACACACATATATATATATATATATATATATATATATATATATATATATATATATATATATATATATATATATATATATCAGACATTGTTTATATAACACATGCATGAATATACAACAAAATGTACAAATATGTAAACTCAATAAAAACAGTAACATCTTAATAACTTTCCCATAACTGATGCCTTTTTTTCTGCTTCTTATGCATGGGGGTCTCTAAGGGTCGTTTTTTATAAGCTTCTATGAGTTGTCGTGTTTGAGAATTAGGTACTGTAGAATAGGGGACATTTATTACAGACAAACCTTTGATGAATTCGGACCATCCTACAGGTAACCTATGTTCAGGGATATGGGTATGCCCCGTTGCAGCCCTGATTAAATCAACCATATGCGACCCTCTAATGTTCTTGCCCCTAAGAATGAATTCCCCTTGATCATTCCATGAGGTAACCAAAGCATTCTGAGACATAGCGTTTAAAATAAAATTAGCATTTTTCTTAGATCTGGAGGGAACACTACTCATAACTGCAGTCACTATCTTAGATTCAGATTCTGCTGCCGGTTGGGCCGTTTCCTCAGAGGGGGGTGTAATTAATGTAAGGGTATTAAACTCTTTTTCACTCTGTTTAAGCAGGGTTAGATATCTCTGTAAGGAGTTGGTGTATAGCTTAACTTTCTCATGGTCACTGATGTCGCTTCTAAGTAGAATGCTTTTCATTTCAGAGTCAAGTCGGCTTTCAACAGCTTTTTTAATAGGCTCGGGGTGCTGGGGCTCAGGCTGCCGAAGTCTATCGAGTTGATGCTGGGGTATCAGAAACATTTTCTGGGAGTGAGTCATTTTTACAAATTAACTTTGAGGCGATAAGAGTCCTGATAAAAAAGGCAATGCAATCCTTATTAAAGCGCCGATAAAACCACCACTCTGATTCACAGTTTTTTTCTTCTTTTTAATGGAATGCTTCTTATTGCATAGGCTCTTTATAACACGCCGCTGCTTTTTGACTGTTTAACTGACTCGAAGTTAAGGGGATGTGACCCTTTAAGGCATTTAAGGCAATTTCCACAATCGATTTGATAAAATCGTCTGAGGCGTTTCGTAAAATTGCTCTTCTCTGATGAGCAGAACTATGAACTATGCTCTTTAAGAGATGGAGGTTACGTTTTATTCTAGCCGACATGCTGCGCTGTTGCATAGCCTAGATAAATAAAAGTTTTAGAGCAATAACCGGTCGCTTATAGGTGTTTTGATTTGGTATTTCTCATGATGTAAGCAGCTGGCCAATCAGGAGTAAATAAACGATATGCTTCAGGGGTTTGGGCCTTTAAGTCTATTAAAAGATAACCATAGGGTTTTTTTGTCGCATCTTCAAACGCTTCTAAGAAAAACTTGGAGTTCCCGGGGTACATCTGACGGGCTAGTGTGTTGATTTGAAGTTTATCTCGAGGGTTTTTAAACAGAATAATGTAATTGGCATTCAAGTTTATGGTGCGGCTCATTTTTCCTTGAAAAAACAAATTTTGAACCAAATACAGTACGCATAAATTCCTATGATGAACGTATTTTGTAAAAGCTTTCTGTATTTCATCATTTTCGCTAGCTGCTTCCATCAAGTCATCTATAATGAGTAAATTGATTTTGTTAGGAGGCATTAAATTATCATCGGTTAATGAATCTGGTATGCCTTCAATAAATGTGATATTTTTAAATTTAAGGGCCAATTCATTGTATAATTCCTGCCAACAACTATAACTCCAAATGATATTCTCAGGGGTTTTGGAAAAGATCTGTTGAGAGTTTTCTAAAAGCTGCTTCACAAAATAACTTTTCCCTGAATTGGAGGGTCCCGATATTATAGCTGCAAAAGGCACAGATAGTCTAATATCAAAACCTTCTTCAGTACCCATAAGGAATCGATGTGAAATCAGAACGCAAGACTCGCTTATTGTATACTATTTGAAAGGTTTTCTGGAGTGGTTTGTTTTCCAATTGAAATTCTTTTTTATTGCGGTGAATCTGGGAGCCTCGAATCATGATATGCTCTGCAGGGGTGTTTCTATCATGATTCACAAAGTTTTGTACAAGGTCTTTTAATGAAGCGAGGTTAATTAATTTGGAATTCTCATAGTTTAGGGTAATACCCTTTACTTTGAGACATGTTTTTCCATTGTTTGTGACGTATCCATATGTTTTAGGGCCCCCTGACACAAACTCTGTAATGTATTCCCCTGGCTTTAACTCGCTAGTTAAATCACCAAGATAATCGCCTAGTTCAGAACGCCAAGCCTGGGGCCTGCTGACAAAGATCACAGAGTCCGTATCATGATACAGACATCGACCCTGCAGACGATCCAAGAGGTTATAGAGCTCTAGCCGGGCGTAAGCGGTAGTAAATGCCGCTATGAATACATTTACATTACCTGTGGGAGTATAGGTATCAGAAGCGTAACGCCACTGAACCTGAGCCACAGTATCACTTACAAAACAAAAATGCGAAACCTGATATCTTTTTGAAAAGAGATAATGGAAAAACTGGTCAGGATCCTTTACCAAGCTTGTAGAGAGCTGGTTAGTTCTCTGTGCTAATTTTCCCCACAAACTATTGAGGCATAGTTTGGAGATTTGTCTTTTAGCAGGATTAACATTAATGTTTTGAGGATCTAATTGAACCCCCTCTTTCTGAAAATATTCCGCAATATAACGCTCTTTACGCTCCTCATCGGTACAATGAGCAGGGTATCCTGAACTTTCCTGTTTCCCCTTGAGATGACTATTAATGTAACCTGTAAAGAGAGTGTCAGATTTCTGAGGAAAATGCCACACTTCATGTATTTTAGACACTTTGTAACCTTTCTCAAGAGCTTTAACTACCTCTACACTACACCATGTCCCTGTCAAGGCTCTTTCTCCAGAGGTATGATTACATACCCCCGTCTGGTTTAGTGTTTCCGCGCATGAGCGGCAGAGGGTAAACATTAATTTACCACAGATGCGGGCAGGCAGTACAGGGAAATAAAGACCCCTAGGAGGCAGAACCGTTAATTTGAACAATCCAAAGTACTGGCTCAAGTCTTGAAAATTATGGTAAATTACAGTAGGATGGTCTACAGGATACACTTTTGTTTTGTTAACAAACGGATACACACTAGTGAAATCAAAGTATTCCACCCTTTCATTTTCTTGGGCCACATAATGTAATGTAATGGCATTTGTACGCCCCCCAAACAGAGCCTCGCGTGGATTTATGCGTTCTGGAAAATCAGAACGAATCAGAAAATCGTGAACTTTAGGTTGTTTTTTCAGGGTGTTCCATTCATGTTCCCAAATAACTCTGACTTCCAACCCGTAAACCTTTTGCAATGTTTCAATCTTTTCATCAAAGTAATGACGCATCGTACCACACGATACTTTGCTTAAGGGGTTTACATCGGCCGAATCATAGCACAAGGGACAACCATGAAAAAAGCACCCTGCAAATTCAAAAGCCGTACGCTTACCATTAATCACAGCATAACCTTCCAAGAAAAAGGGGCCTATTTTAAGCTCTCCGTAGTTTAAAGCATGTTGAATGAAAACATTTTCAGTTTCTGCTACATACATTAACCATTGTATCGAGGCATTTGAAAAGCTTTTTTGCTGCTCACTGTAATTGTCGGGAGGAATGATCGCTATTGTGTCTTTAAGGCATGAATTTACTTCTATACATAGCCATGCACAGTGAAGCAATGGTGGTACATTGGAAGGGGTCTATCTGCCCTATTGCATAAACCTCGGTCCGGAATTTGATACATGCCTCTTTCAAAATTTCAACATCATTTTTGCAGTAGAACGCCATTTCGTCTCTGAAATTAAAAACACCATTCTTAATCGAATCATACCATTTGTAAAAGTCATCACGATCTTTAGACATCATTTGCTGAACACCATAGTAAATGGGTTCAGGAAATGGCCCCACATAATTCTGGTTTTCAGCAGTATTGAAAAAATGAGGAAAATATCCTTTTTTGGCTTCAAATCCCATAGCCGCAGGCAGGGCACTTAACTTCATGGGCAAAAAGTTAAAGGAATCAATGTAACGCATTTTAAAAGCCTCGTCTGTAAAACACATCAACTTGCTACCCTGAGCTATGATATTTGGGTTAATTCCGTTGGTTACTAAATAATTCATCAGTAAATAACTGTCATAAGACTTTGCATTGTGTGCCAAGAACGTATATCCTGCATAACAAGGTCTACGATACCGCTCAAAAAACTTTTTCACACATTCCTCGCCCTCCCAAAACCATGATTCACCACCCATGTGCATGCAGTACAAATAATTAGGAATGTGTACGCCAGCTTCCTGACGACATTCAAAATCATAAAACACATATTTGTCTGTGGGTTCCTTAGGTTTAAGCATTTGAATGAAGCATTTATGATCACTGTGAGGTAACAACACGGCTTTACATAGCTTACAGTAAGGAGTAAGACATTTATGAGTCTGTGGCTTTGTCGGGTCACATTTATAGAGAGAATAGCACCTTGTACAAAGTTCTAAAAGGTCACACATAGAAACCTGTTTTTCACTGTTGGCTTTATCTCGGAGAATCTTATGCTCATCATACAGAGCTGTGAGTGACAATAACGATTGCAATCGTTACATTTTACCTTTACTGAGGACTCGCTGTTACAAGCTGGTGAAAAACACACATTGCAGTGTCCTTCACAGCGATGTCCCGATCGGTTACTATATGCTGTGTAACAGTAATTACACAGATAGGCTGCACCCAGAAAACCTTTCAAGTTAACAATACCATAGAAATGATTCTCATGAAGAAACAGAAATACAGTTTTGTTTTTTGCTCGAGTATCTGTTTGGTGATTCAGGAACATATCCTTTTGAGGACATCTGTACCAGACCACAATTTTAACATCTAAGGCCTGTTCAAATTTATCTATGTCTACAAACGACACCATTTGATGTTCACTTAATCCCACACTCTGTTGAAGTTTTAAAGCCTCAGCCATACACGTATCATAAGCCCCTCTGAATTCTGGAAATTCTCAGAACGCTGTAGGCAAAACATAATTGATTGTCTCTGTTGTAACATATAATCAGATGCTTGGCTTTTTTTCTAATGAGCTCACTTTTCATTAAGGTCTGCAAACATCTCCTAACACCACCTCTTTCTGGGCACCTAATAACCTGCACAATCAACATTAAAGAGTCATCAGCCAAAATTTCACTATGACTTTGAAGGAGAGCTTCAATCTGACTGAGAAAATCGTCTAGACTTAAATTGGCTCCAGTCATTTTTACATACACTGGTATATCTAAGGATCCCGCTCGTAATTCAAGCTGCACAACGTCTGAGGGTCTTAGCGTTCTAGAAACCTCACTCAACATATTCTCTAACGTTTCTGTAACACCGTAAAAACTTCAGCGTAGGAATCCAAGTCATACAGATGTGTAAAGTTAAGAGGTTGCTTCAATTCGAAATTGTTAAACATAGGTCTATGTCTATGCTGTACACCAGCCCCACCAATTCTATCACCGTCACTATCCCTATGGGGGGCCTGTAAACCTGAAGGACCTGCCACTTGATCATCATGTAATACACCACCCCCCGGGACTTTTATGCTAAAAGAATCATCACGGTAAGCCCCGTCGTTCAAACCTCCCCCTATTTGTTTTTCCACA